>NC_088792.1:205884124-206484124 GCF_011386835.1 Chrysemys picta bellii
TAAGTTTTTCTACAATTAAGGCTCCAATCTTGCAAACACTTATGCACATGCTTACCTTTAAGAATGCGAATAGTCCTATTATATTCCGAGGGTGAAATTCTGTCCCCATTGAATTATATGGGAGTTTTGCCATTGACTTCAATGGAGGCAGGATTTCACATTGAGTGAGTTAAATAGCAGGTTTCCTGATGGTTGGACTATATATATAATATATGAATCAAACAGCTATTTGGTAACTGGGAATTATTTAACTTTAATAATTATAATAAGACTGGCATTTGCTTAATTTACTAGAAAAATCTCTTTCAACTCCTAATTTCAGATACCAACAAAATTTTCTATTTCAAATATATATTTAATATGCATATGATGTTTCATTATGTTAACTACAGAGTTATTGAAGTTAAACAATATGATATGTAAGTAGTGCATTGGTTTTCTCTCTCAATTAAGGTTTCCATAATAGATTAGTATTTAGTACATATCTAATAATTAAATATAGGTACAATATAATAAATATACTGATCAGTATGTTTAACTGTGAAGAGTGAAAAGCAACAATAATTATTAAATATAAGAATGAATCATTTTAAAAATATCAGATAAGAGACTGCCATCTTGAGGCTCTACAATTTTCCAATGAGGAAATGAAGTTCCCTTTGGCAACAGAAAGGCACAAGCGTCACAGCCTCATGTACTGTCAATGGCAACCGAGTAAAGTAACCATATAAACTTTGTTTAAGCATTGTTCTTGTTAAACTGCTATCTAATGTTGTTTAGCCAGCCAGTGTGGAAGTGACCAAAATATGTTTTAAAACTGTGTGCGTAGGCTGGAACACTAATTTGATTTACAAAAAGATAAACAAACATGACTAGGCCCTGCATAAAGTGGGCAGCTTAACGGTGTTAGAAGGCAATTTAATCAGAATTGATTTCAACATGATTACTTCTGGCTCAAAATTAGGCCTAACAGTTAGAAGGAAACTGCTGTTCTGTGCTTTTCCCATGATTTCCAGCAGACATCTATTGAAATATCAGGAAAGGGTCATCAGGCACTGAGACAAGAATGCTAGTTATACACAGTTATGGAGATTTGCCTTGATCCAGTCTGGGAAGGTGCCTGTTCAAATCCACATGGGTGCAGAGCAGGAGTCTACCCACCAAATCTCATTGCAGGGTTGGCACCATAGTGGAAAAATGACAGATTTTTTTTTAAATAAACCTGAAAAAATCATATAATATATATACTGTTTCTATTCTCATTCAGTAAAAGTTTATCCAGCCATCTAAGCTATAACAATCACTTTATTTAAAGATAACACAAGATGCGACCCAAACCTTTTATTTGATTAGAAGGAAAGTACTTTTAAATTGCTGGGCTAGAGTTTGGGGGATTTTTTCTTCTTGTAGGACAGTGAGACAGTATTTTATTTCATTGAGATTATTATTAAATTTGTTATTTGTATTTCAGAATCTGTTACATGTGTCAAAATACAATCAGGAAGCCTTTTTAAATAGCACAACTCAATTTCAATGATCACCCTTTTCAATAAGTACTGTTTTAGACTTCTCCTAGGTTGCTGAACATATTGAATAACAGAATGTTTGTATACAGAACTGAGCTTGACCAATGAAATTCCACTTCAGTGGCTAGTAGAGCTGAGTGAATAATTTGTAGCAATTAATTTAATAAACAGATGAAGCCCTTTTTCCAATTTGCAAATTGTCCATGAATCCCTATGATTTTTGCAAATTTATTTGCTAATTACAGTTTTTCATGGAACAATTTATGTAAAGACTTTGCGTTCTGTAGAGTTTGTTCAAAACTCAAGCTGAGTGAGTTACTTTTGTATGGAAATGTAGGTCAAAGGTTAGTGTTTCTGTTTTCTGGTTGGATAAGCTTAACTCCTAGCAGCAGCAGATTTCTTGTGTGAACATTCATACTGTTAATATTAAAGTATCCCTAATGCTGTCAAATTGAGATTGGTTGATAGAGAAGGATAACCTAATCCATTTTAATGGCATCAGACCTGGTGACATAACTCTTTGAGTACCACCTCTTTTGGACATTCATCTCTCCCTGTTCCTGCCCTATCTGGCACGCTGCTTTTCCCCTTGCCTCCTGGACCTGCCCCTACCCCTACCACTTCTGTGTATCAATCAACCTTCACTTGCCCATCTTTTCCCCCTCAGTTTCTCTCCTATCTCGTCCCTTTCCCATCCCTATCCTCTCCCCTCCCCTCCTGGGCATTGAGGTCCTCCTTCCAACCTCTTCCCCATAACCTGTCCCCAACTGGTTGTTCCACATGCCTTAATGGAGGCTTAGGATCTGTACCCATAACACTCTCTGTATCTCTTGCAAATACACTTTGAATATAACAAACATAAATTATCAGGTGTGTGCACTAAGCTAACATATTAAAAGCAAAAGACCTGCAGAGACCAACCATTCCACCAAGGTCCTAAGAAAAATTCCTTGAGAAAAAGCTGGGTTTCTGTCTGAATTCCTCAGGGCAGTTGTATGACTGGCCATAAAGTTGCCACTATCTTTTTGTAACACAGATACTTGTTTTAAACTTGTCTATAAGACAGAGGGGGGAAATGTTTGGGTTTTGAAATGTAAGCAAAGCTACATAGTGCTTGCAGGCCTACCTCTTTTCATGTGAAGTTCAGACAGCCTTAATACAAGTCATTTGGGGAAGAAGTTGTGTGCAGGAGGATAGATGACTTTAGGGAGAATTTGCACGTTAATACAAAGGGACATCTTAAATACTTTAACAATTTTGAAGTCCTCCATATAGCTCAGTATTTCAGAATACCTCTAATATAAACTAGCTTAAAATAAATCTAGTTGAGTGATTATATATATCATGACAATACATTTTGATCAATTTTCTTCTAGTTTTCCATCAGATCCATATGTCGTCTGATGTTTGGGTAAAATTGTTAATACATCATCTGTTCTGTTGCGAGAGATATAATGCAGGCTTTGTTAAGCTATTCTGCTGAAACATTTTGGTTAGGTAATGTTTGTGTGGTTTTTTTTTTTTAAACAATCCTGTCCACAAACGGTAACCCCAAACAGCGAGTCATAGCTTGTGTACAAACATCTTTGCAGCTGGATGTTAATATAAACTCTCCCTATTTAGTGTCATGCACTGCTTGTCACAGCAAATGTTTTAAAAACAGGTATGTTTTCAAGGCCAACATAGAAGCAGCAGCAATATGGATTAAACTCAAAACAATGCACTTTAGCCTCAGCCACAAGAATATTTACTTAAAAAAAAATGTATTAACAGGGCATAGTTTGTATGTTCCATAATGATGATCTACATCAGGGGTCAGCAACCTTTCAGAAGTGGTGTGCCGAGTCTTCATTTATTCACTCTAATTTAAGGTTTCGCGTGCCAGTAATATATTTTAATGTTTTTAGAAGGTCTCTTTCTATAAGTCTATAATATATAACTAAACTATTGTTCTATGTAAAGTAAATAAGGTTTTTAAAATGTTTAAGAAGCTTCATTTAAAATTAAATTAAAATGCAGAACCCCCTGGACCGGTGGCCAGGACCCGGGCAATGTGAGTGCCACTGAAAAATCATAGGTTGCCTACCCCTGATCTACATGGTTTGTTAGGACCATGCATCTTAAGGTATGAAGGAGAACTTTTGATAGGAATATCTATTATTAATTTTAACATTTTTTTGTTAAACAAGTATATAAAAACAGAGGATTTTGTTCATAGTGGGGAAATAAATACAAATGAATGTTCTTGGTCAGATTACTCATATCTTAAATAGATCTCCAATTAACACCTTTCATTATTAACTTGACTTAAGCAGTTATTTATTTTAATTTCAAAATGCAAAGCAAAAGGAAACCTAGCTCAGGCTTTAGGCATAACAAAATACAAAACAAAAACAAAAATCAGACCCTGTTATCAGGGCTGGGTCCAGGATTTTTGCTGCCTCAAGCAAAAAAAAAAAAGGGGGGGGGACCAGAGTGCCACCGCTGAAGCAAAAAAAAAAGGGGGGGTGGCGGAGTGCCGCTGCTGAAGAAAAAAAACCTGGAGTGCTGCCCCTTGAAAAGTGCCGCCCCAAGCACATGCTTGGAACGCTGGTGCCTAGAGCCGGCCCTGCCTGTTATGCACCCACCCGCACTGAAAACACATAAAAAGTTCTCAGTAGTGGCTGACAGCTAGCAAATTCAAAGAAAGAGACCTGCAAATATCAAATGGCTCACAAACTTTCTCTCCAGAAACAGCTGAGTTTGTTTCCGGCTTCTTCGAGGTTGTCAAATAATCAAAAAAGACTGCATCTAAACTTTGTAACTTTAAATAAACAAACAATGATTCAGTTTGGGCCCTCAGATTGTGAGCAAGGCACAGAGCATTTGCAGACAAAATCTCTGATAGTCCTTTATTAATCCTCAGCCACAGAAAAAACGGCAGTGGAAAAGTTAACTTCCTATGTACTTTACCAATACTGAAACCTTCAGCATAGTAATGTTTAAGTATATTGGAAAAACTCTCACATTCAGGGTTGAGTGACAGAAGAGAAGGAAACAGATGTGAAGCCTAGGGGCAGGGTAGGGACCCTGGCCCAGGAGAGAAAACAAGGAGGTGGGGAATGGGGAATAATGTCACTGAAAATGATGTTGATGGAGAGTGTGTGACTTATCTTTTTTATGCATCACTCAGTTTCTTGTTTTATCTATCCGTGTTGCTTTGACAGATGCTCGGGCACTACTCTACTCATATGTATGTTTCAAATTCAATTTCTGTTAATAGTCTCTTAAAATTCACTATTTCTGCAAAGATTCTGGCCAGTAAACTCATTCAATAGAGTATTCCCAGAAAGCAAACACAAAAGAGAGTACAAATATAGCTGAAGTGAATTCAATATTTTATTCAAGTAAATCTTAATAGAAAAGTACTTGAGGATTTTATATTTATATAAAATGATATATTTATATCTATCTATCTATCGTAGGGGTTCCCTTTTATTATTTAAATTGTGCCCTTCACTAGTTTCTCAGTGCTTCTCAAGTAAATAAGTCGTCATGGCCAGGTGGTTTATAGGCTTCAAGGACAAGATTTTCAAAGGGTGCCTCACATTTTGGGTGCCCAAGTAGAGAAATTTAAAGTGGCCGGATATTCAGAGAATGGGAACCCCAAAATGGAGACACCTAAAATCACTAATCACTATTGAGAATCTAGGCCCATGAACTTTCTGCTCTTTTTCCTTCCTTGGTACTGAGAAGGCTCTGTCTTAGATATACTTACTTGTGGGGTTTTTCTTCTTTTATCCTCTTCACACTCTCCCCCTCTTCATTCTGGTGAGAATGAACCTCAAACCCAACAAGCCCTTCCTGAACTTTGAGAAAATTTGAGTCCAATTCCAAACTAAACTTTGCAGTTAAAGCTCAATACAGAAAGAAAGAAAGAAAGAAAGAAAGAATGTACTAGGATTATTTAGATGATATTTTGGGCATTCAGCCTTTTTATGAAGGTAATACCTATCCTCTGGCTAAATAAACTCAGATGCCGAAGGGAATGGAATCTATTAGTCCAGGATGTGTTTATTACCAAGTAAAAGGAGGAACTACCAAGTTATTTTACTGAAATGGCTAAGTACATAAAAGACAATTAAGTTGGGGCGGGTTAGTTTTTTTTTTTTTTTTAAATGTCAGCTGGAAAAAATAGGAACTTGAGGTAGCCATGTTTATTGTAGGGGTATGGATAGGGAGTTTGAATGACAGTAGAGAAAACAAAGCATGGGGACTTGCATCCTCTATGCCTATTGAAACCAATGTTTTCAAGTGTACAGTAGGTTCAATACCTATACAAAGCCACTGATGGCAGCTGACATTTTGCTGATACTTCATTAAACTAGACCTCCTGCTGGGAAGAAGATGGAGACACAGGAAATGCAACTCACCTTTCAAAACCATGGAAAAGGCAGTCTTTCAAAGCTAATATTAGTGATTTTATAAGAACAGAGTTTAATATCAGAGGGGTAGCCATGTTAGTCTGGATCTGTAAAAAGCAACAGAGTCCTGTGGCACCTTATAGAGTTTAATAGGTTAGCTAAACCTTCTTTTAAAAACTTATAATTTATAACAACTTTGGCAGCATCTTCTCTGGGCTGAGAATGGCCAATAACTCCCAAGGGCTCCCTCTGGATGGCTCCGCAGCTCAGAAGCATGGTAGCAGTGCACCCTACAGGGACTTCCCTCCTGCTCCTAAGATGCTCCCAATGATACTGGCATGCCCCTTTCATCAGGGCTTGTGAAGAGGCCTGTGTAAGGATCCCAGAGACAGACTCCACAATGCCTGCACCAAGGGAAATCCCCTCTGGCCAACTACCAGGTTTGTGCGGCCCACTTACCACAGTGTGATGCCCTACGGGGGTTGTAGGAGAGATGGAGGCCTTATTCTTGAAATGTATTTTAATACTATTAGGGTTGTATAAAGTATAGCATGTCTTCTACTTCAGCAAATTTACACCACCAATGCATTTTAAAATAAGACATTTTGATCACAACTGTTAATATCCAAGATACTTCTATGGCTCCGATTATTGCAGTACCCAAGCACCTCACAGTCTTTAATGTACTTATCCCCAAAACATTCCTGTGAGGTAGGAAAGTGCTGTAAAGTGGGGAACAGAGTGACTAAGAAACAGAGAGAACCATGCCAGAAAGATGCTAAGATCCAGATCCTCAAATGTATTTAGGTGCCTAACTCCCACTGAAATCACTGGTACAGAATTGTTTGGTACACTAAGGGTACCAGAGAATTTATACATTAGCTTTGGTTTAACTCCAAAGTTTTAATTGTGGAAGGGAGGAACTTTCCTTTGTCGTCTAAACCTGACACAGGTTATCAATTTACTGTGGTAATAATACAGCAAGCAAAAAAAATATTTGTCAAATAACTAAATCTGGGTTAAGTACTTGGTAGCTGTGGCTTGTAGTGAAGAAAAATAGAATGCTTCAAGAAAGCAATAGAATTCTAAAGTCTCATTGAGTGACCTAAATGCGAATCCCGCCTCTGTTTATGTAACCACACAACTCTCAGACTAGAATGGTCTGGGGAACTAAATCTAATGTCTATGCTGAGGATCCTTGCACATATGGTTGCACAATTCTTTACATTTCTATTGCTAGTTTAATTCAATTTATGCTGGAAAAAAACTCCTGATTTATTGACACTGTTGATTAATGATCATTTAGGGATATAATGTGTTGATAAGAAAAATGTAAGAGATTTAAAGAAAAAAGAATCCTTTGAGTGTTTCACTAACAATGTGATAACTATGTACTTCTGATTTTTTATTATATGCCAGAAGAGAATGTTGGTTGAGTGGTTCCACTGGGGAAAAAAATAGGGAGAGGAAATTTAATTCAAGCACACATTTAGAAATGCTTCAGTCCGCAGAGAGAATGGATACTAGAGTGAAGAAACATTTAAACTGGCAGCAGCATTCCATTTTTACAGTTCATCTAGTGCTGAACACAGCAAAGTACTGACAGATGTATTCATTTTACAGAAAAACACAGACTGGAAAGGGTAAAAGTGGATTTAAACAATAACATCAACCATGCCTCAATGGCAAAATGCCAGTTGTAATCTCAAACTGACTCCAATCTCAGAACCCCCTACCATCCCAAATGAGCTCATGCTGTTTTCAAAGCAGAGTCCAGGACTCTCTTCTCAAGTAGGCCTTCTCTTAGTAATGTAGGTTTCTAAACAGCCAAGCAAATCTCTACATAATCCAAAATCAGTTCCCAGAAAGGCAGCACATTCTAAGGGAAATGGGTAGTGTGGGATTAGAGAGGAGACTGAAAATGGGCCTATTTAGACTGCAGTCGTTGGGGGGGGGGGCGGGGAGAGAAGGGTTGACTAGTTTTGTATTGGATGCCTAGATACCCTAGTGATGGGTGCATTTGAAATCCACAAATGACACTACATAGGTTAAATATTACATTAGCAGCAGTAAAGATAATTCTAAAAGGATAACAAGAACTAATGAATGAAAAGCTTGAAAGAGTGAAAGCTTGAATGAAAATTATGGTGCCCTATTATGGGCTTGCTGGAGAAAGACAGATGGAAACAACTCATGCTACAAGATACCAATTCCCTTTATGACATCATTTTGGAGAGATGGGGTAAATTAGCCAACCCAACCTGGTATGGTATCATTGCATACATGTTGCTACATGGCCACAGTTCCCTGCATGGCCCCCAAAGCAGTGGCTTGTGGAACACTTCAAAAGGCCTTATAGGAGCCACAGCGCCTACGGTTCTCTAGGAAACTCCCATAAGTTCCCAGTTTATTGCTGTCCATGTATGGACTGAAGCAGGTCCCAGGAAGTTCCAAATAAACTTCCACTTATGGCTAACCCATTTCACTTTTTACTCCCTGAGCAGAACCCTCAACTATGATTCTCTAAAACAATTATTCTAAAGCACAGACACGCTAACCAAGTTATACTTTAAATGACCCACTCCTACACACTTCACCTACATAAATTCGACCAACCTCTTGTCTAGTTCTTCAATTGCAACCTAAAAGCAATTTCCTCCAGCTCCAGCATGAACATTTTTCTTCTGACTCATTACTAAAGCCTCCCAACTGCTGCTCTCCTAAACTCCAAAGCAAACCACAAATTAACTTTAACAGCATCCCACCGATAGTTCTGCTCTCCCAGAACCAGAGGGATCTTGCACTGGCACTGAATCCAACAGCACCTCCTCTCTGCCCCAACATTGGGAACACCAGTAGCAGTTGAGAGGCAGACTATCAAAATCCCAGACACTCAGGGCTCCTTCCTCAAACTAGCTGGCCTCAGCTTCAGCTTCCATTTCTGTGTGTGTGTATGAGGGGAGAGGGTAAGTCAGGGCCTTTCCGCCACCCTTCCTATTACCCAACAGGGCCCAAAGCAATCTGCTCAAAATACTTGTCCCGCCCCGTGGGGAAAAGCAGCAGCAGCCAGAAGAGGCCTCGACAGCCTTCTGATTTTCATTCAGCTCTGAAATTTGGACTCTGCTTTATTTTTCTGTTTTGCTCTATAGCTATCAGTTGTCAGTCCCCCTTTAGCCCACCCCTGCCTTACCTCTGCAACCCTTCAGCAGCCCAACCTCAATCTCTCTCCCCATTATGCATCTCTCCCTCCTTCTTTCCCCTTTCCTTCTCTCCTCCGCTCCCTCTTCTGGCTCCCTTTCCCGACTGCCTTCACTTACCCCAACCATCCCTTCCTCTTTGCCACTTCAACCCCCAAGTATCTCACTCACCCTCCTTTCAAAACAAAATGTTTGTAATATAAAAACTACATTAATTACAGTGATGTGATATTAAATATGACATGACTGACAACACAACACCACCCCAACCCTAATCTCTTTGCTTGTATGTAGTACAGTACCTCTTTCCCCACCCTTTGTCTTTGTTTAGATTGTAAACTCTCGTTACAGGAAAATCCCTCCAATTATGCCTTCATAACTACAATCAACCTACTGTACTCTAATCAGCTGTCATTTGGGACTAGCAGGTGCCAGAAGATACTCAGAAGGTGATAAAAGCCAGCAGAATGGGAGGGAAGTAACATAGCTGTCCTGACACGGCATTTAAAAGAGCGAGAGACAGTGTTCAGAACAACTGAAGGTAGGAGGAGGCACAAATAAGTTAAAGAGGTTAGACAGTAACCTCAGCAACCCAGTCACAGATTTCATTGTAGCCATCGGTCATCACACACAGACAGGAAGTGGAAACAGGAGACTGAGAAGAAAGGACAGGTATTTGGAATGGCAGAGAGTGATGCTACATACTTGCTGTGGCTACTTAGCAAGCAGTTCTGTGCTGGGGGTAGTAGAGCCCCTATTTGCTTCCTTTATCATTGAGGGTTAATGCATTTCCTGTCCGGTTGCCTAACACTGTCTCCATTGTCACAGTGCATTGTCTTTGCAGTGTGTTTTCTGCACAGCCATTGTTAGAATGCTATTTCAGGTAGATAGGCCTTTTTCTGCTCGTTTTGATTGGTGAATCTAGTGCAGCGGATGAGATGCACGACCCCACCCAGCTTTTGTATAATTTTACATGTGCACACCCCTTCCCTGAGAGAACTATAACCAAATCATCATGCCTCATGTGCTGGAACACTTTCTTCTGGATTATTACTAAGGTTTCAGGGCTTTCTTCTATTTTGCTTATTCTTAATTGTCGATCCAAAGGGACGATGTGGCCCAAAGTCAAAAGTATTCGATGCATTTTAATTCATTACAGTTGAAGAGATATATTAAGGTAAAATCCTTGCTGTATTTTTACATTCCACTACTGAACTAGTTTAGTCTCTGTTCAAATAAGCATAGTTTACAACGTAATGATTCACCAGCCAATTCTGTTAATTCTCACACAGGCAACATTTAAAGACAAATTCCTCAATGGCTAGTTTTTCTGGCAAACTACTCTAGCTCTGTATCCAACTCTTCAGTGGAATGGCTTGTTTAACTTGACAGTTGTAGATAAAAATCACACTGGTATTTTAGCCAAATATGTGTTTTAAATAATTCAGCGACCAGGAATAAGGGCCGTACTAGCTTTTTTGCCAATTTTCTGTGGGGGCAGTGAGAAGACAATGTGCAGTTTCTCACAGGGCAGTCTCTATCCTGAACCACAGGACCTACCCAGGCGAACTTGGAGAGGCTTCTGCAGGCTGTGGAAGATGTGATGGTGGAGATGGCTGAGCACACGTCTCCACTGAAAGGTGGGAATCATGACGAGAGGATGTCATGTTAATTGACCCTTCATGCCCAGGAGTCAATTAAAGCTATAAACCCTTCTGAACAGAGGTTTATACACTTCCAAAACTGAAATGATACAAAAAAGTGATGCTAATGTAAGGGTTTGTGTGTGTATGTGTAAGTAAAGTGATGAAGGAAACCAGTACATTTAGTACTTCTAAAATTCTAATCTTCAGAGTTTTCTTAAACTTTGCTGCCACTGTAAAAATGAAAAAAAAAGTAATATTTTAAGGTTGTATTTAAATTATTGAGTTATCATTTGCCCAGCAAAGCTGTATTATGGAGTTGGGTTTGTTGCATGTGGTCATTTTTGGGAGGGAGGTGTGGGGGGAAAGAGGTTATAAAGACTCTCACACAGATGCATAGAGGTGATATCCAGGCCATCTGATAAATACATTCATCTCACACATTTGACTGCCCACTAATGCATCTCCTCAAGACGTATTCTAATGCTAACGCCTCCCCCCCTCTAAAAGTGTAATTGTTTTAATGTCCAATGTCCCTCATTCTTGCAGGGACTGGAAGATTTACCCTACTGGGATTTGAGATTACCAGATTGCTTTGGAAAGATTTGAGATTTCAGACTTAAAAGCATGATGAATTTAAGGTGTAGAAAAGCAATTTTAAGAATTTTCTATGGCTCCCTCTGAGCTCTATGCAGTTAGAATCTTGGTAATTAAGACATCTTGCGTTGCAGGAGGAGGGAAACAAAGGTATTGCATGTGACGATCTGGGAAATAGGAATATTTTTATGAATGTGTGTTTGTTTATGGTGGGTTACTTGCTCTGAATTCTATCAAAAGGGATTGTTAAAGAAATCAAGCAGGAATGGTAAAACAAGAGCCCAGGTAAGGAGCATCTCTGCAAACACTCAGATACAAGAGCCAGGCGTATAGTTGTGATGGGAGAGGGGGAAATCAAACAGAGCAATAAACCATTACAGACCGGGCCAGCTCCAGGCACCAGCCCAGCAAGCAGGTGCTTAGGGTGGCCAAGGGGAAGGGGCGGCACGTCAGGCTCTTCAGTGGCGGGTCCCTTGGTCCCTCTCGGAGGGAAGTACCTGCCGCCGAATTGCTGCTGAAGAAAGAGGCGCGGTGGAGCTGCCACCGATCGCGATCATGGCATTTTTTTCCCCCCGACGCTTGGGGCGGCAAAAACCCTGGAGCCGGCCCTGATTACAGGACTGAACTCAGAAAAATAAGCAAGGATTGAGTAAATTGGGAGAAGCTGCCCAGGCGAGATAGTGAAAAGCTGACAGGCGGAGACTGACTGGGAGACACAGAGAAAGGTCTGCTGCCAGCATGCAGTCTTCCTTCTAAGTTTGGGGTGAAAGTTACGCATTTAGGTTTGCTTTATCTTCCTCTGGCAATGCATATATAATTATATTTAATCCAGTGTTCCTAAATACTGTACTCCTGTTGTCTAATAAATAATGTCTTGTCCTGGGTCACTGCAAACAGCTGTTGGTTGCACAGCTCCAAAAGGGTAAGTCTCCCACAGGAGTCCAAACTCATTTGGACCTGATGAGCCACCGTGGGAAATAGGTATTGAAGCCAGGGACCCACTCATGGAGTAGCAGAGCCACGTGGCTCCCTTTTGAGAAAAGTGGAGGCCCAGGGCCTATCTAAGAGGGATACGTTCCATGAGAGCCTGTATAAAGATCAGAGACAGATCGTGCTCCATGGCAGCACACAAAAAGGGTGTTTTTAAACACTCTTAAAATAGTTTTTCTATAACATAGGTAGCAAACAGTGCACATGATAGTGCAGTCAAAAGCTTTCATCAGCATGAATTTAGAATGTCCGGTGCAACTCATTCAGGACTTTAACATTAGTGATAATGCACCTATTCCACACTCACCTCTATGCTACACCACTTCATCATTTATTCCATGTTTACTCACATGCACATTTATATAACATATATTTTGCTAGTCAGGTAATCAAATCCTGTTCCTGTCTGATTTAAAAATAAGCAGGGCAGACTGCCTGTTCTACAGTAAAGGCTTCAAATTTGTGTGTTTTGCAAAATATATAAATAGGAGTCATTTTTACAATTTTGAACTAAGCCTCTCAGCAGGTAGAATATTTTCATCCTCTTTAAAAAACCCCACACTTCTGGCAATGCATGTATAATTATATTTGTAAATGTTGTCAGTGAAAGA
This sequence comes from Chrysemys picta bellii, assembly GCF_011386835.1. NCBI lineage: Eukaryota > Metazoa > Chordata > Testudines > Emydidae > Chrysemys > Chrysemys picta. The sequence continues at coordinate 205,897,092 of NC_088792.1, forward strand.
AGCTGCTTAGAATTGTGTGATTGAAATACTCTTTGGATTCAAAGTGCCTGATTATGCCCCCAGTAATGCTTTAAATGGCCTTAGCATCTGATCTTACATTAGTAGTAGTAGCATTACAGTAGTGTCCAAAGACCTCAGTGAAGGGTGGGACCCCCATTGTGCCAGGAGATGTACAAACACACAGGGAATTCAAGGCCTGATCAGAAAACAACAGTGGCCAACTTTTCAGAGAGATCACAACCTGTGCAGGTGCAGAGGTGTGATTTAAATAGTGTGGAAAAATGCGTACACAGTTATTTAGTTTACAAGTGAAAAAACAATTTGTGCTGAAATTTGCATGCTAAAGGGAGATCGTGTGTGTGTAAATCATCATGTTTACGCACAAGTGATATACACAGTTTTTGCACACAGCCAATAACTGAGCCAAATCCTTAGAACTCTTTGAAACTGTGGCATAACATATGGTGCAACATATGCATAAGAATTTAAAACAGGTGTCCTAGAATATGTAATGAGGCAATGGCTGCTGCCATCATAGCAATGTTTTAAAGGCATAAGCATGGCAATTAGGAAGAAGGACAGAAATGGTGGTGTACTGCGAACTTGCCAAGAATTACAGAAAAAGCGGTAACACCAACAAAGTCAAAATAAAGAGTGCCCACACATCCAGAACTCATGAAAGCCGTGGGAGTGCCTCAGAAGAAGGGAGACCCAAAACATCTGGAGTAAAAGTCTGTCTCAGAAAGTACCAAGGCCACTGCACTGAGGTAATGCAAGAATAATTGCCAGTCAATGTATGGGGTAGCACACAATATGGGCAATAGAAAGCTGGCACTAAGTCTCAACGTTTAAGCAGCATGCAAGGTGCGGCTTGTGTGCTCCTTTCCCCAGTTGTGTTGGCGGTATTGCACTATACAGATTGCCCTTTGCTTCTAAGGAGCATGTGCCTGTCACCTTTGAGTAACAAGTATGTTGCAGAATTATCAGCTGCTCATGTTCTGTGTCTGTCACACTTACTAAATTCTTACCAGCCATTCCATCTGTCATGTCTGTGATATCAGGGCCAGACTGGGGTATAAGGGTAGAACATAACTCTCTTGCTGCTGCTTCTGTGTAATCTGCATAGTTGCTGCCAATGTGGATACCTGTGCCCTTTTTGTCTGATGTTACATTGCCCTTTTATTCATGCCATGTGTTATATGCTTAGGAGCGATGGTGCTGCGTAGTGAGAGTTTCCTTACTGCACCAGCCTTCAGAATTTTAGCTCTGGTCTGTGACTACTTTTTAACTAGCAGCCCTGCCCATTCAGGCTGAATTGTTTCAGGCTCCTATATCACCAGCAGTAATAAATATTTTACAGTAGAGCTGGTAAAAAAAATATTTTTTTCCCCCTCCATGAAAAAATTTAGATTTCTGGCAGAAATTGGAATAGCAAAATACTTTGATTTGAAATGCTGCTATGGCAGTGTTCCCAAACTTGTTCTGCCGCTTGTGCAGGGAAAGCTCCTGGCGGACCGGACCGGTTTGTGTACCTGCCGCATCCGCAGGTTCGGCCGATCGCGGCTCCCAGTGGCCGCTGTTTGCTGCTCCAGGTCAATGGGAGCTGCTGGAAGCGGCGGCTCAGCCCGCTTTCCCTGCACAAGTGGCAGAACAAGTTTGGGAACCACTGTGCTATGGTGTCTCATGGGAATTGTAGTTTGGGTCCCTCAAGCTCCTATTTTCCCCTCTACAGGCCAAGCTCCCTAGTCAGATTACTACTCTCATAATGCACCATGGTCTCCTCTCTTGGAAGAGGGGAAGTGGTGCATCATGGGAGATGTAGGGGATGCCCACACAGCAATTAAACACCAGCGGCAGGCAAGGGTCAGCTGACTCGGGCTTGCGGGGCTGTAAAATTGCTGTGTAGATGTTCAGGCTCCGGACCCCATGTGGGGGAGGATCCCCGAGCTCGGTCTTCAGCCCAAGCCCAAATGTCTACGCAGCCAAAGATTCATGAGCCCAAGTCAACTGACCTGGGCCACTGTGGACATGCCATGGGTCTTTTATTTCAGTGTAGATATACCCTCCATCTGTACCGGGAGCCCAGGGACTTACCTTTTAGGACAATTTCACTAATTGTTTTTTGAAAACACTAATATCATCGTGAGGATTCTAAGTTATTTCAGTCAGGCTTTCTGGATGAATAATTATGGATGTATGCTATTTTAGCTAGAATTCTGATCTATTCCCCAGCAAGGGTGTGGTGGCTAGTCTCTCCTCCCTTTGCAGTGCCTGACTGGCACGAAGAGTGTGGAAGCAGAGAATCTCCCCTTTTTTAAGACCATCTTGGATTCCTCACATTACCAAAGATATTCTCAATTATGATTCTTCATTTAAACCCAGAGTTACAAGGGTTTTGAATTATTTTCTTTTCTTGACTCTTCCCCTCCATCTTTTTGTCTTTGTTAAAAGAACAGTTAGTTGAACTTACTAACATGAGAAAGCTGAGTAAGTCTGGCTCAAACACCACGAAAGGGAAGATACAACAACCACTGTGTTAGAAGCTGCCCCCACCTCTCAGTTCATCGGGGGGATTGCTTATAGTTTTAGCATAATTCAGCATATAACATTTTCCCTCAACAGAAAACAAAGCCAACAGGCAATATTTCACACAAGCCACCTTCTTCCCCTTAAGTCATACTGCATTCAGTTAAAAGAAATTAGAGGATTGTATTTATTCTCCATATAACCACCAGTACTTATAAAGGAAATTGTTCACAAAAGGAAAACATAGGTGATCATAGACCATAAAGGGAACATCGTAGGTATTATGGATACAGATAGAAGATTAAACACATGGATCATAAAGAATGCGTCAAATCAAGACCTAGATTTCACAATGTAATTTTCATACAATGGCCACAATGCAGGATAATTCATCAGTTTCTGCAGTACATAATTACTTTCATTTTAGAAGCTGTCTCCCACCTGCCTTGCCCAAATCATAAATGTATAATAATCAAACGTGTTTCCAATTAGTTTGAATAGAAAAGACAGGAGTGGGAACAAGATCATGGATCACTACAGCTAAAACAAAAAATGTCAAGCCACTCCAGCATTTGTAATACCATATTTTCACCACAGATTGTAGAATGGGAGGAAACTTGAACAGCATTACATAAACTTGTTTTGACATGATTGCCAAGACAAAAAGAGTTGAAAGTTTTACATGCTAAACATTTTATACTTTAAAAGCTGCTCTGAACGGTCAAGAATAGCGGTAGCTGTACAACATAATAAATAGTATTTAACAATTTACTCAAAATAAGTGCACAGTATTTCTAAGAGATAAGGTAATCTACTTCCACAAATGTCTCAATAAACCAAAAGCAGCATTAAAACTTAAATGTAAATCTATACAATACAATTAGAAAAGCAAATATTTCAAAAGGATAACAGGTTCAGCACACATTTGCTATGCTCCAGTACCAGCTTCTAGAAGAAGATAATTAGAATTTTCTGTAGTAAAAAAAAAAAATAGTTTGGACTGGGGAATTTGTGTAATCCACTTAATTTCATAAGAAGATGATTATACTATTTCTCTTTTCAGTTATGAATTATTAAGAATCTCATTGTTTCTCAATGCCTGCTTCATATTTAGTGCAAATACTTCTGAAAAGGGTTTTCTAAAACACAAACTATGTATGTGGCTTTAATATATAATTAAGAGTTTAAGATACCCAGAACTTAAAACCCAGGAAAATAATAATCCTTTTCTTACACTTACTTTTACTTAAAAAAAAAAACCTTTTCAACTGCATTCCTACTGGCAGAATCTGTGAATGAAATAGCTAGAAATTCCTAAAGCTTGGACCAAATTCATCCTGGATATTACTCCACTAGTTGCAGTGGAGTTACACCAGGGATGAGATTGGTCCCTTCTGCCTCAAGATACTGCACCTGTGCTTTACTCAGCACAGTGCATGAAACAGTGCAAAATGGCTACTTTTAACACTAAACTTATCTTTTTTTCCTACAAACCTCCTCTTACAGGAAATGTTAGAGAGTGTTCAGTCCGGTAACAAGTTTAACTGGCTTTCAAACAGCATAGTATTAATTTGATGTGTCAATTCAGAGGCACTGAATTGCCTCAAGATTAGTATTTCTATACCATGTGTAGAATTCCCAGCGCCATATGCTTGAAACTATTTTTTCAGAAACGCGTGTGCTCTTCATTTACTTGAAATAGCATGAATTTACTGGTAAAAAATAGAGCTTTTAATATACCAAACATGACTATTTAATGACCATTCAAAGCAGGCTAGGGAAGTATGGTATTTTATAAATGTTTCAACTGTGCTTCCTCTCAACATTTACTTCTGCCCTTTGTGGGTTTTTAGTCCCCCAGTAAGTACAAAAGAAAGATCTTCAGGGTAGCACTTCTCCACTTGCAAATTCTGCAACCTTTCATTTTCATGGTGTTTCACCAGTTACATCTGTTTTTCCATTAGTGCCATCTACTGGTATAACATTGCCACTAGGTTCTAAATCCTCTATGTTCATGTAAGCTAACAAACACGCTTTCTATGAGCAAAATGGTGATTACCTTATTCATGCAAGTTATCTCATTGATTTTAATAGGACAGCTTGCATGAGTAAGACAAGCAAAATTTGGCCCAATGACTTTTTGTAACATTGAAAAACAAAAAATACTTCATCTCTACAAGGAAGAAAGTAATTCTCTATTAATTCTTTTACTGCATTCTTTATTAATATATATTTTAGTTCAGTCTCAAATAACTCCATATTCTTGCTTTAAAGGCTGTTGTGCCCCATCTCCTCCTTAAATTAGGCATCTCACAAAAACATACTATATCTTATGGATTTTTTGTTTGTTTATGCATTACTCCTTTGTGTAATACTATATTAGTTTAAAGCCAAAAATCAAGGACTCAATTTCTGTGTAGATTTTAAGTGAGCTATTTCTATTATTCAAACAAAATATTTTCTCATTAAATAGCTATCATTCAAAAGAAATTTCAAACTTTACAAACTAACATCATCTACCAAGTATGGGCATGAAAGCAAGGGTTGTTTGCGTAATGGTTCTTTTGGAGTAATGAATTCACTACTTTTAAAGACCCATTCCCACAGACACATGCTCATGAGTATTCATAATATCATTAGTCTCTGAAAGTGCACATGTTTAGGGAGCTTAAATATTTGCAGGATTGAGCTCTAGGTTTCCACCAAAATCTGTTTTATTCACTCAAATTTTCCCATGTAGAAATCTTTGTCCCACTTCTGATTTTTTTGACTACTTTAGAAAAGAGTTTCAATTTCTGCTGAAAAGTAATCATCCAAATGGCATTCAGAATAAGTAACATGTCTCTGTCTTTGTACAGTATCCAACTCTAACTGGATTGTACCCTAGTGGCTTTCCTTCATTGATTGGCATCACCGATAATGGTTACATCTACATTTGCTGAGGACTGGAACAGTTTGTCCTTTATGCTGTAATGTTTAGCTGATCAGATGCCACTTCTGTTGCCTCAACTCTTTGCAAATTACCATCTGCAAGCTTTGCTTTTTCTTGTCTGTCATCCACACCCTTTAATGTGTCTGGGTTTACTGGCAAGAGATCAGGTGCTGACTGTGAGCAGACCTCTCCATCTGCAGTGAAAGTCTCATCCTTAGCTTCAGGCTGTACATCCTTCTCATCGATTTCTGTCTCTTTATTTGTGACTGACGCTTCAGCAATATTTTCAGATGGTTTGTCATAGTCTTTTGCTACACGTGATGCACAATTACAGCCTGCCGTAATGTCTTCAGTTTCCACCTCTGCAGCACCATTTGGAGAAACCTCAGTGGCCATCTCACCCAAGTATTCGGTCTTCACCTTATTCTCTTCTGCACTGCCAGAACATACATTAATTGAATACTCGCAGTGATAGTAACCAGATTCCTGCTTCTTCTTATGCATGGCACAAAGATCAATTTGACTGAAGACCTCTGTGCCAAAAGGGCTGTCTTCATATTCCTTATATAGATCCGAACTAATCTTTCTGAAGCCCTAAACATTAAGGAAGCATTTTAGCATTACATACTTAGGAAAGATTTTAGTCTTTAAATAAACTTAAGTTTCATAAAAACATTTAAAACTTTAATACACTATAAAAACCAAGAAATTTCCTCCTTCTCCCCCCCCCGCCCCAGTGCAGCCACGTTTATACAATACTAAATTAAGGGGGGGATAGTAGATCTACTCTGTTTTTCAGTTTCAAGGTGTAAAGAGATGTATGCCATGAGTAAAATAAGGTATAGCACTATTTTTGGCTAAGCAAAAAATGTGTAACTTTTTTTCAAACAGGATGTTATGGGGTCATTTGCATTAGGACAATCAAAAAAAGCAGAGAAACTAGATCAAATCCAACCTCCCAATAAGTTTTAAATGCCCTGGCTCACTTCAGTTTTAAATATTTCTCAAATGATGTTGTATCCACCACATCCACTGGGAGACTTTCACAATCTCCTTCATCACATTCAGGAAGGTTTCTCTATTATGCCACATAAAGTTTCCTTTGGTCAATTTCATCCCATTACCACCTTGTACATACTGAATAATTCATCTCCCTCCTTGGTGTTTACACCTTACAATGGAAAGAAAATTGTACACTAGAGACAGATTACAAATAGAGCTCACACAGTTTCTTTTCCCTTTATCCAGAAGCAAAAAGTGCTAAAAAGATTCAACCCAGTGGCCTATTGTGAAAGCAAGCTTATTTCAGCAAACTGAAAGAGAGGAAAACAAACACACCAGAAGCCCCAGCTCTTAGAGAACTACTTATCGCTGTTGATATCTTGGCAGCTGAATACTACAGTAGTCACAATGTATAAATGGAAATGTCAATATATGAAAACACCTCAAAGAACAAATGTTCTCTTCATACACATACTAATAACGGCCATTCCATCATGATCTAGGAGTATGTTCAATGATCTTTGTAAATTAAGTGTTGTCAAAATTTAAAAAAAAAATTCACTAAAAGTTCCCATAACTCCACTGGTAAAAATATGGTCTGAGTAATTTCATTGCAATTCTCCTGATTAGTGGATTCAAGTATTATGAAAGTAGTTGCCCTTTATAGAAACTAATTAAGAGTGTTTGAATAATTTTACAGTTAAGCTATCCCTAAAGGTTCTAATTCACTCAGTAACATGCTGCCAATATTTTAACAAGGATCTCCCACAAAAGTTTTTGCCCCTTAGCCTATAACAAACCAGAAGAGTCAGGGGTCCATGTGCTTACACAGAAGATGAGCGAAGGCTAGATGAACTAGTAAAAAGTAGAGAAATCATCCCAAGTTTCCCTTCAGCCGAATGGGAAAACTAATAGGGCTCCTGGGAGCCCTTTGCAGAACACCAGTGAATTCCCGTGTACCAATTTTGTTCAGCCCAGCAGTCTGAAAAGGCTTAAGATTAAGAGAGTGCAACATATATGAAAATAAAGAATTCTTCGCAGTTTACTTTCTAAGTCTACAGCTAATGGGAGCTACAGTGCAGAAAATTTGCATAGTCTGCAGCATGGGAGCATCATGAGAATTGTAAAAACAGTCGCAAAGTCACTTTGATACTGGAGTAGGAATCAGAAAGAGAGCTTCAAAATTCAACGTTCTGTTAAAATATTAGACATTACAGGCCAGCCATATGTAAACCTGCCTGCATAGTTACCGTGATGAGTAAAGTTGTGAGACTTTTCCTCTGTGCATTCAGTTACCAAAAATACAGAGTCCAGCGGAGTGCAACAAAAATTATTAGGGGGCTCTAGTACATGACTTATGAGGAGAGACTGAAGGAACTGGGATTGTTTAGTCTGGAGACGAGAAGAATGAGGGGGGATTTGGTAGCTGCTTTCAACTACCAGAAAGGGGGTTCCAAAGATGATGGATCTAGACTGTTCTCAGTGGTACCAGATGACAGAACAAGGAGTAATGGTCTCAAGTTGCAGTGGGGGAGGTTTAGGTTGGATATTAGGAAAAACTTTTTCACTAGGAGGGTGGTGAAGCACTGGAATGGGTTACCTAGGGAGGTGGTGGAATCGCCTTCCTTAGAGGTTTTTAAGGTCAGGCTTGACAAAGCCCTGGCTGGGATGATTTAGTTGGGAACTGGTCCTGCTTTGAGCAGGGGGTTGGACTAGATGACCTCCTCAGGTCCCTTCCAACCCTGATTTTCTATGATACACGTGCAATCTGGATAACTGGGCATTCATCTATATTTGCAAGCAGAACTTGTATTTTTGTGTGCACAATAGCATGGACAGACTTCTAAGTATCTGTATTAAAAATAATGTTGTGATGTTGTGTAACCCCCCAAAAATCTTTGTCCCTCTCTAGTGCCACCTAGCCCAGCTAGAGATTGATGAATCTACTACAGCCTTGGCTAAGAGCCATTAATGTTCTCTCATCACTTCTTTTATCAAATTCAGGCTCAGTCTACACGAGGAACTTATGCCAGTATAACTACTTCGCTCAGAGCTGTGGAAAACCCACACCTGGGAGCAACATAGTTTTACTGACCTAGCCGCTGGTGTAGATAGTGCTATGTTGACAGGAGAGCTTCTCAGAGAGGTGGAGTACCTATGCCAATGGGAGAAGTTCTCCTGTCAGTATAGGTAGCATCTTCACTAAGCACTACAGCAGCACCACTGAAGCACTCTCGGTGTAGACAAGCCCGGAGATATACTGGGACATATTCCTCACTGCTCTCCCTGGGAGAGTGATGGAGGCTCTCTCGGGGTTGCTCAATATGCGCTAGATTATGTTCTAAATCAATAGCAAGACTCATTGACTTCAACAGAAATAACATCAGGCTTTAACATATGAGGTGTCTCATTTGACTCATTTCCCATCTATGGTTAAAGGGACTGTGGTGAGAAAATGAGCTCTATCCCTGTAACTTATATTAGCACAAAGATGCTGCCAGCCAAACTTGCCCATTTGACAATTGCTCATTTGGTAGTAGCATGCAGCCAACACACCCAGCCTACTCCTACAGTCTTTCGTTACATGATAACATACTATTTCCATGAAGACAAAAGCTAGTGCTTGCAAAAGTGTTTCATTGAAAGAGGATCAAAAGTTAATCTTTTCTAAGTGACAAGATCTTTGACAACTATCCATGCCACACATCTTACTAGCCACTGGTAATATAAAATATTTCTCAATATATGACCAGGTTATAATTATTTTTCCAACTTCACACAAGAAGCACTCAAGATGCATTTGGTATAATGGTGAAGTGGTAGTTTGTTATATGAAAAATGTAATTATAACCAGTAGATGGCATCATAATAGCTAAAACAAAATCTTGTCCTTTATTTCTTGATTTTGATTTTTATAAAGGTTAATTTCTTTCCTTTAGTCACTAGTAATGGATCAATTCAAGATATTCCATTCTCTGTCCCTTCTTTACCATTAGATTTTCATTCAAAAAGGTTCTAAAACCAAGTTAATTCTTAACATTCTCTTTCTCAGTTCTCATGTCAGAGATCTTTCACATATATAGGCCCTGAGCCTCCAGTTTGATCTGCCTGAGCAAATCCTATGACCTTGCCGAGCCTTATTGACTTAATTGGGACTATGTTTAGGCATAAAGAGGACGGTGATCAGTTGACCTTCATGTCTACTTTTTGTCCTACTTCAGTGATGGGCTTAATCTGCAGCAAGGAAAATTTAGGCTAGATATTAGGAAAACCTCTCTAACTATAAAGGTAGTTAAGCACTGGAATAGGCTTCCAAGGGAGGTTGGATGTTATTAAGGACAGGTTGGACAAACACCTGTCAGGGATGGTCTAGATTTATTTGGTCCAGTCTCAGTGTAGGGGGCTGGACTTGATGATTTCTCCAAGTCCCTTCTAGCCCTACATTGCTAGGATTCTATAACAGTAGGACTGAACTGAGGCAATCATAGGTCCTAAGTACACCCCACATGGCATCTCCACGGCCAGACCCTGGTGGCATTGTATCAGAGTTATGGTGAATGGGGCAGTTCACACCTTTTGGAGCTATTGTGTTTAAGGCTGTTTGCAGATTCAGATGGGCAGCAGTTATCAAGCTTTTCTTTCAATCCATCAGGCCAGGAATATTTTTATAAATGAAACCTGAAATTCTGATCTCAACCTTAAAGCACAGACATATTGTGACTATGTCTTAATTAGACCCTGAACAAGGGACCATCCAGATAGATCAGATTATAGGATCAGAGCCTTAGACATGTCCTACACAACATGCCGAACACCTTCAACTCTTCTCAGAAAGTTCTCAGCACTTCAGGGGATTAAAACACAGATGGACGCTCTATTGTTCACAACTGCCAAATTAAAAGCCCTATTTCCAGTAGACTTTAAAAAAATCTTGAGAAATTCCTGCTCAAAAGTTGACAACTATGTAGAAAATAATATTGTATGCTGTGTTAAATTACTGAACAATATCCCTTTACAATGACACATATATTCATTAGAATCCATTTCTTTATTTTAAAGCTAAAGGTGCTGCTAAGCAAATTTCATAGTTTTGAGACAGAAGTCAATTATAATGACTACACATACATTCTATTTTTCTTTTGTATTAGACATCGATAGTGCCTGTATTTGTATAATCCCCCAAAGACCATTAAAAAAACCAAGATTTCCAGCACAGAACCATCAGCTCTAACTTCTGATATTTTCTATCTAGCCTGGATTACATTTCATACACAAAAGGCAAACATCAAGTCAATCTGACATACCTGATGCATACAAATACAAGGTCACTTTCTTCTGCTATTATAGCTTTTTTCTGTTTTCTTTGTGCATGTACTTTTAGTGTATTAGTTTGGGATTATATTGACCTCATAAATATGAGAACTATTCCTGGGAACTAGCAGGACAATATTCCACTGGGGAAAGAATAAACTAATCAGAGAGTTATTTTTCACTTTAATTGTAAGTGATAAAAACAGTCAAATCCCATGCCATGTTGCAGTAAAGGTTAGATCAGCACATCATATATTTATATTGTAAAAGAAACCAGCAGTCTGGCTTCAATGTGACATTACCCTTGTTCCAGACAAATGTTGTTCAAAAGCCATCCTGTTGGTATGGATGCAGTTAAACAGTGATATTGGCCATGGCAACAAAAGCAAACTATACCGTCTACAAACTACAGGCTTACACAATGAAGGAAGGACACACTTTGTCTCTCTCAGTTGGGTATGAACATAAATGCATCCAATATTACTCTATTTTGGCCAGTCTGCAAAACAGCATAGTCAGATCTAGGAAATTATGTATTTCATGAATTACAATGAAGACTATTTTTTTGCAGAGTCATTAAAAACCTCTTCAGGAGAAACTTTAAAACAAAGCCTAATGGGAAGAATTTAAATCAACTTAATTACCTTCCTTCTCAATGCAGGTGCTTTGGATAGCTTCAGAAATGTAAGGTGTGGTTTGAAGTCCTTACTCCCTGTAATATCGAGACCCATTTCACTGAAAGATCCCTCCACAGCTTCTGGTAAACAAGTGAGTGAAAAGAGACAGTTATCTACAGCAGAGACCGTCAAAGACTATCACTTTCTTATACGAAACACTACATACGGCCATGGCCAGCCAAACTGCCATGGTTTACATTTCTTCATTTGTCTCAACATTCAAAATAAAAGTGAAATGTAAAACTAGAAATAGGTCTGAGATGCAAAGCTTGGCTCTGGAGCCAAACTTCTCCTAAATTCAAGAGATTGGAAACAAGATACTTCTCCTTGCACAGCCTTCCCATAATCAGAGTTCGAGGACGTGTGCGCATATGTCAGCCCCACAAGAAACAGTATGCAATACCAGCAGCTTCAAGTGGAGGAAACAATGAGGTGGAAGGTTACCCACACTCCCATGCAGAGCAAGAGGATGAGATAGAAGCTTGAAATGGGTGGCGGGGGGCAAAAATTGGCAGATTACCCACAATGGCAAAAAAGGATTGTGAATCAGATGCAAGTATTACAGTTAGAACAGTACAATAAAGGAAAGTCAATTCCTTTATACCCTTATACTCTATATATCCCCTTTTCTGGTTAATGAATGCTCAGTGATATGAAATGCTCACGTTTCCTACTGTTTGGTTCTGAACTGCTTTGCTAATGAGAAGAGGTGTCTATTTCCACTGAAAGGTGATTTTGCTTTTGGCTACATGTCTTCTCAGAACTCAAAGAAAACCTTTTGGAGAAGGGAGTGTCACAATTGCTTTGATCCTTTTTTTTATAGGTTATTTACAAAAGAAAGGACAAATAAGTGCCCCTTGGGCAATAAAACAATGTTTTATTCTCAAATTCAATAGACTGAATAGGGCTCCATCATTTACTTTCTTTCAGACTTGTCAATTAAACAATGTTAATTAAACAGATTTGGCAGAGAACACACACTCTTCCTGGGCAAAAAAAATAAGCAAAGCTGGTAGGGAATTATGTGAAATCTAGTGTGGTTTTATTAACAAAATTCCAAAATAACACTAAATGAACTCCAGCCTCAGCCTCTTTCTCAGGCTGAGTTGATTTTAAGGTTTCTTTCCCTCAGGATCACTCTGTCCCAGATCACATCTCCTGCCAGAGGTATCAGAGGGGTAGCTCTGCTAGTCTGTATCCACAAAAACAACGAGGAGTCCGGTGGCACCTTAAAGACTAACAGATTTATTTGGGCATAAGCTTTCATGGGTAAAATATATGCCCAAATAAATCTGTTAGTCTTTAAGGTGCCACTGGACTCCTTGTTGTTCCTGCCAGAGGATTATTCCCTCTTCCTTTATATTCAGGGTGTACTCTGAAGAACCACACCTGCCCAATAAATCAGCAGAAGCAACATGCAGCTCCCTGCAGGGCTCCAACAGCTAACAACAGTAGTATAGCAGGAGCTCCTCCCTTATCCTTACCTTTTTCTCTCATTAATTGCTTCAGTGCTAGGCCTCTGGCTAAGTGCAGAATGTGGACCTTTAAGTATTATGTGCTATATAACAGGACTTCACATGTCTGACAAGTGCATTCACCCATCTCCCATTTTCCGTCTCCATCTTTGTTCACCACAGCCCAGATATTGCTTGCAAAAAAAGAGTTGCCCCATGCCCTTATGCATCTCATTTGATTAAATGTTAGTATCAAGTCTCGGGCTTAGAAAAGTGATATGTTAAAGTGTCCCATCCTACATAAGGCATTTGTTCTCTGGTTCCTACTCCCCTACCTCAACATCTGGCCACTCTGCAAACATATCATCGCCATGTGCTGGAGTTAGAACAATCCTCAAGTGTCTCCAGTCAAAGGACTGCTCTTTGTGCTACATCTCAAGCATTCCCCATTAATACTCTTTCCTCCCCTCCTCCTCACTAGCGCTGATCAGTATTTAATTTTATTCTTATAAAAACACATTGTTCTTACTGCTAAGTCACCCTTTGCTTCTTAACACTCTTACTCACAAACCATAAAACTAATACGTAAGGAGTGGCTGGGCAAGCACTTCCAGTGTGAACACACACTAGTGCAGGAGAATATGCAGGATCATGTTCACTGAAGCCCCTCTCCACATATTCATAGGAACAAAACTTGTTCTCAAGATGGACGTGAACATGAGAACCTGAACCATGCCCAAACTGAAATGTAATTTGTGAACATGTCTGTAAATAGTTTCCTCCACTATTCAACCAAAAGCCAATACCAGTCCTGTTACCGCTGCATTGCTACTGACCTGAAAGTCAATACCTTGGTAATTTGGTGGCTTGTGGATTGGGTTGTGTGTGTCTACATCACAAAGGGTTCATCATGACTGATCACCCTGTTAGTTTCATCATAAAGGTCAATGACTGAATGACTAGGTATTGAGACTGAGACCTGGGCTGCCTTACATCGATCTAACTCTGTAACTGTCTATACGACAATGTTACTTCCGCTGATGTAAGTCACCCACTACACCAACCTAATTCCTCCTCCTCTGCAAGAGGTGTAGTGCATAGGTCGATGTACTTCATTTACACTGAAACTGCATCAACCTCTCTATTGACTGTTCCGACTGTCAGTGCCTAGCAGCTAACAGCCCAGCGACCCGCCTCCCAGGGCTAACAGCAATGGTCTGGCCTGATCTATCACCTGTAAGTCACTCTAAAGCTGAATTTCACCAGCACTAGATTCAATTTAAAAGTGTGACTTAAAGCACCTGTGGATTTCACTTCTGGGAATACTCTAAAGAAGGTTTCTGGCAAATTTAGGCAACTCCACTTAACCTACTTTGAAGAAGGAGTCAGTAATTACAGAGCCTTAGCTCCGCTCAATTTTATATTCCCTTGATGCATGGAAGAAAATTATAACTTGTTTAAGTAGTGCCTTGTGCTTAACAAAAATGAGCACTTTCTAATTTATTGCCAATTAATCTTGATAGTTTCAGTCTTAAATATTACAAATTACTTGTATAGTGTGGACAGAACAAGTACCTATGATTAAAATGTCCTTAACAGAGCCAGAGGTCTATGACTACAGATTTCTAGGGCATCAAATTTCATGTCAGGAGACAGAGTAATGCCTCCCTAGAGACCAACTCCAGCATATTAGAATGAGAGCAGGTTAAAGCAAATAGGGAAAAGATTTGTGAAATTTTATTCCCATATGTTGGAATTCCAATTAAAATTGCATTGAACGTTCAAATTTCAAAAATGTTGACCAACTCCAATGAAAACCTTCTTGACAAAGACATGCGGCGTCAATAGGGGCACATTGAAGCAGATAAAGCTGGTAATAAGTCGTTTGAACTTTGCTTGTATAATCAATCCCACAGAGCAGGTTTTCCTCATTCAGCCTGACCACATCAAAGGCAATGTATTTTTTTAAACAAGTGTGACCATGCAATGAAGGAAGGATGTTGTTTTTCGTCTCTACAGCAAATTGACCAATTGTTCTATGTTCTAGTCTAACCAACTTGGAAGGCATTTATTCAGATATTTTTGAAAGAGGATATTTTGATGCATATTTTCAAGGCTCATTATATGCAAGAAGATGATCAAAATTGTGGATAAAGGAGAATAAAAATATGGAATATTCAATTTCTTGAGTATTTTTCAGTAGCAAGAGCACTAGTAACTGAGTGAACAGTACAAAAACTGGCAGGTTGTCTCATGGTCGGACAATTTTGAAGTAGTTCAGGCAATCAATGTGCAATCAGATATTAACAAAATCAAGCACTGAAAGCACATGCCTGGGGTTTGCAATCAAAATTATTCTCTTCTCAATGGGGTGGAGGGAGGGGTCATATTGCTGGGACTAGTTGCCAAGTTTCCAGAATCTCTGAAAATACTAGGTTACCCATGCAGGGAGTACATATGGGAATCTGTAAGCCCAATATTTTAGTAATTCTAAAAGCCATTACAATCTTACTATCATTAAAAGGGGGAAGGTACACAAAACATTCACGTGTGAAGCCAACAAAATTTAGCACATTTTTGCCTGTGCTAGAGTTATATCCTGGAGATTGGTCTTGTGTAGCAGGACTGATTTGCACTAAAAATAATACTGACTGCAAAGAAAATAAAACTTTAGGGCTGTGGGGGGCAGAATCAGGAACAGCATCTGGACAAGGAAAAGGCAGTCAAAGGACTGGCTGCCCTTCTGGACAACTGATGGAAGAGGGAGTAGACCATTATTGGAATACTTATTTTTGGCTTTTGAATTTTGAAGTACTCAGGATCAGAAAGCTAGTCATTCCTTTGAAAAAAAGAGGAGAAAGAACAGACTGGTAGACAGGATCTCACCACAGGTAATCCTCTCCCTGATACACATGTATTAATCTAAAACAGACCAGAAGGGCATGCAAGTTAGGAGGACATTGCACAGCACAATATACACAGTTCCTTTTTCAGTAGGTTTTCAAGCATATGCTGTGTGCTCCGAGGAAGAAAAGGAGCATTAATTTAGATGGTGCCCAGATTTGTGGATGATTAAGTAAAAGGGGCACATGATGAGGATTCATTTAACCTCAATCAGAATAATTTTGTCACAGACAAATGTGCCAGAAGCACATCAGAAAAGAAACAGTTTTGGATGTGGTGAAATCCAAACGAGTGAGGACAGTGTCAGAATATTTTTAACAAAAGCACAGCTGGTTTGGTCCAAAATTATCCTCTGCTATGGATGTAGATAATCAAGAAAAATGAGGACTACAGAGTCAGGCAAAAGGTAATGGAAAGTAAAGTGGCTAATTTCATTCAGCAGAGTTACATAGAGATAGAGAAGCAGACAGGTCTGCTTAAGAGATACAAGCATCTCCCATGTGGATGCAATACTGTCTGCTTATTTCATGCAGAAGAGAAAAATAATTAAAAAGGGAAAAGCAAAATTGCTATAAGCCAAGATTTCAGAATTCAAAAGGAGTAAGGGTTTTGCCCTGAAGGAAATATAATAATGAATACACTTTGTAGCTAACTTCGTTGCCTCAGCAACATAAAACCAAGCAGAACTTTGCAAAGGATAGACAACTGACATCAAGGTTAGTGGACTTACATAGCATCCTCTTATTCTTCACTAACTGTGGACCTTTACTCCCCTCCTAATGGGGGAATATTTTGAAAGAAATTATATATGAGCAGATGGATTAATTCTGTGTTGGAAGAAGAGCCTTTTTTTTTGCGCGAAGTATGAAATTGGCAAAAAAAAAAAGAATATCATGTTGATTATTTCTGTTTTGTTAGAATTGGGAACCCAGGATACTTAGACTAGGCTCTGCATTGCAGGCTAAAACAGCTCTTGGAAACTTAAGCAAGGTATGAAAAGCCATTCTGAATTTAGCACATGACACTGTTTAAATGCATCATATTCCAACCCTGAAAATAAAGATTTCATACATTTTAATTACTAGTTCTTCATAAATCAATTTCTAGCCAATTTCTTTAGAAAGAAAAGTGTATTAAAATGTGTACATCATATACAATATGCTGTTAAACAAATTATTATTATGAATATTATATTATACTTCTAAAGCACCTACATCCTAAAGGATCCTATAGTGCTTTACAAACTCCACCCTGAAACAACCACGGAAATACAGCCACCTAATGGATGGTAGCAGACAGGTGAACAAGGGGGGAGGGATAGCTCAATGGTTTGAGCATTGGCCTGCTAAACCCAGGGTTGTGAGTTCAATCCTTGAGGGGGCCACTTAGGGATCTGGGGCAAAATCAGTACTTGGTCCTGCTAGTGAAGGCAGGGGGCTAGACTCGATGACCTTTCAAGGTCCCTTCCAGTTCTAGGAGATGGGATATCTCCATTAATTATATTATAACTGTTACAAGCATGCTGCACAACTTGGAAAGGAAATGTTGGTAAACACCACTGGGGCAAATATCCACTCTTAAAAAGAAAATATCATGCAACGTTTAAGGTCTATTAGAGTGGATAGGACCTCTGTTCTTAAGGTCATACCTTAAAGACCCACACATAAAAGAGCAGAGTGAGCCAAAAGTCACAATAGTCAGAAGAACTGTCTTCCATTCCCTGCTCTGCGACCTTGAAAAGTTAACATTTCTGTGTCTCAGTTTTCCCATATTATTGAACTGCACAGAACTCAGTCTATCCATCCATCAGTTTCTATGCAGTCTGGTTATTCCAAATTTTATGCTTCAACTACTAAAAATGCCTCTGCAGGGTACATTTCTCCACCCACCTTCTAAAGAAACATGAAGCACAGAAGTCACAGCCGCCCTGATCATTTAAAACAGCCTAAAAAGCCATCTCAAACAAGAGTTATTTTACACAAATGGTAAATCTGTTTAGATACTCACCTGCAATTTTGCTTAACATTTGCTGTTCATCGTCTGACATTTTCACATATATCACTTGGTTGTTAAATTGCCCAATCCCATGAAATGTCATGTTAAAGAGTTTACCCTGCAAAATGGCTTCCACTTTAGCTTTGCTCTGCTCCAGTGCCACACCAGCCCTTAAAATAAATAAATAAAATCCACACTCAAAAAGGGAGATCACACGACAGCTAAATAATCATCTGGAGGGTACAACATTGGCGATATGATGGATTGTTATGATACATTGATTTTGGGCAGAAAGGTCATTCCGGAGTGTTGCACAAGACATGAAAGCACAGTGTATTTTCACTGTAAAATTGGATATAACCACTTTGATTACAACTAGAAGATGTGCAAGTGGTTTATGTACCCCTTGATACATTAGAGAATTAATAACTTCTTCAAGTATGTACTGACTGATCCATTAAAAAAAATTGCCTGACATTGTTGCTAGTGCTTCATAGTGATCAAGTCATTAATATGCAAAACTTCTGCTAAACTGCTGCTCAAGAACTGAAAAAACCCAAAAGAATGAACTTGGACTTTTTGTGGTGTGAAGGTAGAGCCATATTGTTACACAGTTTTGAATTAGTCTGTTTTCTTTCTTTATTTCCCACAGTATTCTTGCTGGCAAGTTAAAGTATGGGCTGGATGAATGGATTATAAGGGGGATAGAAAGCTGGCTAGATCATCGGGCTCAACAGGTGGTGAACAATGGCTCCATGTCTAGTTGGCAGCCGGTATCAAGTGGAGTGCCCCAAGGGTCGGTCCTGGTGCCGGTTTTGTTCAATATCTTCATCAGTGATCTGGAGGACGGTATGGACTGCACCCTCAGCAAGTTTGCAGATGACACGAAACTGGGAGGAGTGGTAGATATGCTGGAGGGTAGGGATAGGATACAGAGGGACCTAGACAAATTAGAGGATTGGGCCAAAAGACATCTGATGAGGTTCAACAAGGACAAATGCAGAGTCCTGCACTTAGGATGGAAGAATCCCATGCACTGCTACAGACTAGGGACCGAATGGCTAGGAAGCAGTTCTGTAGAAAAGGACCTAGGGGTTACAGTGGATGAGAAGCTGGATATGAGTCAACAGTGTGCCCTTGTTGCCAAGAAGGCTAACGGCATTTTGGGCTTTATAGTAGGGGCATTGCCAGCAGATCGAGGGACGTGATCATTCCCCTCTATTCGACATTGGTGAGGCCTCATCTAGAGTACTGTGTCCAGTTTTGGGCCCCACACTGCAAGAAGGATGTGGAAAAATTGAAAAGAGTCCAGCAGAGGGCAACAAAAATGATTAGGGGACTGGAGCACATGACTTATGAGGAGAGGCTGAGGGAACTGGGATTGTTTAGTCTGCAGAAGAGAAGAATGAGGGGGGATTTGATAGCTGCTTTCAACTACCTGAAAGGGGGTTCCAAAGAGGATGGATCTAGACTGTTCTCAGTGGCACCAGATGACAGAATAAGGATTAATGGTCTCAAGTTGCAGTGGGGGAGGTTTAGGTTGGATATTAGGAAAAACATTTTCACTAGGAGGGTGGTGAAGCACTGGAATGCGTTACCTAGGGAGGTGGTGGAATCTCCTTCCTTAGAGGTTTTTAAGGTCAGGCTTGACAAAGCCCTGGCTGGGATGATTTAGTTGAGGATTGGTCCTGCTTTAAGCAGGCGGTTGGACTAGATGACCTCCTGAGGTCCCTTCCAACCCAAACAAATCCATTATCTCAAATGAAGTGCATTTATTGGATCATTGACCTAATACATTACAAATCCAGGAAAGCATTCTTAAAGTTGCTACAATGTCAGGTCAGTGCAAATGTGGGAGCTTTACGCCCCACCTTTACACCTTTACTGATTCAGCAAGGTATTAAAGCACATACCTAACTAAGCACTAGTAGCTCCATCAAAATTAGATTACTCACATGCTTAAAGTTTGGCACAGGCCTAAAGGTAACTTGCTAAATCAGGGCCTAAATACACTGAGAAACTAATACACTGTCTAGATAATGCATCTTTTAAAATAATAGGCTTTTTGTGTTATTTTGGGGGGATTGAGATAAGTTAGATGTAAACCACTGGATCAGTGTGTTAAAAATTCCTTTCTTTGTGCAGATGTGATTCTGTTAGAGCCCCCAGCTATAAAGCCTGGCTCGAATTCAAGCTGTAGACAATAAAGCATTATGTACTTATATCACAGCGGTTTAGGGACATTTAACTATTGTTTACTTTGACTTATGAATGTTATGGAACACTACACCATATGCAAATTACATGCCAACAAATTTGATTTTGTTGCATAAAAAATTAGTAAAGTAATGTTATACAAAGCTAGGACAGGCTGTGCAATCCACTGTATGTTGTGCATAGGAGTTGTGCACACTAATCCCATTAGGAAAGCATTTTCTGTGCCTATATAAAAGCCACTTAAGTATTATTTTATGAATCCCAACAGCTACTAATCCATATTAAGGACAAACAGTCTTCAATATTATATGAATCCTATTTTTCCAATTATAATGGCATAAGAGCTGCTTCTTTTTGGCTCATTAGGACTCTGCAGATCTTTTACAGGAGAGCAGCAAGAGCCCTTTGAAGAAGATTCTGCACCCTCATCATCAACCACCAGCACTGCAGTGACCCATCCTTCAGATCAGTTGATACTGTCCTCCAAACTAGCAATACAATGGGATTTGCTAAAGGGATTTTTGCAATAGGGCAAGACATTTCCTCTCCCAAAGGCTGGGTTTGCTTCTTCAAATATATTGTTGGCATGAGGAGTGAGATAGTAAACCTATCAAATAAGAACATAAGTACATCCATACTAGGTCAGACCAAAAGTCCATCTAGCCCAATATCCTGTCTTCTGACAGGGCACAATGCCAGGTGCTTCAGAGGGAATTAACAGGACAGGTAATCATTAAGTGATCCATTCTCTGTCACCCATTCCCAGCTTCTGGTAAACAGAGACTAGGGACACCATCCCTACCTATCCTGGCTAATAGCCCGTGATGGACCTATCCTCCACGAATTTATCTAGGTTTTTTTTAATCCTGTTATAGTCTTGGCAAAGAGTTCCACAGGTTGACTTGTGAGTTGTGTGAAGAAATACTTCCTTTTGTTTGTTTTAAACCTGCTGCCTATTAATTTCATTGGGTGACCACTAGTTCTTGCATTATGAGGAGGAGTAAATAACACTTCCTTATTTACTTTCTACACACCAGTCCTGATTTTATAGACCTCTATTAATTAAGACCAAATGAAATGGTCTTTCATGTGACTAGTACGGAATACCTGCTGTAGGGATTGGACCTATTTAGTACATCTTTATAGATAAACAGAAGATAAAGGATGAAGAGAACTTGACAAGAAAGATATGCTTTTCAATAGCTACTCCTGTTATTTTTGTATTACAGGCACATGTCCATTCTTTTTGAAAGTTCATTTGTACTACTTAGCTCCAATCACTTCTGTAATTGTCTGATTCATATTTTGATTACCTCTTTCCACCACCCTCTTATCCTCTTGGAGAACAGCCTGCCTTGCCAACAGCAAGGGCAGGAATTTATTACTGAAATACACTACATAATCTATTCCCTTGCAGAATGAACTCACAGAAGAGCATTCACATCTCTTCTCCCAGCCCCACAAAAAAGCAATACCAATAGAAATGCCTATTTCAGACAAATAGATGTATGATGTCTTTTGGGCATTTTGGGGATAGATAAAAAGACTACAAGGCTCTATCTAAACAGGCAAAAAAGATGGGTGTGACACAGAAATGCATTTATGATTCACTGCTGTGTGTCAGCAGCTCATCAGGCCTGACAGACTACACTTAACACACTGTTGTCATTATCTGTATCTAAAAGATGACATGTAAGATCTCATTAGAAAACTAATAAGTCATTGATAATTAACATTCTCGTATGATGTATGGGTGGGTACAAACAGTTATGAATAAGTGCTAGAATTATGTTCTCAAAATGTCCTTGGGCAGCAATGCAGTAAGCACCGTCTGCCCTAGACAAAGGAATGTGTACTAGTTTGTTTGTCATCAGGAAGTGACAACGATGGATGGTAAACAAAGCTATTAAGTTGGGCAAAGGCAGCCTAGCATCTACTTCCCAGCAGGACAGAGAAACTTTATCTGGGCTATAAATACAGGGGGACTGAACCTTAAATGATAAGCAATTGAATCAACTGATTGTATAAAATATTTCTGTATAATAAAAATGTATCAAGTAAGGTCTTTTCTGAAAGCTAATGACACACTGGTGATTAACATCATTGTGAAATGTATATGTGAACACTGTATGAGGAAATATGAATACTTAATGATATTATGCTTTAAAGTCTGTGACCAAACACAGGGAAAAACAGGTTTTCTCCAAGACAGGAGGGAAGGCAGCTATCTACCTGTCTTCAGTGAAATTAAGCAAGGTGTGACCAAAAACAGTGGAAGACCCATTTACATACAAATCAACAGGGGGACGGGAAGACCACAGGAAGAGGAGAACAGCATGAAGTCATACTGTTTTGTCCTCAGACTCATGAAGTTTAGGAAGATATAAGGGGAGGGGGAGAGAGAGAGAGAGAGGAAAAGCCATCTTGGCATCCATTACTAGATAGACAGAAGCCAGAGCTGTTCCAAGCTGAGAAAGATGCGTCCTTCAAACAAGGGGGTTGAAGTATCTCAGAACCAAAGATTGATAAGGAAACAACAAGCTACAGCATTTGTTCAAGGTAAAGTTACGTCTTAGACTCTAGAAAGATATTTTAGTTTTGTTTGTTTGTAACCCTTTCTAGCTTTATTCCTTGTGCTTGGTATCATTTAACCCATGTCTTTTTGTTAATAAACTTGTTATATTTTTACTATATACCAATTCAGAGTTGTAATTGAAGGGAAAGGTGTATTTACCCCAGTTAAGTTAATAAGCTGTGATGAGCTTTTGTCTCTTTAAAGGAGAAAACAATCCTCATTATTCCTCTGAGTGCTCCAAGAGAAGGCTATTCACTCCAGGACAGATGATTTGGGGGGAAATTCAGGACTGGAAGTATGTTGGGATTACCCCTGCATAAGTTCACTGGATAACAGAGAGTAGAGAGGGGCTGTTGAGTTGTAGGCAGACTGCTGTGGTCAGGGAGGTAAACCAGGGCTGCACAGCACACAGCCACTCAGGATACTGCCTGTGTCCAGAGAAGAGAATCACAGCAGCAAAGCATGTTGAGGTACTCAGGATTACAGAGTGGCAGTGATACAATCTGTCACTAGTCTGGATTGCACCTCAGCATGACAACAGGTTTTCAGGCATAAAAGATTGGTTTTCTTCCAATAAAGTTAGCTCAACTGAGTTTGCTTAACTAGACTAAAAATCCCCCTTTATATCGACGTAGACCCTGTTTAACACCTTCAAGTTCATATGAGCTAGTCATGTCAAAGCCCTAATGCTCAGGTTGGAGTCATTAACCTTGGCTTCCTTCAGCAGGCACACAGGAAAGGATGCTCTTTGAGTCCAGTTCCTATTTCCACTGGAGTCTGTCAGCTAGGACTTAGATACCTGGGAGCCTTCCCCCACAGCTTTTAACCTACAATTAGTTAGTTTCCCCAACAATGCATATTCAAAGCGGTCTTACAGCTAGTCAATATATAGCTCTCTATCAAGCTGTACCAACCACATTTCCATTTTTTTTCTCCTCTCTTTTCAATGTTTTATAGAATACTAAGCTATCCCAGTTGCTAAGGCTTTCCAGATACCACAAGTAGGCACCCCTTTTCAAAAGTCTGTGGCTGCTACATAACTTCCATGAGCTTTTCTGTACAGATAAATTTACATTCTTCCTTCATTTAACTCTATAGGAAAGGATCATAAAGCAACAATACAGTTAATACCCATGCTGCTCACTTCCCACCACTTAATTAATTAATTTAAAAAATTCAAACTCCAAAGTCACTGTACCTAGAGTTCATGTAAGAAGCTCTTGGCTATGCATTCAATAAGCTAGCAAACCAGATACTGTTTCAAAAAAAGCTGAAAAGGAAAAGCTTATCTAGGCCTTGGTAAAAGTAGTTATTCACGGCTACAGTGCTGTATATGTCATCTTAAAAGTTAGCCTTGCATTTATTTTAAAAAGCAACAGAGGGTCCTGTGGCACCTTTAAGACTAACAGAAGTATTGGAGCATAAGCTTTCATGGGTAAAAACCTCACTTCTTCAGATGCATCTGAAGATCACTTGCATCTGAAGAAGTGAGGTTTTTACCCACGAAAGCTTATGCTGCAATACTTCTGTTAGTCTTAAAGGTGCCACAGGACCCTCTGTTGCTTTTTACAGATTCAGACTAACACCGCTACCCCTCTGATACATTTATTTTAAAGAATTCTTACTTTTTCACTTCTTCTTCTGTTCTCAGATGGGCTACAATGATGGTGAGATGCATTGTTTGAACAGGAATTAGAGCTCTCAACAAGTCAGGTTCTTTAGTGAATATTAGCTCCTGGACATCTTCAATTTTGTCCAAAATCTGCAATGCAATAAATAAAAAGGAGAAAACATCATTTTACATTAAAAAAGGCTTAGGGCTTGCTGTAAGAATTTCCATAAAACTGTAGCTTGCAGTTTAATGCAGATTAATGCTGAACTTGGCAGCCAGGTTTCTCCAGTTTTAGAAAACATGAATTTACAGCTCAAAATCCTAAGTAAATGCATCATGTCACTCAAAGGGCAAAATTCTGTCTTCAAAGATATTTGTCCAGCCCATTAACCTCAATGGAGTTGCACAGTTGTAACAGTAGAATTTGTACCAAAGATTTTTATATCAAAATCATTTCAAAAGGCCAAACTACTTTCCTTTAAAATCCTATGGGCTAAATTCAGAACTGGTGTAAGCAGTTGCTAATTCCATGGACTTTACAACAGCTCTGAATTTGACCTTAAGTGTGCTGGAATAAAGTCACAAGTCCTGTGCAAATATTAATGTGATCATCATGCAGTTGTCAGTTGTTAATAGTCTGTGGAAATTGAATAGCATTTCCATAATTAATTTTATGCCATTATCTGATTACAAGTTTGATCACAGATGAAATTGATGTCTCTTCCCAAAAGGGAACTGTAATGGCAAACAAAATAGTTCATCTGACTAAATGTATTGTTCCTTGAGATAGCATTTTGTAGAGCTGCCTGGGCAATTTCTAGCTCTTCTGGGTCTATTTGTATATTACTGTAATTGACTCAATGAAAAGTGAAGGAATTCTTTTGAAACAATTTTGATAAGGGTTAGGAATAAAAATAATGAATAAGAAAAAAGAAAAGGGAATTCTAGTACACAGGAAATTTAGCACATAATGGAATTGTATAATAACAAAACTCTTTGTAGATATTTAAATTTCCACATGGGTCCAATTTGTAATTCATGTGTGCATGTGTGTGAGAGAGAGAATTTGTAAGGATTCCACTTTACTCTTGGATAGCAGAAAAGCTTGGCATACTTATTGTACAGTTTAGTTACTGGCCAAAATGCTGATTTTGGTGTTGGGTGTAATGGGCATTTACTGAACATCTTGCGATACAACTAAAGACAACTTAGTTTGAAAGTATGAAAAAATATTGAACCACTTGAATTACAATGTTATGGCCACCTTCTGCCACCCTTTCAATGACACCTATGAAACCATTCCTACAGTCAGGTACCGCTTGTCATGAATAAAGGTATCTTAAACTGGCCCATTACTTGTGGCACATTTGCAAAAAATATCAATAAAAAAATCAAAATATTTACAAGGGAATGTTTTTTCTTCAAAGAGAGCTTCAGTGGTGTGCGGAGTGTCAAACAGCCCTGGGTACCAAAGCCCTCACTCCACATAAGAGGGCAAGTGTAGGTAGGAGCCGTGTAAGATTCCTTCCCATCATCCAAACAACGTGTTTCAAGAATATCCTTGAGATGAGAGAGTAGATAAATCTTTCTGCCCATTCAATTCCAGTCTCTAGGAGACTGTCAAAGAAGCTAATTATGATGGTACTTTCTGGCGCAGACCCCTGTGCATTATGAAATGGACTTCAAACCTCTCCCCACTGCCAGAATGATGTGGGGAAGCACCATCAAAAATTTCAGAGCTTTCCTCCTCAATGAGAGTGTCCAGTCTCACTCAATTACAATATCGCCCCAACATCATCAGCAACCTTTCCAATGCAAGCTCATACTGAAAGCTGATTTTTATTAACCTATTCTTGTTTTTTAAATCGAAAGTAATGACAGGCAAACCGCAAGGCTCAATTAGTCTAATTTGGGTTGGTAGAGACCTAATTGCCTCCCATTGGTAGAATGCCTTCTGGAGCTTCCCTTCACACTGCAGCATGAGATAACTTCTGTGCTTATCTGGTCCAGAAGGAGAGAGGATGGTAGGTTGGCCCCAGGTCCTTATGGCTGTATATCTGCCTAAGGATACTAGTAAGGAGAACTTCTGTTCAGGAGACAGTAATTGTGCAAGTATACAGATGGATGGGGGGAAAGGAAGTTCTTTATCTCCCTTCTGCACTTTTGTTTACCCATTCAAGGGCCACACGTGACCAGTCAGTTTTAGGGGGCCACAGAAAGTTATATGGAGACCTTTCTCCTGCCTCGTGATCGCTTCCAGAGATTACGCCAATCAAACTCAGTTAAAAAATAACACTCCAATAAGAACAAGGTCAAATGATGTGTTTCAAAAAAGCAGTAATATAAATGAGTCATAAATAAAATAGCATGAAAATAAAGTGCAAGAGGGGTGCATTTTCATATAGCCACCTGAAAAAGCACACAGGCAGGTAATGGCATGCATTACACCAAAACTGAATTCACGTATTGCTTTGTAGAAGAGGATATCAGATTGTATATGCTCATGCACAAATGATGTGCACAGCTTTGGCCTGTGTCTTGTGACACAGCAAGGCCAGAGAGCAGTGGGAGAGTGGGAGAGAGGAAGCTAGGGCTGTCAAGCGATTAAAAAAATTAATCGCCATCAATCACACTGTTAAACAATAATAGAATACCATTTATTTAAATATTTTTGGATGTTTTCTACATTTTCAAATATATTGATTTCAATTAGAACACAGAATACAAAGTGTACAGTGCTCATTTTATATTTATTTTTGATTCCAAGTACTATAGTGCAATCTCTTTATAATGAAAGTTGAACTTACAAATGTAGAATTATGTACAAAAAATAACTGCATTCAAAAATAAAACAATGTAGAACTTTAGAACCTACAAGTCCACTCAGTCCTACTTCTCGTTCAGCCAATCACTCAGACAAACAAGTTTGGTTGCAATTTGCAGGAGATAATGCTGCCCACATCTTGTTTAAAATGTCACCTGAAAGTGAGAACAGGCATTCACACGGCACTGTTGTAGCCGGCATTGCAAGGTATTTACAAGGCGAATGCGCTAAAGATTCATATGTCCCTCCATGCTTCAACCACCATTCCAGAAGACGTGTCCATGCTGATGACGGGTTCTGCTTGATAACGATCCGAAGCAGAGCGGTCCGATGCATGTTCATTTTCATCATCTGAGTCAGATGCCACCAGCAGAAAGTTGATTTTCTTTTTTGATGGTTTGGTTTCTGTAGTTTTCGCATCGGAGTGTTGCTCTTTTAAGACATCTGAAAGCATGCTCCACACCTCGTCCCTCTCAGGTTTTGGAAGGCAATTCAGATTCTTAAACCTTGGTTTGAGTGCTGGAGTTCTCTTTAGAAATCTCACATTAGTACCTTCTTTGCGTTTTGTTAACTCTGCCATGAAAAAGTGTTCTTAAAACAAACATGTGCTCGGTCATCATCTGAGACTGCTATAACACGAAATACATGGCAGAATGTGGGTAAAACAGAACAGGAGACATACAATTCTCCCCCAAGGAGTTCAGTTACGAATTTAATTAACACTTTTTTTTATTTTTAACGAGCATCATGAGCCTGGAAACATGTTTTCTGGAATGGTGGCTGAAGCACAAAGGGGCATATGAATGTTTAGCATATCTGGCATGTAACAAAAAAACCCTACATTTGTAAGTTTCACTTTCACGATAAAGAGATTGCACTACAGTACTTGCATGAGGTGAATTGAAAAATAGTATTTCTTTTGTTTACCATTTTTACAGTGCAAATATTTGTAATCAAAAATAAT
Organism: Chrysemys picta bellii; assembly: GCF_011386835.1. Taxonomy (NCBI): domain Eukaryota; kingdom Metazoa; phylum Chordata; order Testudines; family Emydidae; genus Chrysemys; species Chrysemys picta. The sequence goes on from NC_088792.1 coordinate 205,925,085, forward strand.
AATATAAAGTGAGCATTGTACACTTTGTTCTCTGTGTTGTAATAGAAATAAATATATTTGAAAATGTAGAAAAACATCCAAAAATACAATAGAATGCCAATTGAAATGTGTTAACAGTGCGATTTAATCGCAATTGATTTTTTTTTAATCACAGTTAATTTTTTTTGAGTTAATTGTGTGAGTTAACTGCGATTAATCAACAGCCCTAATATAAGTGCTAGGCTAATTAAGGCATGGTTCCCTGTAGACTAGGGAAGGTTACTACAGGTTAATTGGAGCACCTGTAGCCAATTAAGGCCATCAGGAACCTAATAAAAAAACCCTGCTTCAGGCAGACAGTGTAGAGCGAGGAAGGAGAGAGGACTGGAGTTTGGAAGTGTGTTGCTGAGAATTGAAAGACCCTAGAACTGGAGGAAGGGAGACCCTGGCTCAGCTGAGCAGGGAGACTCCCTCCCCCAGCATCAAGGACCAAGGGTAACCCTACCCAGGGGGAAGAGGGTAAGAAACCTGCAGGGGTTGAGAAGGGCTGGGGCTCAGAGTGAGGAGCAAACCCAGACCCCTTCCCCGCTTCCCTCCTCTACCATCTTCTTGGGCCACTAGCGGGGCCCTCAGTGCCCCAAGAGCAGGGGCAAGGAGTGGTGTCCTAGCCCCCCTGCCAAGAAAAGTGTGGGATCCACCATACCAACATTGGCCATTTTGTCATGTGATGTCAGGGGTGGGATTTCCATGCCATGAACATAACCCAGGGTGGGTCACTACCACCCTGTCCCCAAGATGGAGGATGTGGTCAAAGTACTGGTGCAAGCCACCGCTGCCCAGCAGGAGGCTACCCGGATCCAGGCAGCTGCCCAACAGGAGGCCCTGCGGCTGAAGCCCAGAAAGCCTACTATGATATGACCGCAGAGGAGGTGGCAGATTACCTCCAGCTGAAGGCAGAGATCCTGGCCAGGTCCAGGGTAACAACAGTCTTGCGAGCCCAGAGTTTCCATGAATGGCAGTATAGTGAAGACAAGACACCGCGGTCACAACTGTTTGACCTAATCCACCTAGCCCGGAAGTGGTTACAACCAGAGGACCCTCAGCTCTGAGAAAATGTAGCTCCTGGTGCTGGACTGCTATACAAGGGGACTACCCTTGGGCCTCCAAGCCTGGATAGGCCAGAATGACCCCTCCACCTATGACTAACTGGTCACCCTCATAGAGAGACAACTGGCAGCCCGTGAACTGTTCGAAACCCCAGGAGGTGAAACATGGCGTTTCAGGAAGTCAGTCCTGACCCCGAGGCCCCAGATCATCAAGAACTCCAGGAAAGCCATAACTGGAAGAATGGGCACCAAGGAGTGGCCTGAGGCCCCAAAGGGACCTGCGGGTCCGCGGGGAGAGGGTTGGTGGAGCAGGTCAGAGAGCCCAAGACAAAGGGCAACCTCTGGGATGAGATATCGTTGTTACAAATGTGGGGAGTTGGGGCACATAGCAGCGCAGTGCTCCAACAGGGAGGATTCCATGCAATGCAATCTGGGCGATCGCGGGGACCAATGTGGCCTAATCAGCCTGGTGGGGGTGGTGATGGCCCCACATGAGTACACCAGACCTGTAAAGATTAACGGCAACCAGACCATAGCTTTGGTGGACTCTGGGAGTGCGGTCACACTGGTTTCAGGGAAGCTAGTAGGGCAAGACCAACTGAGCTGGGCCAAGAGCACCAGAATGACATGTGTCCAATATAGATTGAGATCCAGGGGAACACTATCAAGATGACTGCAGGGGTGGTCCCCAAGCTCCCCTACCCAGCCTTAATTGGCAGGGACTTCCCACTGATAAATAAAATTGTTTTTCATTGTTTACTTTATTAATGTAACTTCATAAGTAAAGTTTTATGAATGAAACAATATTCATTCATAAAACCGGTTACCCCAATAACTGGCTAATTAACAATTAAAATGCTTGTTAAGAGCCATAGCTGTTCAGTCAGCTGCCTTTGTAAGTTTCACTATCAATCCAATTCCTGCTTAAATCACTAAAACTTGCACTGTTTCAGTATTGTAACTTCTGTTCACCATTTATTACACTTGCCTACAGTGCAACTTCTGTTTACTGTTTGCCATCCATTATACTTGTCTATATTGTAACTTCTGTTCACTGTTTGCCATATTGTAATTCAAACCCCATTTTAAAATGCTTACTCCATTTTGTAAGAGCTTGCTGCAACCTTCATTTTTGCAAACCCTTCTGTAATCTTATTAGTTTAGTTTAAATGTGTAAATAAGGTATGTATAAATAATAAAATCAACCTCCAGCCCCAGCCTGTCCTAATTAAATAGCGTTCAAACACCAGCGGCTGAAGATGCAGACAAAAGCCCTAACAAAGTAAAAAAAATCCACCCTAAAAAAAAAAAAAAAAGGTACAATAAGAAAAAGATCAAAGCTCGGTCCGAGGCTGAAAGTCATGTCTGCAATTAACAGGTGATCAATCACCAAACCCAGAGGCAGCGTAACACAGCAAAACCTATAAACTCTAAATTCAAACTAAAGCCTACAAAAAAAATGGGTAAAATAAAAAACTTTAAAAAAGGGTAACATTCTGCTGCCAACATGGAAGGGCATCGGTGCATGCCCAACAAAGACCCAGCTCGTCCTTGTGCCTGGCTTTCCTGGCCAGTTAGCCGCCACAAGCTACAAACTCAAGCAGGACTGGTAACTATGCAGCAGCTGCAAAACATCTAATAAATGTGTGTGTGTGTAAATGTGTGTGTGTGTTTATAGGTATTAGGTATAATGTGTGTGTATTAGGATTAAAATATTAGTTATTGGTCATAAATCAAATTGTTATCCTAATAAATGTGGCATCTTTGTCTTAACCCCTAAAACGATCCTGTATAAGTTTGTGGGACAACATTATTGGTGGAGATCTTAACCCCTAAAACGATCCTGTATAAGTTTGTGAAACAACACCCTAACCCCCCACCCTCATTGAGTTAGGGGATGGCAGTAAGCCCCAGGCAGAGATCGAGGTGCCTATGGATGGCCCCACCCCAATTTTTGCTGGGTTTTCCCCAGAGTTATTTTCACCCCCAGGAAGTGCCCAGAAGGAGGGCAGATAAAAGATTAGGAACCAGGATTTTGGTGGCAAACCAGAGAGGTACTCTGGTTGGTAGGCAGCCCCATCAGGGAAACCTCAAGGAAGCACGGACCAAGGGAGACCCAGAGACGGCCCCCCAAGCATGAGCAGAAGCATCTCAAGTGATGGAGGGGAGACCAATCCAATAGAATCAGGCCAGATCGGTCCTGCACCAAGTGTTTTGGTCAGGATGAAGCCTAAGACCCACTGTATGTGAATGAGAGGGAGGAGGTAGTAGAGGTAAACGGCATGCCAGTAGAAGGGAAAACCAAAGGCCCAGGGCCATACTATATAATCAAACATGATCTGTTGTACCGGGTAGTGCCAATACAGGAGGAAGTAGTAGAACAGCTCTAGGTTTCACGGAAGCACACAAGGGCTGTATTAGAGTTAGCTCACAGTCATCTGTTTGGGGGACATTTAGGAGCAGATAAAACCCTGGATAGAGTCCTAAGGAGGTTCTACTGGCTGGGTGTACGAGCAGAAGTCCAATGCTATTGCACCTCCTGCCCAGAGTGCCAACTGCATAGCCCCCAACCCATTGGTACCCTTGCCTGTAATTGAAGTCCCTTTTGAAGGGATAGCCATGGATCTAGTGGGCCCACTAGAAAGATCAGCCTGGGGCCACCGAAGCATACTCGTCATCCTGGACTACGCTACATGGTACTCCGAAGCCATGTTCAAGGTGATCGCAAAAGAACTGGTCAAGGTTTTTGCTAAGGTAGGCATCCCTAAGGCGATCCTGACAGACCCAGGGTCTCCCTTCATGTCGAGAGTAAAGAAAGACTTATGTACCCTGCTCCACATCCAAGCCTTGCAGACCTCGGTCTATCATCCCAAAACAGATGGTCTGGTCGAGCGATTTAACCGCATTCTCAAGAGTATGATCCAAAAGGTGGTGGCCCAAGATGGAAAAGACTGGGATACCCTCCTACCATACCTGATGTTTGCGATACAAAAAGTTCCCCAGACATCTACTGGATTCTCCCCCTGGGAGCTACTGTATGGACACCATCCATGTGACATATTAGACATCGCAAAGGGGGAATGGGAGGAACAACCCAGCCTGTGAAAGAACGTCATCGCACACATGGCCCAGATGAGATAACAAATAGCCCGAATGACCCCCATGTAGGAGAGCATTTGGAGAAAGCACGAGAGGCCCAGAAAACCTACTACAACTGTTGGGCGAAAACATGGAAATTCAACCAGGAGAATGAGTGATGGTGCTGGTACCAACAACAGAAAGAAAGCTCCTGGCCAGCTGGCATGGACCATATGAGATTGTGGAAGCCATTGGGGAGGTGAATGATAAGGTGAAGCAGCCAGACCGCCAATGGCCAGAGCAGATCTACAACGTCAACTTACTGGCTCAATCGGGAGATGTGCCTGGCCATCCTGCCAGCTCCACCCCAGGCAGATGGCCCACAAGAGCAGGTAAAGATATCCCTCAAATTAGCCCCAGAACAACAAACAGAGGTCATCAAGATGATCCAGTGGAACCAAGACATGTTCTCCACACAACCAGGCCGTATGACGCTGATACAACACCACATCGAAATCTGTCCCAGAGCAAGGGTGATGATAAAACCATATCGCACACCAGAGGCAAAAAGAGAAGAAATTAGGGTGGAAGTAAGGAAGATGATGGAACTTGGGGTGATTGAAGAATCCCACAGCCAGTAATCAAACCCTATTGTTTTGGTCCCCAAGCCTGACAGCACCCTGAGGTTTTGTAATGACTTCCGGAAGTTAAACAAGGTATCCCAATTCAATGCCTACCCGACACCACGTATCGATGAGCTGGTGGATAAGTTAGGCAAGGTCCCATACTTGACCACCTTGGACTTGACAAAAGGCTGCTGGCAGATCCCCCTGGCTGAAGTTGCCAAGGAGGTGATACAGCAGGGCCCGGGAGCAGTGGGAGAGTGGTAGAGGGGAGATATACAAACCCTAAGCTAATTAAGGCGTGGTTCCCTGTAGCCTAGGGAACATTACTACAGGTTAATTGGTGCATCTGTAGCCAATTAAGCCCTTGTCAGGAACCTAATTAAAAAACCTCTGCTTCAGGAAGTGTGGAGTGAGGAAGGAGAGAGGACTGGAGTTTGGAGATGTGTTGCTGAGAATTGAAAGACCTGAGAACCAGAGGAAGGGAGACCCTGCCTCAAAAGAGCAGGGAGACTCCCTCGCCCAGAATCAAGGACCAACAGTAACCCTACCCATGGAGAAGAGGGTAAGAAACCCACAGGGGTTGAGAGGGGCTGGGGCTCAGAATGAGGAGCAAACCCAACCCCCCCCCCTCTTCCCCACTTCCCTCCTCTACCACCTTCCCAGGCCACTATCGGGGCCCTTGGTGTCCCAAGAGCAGGAGCAAGGGGTGGCACCCTAACCCCCTACTTTCCCACCAAGAAAAGCATAGGACCCACCATACCAACATTGGCCATTTTGTCACAGTCTTTACAAATGATCACCCTGCTATCTGGGAGATCTCAGCTGGGAACAGTTGGGGCATTTTTCCACAATATTACCCACACCCCTGCACCCTCTACAAACAGTCACCCTCCCTTTAGTATGTGGAGATTAATTTTTATCTCTTTCCCTCTGGACTACACTAAGGTTTTCAGGATTCCCAGGGCAAAATCAGAAACTGGGATCTTCCCACCTTTCCCCAAAATTACCATGGAGATGAAAGAGTTTAAGAAGAATACTATTGAAAACTTTAAAGCTGATTTATTATCATAAAAGACACATCACATCATTGTTGCCTGAACTGAATGATACAGCTCTATGGGCTAGACCAAAATCGAAGTGGAAAGCTACTGCCTATGAAACTATAGTGATGAAGCGGCAGCAGTAGTTTCACTATAAGAAATGGAACTGTACTCTGGACTGTGAAACTAGTTCTAACTAAAATATGTAATTTGCTTTTTTGCTGTAGCTACAAGACGTAATTGGATAAGGTGTGTTGTGCGACTAAAATAAGAAACTAATAGTAGACAAAGCATATCATATATTACTAAAATGCTGAATTGTAGAACTAAGAATTGTTCTCATGCTTAAATTTATTATGGAAAAGTACTAGTAACTGAACTGTTGCAATCTCTGTTTTTGTATATGTAGCTCTTTTCTTTGTATGTGTACAATCTGTCAGAAACTAAGATGTATGTTCTGGTGAGGCTTGTGAGATATGCACCATCTGCCAGGAATGGATAATTATCTGTATTGGTTTAGGTTGGTACGGACACCTCTGTGTCTTGTAAAACATGTATGGAACCAGATAAGAAAAAGGATGAAATTGTTATGCTAAAATAGTGGAATTTGGGGGTTTTCCATCTGTTATAAACAAGATGAGTATAAAACAGACAGTTTCTGTAATCATTTTTGGGACAGACTAGATGCTGCAGGACTGTTTCCCAGAGATTGGTAATGTATACCCTCTCTGTATTGTGCTGATTTATCTTTGATTAATAAATAGATAATCCAGGCTCAGAAATGAACCCATTCATATCAATATCATGATTTTTTTAAGCAAACATATTTATGACACTACCATAATTTAGGCTCCTTGCAAGACTGCACAGTGTTGATAGCATTGCTAAGGTCAACATGCAATCTTTGCCCATGGTAGATCAGAGGCAGTTTTATTTTTTTAAATCAGGGCTAACCTGCTAAAGGAGTGTTCTACGTCAGAAACTGAAATCCGTTGTGGGAACAAAAATCCTTAGAGCGATGCAGGTGTGCCTAAAAACACTACGCAGTCCTTTTTTGTAAATGTTGTTTGATAACTTAATTGAAGCCACTTTCAAAATAGTGTGTCTCTCTGCTTGTTTAAAAGGTGAGATTCTTCAACAAAATCCCTATGAAACATTGATAGGATGAGCACTCTTCAGGGGATTCCATGGTCCCGTACCCACTGCATGTGGTACTGTGGACAGGGGCCATCCTTGTCACTGCAGTGTACACTAGCTCCACCCAAGTTGGAACCCTGCTAATGCTAAAGCCACAAAGGGACAATGCAGTTGTATATCCAGGAGGATTCCCCAACTGCACCGGAGACAGCCCTGCCCATCACTAGAATAATAGCTCTTTTTAATCCTAGATCTCAAAGTGCTTTACAAAGCAGATTTATCCCCATTTTGCAGATGGGGAAAACTGAAGCACGGAGAGGAATTGATTTGGATTTGGTCATTCAGCAGGATAGTGGCACAGCTGGGCAAAGAAAGCCAGACTCCTGAGTCCGAGTGAAAAGTGATGACTCAAACCTCTTCTGAAGGAGAGACCAGCAAACCAGCTATTGGTAACTGAAAGTTCCCTCAATTTTGCACCACCTCATCTCCTCCTTAACACATGGGAAGTCCTTGACTGACTTCAAATTATATAACATTACACCAATCCCCCTCAAATGGAATTTTAAACCATCTTATTTTACCCACGAGGAAGCTTGGCCAATGAAGCTAGTGACCCCGACCTCTGCTCAATGGGTTACTCTTCCTTCAATTACAACATCAATGTGACAAGGGTGTGTGGAAGAGGAATTCTGCTGGCAAAATGGGATCCTAAGTCAGCCTGCAGATTCCTACTAACTAATTTGAGGGCCAATTTTAATTCAACAGAGCTATGTCAATGGGAGGCTTCATCTTCTCTTTGGCCTTTGAAAAGTTTAGTTCCACATTTAGTGGTCAGGACATAGGCAGGTTGAGCATTGTGTTGATGATTTTCTTTTTGTAGGGAAAGTAGGGACTGTATCTGAGAACATTTCAGGCACTGGACAAGCTATGGGGAGTACCAATAGCAAGAGAAAAAGAGAAGGCTCTGACTCTGTTTCCCAGTTGGTATAGCTGGGGGATTAAATTACACACACCAGTGAGTGTTTTTTGTCTCCGCTTTTTAAAAGCGTCTCCTTTAACACATGCCTAGTGGTGGCTACAATGGGAATTACCAGGCCTCATCATTATATTAAAGTAACCCAGGAGATGTAATAAGACTTGAGACAGGGTGGTTGTTGTTTTTTTAGAACACACAAAAGGGTATCCTCCTGGTGTGAGGAACGGCTGCTGCCTTCAGGTCCACTCGGATGCTGCAGGTGGCATGGGTGGCAAAGTGTACTTCCAAGGGACTGGTATGGTCAAAGAATCAAATTATGAAGGACATCATATATCTGCTATTTTTTTCCTTTCTAACCCTACTGGCCATCACTCTTTGGGACTTCAGATTCCAAAACAAGCAGGTTTATTTCTACAGTCATTTAAAGGGGCCATTGGGTAGATTGCAGAAAACCAGTTACTATTTTGATTACAGGATTTAAACTGAGGATGTAGTAGAGTCCATTGGGCCAGCAAAGGAGCATCTGTCTAGTATGCAGGCTGCCAGCTAGGTTCCCCCATTTGACTGTCTGTCTGAGGTGGCAGGGAAGGAGGGACATGAGGGGGACCAGATAGTGCCCCTCTGCCATTCTATGGCAGACTGTTTTCATTCCCTGCAGGTGATCATTATTCACCTGGGGTAGAATGATTTAGGCCTACAAAAGGAGTTGATTTGATAATTGTAATAAAGAGGAATACTAGCCCCATCGAGATCTCATTTCCCTGGAGTGATCTTGACCTGGTCAGAGATACTTCTACATCAGGTTTTATGAGGGCCACTTGACTTGACAAAGATTGATCAGACCAGAAAAATAATTAACTGGAATGTATGTATACTAAAATGACAGGGGGCAGGGAGAGTGATTTCCTATGTGTGAATTAAGTATGCCTCCCAGCACAGTTTTGAGAGGATGGAGTACATTTATGTGGGGTCAGACAATTTGTGGGAGGACCTCAGTGCTACATGGATTCCTTTCTAGTTGGCCAGCAGGGTAGAGAAGGACCTCTAAAGTGAATGCTGTCATCTGCTGTGGTGGTTTTCACTGTGGTTGGTGAGTTAGAAGGAGTCTGACTGAAATACCTATAACCTAGTGGGCTGCTTAGAAATTGGTTCTGAGCATAACACTGCATGGTGAGGGGGTCTGTCCCAGTTTGTGGCTTCCCCTCTCATTTCTACTACCTCTGGTGTTGAGGAGGGGGAAAAGGTCAGGATCCAATGACAGGCATGAAATTGGAGAGGGGACATGGTCTTCACACTCACCCTCAGGTTCAGAGTACATGGAGGCCATTGGTGCTTCCTACTGGAATAACCCCGCCAGGTAGTTTGGGGTGATTTACACTAGTGTAGTGGCATGGCTGGAGCAGCTCCCCCAGGTGGATCTTCCAGGTACCCCAGCACAACCACGGGGCTCCCAATAGGAAGAAGTCTCTGTCTCCAGTGTCCACTGAGGTGGAATGTGGCCCACCGACTAATTCTGCAGTCAGTCCTATCCCTTTCTGGGTGGCTGGAGGGGCTGAGCGAAACGAAAAGCCAATGCAATACTGGGGTGCCCACCTGTCTTTGCATAGGGTGTCCCTGCCTTTTACTGCAGGCTTGGCTCCCAAACAGTCTTTACTCATGTATCACTCACTCCTTGGGATCTAACTGTTCCTTCCATATGGCTTCTCAGACTCTCAGGCCCATCTTTCTTTAACCCTGAAGGCTAAGCTCCCTTTAGGCAGAGAGACAGAACTCTGTCCTGACCAGTCAGCCCAGAACTGAGCCAAGTTCTCTCCTTTTATTCCCTCTCCAGGCCTGGCTGCAGGTATAGCAGGGTGGGACTAGCTGAGCCCAGAGGCTCTTCTTAAGGCCTTCTTTCCTGGTGTGGGGCCTCTCTGCCCCATCACACCCAGTTATGTAATAGTTTTAATAAAGTTGTGGCCTCCACATTGAATCCTATTATGGTGTCTGTATCTGTGTTTCCATGCCCACAGTTTAGCATAGAAGATACAAACTGCTGTTAAATCTTATGTTTAAAAAAGCAGAACTGGGCCAACTATCTCTGAGAAAAAAATATAGTAATTGGGAACAGCACAGGCTTTTGCTAATCCTGATCAGTTGATAACGATGTGCAAATAATTCCTCCACCACAGGCAGTTGAAATAAATCTTGTCCTTGACACATCTAAAGAGGATTCATAGTAAAAATTCCTACCACTTTCCTTAAAACAGAAAGAAATTTCCGGTAATAGAGTTTTCTTAACCTTACAGCCAGGCTCAAATCCAACTCTTGACCAATCTTGAAATTATTACAAAGTTATCTATGATAGCCTCCTTAAAGAAATAAAATCTCAGCTCTGGTGCATGCTGTGTTTTCCAAACCACTTTTTAGTACAAACACACACACACACAGGTTGAGCAAGCCACCCCTTCCTCTTCACATGCGACAACTAGTTAACTAGCAAATACTATTGCCAGAGTTGCAAACACTCACTGACATCACCCTGATGAAAGGGAACAACAGAAGTTAAAAAGAAAACCCATGAAATAAAATCTCCATATTTACCAGTGCAGAAAAACAAAATTAGGGCATTATGGGTCTTGAAAAAAACCTGAACATGATGCAAACAACAGGCATAACTTCAACAATATTTTAGAATTGTCAGGTATGCATATATAACACTTTTACTTAATTAAATCAGTGACTTGAAAATACCTGATCATTTGTTATTGGGATAGAGACAAAATAATTTGGCATCTCTCTCAGGTGTTTCTTATACATTGTTTGTTTATCTTGCGCCTGGCCCTGCTGCTGCTCCATCTCCATAGTCTTCAGCTCTTCCTCTTCTTGGCTTGACTTTTGTAGCTCCACTGCCTTCGACCCTTCCTCATCTTGTCTGTGGTCCTGCTGCTGCTCCAATACTTCTGTCCCTTTCTTGTCTTGGCCTTGCTTCCCTTCCAGCTCCTTTGGCTCTCTCTCATCTTCGACCCTCACTTTTGAGTTGCTCTCATCTAGGTTCAGCTGCTGTTCCATGGCCTTTGACCTTTCCTTATCTTGGCTCTGGTCCTGCTGCTGCTCCATTGCTTCTGCCCCTTCCTTGTCTTGGCCCTGGTTCCCTTCCAGCTCCAGCTCCTTTGGTTCTCTCTCATCTTTGGCCATCACCTGTGATTCTCTCTCATGTAGGTTCAGCTGCTGTTCCATGGTCTTTGATCCTTCCTCATCTTGGTCCTGGTGCTGGGTCTGTGTTACCCGGGACCCTTCCCTGTCATGGCCCGTCTGCGGCTGCACCTCCACAGTCACCTGCAAGGATGCTCCTCCTTGGCTCTGCTGCTGTGCCTGCACCTGCACAGTCACCTGCGGGGCTGCTCCTCCTTGGCCCTGCTGCTGTGCCTGCACCTGCACAGTCACCCCTGGGGCTTCCCATCCTGGGCCCAGCTGCTGTGGCTGCACCTGCACAGTCACCTGAGGTGCCTCCCATCCTTGGCCCCACTGCTGCACCTGCACAGTCACCTGTGGGACCACCCCTCCTTGGCCCTGCGGCTGCACCTGCACAATCACCTTTGGACCTTTATTAGTAGGGTTCTGCTCCTGTGTTACTTCTTGATTCTCCTCTCTGCCCCGTTGCTGCTGCTCCATCACTTTTGGCCTATGGCACCAGAGTTTTCTCCTCCAAAGTTGACTCCTCCTCCAAAATTGCCGCCTCCTTTTTCGGGGCTTGAAATCATTTTTTAAAGGAACTGAAACAGATGGCAGAACACTTCCATCATTTGCAAGATACAGAGATAGTTACATGCCAGTAATGCATTATGGACGCAGTTCTACAAGCCTAACTCATGCTGAGCAGAACTCACCAATAGTCCCAGGGGTGACAATGAGATGACTCCCACACCACCCAACATAAGGATGGCAGAAACAGGCCCTCTAGAAAAAGCCTTGGATGAAGTTGTCCAGCATCTCATGAGAGTGGACAAAAACAAAAGGCCAAGTTCACCACTGCTGTAATTCCACTTCTGCCAATGGAGTGACACCAGGAATGAATTTTATCCTTTATCTTATTTACCTGGAGATGTAATGTTTGATGTCACATATACAAGGAGCAGCTTGGTCTAGTGGGTAGGGTATCGGATTGGAAGGCAGGAGATACAAATTCTATGTCCAGCTCTGCCACTGACCTGATGTGTGGCCTTGGGCAAGTCATTTACTCTTTCTGCCTATTACTCCTCCCATCTTTTGCCTGTCTTGTCTATTTAGATTGCAATCTTTGCAGGACAGGGGCTGTCTCTTACAGCACATTTGTACAGTGCCGTGACAGCCCAATCTCATTTGGGGCCTCTAGACACCACAGTAATATAAAATAACTACGTAGAAACAAACTTAAAAGAAGATTAAGGTTGTAAATTCAAGCACGGAAATACTAGAATTATGGTTGTCTGTGCAGCCTTAATTCTGCCGCCTTGTGTGCATGATGATACAGTCTTTAATTACATGATCACATAATATTTTTCCTACAGCCTTCTTCATTCGGTGTCCTCTCTATCCCTACTTTATCCTGTCCCCCATTCCCCTCTGCTGGCACCATCCCCTCTCTTCTTTTGTCCCATCCTCATCTTACCTACCCCTCTTTCACCCTCCCTCTGCATTCCTTCCCCTCCACTCTGCCTGGGTACCAGAATGTGCAGAATTGACAGCACAAGAGAGAGAGAGTCTCCCTGCTCTTAGTTTTAGTGACAACCACAGCAGCCACTAGGAGCAATTCCAGCAAAAGTCCAGTTCAGTAACCGCAGCTGCAGGATGGAGCATGCTCAGTGCAGAAGGAATGTTCTGAAGAGTTAGCTACCAATCTGCTTCTGACCAAACAGTAATTTCCAGAGGCTTATATCTTGGCTACATTTGAGTGTATTTTCATGGGGACAGCAAAAAACACCTCTCTGTCCCTGGGGCCTGTGTCACTCTGACCTTTTCCCTTCGATCTTGCCAAACTTCAAGTCTCTGCTTCAGAGCATCAAGATGCTGGACCTTCTTAATGGAATGGTCAAAAAAATTAACCTTGGCAGAACAATGTCTATTTTAACTCTTTCTCCAAAACAGCTGATTTTGTTGAGGTTTTAAAAAAATATATTAAAAAAAAAATCAGCCTGAGATAGACCCTCAGAATAGAAAATTTCAACCTGAATGGTTAAAGTTTGGCAAAGTTTTAAGCAGCTGAAAACAGCGTCTGAATGTGACATGTTAAGCTACCTGAATTATATGCAATTCTGGCTAGTTCCTGCTATAAATAAGACAACAGTGGCATTTACTAGTATTATTCTGTGGTCAGATATGTGTTACACTACTCAGCAAGTGAAACATTAAATTTGCTCTGGTTGGGTATGAAAATATTGTCCTAATTTCCAAGAGTTCAAAAGGTGGAGGAGTTGTTCCATAGAATGGATTCATTCCTTAACAGGAGAGAATTGAGAGGTCACAGACTTCAACTACTCTGATTTATTTGCAATAGGCACATCATTCAAGGTGAAAAGGAATGAAGATAGATAAAAGATCAAAAGCTCATACAGGTAACTATACTTTTCCAGAAGTGTGTTTATATATTTTAAAACTGATGGCCTGAGAGAAACATATTTCTAAACACTTCTACAACCTATTTAAAAATGCAAGAAAACACATTCTTACAGGAAAAAAAGAATAATGGTGCCTCCAGATAGAGGACGTATTGTGATCATAAACTAATTACAAGTCAGATATTACCCTAGGCCTTTATCAAAAGATAAAGCTTTCTAGAAGAGTGTTAAATCAAAGCTGGGATAAATTGGCAAGTAGATTGCCTACAATGAAAGGCAGAGAACTAGCATGGTATCTCAGAGCTAAAGTAGCTCAATACTTACTTTCAAATATTTCTCTGATGTCAGATTTAAGAAAGGGAAGCTCTGCCATTAGAACACATTCCTCACTTCTTAAGTGATTAACTGGAAGAGACACAAAACAATATTATAGCCTACAAATCAAGAAAGCTGTTAGTTACATGCACGCAACTGCTGAATAATAGATTTATGCCTACATGTGACAGGGTAAGCGGATGGTGACAGGATATTATGTTTAACTATTACACTCCCTTTCTTCCTGTAACTCAGCTCAACTTTTTGCTGAAGCACAGGCCACAGTTCTGTCTTTTAAGAAAACAGAGTTTAGCCCTAAGGTTTTTCTATAAGTCAGCTTCAGGGACAGTAAACAAACATTGAATACATATAAAAATTTTGTAAATATTCCAAATTCTGTTATGAATAACTTCTTAAATAAAAGCTAGTAGGTCCTAGATTTACTACACCAGTAGAAACTCCTTCTTATTAGTGCTGTCAAGTGATTTAAAAAATCGTGATTAACCGCACGGTTAAAAAAATTAATCGCGATTAATTGCACTGTTAAACAATAATAGAATGCTATTTAAATATTTTTGGATGCTTTCTATATTTTCAAATATATTGATTTCAATTACAACACAGAATACAAAGTGTACCGTGCTCATTTTATATTTATTTTTGATTACAAGTATTTGCACTGTAAAAAAACAGAAATCGTATTTTTCAATTCACCTAATGCAAGTACTGTAGTGCAATCTCTTTGTCATGAAAGTGCAACTTACAAATGTAGAATGACGTACAAAAAAATGCATTCAAAAATAAAAATCTAAAATTTTAGAGCCTGCAAGTCCACTCTGTCCTAGTTCTTGTTCAGCCAATAGCTCAGACAAATAAGTTTGTTTATATTTGCAGGAGATAATGCTGCCCACTTCTTGTTTACAAGGTCACCTGAAAGTTCTCATGGCATTGTTGTAGCTGGCGTCACAAGATATTTACATGTCAGATGTGCTAAAGATTAATATGTCCCTTCATGCTTCAACTACCATTCCACAGGATATGCATCCCTGCTGCTAATGGGTTCTGCTCGATAACAATCCAAAGCAGTGTGGACCAATGCATGTTCATTTTCATCATCTGAGTCATATGCCACCATCAGAAGATTGATTTTCTTTTTTTGGTGGTTTGGGTTCTGTAGTTTCGGTATCAGAGTGTTGCTCTTTTAAGACTTCTGAAAGCATGCTCCCCACCTCGTGCATCTCAGATTTTGGAAGGCAATTCAGATTCTTAAATCTTGGGTCAAGTGCTGTAGCTATCTTTAGAAAACTCACTTTGGTACCTTCTTTGCATTTTGTCAGATCTGCAGGGAAAGTGTTCTTAAAATGAACAACATTCGCCGAGTCATCATCTGAGACTACTATAACATGAAATATATGGCAGAACGCAAGTAAAATAGAGCCAGATACAAACAATTCTCCCTCAAGTAGTTCAGTCAGAAATTTAATAAAAACATTATGTTTTTAACGAGCGTCATCAGCATGGAAGCATGTCTTCTGGAATGGTGGCTGAAGCATGGAGGGGCATACGAATGTTTAGCATATCTGGCATGTAAATACCTTGTAATGCTGGCTACAAACGTCCCATGTGAACACCTGTTCTCACTTTCTGTCCCCGCCGCGACCATAGCATGACCATAATACACAGTGGACTTCATCTGGACTCTTCAGAGCTTGAGAAGAAAGGCAGCATCTCAATTCTTTTCTGAACACTTCAGAACCCTGTCAGCTAACCAAGTTCTATAGGCTCTGTAGCCTTTAGGAATAACAAATACTCCTGTCCCAGATATTCCTCTAGGTCCATCAAATTCACCACAGCAGATCAAACATTATCCTAATGGAAGGCTTCCCCAGTAAGTAAAGCTGGAATAGCACTCACCTGTATCCAAAAGGCTACAGGTATTGGGACCCAGCCTTCACAACAATCCAACTGCTCAGTCCATTAGGCTGTCTTTAACTCCTATATTTATAACCTCCCAACCCCACCTGACCTTTGATTGGCTCCCCTCTCAGATAGTGAATGTGTGGAACTGCTTGCCCTCAATGTAATCCCTTGCCTAGCTTCAGAAACAGCTACTGAGTTTGTTCAACTTCTGGCTATTTCTGGGTCCTTCTAGCACGTTGTCATGCTCTGCACTCTGCTTGTGCGCACACACACACACACACACAATTAAATCAAAAAATGTCTGTCTCTTCCCTACTGCTGCTCTCCCTTTCTTTACACTTAAAAATAATCCAATGCTACAGAATAAGGCATGTAGGTTACATACATACATTATTAAACTTTACTACTCTAAGCTAAGGTTTGTTTAGTGTGAAATTCATCCCTACACTTTTGGTTGACAAACTGCACCCGCTGGGCCAGTATAAAACCATAGCCTGTTGGAGAGAAATCATCACCAGGAGAGGGTAGGCAATGTTTACACTGACACCCTCTCTAGAGGTTCATCCAGTGGTCAATCGATTGAGACTGTTGTCAGGACTCCAGGCACCCTGGAAGTGGAAGCTGTCTAGGGAAGGTACTAAACTAGCCTATTCCTATGAGGCCTTGGCCACCCTTGAGCCCCAGCCAGTACCAGCTAGTATCAACTGCCTTCCTGGGCAGACTAAGCCAAAATAGCAGCTTTTATGTGGCTACTCTACATCAGGTCAGACAAAACGCTCAAAGCTGTTTGGGTTACTGGTGTGACAACTGTTTGCCTGGCCTAGTGCCTGGGAATGTAAAGAGATCTCTTTAGCAGGCCTAGAAATGTGCCTACACTATGCTTTTTTGCCAAGGGTTTCCTATTGTTGCTACCACAGTCTCAGCTCCACCAATGGTAGCAACAGTGGGGCAGCTAGTGTAGGAAGGGTTCCAGGTGACTGCTGGTGTTTTAAGCACCATGTCAACTAACCCTGTTCAGGGCAAGCCTCAATGACGTGGGGAGATTTTCCAAGATACAAATAGGAGTTAGGCACCTAACTGCTCTTTGTGTGTTTGAATTTCTTCCCTCATGGCTGCTTGGAGTCCTGTCTATACTAGTATCCCCCTCACTCTGGGGAAACTAGGAACCAGGTCATGCCTCACCTCCCTGCCATGTGGCCTTGGGGAAAGATTGAAGAGAGGAACCAGCCAGAGACTCTAACCCAGGGATTGGCAACCTTTGGCACGTGGCCCACCAGCCTGGCAGGCCGCGTGCCAAAGGTTGCCGATCCCTGCTCTAGCCCATAGGAGTAGCTGCAAAAGCAGCCAAAGCAGGGATTGCTGCTATTGGGGGAGGGGTAAAATGGGTCACCTCCTCAGACTCCAAGCTGTGCAGGAGAAACAACCCCCCCACACACACACACGCACACACACCCTGCTTGGGGGAAGCTAAGACCCAGGTGGTGACTCCCCTCAGTACCCCTCCCCCCAGCCATGTGGACTGCAGAAACTCTAGTGGTAGAAACAAAGCAGAGACCTTTGGACATATGGAGAAATTTCTACATTTTTAACTGGACTTTCTCTGCTCTGTGCTGATTGGTTGTTTGCTCCAACCCTCCCACTCCTCTTCCCTCCAGGTCTCTTCACCTCAGCTTTATTCCATACTGGATCTTCTTCTCCCTGCCCTGTCTCCCCTCACCCCCTTTCCCATCAATGTCCCCTCTCCCCTCATTTTTCTTTCCATTTACATATCATAGAATCATAGAATATCAGGGCTGGAAGGGACCTCAGGAGGTCATCTAATCCAACCCCCTGCTCAAAGCAGACCAATCCCCAGACAGATTTTTGCCCCAGATCCCTAAATGGCACCCTCATGGATTGAGCTCACAACCCTGGGTTTAGCAGGCCAAGGCTCAAACCACTGAGCTATCCCTCCCCCACACATAACTAAACCCCTTCCCCATAAAAAAAAAAAAAAAAAAAAAGTTGTGGCACCAACATGATGTTTGCCACCATCGCATTGTTCTCTCTGCTTGTGTATTATGCCCCTTTCCCCACTCTGCATCTCTATTGTCTATTTAGAATGTAAATAGAGGTAGGGACTGTGCTAGTCTGTGTTTGTACAGCGCCTAACACAATGGGACCCGATTTTGTACTAAACATAATTAACAATAGTAATCACTAGTGGAGCTGAAATGGTGAAAACAATGTTGAGGAATCTTAGCAAAGCCAAAGGTAGGGGATAACCGAGTCAGGGTTTGCCAGGGAAAATAAGCCATTTTCTGCAACACTCTTGGCCTCTGTCAGTCCCTTGTGGATGGTCCAAATCATGCAGTCTTTGTATGACTCATATGGTACTCATAGATGGGAGATTAACATATTTTAGTTTACAATCTAGGGAGATACTTTTTTTTTCTGTACACCTCTACCCCGATATAACTCTGTTCTCGGGAGCCAAAAAATCTTACCGTGTTATAGGTGAAACCGCGTTATATCAAACTTGCTTTGATCCACCAGAGTGTGCAGCCCTGCCCTCCCCCCCCCCCCCCCCCCCCGGAGCACTGCTTTACTGCGTTATATCCGAATTTGTGTTATATCGGGTCGCGTTATATTGGGGTAGAGGTGTATTTGTATAGATAGGGGCCTAGTTTTTTCAAGGAATTTTTATAGTGTTACATTAGATTGGCAGTCTACTAGGCACACACATAATATGTAATTGATTTGTCAAGATATTACAATTTTGATAGTCATATCCTCCCCTACCAGAAAAGGTGAGGTGGGGGTCAGGGAACCAATTGTTAATGGTCTTTTAAATTGCATGTTTTCAGTACTGAGTTCTGAGGTCCTCTCTAAATCACCACAGTAGGTCACAAAACATCTTTCATTTGGTTTCCATTTAAACTTAAATAGAAGGCATGTCAGCAGATGCAAATGTAGAATATTTGTGACAGCGCTGTTAATATTTACTAGTTTATTGCAGCCTAGGAAGAGTGAAAATTTGTCACTGATAGATAAGAGATGATATAGGAGAGAGGAACTGGGGAATTAAGCTTAACAAAATAAGCCAGCAAGTCATCTATACATAATGGAAATTTAGAATTTGTTTTACCACTCATAATGCCTTCTAGACCTTTGTCATTTCCTCCTGAGTTGTCAGGGGGTCCAATATCCAAGTAAAAAAGAGTGGTAAGAAGAATCTACAAAAACAACAAGGAGTCTGGTGGCACCTTAAAGACTAACAGATTTATTTGGGCATAAGCTTTCTTGGGTAAAAACCTCACTTCTTCAGATGCATAGAATCTGGCGTCCCTGACAAGTAACCACAATGAGAGAATTCAACTCAGTCTGTGTGAAACTCAAGCTCCCAAATTTGTATGTAATACAGAGATGTATTCAAGGTCTAAGCCAAACCATTTCAGGATGAAGACATTCCATCGAATGTCTTCTCTGTGTACAAAGTTATTTGGTAATCGAGAGATACTGAAAATTGGTTCTTGATGTTCTCATTTTAAGTTTAGTTCCATTCCACTCATATAGAAGTAGTAATGTATACCATCTTATGCCTCTTATTTTCAAATCTATATTGTACTGGAGTACATCCATATTTGCCAGATTGCTAGTCCAAGTAACGAATGCATAATGTGTTCTAAGTTTCTATTTAATATAAGCCCACCAATTCATTACAGTGACAGCCAATTTATAACGTTTGTTACCTGCTGTTTAATAGAAGAGGAGCCCTGAAGAAAATGGGGTTTTTGAATATAAAGAAATAGAAGCTATAAAGAATGAAGATTCTGCCCAGTAATTAATTATGGTTGGTCAAAAAGTGTTGAAATGAGATACAACTGGTCCACTGCAAAGGCAACAAGTACTTTACGAAGCCCGTTTTTCCTCAGTGACATATTATAATGCAATGCATTATGAGACCACACTGAATGAACTGATCACAGAGTACCTTTTAAAGACATATAATGCTTGACTTGTATTTAATAATGCACCATGTAACATATTGATATCTGGGCAGAGTTTTAGCAGTTTTATATTGATACAGTAAACGTGTAATGTTGATTATTGTTTTTAACAAAGTAGAACAGTTTAGGACATGATGTGAAGAATACCCATATCCTCTTAAAATTGGATGGGCAATTCAGTTATTAGCTTTTAAGAGATGGCAAGTAATTTGATTTGTCAACAATTGTTTCAATACAAGTATTAAGAGAGATGTCAGATACGCAAGACAACCCC
This sequence comes from Chrysemys picta bellii, assembly GCF_011386835.1. NCBI lineage: Eukaryota > Metazoa > Chordata > Testudines > Emydidae > Chrysemys > Chrysemys picta. The sequence goes on from NC_088792.1 coordinate 205,945,101, forward strand.
ATCTTCATTCAACTTGCACATACTCCTTTTTGAGCTACAGTAAGAATATGTAGTGTTGTTATAGATGTTTTTTGTCAGAGTTTCTTTCCACAAATTAAAACATGTAACCATGATGCCTGTGGTATTTCTATTTTAGTAAAAGCGATACCCCCTTTCCATTGAAACGGTACTGCGGGCACTACCTCCCTTCACAAAGGTCACTGAACAGCTATTACATAGCAATTATCTTTGGACTAGGCTGGGCTTTCAGTCATGACAGAGGCAAAGGCTCTATATTTCATCACTGATCCTATGAACCATCTATTCCTTTGTTATTGCATTTTTAAAATAAAGTGACACCTCTTGGTCACAGCTGTAACTGATATAATATTGCTCATCTGAGGTTTAGCAATATCATTCAACTTGCTCTAAAATGAGAGTCTTAGCCCAAGAGAAATTCAAGACTATTTGCATAAGAAAGTCAGTTAGCACACACTTGAGATTATGCTAATATTCTATATTTAAGACACTTGTATAACTCAACATCATTCCAAGAGAGAGAGAGAGAGAGAGAGAGAGAGAGAGAGAGAGAGAGAGAGAGAGATTAAAACACTTCTGGTATTTTAAGGAATTAAAACAATAACTGCCCTCTAGAGATTTAAAAATCAGCAACTGATCTCATATGATTAGAGCTCAACAGAACAGCATGATGTTTCCTCAGAGCCAAAATGTTTTGCAGAGTTGTACTGGTTTCCAGAAAACTTTCATCAAGAAGGTTTTTGGGCCCTGGGGTTGGGGGTGGGGGAGATGAAAGAGAAAGACAGACACACACACACACGGGCGATAGCTGGATGATTAGGATACTTGCCTGAGATGTGGGAGACTCAGATCTAAGGTCCTGCTCTATCTGATTTGGAGCCATCAAAGATGAAAAACTGCTCTAAATAAGTATCAGAGGTGTAGCCGTGTTAGTCTGAATCTGTAAAAAGCAACAGAGGGTCCTGTGGCACCTTTAAGACTAACAGAAGTATTGGGAGCATAAGCTTTCATGGGTAAGAACCTCACTTCTTCAGATGCAATCTTGCAAGATTCTTGCAAGAGTCTCCCACATCTCAGGCAAGTATCCTTGCAAGATTGCATCTGAAGAAGTGAGGTTCTTACCCACGAAAGCTTATGCTCCCAATACTTCTGTTAGTCTTAAAGGTGCCACAGGACCCTCTGTTGCTCTAAATAAAGCAGTAGAGACTTGAACCTGAGTCTGCCACCTCCCCGGCCAGTGGTCAATCCCAGGCTATATAGACAGACTGACAGACACACACCCCTATCTCTCTCACTTGACAATTCCCTGTTTTCACAGCATTTGAAAGGATTGGATTTTGTTCTAATGCAGAATGAAAACACATTCAAAACCTCAGAAGTTGCCACAAAATGGAATTGTCATCCTCTGGTCAGCTCTACATACAATACATTTTTCACAGGATTTCTGCCTTTGTTTTATACTTTAAGATAAAACAAAGCTCGGCACTCTTAGTTCCACACCATAGAAAGCCTGCCTTTTTTAAGCAGGCAGAGGTATAATCCAGATAACATCTGCTACATGCTCTATTCTTACAATTTTAAGGATTCCATTATGTTCGTAGTTTTTCACAAAGCAATAGTATTACTGTTATAGGTGCTTCATTTCAAGCTGTCTTTTAAAGACATGACCTTCAAGCAGAAATAAGGCATGAGCAGTAGCTGAAGTGACACAGTTTTATGGTCTTCATTGGAACTGGCTGCAACAGTAATCTGCAGTCTAAAGGATTTACTCTAATGGTTCCTCATAAGTACCAAATATCCCCTCATGCAAAGAGCATCTAAAATGTGGATTACATGTTCCTTTTATATATTTAATTCTTCAAATGCATAAAAATGTCTAAGCACCCATCATTTTATCTGGGAGCATATAGCTATATGTTAGAATACACAATACAGCTAAAGAGTCACTACAATTTGTCAATAAATATGTATTTCCAAAGCTAGCTTAAATACTAAGGTCCATATACTGTAAGCCACTCCACAGCCTGTGCCTGCATGGAGCCTCATTGATTTCACTGGAGGTCCATCCACACAAATCTCATTGAAGGATTTGGAATTAAGCATAAAGGAATTCAGGAGCCAAAGTGCTCAAGTCACTTGTGAAATAGGACATGGGGACTTCTGAAAATTTTACCCTAAATGTGTAATTAACTGGTTAAAGAATATAATTATCAGCAGCCGAGAGAAAAAAGGCCAATGTTTTCCTGGGATAGTCTTCCTAGATATTTACATACCCAAGAGTCAACAAAAAGGCTACAAAGCAGCAGAAATTACAGATGGAAAAGATTTATTAAGCAAAATTTCCTAAGCGGCCCTCAACCTGGCCTCCAGTCCTGGCTGGCATAAACATTAAAATGTAGTAGTTTAACTCTTGATTCACAAGAATGAACGGGTAGAATTCTAAATTCTAGCACTGGTGCCTAGATGATACATCTAGTCCAGGGATCGGCAACCTTTGGCACACGGCTCGCCAGGGTAAGCCCCCTGGCAGCCTGGGCCAGTTTGTTTACCTGCTGTGTCTGCAGGTTCGGCCGATCGTGGCTCCCACTAGCCGCGGTTTGCCGCTCCAGGCCAATGGGGGCTACAGGAAGCAGAGCAGGCTGAGGAATGTGGGCCACGTGCCAAAGGTTGCCGATTCCTGATCTAGTCCATTAACCTACTGCAGAGATGGGCAACGTTGAGGTAGCAGAGGGCCATAAGATCCACTAAAATCCTTCGGTGAGCTGTTGTGACTGAGGAAGAAGTGGCCCTGGCTATCCCGGGGCAGCTTGCCTGGCTGCTACTGTGAGAATATACACCGAGCAGCGAGTCCCATACCAATACCAACATGCTGCACTGTGTCACATATTCCTGCCCAGCCACGTTCACCCCCAAGATCTCCAGGTCAGCAAATGAGCCTGCACCCTGAATACTGCCCCTGCCCTGGTCCCTACTGCTGGTGTCACATTGCCCCATTGGTAGTCAATGGGTGCTGTCCACCAGGGCCATTACAGAGCAAATCTGCTGCAGTCAGGGAGCTGGCACCTGATGAGGTGCCAAGTAGCAGCCTCCTCTTCTCCTCCAGGCAGTGGGAAGAACAGCTCTTGCTCTCATTTGTCATCCTCTGCACTGACAGAGCTTCTCTCCCCTGCCCGCATTCCAGGGGCTTGCAGAGCTGCCTCCTAGCCTCAGTCTCCTCTGGTTGGTGTGCCAGATAAAATGATCTGGCATGCCAGTTGCCCGTCCCTGACCTTCTATATGTTTGGTGTAAACCCAGAACCATCAAAATCTGAGATCCCCAGGCCATATGCTGTTAATTCATCTACCTAACATGGTAAACTAAGAACAGAGTAGGAGGCAAAAGATAAATTGTCAGCCTTCACCTTGAATTTCCCAATTTGGATACAATGTTCAACCTTATTTTGGGGAGAGAGGGCTAAAATTTCTCTAGACTAATATCTACCCCTTTTAAAAAAAATATGCAAGTGAGCATTTCAAATCTTATTCTCTGACAAATGAGAGAAAGTGAAGGAGCTTGTGAGCAAAGAAAATACCTTGTAAATTGAGATCTGTCAGTATACTTAAAAGGAGTGAGAGGTGAACAGAATAGAAGGGGGACTCTTGCCCAAAGCTCAACGACTAGCAAGTAATTTTGCCAGAGGTAAGATTTTTACCTATTTTGTTACTTTTTATTTGTATTAAAGTAGCACACAGAACTATGCAGCTTTGGGACCCCAGTGTGCCGGGTGTTATACAAACACAATAGAAGTCAATCCTTACCCTAAAATGTTTAGAGTTTTAGGTCCTAATCTTGCAAAGATTTACACACATGCTTAACTTTACACATGTGAATAAGAAGGGATTTGCTCCAGTATTTATTTTTTTAAAGCATATCTGTTCAGCCAGTCCCAAGAGCTTTAAAGATAACAGTGAAACTTCATGAAGTCTAGCTGATCCTCAGTGCACAAGGGGTTCTCTGCAGCCTCACTTTCATCTCCCTTTGTACATGTACTCAGGGGAAGAGTTGTGAGGAAGGTAGCTGGAGAGACAGAAAAGGGAAAATTCCTGATGCGGTGGAAAGCTGTGCTCTCTAACCAGGTGAAGAATTAATCTTAGGATGGGGCAATTCTTTGATCAGCTTGTTTGTCTTTATTTATGCTGATAACTGCAGTTTTATTTCTGCAGAATTACCCCACTATCTAACAAATACTTTAAAATAATTATTTATCCCTTTGGCCATCTCAAGTCCAATTTTGAAACCTGTAAGTCCCTTAAATAAATCCTGCATAGTAAGAGTTGCTTGTTTTAAATATTATGCATTTTTTTCATTGTAGAAATCAGAAGTGGGCAAACTTTTTGGCCCAAGGGCCACATCAGGAATAGAAATTGTATGGCGGGCCATGAATGTTCACAAAATTAGGGTTGGGGTATGTGAGGGGGTGAGGGCTCTGGTTGGGGGTGTGGGCTCTGGGGTGGGGGTGGGGCTGGGGATGAAGAGTTTGGAGTGTAGGAGGGTGGTCTGGGCTGGGGCAGAGGGGTTCAGCATGCAGGAGGGGGATCAGGGCTGGGGCAGAGATGTGGGAAGGGGTGCAGGTTCTTGCTGGGGGTGCGGGCTCTGGGGTGAGGCTGGGGATGAGAGGTTTGGGGTGCAGGAAGGTGCTCTGGGCTGGGATTGAGGGGTTTGGAGAGCAGAAGGGGGGATCAGGGCTGGGGCAGGGGGTTAGGGTGTGGGGAGAGGCTCAGGGGTGCAGGCTCCAAACGGCGCTTACCTCAAGCGGTGCTTACCTCAAGCGGCTCCTGGAAGCAGCAGCATGTCCCTTCTCTGGCTCCTATGCAGAGGTGCAGCCAGGTGGCTCTGCACACTGCCCCATCCGCAGGCACTGCCCCTGCAGCTCCCATTGGAGTGCATAGGAGCTGGAGTGGGACCATGCCACGGCTTCTGGGAGCAGCGCGGTGCAGCCCCCGACCCAGTGCCCCAGCCGCCAAGCCAGATGGTGCAGCCCCGACCCTGCACCCCAGTGGAGCACCGGAGCGGGGCCGAGCTGTGTGGTGCAGCGCCCCAGCTGGAGCACTGGAGAGGGGCCAAGCCACGTTGTGCAGCCCCGACCCCGCACAGCCCCAACCCTGTGTCCCGGCTGGAGTGGGGCTGAGCTACGTGGTGCAGCACCCCGGCTGGAGCACTGGAGAGGGGCTAAGCTGCCTGGTGCGGCCCCTGATCCCGCTCCCCAACAGGAGCTCACAGGCCGGCTTACAATGGCTTGTGGGCCAGATCTGGACCGCGGGCCATAGTTTGCCCACCCCAGTATAAATCAAAGATGTGTTAATTATTCATCTAACTGGAAATAAAAATAATCCCAAATAAAATTTAAACATGCTGAATTGAAGGAGTTAGATATAAAAGATTGCCAAGGTGTGTAACATCTTTATAAAAAAAATGTCAGTGCCTCAAAGATTTTTCTGCAAAGAGAGCACAAAGGAAGATGAAATATACAATGGATGTAACCCCTTTGAAACTTTGCGTTCCACATCAGTAAGTTAAACCAGGGCAGAATATGCAGCAACTAAAACAAACATTCAGAAAGAGGTATTCCATCAACACTGTGTACGCATTACACACCCGTTTCCTTGTGAATGTTTTAGAGGTGTAGGGAGAGATTACGGAGAGATGTTGGTTTGTTGCAATGTAGCACACATACACTAATCTAAACCACTACTTGGACATTTTTTTCACCATATAAACAAAAGCTTCCGCAGTGCCATACTCCTGCTGCAATTCATCCTGAACAGGCCAATGTCTCCCCTGTGGCAATTATGCCAGTTTCTGCTTTTCTACAGAAACTGAGCACCGCTCTCCTCCCCACACTGCCGTCACCCATGCCCTGTGCTGCTCATGGAAGAGACTAGAAAAATCAATGTAAAGGTTTCTTATTCAAATTTATGATGCGAGTAATTGCTTCTGGTTAAAGAAACAGGAATACTGTAGATACTGCTTGGTGTGCATGGTTTTTGTCACTATTAAAGGAACAGAACTCCTTTTTCCAAATTAAAATATCTGCAGAGAGTGATGGAAATGTGATGTAAAAGACAAATGCGAGTGAGGAAATAAAAGCAATGGGCCTCTAAATGTCAACAAAAGCAACTGGCAAACCTTGTTTTGTTCAATTTCACATTCATATGTTCAATATATCAGGGCACAAAGACTACATCTAAAATTAAACACCAAAAGCTGCTATTTTATTCTCCTCTACAAAGTGATGCTATTACAGTAGTATCTTTTAAAGACTGTTCAGCACAATAAATGGTTTTCTTTAGTACACTAAACATAAGTCTTTCCATTTTTGGTGCAAAGCCAAAACAAGTGACAAAAGACTCCAGACTGCAATGAAAGTACATGATTATGTAGTACGATTGTATAACACTGCAAGTGTAAATTAGAAGCTTTGATGTTCAATTTAAATGTAGTCTTTGTGCCCTGTGAATATCTAAATGGGAAACTGAACAAAGGAAAGTGTTTTGTGACAATGGTTACAAAAATAAAGTGAGTTTCTTCTGACACTGAACAAGCAATGTTAGCAGAAATAAGGAAAACAGCATTATCCCTAAAGCTACTTTCTCTCTTTGCTTAACTGTGGTAAGCTGCTGCTTAGAACGTTTGTCAGACCTTCCTGTGTGATTTCCTGCTATAGATTTAAACAGTATTTACACGTGAAGTTTGCCAATAACTCTGCTGAAAAGGTTAAGATTCATTGTTCTTATTTCCCCACTGATAGTGTGCACATCGTGTTTCCATCGCACTCTGTTTGTTAGGTGGTTTTTGTGTCCTTTTATTTGGAAAAAAATGAACTATATTACTTTAATGATGACAAAAGACATAAAAACTATCTACTCCTGTTTATCAGTACAGAAGCAGTTACACTTTGATAATAAATCTGAATAAGAAAACTTTCTATTGATTTTTCTCATTGCTCCTGTGAGCAGCACAAGTTTGGGGGAGGGAAGAGAGCGTGTGGGCTCACCTATTGAAAAGTAGTAACCCCCACAATCTTTACAGGTGATGTTGACCTGTTTAGGGTGATCTGCACTGGTTGTGTAGCAATGAAGAGTTGCATTTGTTTACATGATGGGAAATTGTTCATATCTCACTTAAAATTTGCATATATTTTATTCAGATACAAATAGTTTTACTGCACAACCAAAACATGGACATAGGGAGACAGGTGTGTGTGTGTGTGTCTGAATATATGTACATACACACTCCAAACACTCCTGGCCAGATTTTCAGAAAGAGCTCAGCTCTTATTTAGACACCTAAGTTGTTAGATTTTCAGAAGAGTCAAGATGCATTGGGCACCGATTTTGAAAATCTAGCCATGTCACTATAGGAGCTTCTAGGTGCTGAGCAAAGCTGACCAAAACTCAGGATTTCCAGCCACATTAAATTTTGCTATTTCAAAAAAATGGTTTTGTTCCAAATTGGAATTAACCCATTTTTTTTTTAATTTCTTACAACCAGAACTTTCATCTCCCCTCCCCACCCGCCAAAAAACCCAACCAAACAAAAACCACCTTGTTTCAGAAATTTGCATGGCATAAGCAAAATAAAATATTGCTCCCTGGACCGGCTGCTGCTGACTGAAATTGACAGTCTCATTGCAGCCGTGAAACAGCCAAGAATGTCCAAAGTGGTATTGTAGCTGTGTTGGTCCCAGGAAATTAGAGAGACCAGAAGTTGGTCCAGTAAGAGATATTACCTCACCTACTTTGCATCTCTAATATCCTGGGACCAACATGAGTACTACAACAACATTCAATTCAGCCATAGATGATACTGAATTTTGCTATCTGAAATGGACACTCCACAACATGAAGAAAAAGGAAGCAAAACTTAACAGCCACATCTACTTCCTGAGCAAATGCAAGAAACAAATCATCTTCCCCAGAAGTCTCACATCCATAACATTCTGACCACTACTTACAACTCCAAATATGCAGAACAGCTCTGCAGACAGACTTCAGAAAAAATGAGGAACCTTTTACTGCACCTCACACATTCCAGGAGGGATCACCTCAAATGAGAAATCATCACAGGCTCCCACATGCTGGAAGTAAAAATGTGTGGAAAGTTATCTGGAAAACATGCAAGAAATCCAAAACAGCGATAAAAAAACCTCATGACATTCATGAAGCTACAACTAGTCCACAAGGCACAGAACACCACCTCCGAGAGAAACCGTGGTACCAGTACCCACCACATGGACACTACATGACACCCCATCATCATCAATTTATCAAGACTACCCCTAACTAGAGCTGAATTATCTGCACTCTCTAAGGGACTGAACTTTTGCTCCACCACAAAACCTGAAACCCTACTAACATATGGAGAACTAGAAGAATTCTTCCGCCTACTCCACCTCAGAGAATTCTTTCACAATGACAACGCCACTCCCAGTTATAACAGAAGTTGGTCCAATAAAAGACATCACCTCACCCACCTAGTCTGTCTAAGAATGTCAGATTCAGTCAGCAGCTTCTGGGGGTCCCGCCATGGATTCTAGCCTCTGACAGTTGTCAAAAGAACTTCACCATAACCAGGATCAAAGCAGTTGCCCTGGGGTGCCACATCACTTGGACAATAATATTTATGTTTTTCCTCCACAGCTCAGGATGGGGGTCATAGCACTGAAAACATTTTCCACGCAGAATAACTGTTACCATGTTCAATGCTTCAGTTCAGAGTTCAGTTCTGTTCAGATCAATTTCAGCTACAGGAAAAAAGTTCTTTGGCATCTATTTAAACAAGCAGTCCATACTTGCTGTGGTTTAGTGTACATCCAGAATGCTCAGATGCACTGGCCTGGATAAGCATGGATAATAAAAGATACCACAAACATCATACAGTTCTTTTCCATTTACTGTGCCCCAGATCCTCCTGTGCAATTGTAGAGGCAAATCAGAGAGCCACACTAGAAAAGTCCACTTGCACCTCAGCCAGCTGCACCTCATCATATATGAACCTCCATATACACACCTCAAGGTGCAACAATGAGAATAGTATATCAGAAGGAAAATATGGGAAGATACACAGTACTTGCAGAAGTGATTGCAGTGTAGGGATATCCAGTGAGCAATGTAAGTAATCCATTTTGGATATTATGACCTCTCCCTTTGGATGTGCGCCTGATAGTGGTCTAGGCCTTTGAACTGGGAAGCCAGTTTCTATAAAAATTTTAGCAATGAATTTAAGAACGTAAGAACATAATCATTTACTGACAGGAATGCCCACAGGAACTCAAGATGTTAACTAAAGTTGGATAAGCTGTTACTAAATGTTTGTGGAATACCCATTTTGAATAGGGACAAGTAGTCTCACTGGCCACAGATGCTAAGAGTTGTGCCCATCCAGTCAAGAACTACAAAATCCACCACACATAATACTTCCCAAGTGTCCAATCAAAACAAATGAAGTTTTGAATATAAATGTTCTCAATGAGTCGCTCAAATGCATGACAAAAAAACAATTATTTACAAAAATTATTCAGCCTTTTTTAGAGATTTTTTAAAAGGCAGTACACACTTTAACATATGATGGATGTAATTCAGCTTTCTACAAGAAATTATCTGGGGCACAATAGTGTAGTCACATAAAGCTATATTTGCACTATTAATTGCAGAGTATAGGATTAAAAGGAATGACTCTATCCTGTCTCCTTTTGTTCTACTGGTTTCTGACAAGTAAGTTGATTAAGAGGTAGGAAAATTAAACCTTTCCATCAACATCCTAGCCTGGATTAGATCTGAGCTCTAAATAAACTTCCATTGATTTTTGATGCAACTGTAGCAAGAATTGAATAGATTTATGGGCATGGAATAATCACGCAATCCTAGATGAAGGACATATAAATACATATGATCAGCAATTTCAGTAGCACCCTGAAGAGATCTATGACAGAGGCATTCATCACCTAGAATTGAATTTTTAACATGTGTGATAGGACCGGGAGACATGGAAACCTACAAATACAAGAATACAAATTTGTTAGATATAAAAGCTTGGTGAGTCTTTTGTGGCCTTTGTTCTGTATTCAACATTTCAAGGCAATGTTTTGATACCACTGCGAACAATGGATCACTCCAATGCAAAGACATCATAATGATTTCATGAATCTAACATTTAATAAGGAAACCTTAAGTAATTTGTGGAAGAATAGTGAAAACAGCATTTCAACTAACACTAGAATAACAGAGAAGCTAAAATAAAGACAATTTGCTTAGTAATAAGAATATGGTTCAAAACTTATAAATGCAGCCTCCAAAAGAGATGCATAGTAAATATTATTTACACCAATCAACTGATGTGGATCAAATATTTCCATAGTATAGTGAATCCACTGGTTCCAATAATGATCGGAGAATTTCTCACACATCCTTTCCTAACATGCCTTTTAATAGAAACAGCACAAACAGACCACCAACAGGAAAAAAGTTTTGAATCATATAAAAAGACTAATAAACTTTTCCATTTGTAAGATGTGCTGAAAACCCTACAGTCACAATGGTATAGTACAAGGGAAGAACAGCTGGCAGTTTTAAGAAAAATGAAGCACACTATCACAAATAAAGAAATTATAATTGCTCCTGCTACTCCTGTAGGAAAAGAGACTGAAGGAAAGTCATTGGCAATTGACAAGGATTTTGTTCTAGAACTGACTGAATATGAGCCCCCAAAAAAGATCAGATGAAGAATAGTCATAGAGATGGTGGAAAACTAAGGCTAGAGGATCTGAGGGGTAGCCGTGTTAGTCTGGATCTGTAAAAAGCAACAGAGTGTCCTGTGGCACCTTTAAGGCTAACAGATGTATTGGAGCATAAGCTTTCGTGGGTGAATGCCCACTCTCATGAATCCAACGAAGTGGGCATTCACCCACGAAAGCTTATGCTCTAATACATTTGTTAGTCTTAAAGGTGCCACAGGACTCTCTGTTGCTTAAGGCTAGAGGAGAGGTTTTATTTGCAATAACTTTGAGAGAGCAGACCACTCACATTAAAGCCAATAAAGGGCGTGGGAGTGAGGCAGACCTATTTAAAGCTTTCTACTAGCATTAGGGTAGCAACTTATTAACAGTCAAAACTATCAGCAACAAAGCACTGGCATAAATCTCACAATCATAGAATCATAGAATATCAGGGTTGGAAGGGACCTCAAGAGGCCGTCTAGTCCAACCCCCTGCTCAAAGCAGGACCAATTCCCAACTAAATCATCCCAGCCAGGGCTTTGTCAAGCCGGGCCTTAAAAACCTCCAAGGAAGGAGACTCCACCACCTCCCTAGGTAACTCATTCCAGTGCTTCACCACCCTCCTAGTAAAATAATGTTTCCTAATATCCAACCTGGACCTCCCCCACTGCAACTTGAGACCATTGCTCCTTGTTCTGTCATCAGCCACCACTGAGAACAGCCGAGCTCCATCCTCTTTGGAACCCCCCTTCAGGTAGTTGAAGGCTGCTATCAAATCCCCCCTCATTCTTCTCTTCTGGAGACTAAACAATCCCAGTTCCCTCAGCCTCTCCTCATAAGTCATGTGCTCCAGACCCCTAATCATTTTTGTTGCCCTCCGCTGGACTCTTTCCAATTTTTCCACATCCTTCTTGTAGTGTGGGGCCCAAAACTGGACACAGTATTCCAGATGAGGCCTCACCAATGTCGAATAAAGGGGAACAATCACGTTCCTCGATCTGCTGGCAAAGCCCCTACTTATACAGCCCAAAATGCCGTTAGCCTTCTTGGCAACAAGAGCACACGGTTGACTCATATCCAGCTTCTCGTCCACTGTGACCCCTAGGTCCTTTTCTGCAGAACTGCTACCTAGCCATTCGGTCCCTAGTCTGTAGCAGTGCATGGGATTCTTCCGTCCTAAGTGCAGGACTCTGCACTTATCCTTGTTGAACCTCATCAGTTTTTTTTTGGCCCAATCCTCTAATTTGTCTAGTTCCCTCTGTATCCGATCCCTACCCTCTAGTGTATCTACCACGCCTCCTAGTTTAGTGTCATCTGCAAACTTGCTGAGAGTGCAGTCCACACCATCCTCCAGATCATTAATAAAGATATTAAACAAAACCGGCCCCAGGACCGACCCTTGGGGCACTCCGCTTGAAACCGGCTGCCAACTAAACATGGAGCCATTGATCACTACCCATTGAGCCCGACGATCTAGCCAGCTTTCTATCCACCTTACAGTCCATTCATCCAGCCCATACTTCTTTAACTTGGCGGCAAGAATACTGTGGGAGACCGTATCAAAAGCTTTGCTAAAGTCAAAGTCACATCCACTGCTTTACCCTCATCCACAGAGCCAGTTATCTCATCATAGAAGGCAATTAGGTTAGTCAGGCATGACTAACTATATTAGGAATCACTATATTCCTAAACATTAGAAGAACAGCCAAAGGAAAAAAAGTGATTCAGTGCATTAGTCTTTCAACTCTGTAAAACTAGGGGTTTGACTACATTGGGATACTCAGAAAAATTAATGAGTTAAAACAAGATGTGGATTCAAAGTGGATTAGTTAAACCACAATAAACCCTTGTGTGGACAATCACATTCAGAATTAAAGTGGACTTACTTCGGTTTAATTTTAGAATTAATTAACCACTTGAATTCTGAAGGAGAACATCTACACAGGGAATTTAATGCCGTTTAACTAATCCACTTTAAATTCACACCTTTATTTAATTTGGATGAACGTTGAGTGTAAACCCTAGATGAACGCAAGCTACTAGATAATATTACAACACAATTATACATGCACATCACAAAACTATTGGAGTGTTTTGGACAACTCAGCATAAGTGGTGGCCTCTGCTCAATTTTTTGCAATTGGCTTTAAGGAACTCTGTATCTGTCTTCTCTTTCTGTTATGGATTTATTATTTCCCCTAAAATGCCCACAATTCAGTCTAGCAAAATATATTATTTATATAAAAGGCAGTGGCTGCTTGGCTACAGGTACCAGAGACATTCCCAACCCACCCACACACTGCCTCTTAACCTCACCACTATAGCATGAACAGAGAGTTCTGGATTGTGGTATGTTAGCAGGGCAATTTGGGGAGGTCTGCACCACTGCTGCTCATTCTGCACTTGTTCTGTGAATAAAGTAAGGACTTCAGGGCTACCAACCCTGCATTTTTCATGAGTAGTTCAACAAAAGTTATAAAAACTAGGACACATTTGGATAACATAACTCTCTTTTCCTCAGGGTTAGCACCTTTATTTCAGAAAACCCAGCAATAGCTAAGGCTCAATCACAAAATACAGAGACTATTGAGAATAAAGCAATCGATCAGAATTTCACAACAGTGAAAAGCTGAGGGTGTGTTACCGTGGAGGTGGGTGAAAGGAAGGAGGAAATTTAAAGATTTGGCTGCTTTGGACCCATTTTGAATACCCCATCAAGTCAGTGTCTACTACCCACAAGTTCTTACATTCTGTGCACCCAGTATTGTGCTGAGATACAAGGGGACATCCAAAGGCAGAATTGGACCTTATTTGCAGATAATGCATTCAAATGCGCAATAAATTTAATCTAAGGAAATGGCATGTTTTTCAAATGTAGTTTCAAATGACTCATTTATTGGTCTCTGACCTGTGACTCTTAAAAACAAACTTAAAAAAAAAACTATTAAAACTAAATGCATAGTAGCCCAGTATACTAAAGCTTTACTTTTTAATGGGTCAGCTTTCTGTTCTTATTTGTTCCAGTTTTAGTCTCTATCGGGTTTTTAAGCTCACAATAATCAACTTCTAGGTGTACGCTGTATGGCTGTGGTCTCTCAGTGACAAAAACAGTTGTCTTAGATAGTGGGGAAAAATTAGAACAGAACAAATTTGTTCTTTGTCATCATTGGTCTAGAACATGCTATTGATTAGAAGAAATATTAGCTAGAAAGTAGTCTAAGGGAATCCATAATTGCTTCAACCCTGTTCCTCCCAGAAGATGCCAGCATGGTTTGGGAGACAGAGTTAGGAATTAATTTGGGGGGTGGGGGAAAAAGGTGGGAATTGGCCAGAACCACCTTAAAATATCCAATTGAATGACTTTGACATGTCGTTGACACACCTTTATACCATGTGGTGACAACCACAAAGTTACTCTTAACAATGGCATATCACCATTAACAGTGTTTGAACACTCAACACAGAACATCTCCCTGGTATCTAGCTTGCCCCACGGGTAGGGCAGAACAAGGCAAAGGTGGCTTAAAACTATCCTTGCACATTTCCAGTTACAGATCTGTGCTGTAATTTGCTATACTACCATTCTGTTAGTTTTGTACTGTATGAAACACCCTCTTTTCCCAATTTGCTGTATCATTGAAGGTTTCTTAAAATAAAAGTTACAATAAAAATTGTGCTAGAAACCATTAGAGGCTTCAGATAGATTGTTGCCCAGGGAAGGTGGATTCCTTTCTGGGGTTTCCCACTCATTCCTGTAGTTTTGTATCTTGGTTTGCAATCTGCTCAATGCTGACTTCATTGACTCTCTCACATATAGCAGGGACTACAGTTTACTTAGTCTTGAATAATTTATTGTAAAGTGCTTCTAATTGTCGGATCACCCTTGCTTTCTCCTGGACTGTCCTTAGCAGGAAAGGTGTTCAAAGTTAGTGCAGGGCCCACAAGTGGCATAGCAGGCCATAATTTGAAAAAAAAAAAAAGGCTTATTTATCATGTGGCATATCCCAGAACAAACTGCACCTTCATCTATATTATCTGGAGCTCTGCACAAAGTGTCCTCCCGAACGACTCACTTTCAGTGTGTTCTGATACATTAGAGTACAAGATTTGTATTAGAGCTAGTCAAAAAATGAAGGAAAAAATGGTACCACCACCATTGACTTTTGTTGTTTTTCAGTGAGAATTTCAAAATTCAGGAACGTTGACTAATCTCTCTTTGCTAGTATAAACCCAGGAGCTAGCCCACTTTGCAGCCAAGCTATGCTACATTCTAACTCACATAAACAGTGTCAGCTTTCCTATTTGCTGAGGGACAGTTACTATTTAAGAAAAGCATCTAGTTCTACATCATAGCCCTCTTTAAAAAGAGAGAGAGACACCCTTAGCACTGTGTATTTCAGTTAAACTAAATATAGTGCTTAGCCTCAGCAGAATTAAGCCCCATAAAATCTACATGTATAATACAAACACTGCTTATTCCAATCTAGTCCAGTACTAATGGCCAGCATTACAATATACTTCATATCTCAAGGAAGACACTCCCAGGGGATCTTCCCTTACAAAGGAAGGCAGCATACCACATCACTTAGTATCATATCACACATTGCTGAACTCAGAAACCAACCACTGACCAAATGATAGATTTTCCCAGGCTTAAAAGGTCCACATCAAGTCATTTGTTAGGCCACAACATTTTTCAATGAAATCCTACTAGTCTTAACCATTTCCCAAATAATGAAAAAAGTAACTCTTGTTGTGAGTTGCCATTTTTTGTATGGAGTATGTTTGTATGACCACATAAAGTTCCTCTAGGGATAAGGGCAGCACAAAGAGGAAGTTATAAAGCTAGCTAAGTGCCTGCTTAACTACCTACCTGCTGGTAATGGTGCTGTGTTTTCACTGTATGAAGTCTTTGCATTGACATGAACATTTCTGTCCATAGCCCCAGTTGGGCACACAAACATTGCCATGAATTGTTAATTAAATCTGACAGTAGCTAAAAGGAAAGGTTGTTTCCCTGAGGTGGATTTTTATACCAAGCACCCCATACATGAGCTAATCCTTCTCATAATTGTGACCTACCTGCACCTGTGAGGGATGAACCAGTCAATCAGGGAAAGAATGTGTAACTGAGCAGGCTACTGTCTATTTGGGTTCTGAGGGAGAGCACGCATCTGGATCACATCAAAGGACACAGCATTCAGAACTGGCAGTGCATCCGTTTATATACAAACATTCATTATGAGGCAGTTCCTATTCTGATCTGTTTTCTTGGTTAGATCTTGCAGACCCTACTGCATAGAGTCAGAGAACAGTCACTGAATTGGTGTTTTGGCTGAAGACTCTATCAGGTGTTGTCAGATAAATATTAATACACTGATGCTTTAGGCTGGTTGTGATCCACTTCTATAAAAACCTCTCCCACACTGTTCTTTTTTTACTCATCACTCATTTGTTTGATATTCAAGAAAAGACTCGTATTGCATTTGGATGTGAAATAGAACTGAGCAAAGAGATGTCAGGAGAAAACAGATGCTGTAGAAAAATACAGGGAAAAGGTTAGCGGTTTTTTGGTTGGTTGGTTGGTTGTTTTTTTTCAAAGGCAGAAAATTATCACAGCTGATCAGAGTAGTTTATGAGATTTCTCCAACAGTTTGAGATATTAGCAGATTGGCAGTAAAATGTGTTTCCCTCAGCCAGCAATATGACTGGCCAAAGCAAAGAGGGTCTGGGCAACAATTACTACACAAGTAGGTTGACCTTTTGGGTAGGAAAGCAGCATAATAAAGATGATGCAATGTATTATGACATTTCAGAGTCTGCTGGCACTAGTAGATTGTGTTCTCTCTGTAAATATATCACAAGAGAAGGAATACAAATTTCTAGTCCCAGAAAAATCAAACATTATCTCAATCTGCTATTGCCACTTTTTTCCAGTGTATCAAGAGTGTTACGATATTTTTTTGCCATGATGGTGCACTAGCACATTTTAATGCAATAGTGTTTCTATGCAATACCACCAGGTATTTAATGCAATAGTGTTTCTATGCAATACCACCAGGTATTGCATCAGAAACCCGTCAAAATCATCATTACAGGCAGTCTTCATCAAAGGATTGCCCTATAATACAGGGAAGTTCTTGAAATCCTCTCACACAACGTATGAAAATAGTTACCGATGCTAGGGGCATGGTACTGATCTCCGTTACACTGGTATAAATCAAAAGTAATTTCAGTGAAGTCCAAAGGCCTGAATCTCCCTTCTGTTACACCATTTTTACACTAGTGTGACTCCGCTGACTTATACAGAATTACACTAATAAAGAACTGGTGCAACAGCATGGAGAATTGGGCCCAAACTCAAGGAAATCAGGGTGAGACTAGAGCACATCCTGTGTCATTATGGTTTCTTCCTAGGCCGCACCTTTCAAACATCATTCTTTGCTCCCAAAGTGATATAAAAGGAAAGTCTCAGAAAGCGACAGCCCGGAACTTTCACAAGGTAGGAAAAATAACATTCCTTAGAAGTGTTGAGGTTGATTGTGTCTTCTTTTGTCTTGTCCTGTAATAGGAACAATATTCCTGCTTTGGGATAGCCTCAATAAATTACTTTTGTGGCTATCAAAATGCATTGCTCCAGAATTTAATCACCCACTAAACCCTCATCTGTTCCTCCATCTTTAACGCTGTCATTTAAACAGCTGTCTCAATGACATTTGCAAGTATCAGAGGGTCCTGTGGCACCTTTAAGACTAACAGAAGTATTGAGAGCATAAGCTTTCGTGGGTAAGAACCTCACTTCTTCAGATGCAATCTTGCAAGATTGCATCTGAAGAAGTGAGGTTCTTACCCACGAAAGCTTATGCTCCCAATACTTCTGTTAGTCTTAAAGGTGCCACAGGACCCTCTGTTGCTTTTTACAGATTCAGACTAACATGGCTACCCCTCTGATATTTGCAAGTATGTAGGTTTAAAAAAAAAATCTATGTATGAGTATTTGAATAAATGCTGCTACTTCTTCCTCTGTCTTAAACTTTAGTTGTTTGTGCAGAATTTGCTCTTGAGGCCTACAATTAGCATTTGTGCAGCATGGTCCATGTCCCAAGTGTTGTGTGAATGATCCTCACCTCAGTGGGATGTTTTTGGAGCATTTCTGGGGGTTTATGTTCTTCTTATATATGTGATACACCCATTTAGAAACACTATCACAGACATTCAGTCTCAGGCATATTAACCTTTTAAATACATGCAATTTTATTAAAAGTTTAAGAGGTTAAACAATTTTCTTTTAAAAATGCCTGTGCTGTTCTTTAGATGGGAGTTAAAATATAATGGCCCAACCTCCCCGAAGGGGCTTAAGTATTGCATCACTGAGAGTCACAGTGCCTTATTTTTAGGCACCTAGAATATCATAGGGAGAACACTGCAATCCACAAAGCCTGAGTTAGGTGCCTACACTCCTATGCAATAAACGGGAAATGAGAGGCACCTTAGAATATGATCCATAAAGCCAGCACACTAGGTGAGGGGCTGCCTAAAGTAGCTAATGGGAGATGCCAGCGAAAGGGGTGCATGCTACGACCTAACCCTCTCTTGGAGTATAGTGACTAAGTCTGGTCCGCAGGGATAAGCCTATCTCTGCTTGTAATTCACAAACTGGGAAGAGAAGCATTTGGCTGCCTAAGTCATGTGTGGGGCCTGATCAGAGGCCACCTAACTCCACACAAAACAGCTGGGGGTGAAGGATGAGCCCATTCTCCTTTATAGCCTGTAGCCCAGTGGTTAGGGTACTCACCCAATGTATGAGAGACCCCCAGTTCTGCCTGACAAAAAGGGACTGGAACAGGGATCTGCCAACTCTTACGTGAGTGACTCTGTAGGCTAAAGCATTCCAATGTGCACTAGACCAATTAATTAGTATTCAGTTAATGTGGAAGAGGTTGAGGGAGTCCTACATCACAATATGCCATAGCCTAAGGGTTAGGGCATTAACCGGAGATGTAGCAGAGCCCTGTTCAAATCCCTCCTCCTCAACAGGTGGGGCGGGGCGGGGCTTGAACCAAAGGGGGTCACCCACATCTTAGATGAATACCTTAGCCATTGGGCTAAAGGTTACCAGGGAGGTGATTCTTCCCAGCTAGCTGTGTGTGGAGTTAGGCAGGCTCTTTGCATACCTCTATTGGAACTTGGGTGGCTGAACAGTTTATTTTCCCCTGGTTCACAAATTGCTCTAGGGCTTAGGCAGGAAATAGGCACCTGGTTGCCTAGAACAAGGCAGCAGTGCACATGCCAGAGACAAACATGGGGAGTTAGGAAACTATTACTGCAAAAACTTGGGCACAGAGTGAGTTTTGGCATATGCAGGGTTAGGCAACAAAAAGGGAGCTTTGTAGATCACAGGGGTGCTTAAATACCTTTATGGATCCCACCCAAAGTAACTAGTTTAGTAATAGTGATTGGTACTTCTATGCAAAACACACAAGTAATTCTAAGAGTCAAATCTTCTACTGCCTTGCCTGTTGGGTAGTCACTAGCATCTCTGCAAAGTAGGTGTCACATGCTATCAAAGCAATAATCACACACCAGGGGTAGCATCAGTGCTTAATTTGTAATGAAAGAGGTGCCAGGGCTCAAGAATTTTTTTTTACTTTTATAACTGACATGCCAAGCCCAGAGGTGCAGGGCTATGAACTGCCAAGCCTAGAGGTGCCAGGGCTCTGTCCTGACAAGGCCTGGCACAAATGAAGCACTAGGTAACATTGATTTAAGCAACTAAGCAAAATGCAAGGCAGTGGAGAACCAAGCTTTAATATAGTATTATCTTGCTTCCAAAAGTGGCAAGAGTCTGTGAAATATCAAGCACAGTGGTGAGAGACAGAACACTAAAGCAGTCCCTTTCCCCAGAAGCACCTCCCTTGTGGACTTTCTGGTCCCTACTCTCTCTCCCCACACTCAAGTTTTGGGAACTCCTGCCCCCAGCATGCCTTTCTGGAGTTAACTCTCCACATTTGGCAAAAAAGCAGCCAGTTTGCAACTAGCTGCCTGTTTCTTGCTTCCAGCTAGCAATATCTGTTCCATTTTCTCTGTTTTACCTTTCTGAATGTTCAGGTGATAGAATATTCTTAAGCAATGCACTTCTCTCCTTTGGCTGACTAATAAGTGGTATTGAGGATGAACTCTTCATTACGTGAAACTATTCTCAGCTGGCAGGATAGCAGCAAATATGTGGGGCCTAGAAAAGGGTGGGTCAAATCTTCAGGGCTAGGTCACTGCTTTTAAGTTTTAAAAGGTTCAGAAACTCATGACTTAACCAGAAGGCCCAACGGTTGATCCATTTTTGAGCTGAAATTATCTCCACTCACTGCTATTATTTCTATGGTTCTCTTAAGTTCCCAGAGAATCACTTGGCTGTTGTGCAAGCCAGAGCTAGGAGAAATTCCACAGCTGCAGAACCCCATTGATATTTAGTGACAAGCAAAGAACTGCATTTTTTTCCAGAGCTCAGCTGTTTGAAATATACTGAATGCAAAATCATGGGTAAGTTACAATATGTTAATTACGTTAAATGCTTCTGTAGTATGACACAGTTCATGATATTCCTTTGAAAATTATAGCTCATGCACCTACTGTGGAGAGTAGGCATAATTTCTTCATCTTTTTATGCAGAAATTAAGAAGAATGGAAAGAATCAAACCTTTCAAGTTAATTGCATCCCAGTCAGGCTTTTATTATCTGAAATATTTTGATAATCTCTGAGCACCTCTAAAATCTGACAAAGAGGTAAATGGCTGGCATGAATGGCTTTCTCTGACTGACATCAGGAACTGACCTGTCAGTCAATGGGAGCTTTTTGCTGCTTCTAGTGTTATGTAAGGGTTTGGTTGGAAAAGACAAATGGCCACACTTCACACTGCAGTGAATGGCTTGATGAATGCTGTTCAGAACAGAGAGCTGCCTGCTGCAGCTAGGAGCAGGCTAGTTGTGTGGTCTGAGGTGGATGTAAAGATAAATAATGCATTCATTTAACACATTTTCTTTGTGTTAATGGGAAGAAAAACACAGTGGTCCCTGTGAAGTTCTTCCTCTAATGACAGGAAATGGCACAGAAAATCTGTGGGCAGGGCCGGCTCCAGGGTTTTGGCCACCCCAAGCAACCAAAAAAAAAAAACAAACAAACCCGCGATTGCGATCTGCGGCGGCAATTCAGCGGGAGGTCCTTCGCTCCCAGGCGGAGGGAGGGACTGTCCCCCGAATTGCCGCCGAATACTTGGACATGCCGCCCCTCTCCAGAGCCACCGCCCCAAGCACCTGCTTGAGAAGCTGGTGCCTGGAGCCGGCCCTGTCTGTGGGGCACCCTGAGTATGTTCAGTGGGGTTCCTCTCAAAAGTTTGATTTTTATACCATATTGGATGAATGAGATGGGTAGAGTCCTGGATTCTGCTCTTGTGAAGAATCACAACTGGCATCCATGACTGGAGAATTGCAACTGGTCTCTGTCACTGTGGAGCTTCCAGGGATTAGGAGTCTGAGCAGTTTACACTTGGATTTTACACAGTACTTACCCCCTTCTTATATGCAATTCAAACGCAACCGCAGAAGATTTGATAGAATGTAAAGCAAAATAGATGTAGAACTCTCTGGTTAAGGAATATGAATTGATTGTTTTATAGTACTTCTGTGTCATACTAGATTTATGCATAGGAACCAAATCCTGGTCACAGTGTAGCGAATGAGAGTTTTGCCATTGATTTAAATGAGACCAGGTGTTAACAATACTTAAGGCTACCTAAATCTATCCCACAAGAACACTAAAGAAAGGAAGATCCACTGAATATATACTAAGAACTGATGTTACAACATGAAGTCCTGTGTCTTTTCCCTAAAATGCTTTCATTTGCCTGCAAAAATACATATTTACAATTTTTGCATAAAATTTGTTTAAGCATGGATTGCTTTTAAAAATAAAAGTCAACATGCATCAATACCAAACTCTGAATATTTTACTTGTTTTCCTTTAGTGACACAGGTGCAGTATAATGGAGACACACACACACACTTTTGTTTTGAAAGGAATCAGTCTGCCCTTCATTGGTAACTTACTCGCAGCAGAAGGAAATGAAGAAATAATCTTCATAGTTCTTATTGATCTTGCATTGCATTATCACAAGCTGGGAAGTCAAGCTATTTATTGACTGCACTCTGGATAGCCACTTCTAATTAGCTCAGCTTTTGCATGCAAACGTTACAGTGCAATGAAAATACTGCAGGCTGTCAAAAGTGTAGGAAGATGCGATATTACAAAACAGCTGTCATTTTATTCTTTACTAAATACATTTAAAATAAATCAGTTAACCTGACTGTATTTGATGCCTAATCAGAAGGTGTTGGCTAACACTTTCAAGATGACACTTTTCTCATTCTTAGTGGTAAAAATATCTAACAAATTTTCAAAAATTCTTTAGTATATTTCATCTTGAAAAAATATGGCAGAAATCAAGGAAATGGAGACACTGAAAATATGCTTAATTAATCTGAATAAAATCCTGCCCCCACTGACTTCAACAGGGCCAGGATTCCACCCTCTAAGTTAATATTTTTGCAGGCAAACATAACCATGAAGAGTAAAGTCACTAAAGCCTAACCTGCATTCCTTGTGCACCCAAGTCTCATACTGAATCCAAGCTTTGGGTGTGCAAGGAGTACAAGATTGGGACTTGCACTGGTAAATATAACAATGTAAGGCCCCCAAATCCTCTAAGCTCTTCTGCTCTGGCCAATGCAGAGCAGAGTCCCATAGACATCCCTGGAGGGCTCCAATTAGGATTGAGGCCTACTATTATGATCAATAGAACAGAATCCCCCACCTGCCTCCTTTTTTCTCGCTCTCTCTCTTTTAAGTTTCTCTTAAGTGTCTGGGTTCTCTCTCATTCTGTTTCAATGGGACATCTGTAAGAGCATGCATAATTTCAACCATAAGCCCTTCCTTCCTAAATAAATTCATTTCCTTTTTTCATATCACATTAGTTGCACTGCTAGAAACTTGGTGGACTTTTGGTGGCATTTTTCTAAGCTTCTTAAATTCATTACAGCTTAAATTTATTAGATAAATATTCACAGGATTTTCTGTTTAAAACTGCAGCTTTCTTTGGGTTTTTTATGAGCAAACCTACAAGAGTTCAGCCTGGATTGAAATGCCAAGTAACAACATCTGGGATTAACAAACATCAATTTTAAAAATAGCTCCTTTCAATTACTGAGCTGGAAATCAGAAAGTCGGTACAACATCAAGAGGCTGTTTTTTTTTTCCTATTGAATGTGAATAACTTTTACAAGTGAGATGTGCTCTAACCTTTTAATTTACACCTTCAAGACATTCCACTGAATCCCTTACAATGCTAACTTCTTCCCGTTTATTGTATATGGTTTGCAAACCAAATTTTAAAGCCCAGTATAAACTTTGAGGCCAGATCCAAAATTCCTTGGCAATTCAAATGCCCATTGAGAGGAGCTGTAGTTGCCAATGCCCTGATACTGAATTCCTTAGGAGCAGATTTTCTTTAGCTGCCTAAATAACTTTGTAAATCTGGCCCTTAGTCAATACTTACCAACTGGATGAACTGTGCCACAGTCACATTTTCGGATGATTTGTTCTTCCCCCACTATTAACCTAGCTGACTAAAACAACAAGGAGTCTGGTGGCACCTTAAAGACTAACAGATTTATTTGGGCATAAGCTTTCGTGAGTAAAAACCTCACTTAGTGAGGTTTTTACTCACGAAAGCTTATGCCCAAATAAATCTGTTAGTCTTTAAGGTGCCACCAGACTCCTTGTTGTTTTTGTAGATACAGACTAACACGGCTACCCCCTGATACTTGACTAGCTGACTAAGTGGACATATGATAGAGGTCTATCAATCATAACTGGTGTGGAGAAAGTGAATAAGGAAATATTATTTACCCCTTCACATAAAACAAGAACCAGGGTCACCCAATGAAATTAATAGGCCGCACATTTGAAACAGACAAAAGGAAGTACTTCTTCACACTGTGCAGTCAACCTGTGGAACTTGTTGCTGGGGATACCGTGAAGACCAAAAGTATAACTGGGTTCAAAAAAAGAGTGAAGTTCATGGAGGATATATCCCTCATTGGCTATTAGCTGAGATGGTCAGGGAAACAACCCCATGCTCTGGGTGTCCCTAGACCTTTGACTGCCAGAAGCTGGGCTTGGATGACAGGGGATGGATCACTCAATAATTTCCCTGTTCTGTTAATTCCCTCTGAAGTATCTGGCATTGGCCACTGTGAGAAGACAAGGCTCTGGGCTAGATGTACCATTAGTCTGACCCAGGATGGCCATTCTTATGTTCTTAAATTCTTAATTCTGCAGGATCTTTCAGAAAGAAACAAAAGAGCTACTCAAAGGCAGTTTCAGAGTATTGGATGTTGTAAGTGCTCCAATGTTTCTTTTCCTGGTCTGGAGCCCTATTACCCCATTCATAACAAAATTGAGGAAAGTGAGGATTATGAAACATTCTTCAAAAGTTACCTCAGGCCAGATTTTACATTACCACCCATGTAGGAAGGAGTAAGATTGCATTAGGGCATCCCATACTGCAGCTCTAGGTATTTAGGGGAGCTGAAGGGCTATACCTGAGCTGCTGCTTCCTCCCCAAATCACTGATGGTGAGTGGACAGAGCCATGACCTGCCTTTCCTATGTACCAGGCAGCAGAGTTGGCTGGATGCATGGTGGGGAGCACAAAGGAGTGTCATAAGACCAGCCATATGGGTGCAGACCAATGGCCCATCTAGCCCAGTAGCCTGTCTCTGACATCGGGCACTGGCTGCTGCTTCAGAGAGAATCAACAGAACAGGGCAATTTCGAGTGATCCGTCCCCTGTCATCTTTGTCTAATCCCAGTTTCTGGCAGTTGGAGGTTTAAATTATTCTCCGACTCCTTTCTATTTTTCCTCTTCAAACAACTGGAAGTCCTAGAGGGCCTTAGAGAGGCTTTCCTTGGGCCTGGCCTGATGTGTCTATTGGATGCACCTTAGGCTTGTCTAGACTAGTGCTAGGTCTACACTAAGGGGGGGGGTCAATTTAAGATACGAAAATTCAGCTACGCAAATAGCGTAGCTGAATTCGGCATATCCTATTCGACTTACCCTGCTGTCAGGACGGCGGCAAATTGACCGCCGCGGCTCCCCCATCGACGGCGCTTACTCCTCCTGACGAGGTGGGAGTAAGCGCGTCGATTCGGGGATCAATTTATATGTCTAGATGAGACGCGATAAATTGATCCCTGAGAGATTGATTTCTACCCGCCGATCCGGGCGGATAGTGTAGACTATCCCTTAGGGGTATATAAAAGATGTGGTGTTGGAGCATATTTGCTAACACATTTTAATTAGGGTGTTTGAAAAGTCAATTGTAGAAAAGGCATGCTGCTTTTAACGTGAGCTAAAATAGTTGAATTAAAGCTTCACCACAAATTTTATTTTTGCCAAACACCTATCCTTCCAAATGGAGAATGTGTTTATAATGGTCTGTAACTGCAATGTTAAACTGCAGTAATGTCATTTAATCTTGTGTTTGAAAAGCACCATGCAAATGATGTATAAAAGATTTTTAATATTAGTGATAGTAAATTACCTCAGCCAATACCTTTCCCATCCAATACAGGTATTTATCTCAGCAAGCAGAATTTGTTAGGTTAGATGTGAATTAGAAATTATTTAATGTAGGTAGCACATTTCTAAAAGTAGATTGAATTTTCAATGAAGCTTTAACATTCTCTTGCCAAACTTCACACATCTCATTTGATTTCAGAAGAGAAAAAGCAAATGCTGAAATTTCCCTCACCACTTTCCATGGAGTACTCACAACAATAATATAGAAGTATGTCTAACATTGCCAGCATGCATTTTAAGTAGGGAACAAATGCCCATTTCCTTTACAGGTGAGGAAGTCAAATTCCATACTGAATTTCATGCCATTTTTTTCTCTTTATTGGGAGAAATGTAAATTCTCTGTGCAAATTGAACTACTGCAGTAGTTCAGATAAACAGTGAAATAGAACTGAGAAGGACGAAACTAAATTACTTCTGTCCATCTTAACATGGCTTTTTAATGAATTTTACTTATACAGCCCTGAATCTTGCCACATTAAATTATCACTTCAGCCATGTCCACATACTTGGTAAAGTAGTTTAACCAAGGTGCAGCAGGTTATGGTAATGAGGATTGTTGAAAGCAGAATGGTCACAGCGAGACTCAATAGCTCCCTGAATTTAAATAATTTTTCTTCTAAAGTGACAGCCCATTAAATCCCTAAATTGTTTTATTTGCCACTTATAAGAGTCTTTGCTTAGTCTTTGGGGCTGACAGACTAATAAAACAGGCTTTGGAAAATGTTCAGCTTCTATAAAAATAGGGCTAATGTGACACGCACAGCTTGTGCAATGTGATTTTTTTTTTTTTATTTAGCTTAGTAGAAAGTGAGACTGGAGATCATGCAGTGTTTTATTTCTCTGAGAAGAAATAACATTTATTACTACATTTATAAAACGGTTGAAAAATGTAGCCATAGCAAAATGTTCTAGACAGTCTTAAAAAAACTCAATCCTTTTCATCAAGAAAATTTCAGTATATTAATTTTATTTCAGAACTGACTGCTGCTTGAACTTTAGAAGAAGATGTTACCCCATTTTAGTAGTTCACCAACTTTCTTTTAATTCCTGTCAGAGTTCAGTACAAAGAATATTTTGAAATATCTAGTTGACAAAATTGAAATGGCTCTTATTTTAAATTATATTGTGGGTTATCTTCCTCCCATCCCCCGTCACATATCTTTTGAGTTAAATTTCACTCCTGTGAAAGCTCCAGCCCTCATAGGCTATATCTTCTGAAATATTTCATATTCTTCTATAACATACCAATTTAAAGGAGTTTATAGCATGTGGTAATGTTAATTTGGTAACATATCAAAATGACAAATGTACCATTTCACATGCTGCAGAATTAGAAATATTTTTCCAACTTCCCTTCTCCATATCAAGCTTTTCTAACTCACGTCTTATCCTAAGTATTCATTACTAACACCAGTAGGAAAGGCTATGGAGATTGCTGAAATTATTCAATAAAAGTGCTTTTCCAATTCTATTTCACCAAGAGGGTATATCATCTGCTTCTTTGAACAATCACTAGTTAATCTTCCTTTGCATCCTATATTCTTTTGTTTTTATACGGGCCAGAGTGCTGCTTTCAACAGGACTTACTTATAATCTGCAGTGAGACGGGCTAAGATTTTCAAAAGTGACAAGAGGCTTTGGATACCCCACTTGAGATTTACCACGAAGGGGGTCTGGTTTTCAGAAAGTGCTAAGGAACCACCCTCAGAAAATCAAGCCCTTGTTAGGGTGTCTCAAGTTGGCCACCCAAAAACTGAAGCACCTACAACCACTAGTCACTTTTGAAAAGCTTGACCCAACCTTTTATAAATTCTATGAATGCAGTTAGCCCGGACATATACTTTGTGTAACCAAATTGTTTTCACTAGGGTTGTATGAGACTTACATCAGGGAAGAAAATGGCCCACAGGGCCAGATCCTCAAGGAAGTTAAGAGCCTAAATACCTTTAGGGATCTGAGCCTCAGTGACTACAAGAGGCATTGAAAAAACAAGGGCCATCCATTTTTAAGCACAGCTCCTCATTGACTTCAAGAGGAGATGCAATGCAAAAATGAATCAGCCAGTAATTCTGCTAGTTAAATGTTTTTGTTCTTTTACTAGTGATAGAGAAACAGTAGGCAGTAGGATTTACTCATACCCAGCTGTGGATAAATGGGCCTGTTTTTTATTTAAAAAAACAACAACAACAAAATAGTATTAAAATTTCCTTTAGAGGCTAGATAGGGGACATTTCACTTATTCTGCAAATTATAATAAAGTTTAAGAAACTTTTTTTTGTGGGAGTGAGAAAGCTTTTGCATTGTCCACAAATCCAAGTAATGTTTCAGTAATATTTACAAGTGAAGCATTTAGTTTTAGCAGTTTTATTTTTAAACATAGCTCATTTTTAGAAGTCACAAGTCAGAAACCAATAAATGAGTGACTTGAAACTACATTTGAAAAACATACCATTGCAATTTCCTTAGATTAAATTTAATGCTCATTTGAATACATTATCTGTAAATAGGGTCTAATTCTGCCATTGGATACAAAGTGTCCCCTTGTATCTGAGTGCAGTACTGGGTGCACAAAATGTAAAAGCTTGTGGGTGGTACACACTGGCTAGATTAGGTATTAAATATTAGTCCAAAATCTTTCTATTTTCTCCTTTCCTTCACCCATCCCCACTGTATCCCATCCTCAGCTTTTCACTGTCCTGAAAATCAGATTGATTGCTTTATGCTAGACTTAACTTCCCCCGGGACATTTTAGCTAAACATTCTAATGAGAGAAGATAGAGAAACTGTTAGACATTGCTGAAATGCCTGCTGCAAGGGGTGGAAATATTATTTCTGCCTGAGACTGGGCTTATTCCAGGTAATAAATAGTATTATGAAATGTATAGTTTATTTGATCTGATGTCATGTCATCTGAGGCTGTGACTAATGAGAAGAATGGGGGGATTTGATAGCAGCCTTCAACTACCTGAAGGGGGGGTTCCAAAGAGAATGGAGGTCTGCTCTTTCTCAATGGTGGTAGATGACAGAACAAGGAGCAATGGTCTCAAGTTGCAGTGGGGGAGGTCCAGGTTGGATATTAGGAAACACTATTTCACTAGGAGGGTGGTGAAGCACTGGAATGGGTTACCTAGGGAGGTGGTGGAGTCTCCTTCCTTGGAGGTTTTTAAGGCCCGGCTTGACAAAGCCCTGGCTGGGATGATTTAGTTGGGAATTGGTCCTGCTTTGAGCAGGGGGTTGGACTAGATGACCTCCTGAGGTCCCTTCCAACCCTGATATTCTATGACTATTATTTTATGAAGCATCCCAAGTCAAAAGACTGACTGGATGTAAAGTATATTTTGGTATGACTGTGCTGTATCTCCATAGGAGCTAAAGCAATTAAAGCAATCATGCATGAGAGGATATGAACTCTTTGCAGTAACTACACCCAATCTGAATGCTGATCTAGATGGACCTTACTTTTCTGCAACTCTATTTTAGTGCTTCAATTTTGTATCAATATTCAGTCAGCGAGCACCTAAGCAACCAGTAAAATCAAAAACAACTACTTAACTAGCATATGTGTTTTTAATTTGCAGGACAAACAAAATTTGTCTGGAAACCTGGAGTATAATTCAAAGATAGGTGTTGCCTCAGTGTAGTGGGCTTTAGTGCATATTTCATTTACAGATTAAAACCCTTTGTTAGACAGCTACTATGATGCAATCTTTACTCTAGACAGAAAGTTAAGATGCCACCACTGATATCAGCACAAATACTACTACACCAATTGTCCAACCTGAAGAAAAGGGAGGAATTCATGATGTTTTATCAATGTTGTATGTTTGGTGTGGCAATGACACCCGTGACATAAACCATCATATCTAGTTTGTAGTAGTGGTGGTGTTTTGGGGCGGGTTTTTTTTTTTTAAATAAAAAACTTATTTTTGTCACTCTGGACAGCCTACTATAGAGAAGGGTTCTCAGTGCATTTTTATAACTTTGGTTCTCTGTATGTACATTGTAGTGGAGTCTGAATTTTTATTTGATGTTTTTCCCTCATAACTTATTACAATATTGTGTGCTATTAACTTTTCCTTTCTTAAAATTAAAATGACTTTTCCCTTTTTTGCTATACCAGACAACCAGCTTTATGCATTATGGATCCAGTTCAACAGAGTATTTAAGCATGTACTTAAATCCATCTCTATTCAGCAACACAATGGTACTTAAGCTCCTGCTTAAGTGCTTTGCTGAATCAGGATTGACAGTCCACAGAATCTAAACACATTACCTCCAGCCAGAAAATCTATGGCCGATAGATCCTCAGGTGGTATAAATCATCCTAGTTCTATTTCCACAAGTTGACCATCTGCCCCTAGTGTCCACCTACAGGCTGCTTCTGTCATGTTGCCTCTAAGGCTAAGCCATTAAATTGAAATTGGTCTATAATGAGAGATCCTGGAAATCTGGTGCAATTCTGCCAGCTTTGGGCAAATTCTCCCCCAGATTCTATGGAAAATCCTTAGATTTTTTTGTTAGAAGAAAATCACTCAAAGCACATATGGAAGCAATTGTTTAATGTAATTGTATCTTTGTGGAGTAGCTTTAAATAAAATTGATGAACTTCATCTAAGCCTAATTCTTTTTCTTTTAATATAATCATCTCTAGAACGACAGCGGCCTCCCAATCCTGCTAGACTTATTTTCTCTCATCCCATCTTTGAAGGAAAAAAAAATTCATTATTTGCATCTTTAAAATTTTGCCACCTTATTCCAGTAGAATGTAGTTTTAAATTAATCCAGTTGTTTTGCACAGAGCACCCCTTCAGTTGTAGGAAGGAATGAAAGGGGGGAGAAGGCAGCTGGGATGGGGGGAGATAGCTGTTGTAAGCCATAAATGCAGAGTCTCTGTTCAGTCCTTGATTTTTAGTGTCTAGCAAAGTTATGATTTAAGCTCAGAGGCTCAACTTTTGAAAGAGCTGTGTAGATTTCCTTTGAGGATGAGAACTGATAGGTCTGAATTACAGCAACTGCTTTATGAAAAGTGTTCACCCACAGGTGAAATGGTGTTTTTGTCTTCATCATTGTCCTGTGTGAGTTCACTCAAGAGCTTAGTGATTGTCTGGATTCATCCACATAACTGTTATTGGGTCATTTAATGCTCTGGATGAGGTACATCACATGTTGTGTTAGGCATGTGTATGGATCTTGAAAGATGTGTTGTAAAGGGTGTTGACTATTCTACCAGTGGAGATATGTGTGGGGTGTTAATGGGGCTGCCTCACCTTAAAATGTCCCTTGAAATACATGTTAACTACTTATGCTAAACAATCTGTTCCACCTTGTGACACTCTGAGTATGTTTCCCAGACCTGAAGAAGAACTCTGTGTAAGCTGGAAAGCTTATCTTGCTCACCAACAGAAGTTGGTCCAATAAAAAACATTACCTCACCCACCTTGTCTCAGCAGTGACGTAGTTAATATTCGAGGGGTAGCCGTGTTAGTCTGAATCTGTAAAAAGCAACAGAGGGTCCTGTGGCACCTTTAAGACTAACAGAAGTATTGGGAGCATAAGCTTTCGTGGGTAAGAACCTCTGAAAAAGTGAGGTTCTTACCCACGAAAGCTTATGCTCCCAATACTTCTGTTAGTCTTAAAGGTGCCACAGGACCCTCTGTAGTTAATATTGATGTTTAAATTGCTGCTATTCAGTTTTAATGTCAACATCCCACTGAGACAAACAGGGAAGGTCGCACCTCCCCGTTATTTCATTGTGCATGCACGCTCAGAAAGATACCACACCCCTACTTTACATTCAGAAGGGTAGCTACACAATAAGAAGGAATTTTTATTGAAGAAAAATCGGTATATGTTTGGCAGAGAACAATATGGAGAAACCCTTAATCCATCCCATACAGCTCGGTCCTGTGAGATGCAGTGGACTATATGGCATGATCCAACAAAGTACGTAATCATGTGCTTAACTTAAAGCATGTGAGTAGTTCTATTGAAGTCAATGGGGACTACTCACGTTTAAAGCTAAGAAAATGCGTAAGTGGGTTGCTGAATCAAGTCAAGGTGCTCAGCACCTGTCAGGACCAAACTCATAGCATGGAATTTCTGTAGCATATTGCCTGTGGCTCTATCCAGAACTACTTTGATATATTGTTTTCAGTTTCCTCCATTCTACATTTCTTATCTTCCTCATCCCATATACCGTAACAGTAGGGAGAGATTAGTATTGGGGAAATTAGCTTTAGGTTTTGTAATGATCCAACCACTCCCAGTCTTTATTCAGGCCTAATCTGATGGTATCCAGCTTGCAAATTAATTCTAGTTCTGCAGCTTCATGTTAGTCTGTTTTTGAAGGATTTTTGTTGAAGAATTGCCACTTTTAGGTCTGTTATTGAGTGACCAGAGAGATTGAAGTGTTCTCCTACTGGTTTTTGAATGTTATGATTCCTGATGTCAGATTTGTGTCCATTTATTCTTTTGCATAGAGACTGTCTGGTTTGGCCAATGTACATGGCAGAGGGGCACTGCTGGCACAGGATGGCATATATCATATTGGTAGATGTGCAGGTGTACGAGCCCCTGATGGTGTGGCTGATGTGGGTAGGTCCTATGATGGCGTCCCTTGAATAGCTACATGGACAGAGTTGGTAACAGGTTTTGTTGCAGGGATTGGTTCCTGGGTTAGTGTTTCTGTTGTGTGGTGTGTAGTTGCTAGTGAGTATTTGCTTCAGGTTGGGGGGCTATCTGTAAGCGAGGACTGGCCTGTCTCCCAAGGTCTGTGAGAGTGAGGGATCGTTCTTCAGGATAGGTTGTAGATCCTTGATGTTGTGCTGGAGAGGTTTTAGTTGGGGGCTGTAGGTGACGGCTAGTGGCGGTCTGTTACTTTCTTTGTTGGGCCTGTCTTGTAGTAGGTGACTTCTGGGTACCCTTCTGGCTCTCTCAATCTGTTTCTTCACTTCACCAGGTGGGTAGTGTAGTTTTAAGAATGCTTGATAGAGAGAGATCCTGTAGGTGTTTGTCTGTCTGAGGGATCGGAGCAAATGTGGTTACCACTGTTTCTTTGGCTCTTTCTCCACTTTCCTATCTGAGCATTTTGAAAAGCTCCAGCATTTGCAACAGGTGTGTTTTGCAGAGATTACTTTCTAGGAGCCTTTTATGTTAGGAAGAACTGCTCTAAGCCCTCAGGCCCTCTTCTTTCCTAGGCCAGCCTGACACAATGCTAATTTAATGCAATTAATGTACTGGACCAGGAGGAGTAGAAGGCTTGCATACATGTGTGCACCTACACACACACACACTATTCATTTTATTTAGCTGCTATGTTGCTCATTGCATTACTTTTAAGAGTTCCTGGCTTTTTCCAGCATGCACAACTTTGTACTGAGCAATCCCATATATTGAAGTCCGACATTAGGAGGCAAACAAAGCATCCTTTCCCAGCTACTGAAAGTAGAGACTCACATGATGTATCAAGTCTAAACAGCAGGGATCCTTAGACAGCTCTTTGAATTTTTCTTGCCGCACGTTCTGCTTCTCCTCTAGTCAAGCTGTGCAACACGCCCAGCTAAAATATTGCTCCTTTCCCACTGCTTCAACTGTCACCCCTTTTACTTTTAACTCCCCTCACCGTTTCACACACACTCGCTCTCCATATAAAAATCAAACTTCTCTTCCTTAATTTTGCAGCTCTGCACCATCAACATCTCAACCTCAGTTTCCTCCCTCCCGTGTCATTCTGCTTTTTCTTATCATTTATTATTAGTTCTGTTATGGTAGATCCTTAAATCCCAATCAAGGTTTAGGGCCCTATTGTTGCTAGGCATTGTACAAACAAGTAATAAAGATAACTCATTCTCCAGCCAGTTTACAGTCCTGCCCCCACCTTCTGACAACACTTCTTGGTACCAATGCCACACCTTCAGCAGCACAGCTGTACCTATGCAAGATCTTGTGTAGCTGCTCCATGCCGGTGGGGGAAGAGTTCTCCTGTTGACATAGCGCTGTGCATGCTGCCACTTATGCCAGTGAAACGTATGTCGCTCAGGCAGGTGGTGTTTTTTCCCCTCACCCCCGAGCAACATAAATTTTGCCAACATAAGTGGTAGTGTAGACATGGCCTTACTCTCTGCATCATCCCATGTGAAAGTGCATGCCTATTTTCATCCTGTAACTTCCCTTTCAAAGTATCACTTCCTCTCAGATCTCACTTTTGTTTCTTTCCAGTGCTGACATCCATGCATGCGCTAGCTCTAATTCCCGCCCCCCGCCATTATCAAATCAATATTCCATTAAAAATAATAATCCGGATTTTTGTTACATCAGGTCTTCATGCAGGGAAGATCTTTCTTTTCATTTCTATGGGTCATGCTAATTTTATGATCCCACATCAATGTTTAATGGAGTTGGTTGCAATATTTTGCATATTTTTTTCCTGTTCTTAGAATTGAAATATTTTGACGAGCCCTAATATTAAATAATAGCAACTTGGCTTGGCTTTGAATAAGTGACCTACAGATTAAAGATTACATTGCCTGTTACCAGTGCCACACGCTGAATTATCATATGAGAAACTTGATTAGAGCTGCAAGGTTCCAGACAGCTTTAGGATGAAAAGGAGAGTGTATACAGGGATAGACCCCTCCTCCCCTGGATGCTCTGCTTCCCATTGGCCAGCTAGAGAGATGTAAACTAATTAATTCTTGCTTCCCACATTTATTTAAACCCTGGTCTGGGGTTTCTTAGGCCTCCTGCCTCATTTTTAGTTGAGATCACCATTTCCCACTGGGGACAAATTGCTGGGAGCTAGTGGGGTGTGGTGTTTTTTTTTTTTTTTTTGCCTTCCTTATAACATCATGGAGACACAGGTTAAGTAATCATAGGATTTAGGAATTTAATATGAGGAATTGTATTAACTGTTTGTTTATCGCAACTTATAGCCAGCATCCAGTGCAGCTAAAAGGCCAAAGGACCAGCAGCCAGAAAATAAGAGAGACATGGGCTTTTCTTGGTGGACCATATGTCAATTGGAAAAAAGGAGACCTGAGGTTCTTGCAAATCAGGATCCCTCTTTGGTACCTTCTTTACCTTTCACAGTGGGGAAGGTGAGAGGATTCAGCAGAGCTAACTGAATCCTTGGGCTAGGCATTTGGAGTGTCTATCCTGAGTTACGAGCTATATGATAGATGCCTGAAAACACCACACTGGACAATCAGCCACTTAAATGCCCAATCTGGGGAGATGAGCAAATAGCACCCCTCTCCAATGTTACAATTTAATAAAATGGCATCTGCCATTTAAAATCCAATCCTGTGTCTGTCCTCATTCTCTTTCATGTCCTGATCAATGCTAGAAGCTATCGAGCTCCATCAAGTGCCACCTGCTGCTTTTTTGTTGTTTGTTAAATGACTGCTGTGTGAGCCTGACAGTAGTATAATTCTGAAAATATTTTAACACTGAGATCAAGTCATAACTTTAGAATTTTCTTCCGTGTGATTCTATAATATCTGTGTTAAAATAGATTAGTAAGAAAAACACTATATCACTTGCATTCCAAGCGCACTGGTAAGGTACCTGTGTCAGACTCCCGAGCCATACCTGCAAATGAAATAAAAATCTAATACCAAGCAAGTAAATATAATTGCACTTGCTTAATAGTAACCATCTCCTTGTAACCCACCATTTTCTTTTTCCTCTTTGTGACTTTAAGAAACATTTGGAAAATGTGCTTATGAATTACTTACCAGTGTTGAAGCTATTAAATTAGAGGCCTCTTTCTTCAGTATAAAAAGTAGATTAAAACTCAAGTCATTTCATGGTCTGAATCTGCAAAGTGTGTCAATAAAAGAGAAATAATGTTTGTACAGTTTAGTAAAGCAGGCCAACCTTTCCTTAGAACACAGCAAATTCTTTTTGTGTAAAGAATTTCATTCCTGAATCCTTTTAGCTTCACGGCAGTATTTTTTGTAATATATCATGAAAGAAGCAAAATATCTGTATTGAGCTGCATGTATTCTTATCATTACCACTTACTAGATTTAAGATACAGAGCGGTCAAAGAATCCAACAGAACTGTCTGAAAGATCAGTTATGTCAGTCCCAGCGTCTTTTTTGGAGGAATATTTGTTTTCCTCTGCAGTACTAGGATAGTCCGTATAGAGTAGCTTTAGAAGTTTTAGCTACTGTGTGTCTACTTTATATTATGCTGAGTTCACTGCGGGTTTGAAGTGGCAAATGCTGCTTGAGACATTTCAGCAATCTATAAGCCTATTTCCTTTCACCGATGATTCAAGACAAGACTATTGGAGAGTGAAGTTCTTCTGCAAGATTACATCCATTGCTATATTAAGTGGCACAAAATCTAGTCATTCTAGCCTTTGAAAATGAGGATCTAAACTGAGTGATTGTGCTCATGTTCTTTATTTGACTGGGTGGCTGCTGCTTAGAATCTATCTTCATTAATACCAAATGACTTTGACCGTAAGAAATGGGGGAAAAAAGCATACAAAAGAACCTACAAGTGTGTATTTAAAATAGAAAAAGGTAGCGTATGTGATGCAGTGTGAAGCATTGTGTACAGTTAATCATTTTCCTTCACACATTTGTTCTGTTCCATGTAATAGCTTACTTGTAATCTAAAAATTAGCCAATTAAGAATGTAGTTTTTTCATTTTTAATTTTAGAGGGACTTTTAGAATCTTAAACCAAACCCATTTACTGTGAAAAAGCTGCTAATTAAAGATAACACATAAAACAA
Organism: Chrysemys picta bellii; assembly: GCF_011386835.1. Taxonomy (NCBI): domain Eukaryota; kingdom Metazoa; phylum Chordata; order Testudines; family Emydidae; genus Chrysemys; species Chrysemys picta. The sequence continues at coordinate 205,981,312 of NC_088792.1, forward strand.
TCACATGCTGTACTGAATATGGTTAAAGTCACCAATGTACTGAATAACCTCAGATAAATTCAGCTGCTGATGGGAACATATCCTGCTGCCTCTTTGATATTGCAGAGATTTCCCTGTCAGTTTCAAATCTATCCATTATTTTAAAATACCATAGTCCCAATGGCTTAATACTTGGCAACCAGCCCAAACCAAAGCATATTCCTCTTCATATTTTGGCTGTGACTTCCCCTTATGATGCAGCACTTCATGTTGTGCATCACAATGTAAGCTGATGTGATACATAATGTAACAAACGTTCACTCTACCAGTAAATGATGCACAGTGACCACAACCCATATTTTTTTTTTCGCCCTTTCCAGTTGATATTCTTAATTTAAACTGCTAGAGGCTGGTCTTTCAACAAACTGTGATAATAGGTAACCTACCACTCCCACCTACATATTTCAAATTACTATTCATTTTCTTCATAATTCTCCTTCTCATATGTTTTCCTCATTAATGTATATAGCAGCCCAGGATGAAGTGAAGCCAGCTAATATGCCAGGTATAAAACCCGAAGAGCTCTGTGTAAGCTCAAAAACTTGTCTCTCTCACCAACAGAAGTTGGTCCAATAAAAGATATTACTTCACCCACCTTATCCCCCAGACATAAAACGCTAATTTGTTTAATTTTTGAAACATACTTGATCAGTTTGTGAGAATTTCAGGATACTGAATTAACTGATTCAAATCCAACCTTGTTTATATCTCCAAAAAGTCAGGCCAATCCAATTATGTTCAATTCCCCCATCTTGGTGTATGCAGAGAAACTTACTATCTTGGTATCAAATTACATGCCAATTTAGGGATGCTAGCTAAATCCAGTCTCATCTTTAAGAAAAAATCTCTGACGTGAACAGATGCTCATTGAGACAAAGGTTCAAATTCATCCTTTGTATAACTCCATTAAAGTTGATTATGTTTGCCAGGGATTAATTTATTCCAGGGAGTTCATTGTTGACACCAAGGCACGTATTCAAGATGACTAATATACCATGTGATCTCAATGGAATCAACAGGGATGCACAAGTAGTAAATTAAGCAATGTATCTAATCTAAAGAGTTGATTGGAATTAAAGAAGTGGTGGGTATATACATAAACCAGTGCTACATGAACACCAAACTAAGATATATTTAAAGGGATAACAGCCCTCATACTTCAGGAGATGGTTGCCAGCAGGGACTTCTTAGAATGAGAACAAGTACTATTAGTCCATTTCTTTCTTGGGTATATTAGGATTGCTTTGAAGGTGTTTTGGCCAGTGGCAGGATACTAACCAGACGAATGGTCTGGTCTACAGGTGGCTCTATTTACAGATGATATTTACACTTCTAGTTTGTGGCAGATACATTTCTCTGTGTTTTAAGTGTTTTATTTAATGACAAAGACACTCTCATATGAAGAATGTTTCCCTTCCCCTTCAAAAAGAAACATTGGGCCTTATTCTTATTTACACTAAGGCATTGTTCTGGGAGCCTTGAGATGAACATAACTGTTTCATTACACTCTAAGGCCCCTTTACACTGCAAGAGACATGAAGAGACTTTAGTGTTAAAAATAATGGACTTGATTCTCATTAATATCATTGGGAGAGTATTAGAAAGCTACTTGTAAATTAATAAATGAGATTGGTAAGAAAGTTTAAATATAATTATGTTTGGAATATATCTCACATCTCCCAGATAAAGGATCTTATGATTAAAAGTTAACTAAAAACTAAACTTTCCCCAATATTAAATATTCCCCTGTCCTCCTCAGTTCTATTTTTGACTTTAATTATTAATCGCAATCTACGCCAATCTAGGAGTGCTCGGCTTTTCAGTCCAAAAACTGCCGGTATAACCTCATTAAAAATACGGCAGCAAAGGATAACTTGGCAGAAAACTGTTGCAAATGGCTAAACCCCCAGTTTATCCAACTACCATGATAACCAGAAGGAAATAGAAAATGAAATTGCTCACCAGGCTGACCAATGGGGATGAGGGGGGAAGGTGTATCTGTATGTGGTGGGTCTCTGCAACATGTGGATACAGGCGGGTATAATCCAGTCCTCAGTAATTACTCTATTTATTCTGATACAATGGAGTGAACAATAACTACATATATCAGCCATTCTATTGCATCTGCTTTGCTCAAACAAGCACATGTAACTTATATGGACAGGTGAGGATAGAATATCTACCTCGCACGTAAACTAAAATTCACAACAACAAAAGTTACTTGATTCAAAGGCTGTGTCTTAAAAGACAAAAAATGCCTAGCAACATTTCCTCAAGATTCTCCAAGTCACTTCTATTTAAACAAAGCAATGAAATAGATGGAATTTTACTCACGTTTCTCAGAATGTGTGATTCCAAGAGAAGGGCATTGTGATTGACAGTAGGAGGGAGGGAATCCCCTAGTGGTCAGAGCACTAGCTCACTATACCCCCTTTTCAGTCAAGTCCACAGGTTGGTGGTAGGGGAGCCCAGGCCCTCACATTCCCACCCAGAGCCCTGGGGCTAGCAGTTCAGGTGTGAATCCTGAGCAAGGATATCACCAACCCTGTTCCCAGTCACTTCCTACTGCCCCCCTGCCTCTCCAGAGGCCCATAGGGGGGCTGATTATTGACTTGCAATGCAAGTGTTGTGCTGTTTCTCCGGCGGCATCCTGCAGCTTCCTACTGAGGTCAGCTCTGGGAGGCATGGGACTCCTGCTATATCCCTGCAGGAGCTACCAGAGCAGGTCTACTCCCTCACACTGACCGAGCTATGTTGCGCCCTTTTAAGCTCAAGCTCCACCTCCACTGCAAGCACTCCCAGCAGATGAGAATGGGCAGAGCCTCCTGGGCCCAGAGCTGCTTCATAACTATTTGTTCCTCAATGTGGAGCTTGTACATCTGGTCACAGGTATAAGTAGAAAATGGCAACTTAGACTGTTACTAAATTTGAGTACGTTTGTGTCATGGAGTCATAAACTGATGGATTCCAAAGCCAGATGGGATCATTGTGATCATTCAGTCTGACCTTTATAAGACAGGCTATAGAACACCGCAAAAATAATTCCTAGAGCAGATCTTTCAGGAAAATATCCAATCTTGATTTTAAAATTGTCCATGATGGAGAATCAACCACAACCATTGGTAGGTTAATTACTCTCACTGTTAAAAATGTACACCTTATTTCCAGTCTGAATTTGCCTAGCTTCAGCTTCCAGCCATTGGATCATGCTCTACCTTTCTCTGCTAGAAAAGCCCATTATTAAATATTTGTTCCCCATGTAGGTACTTATAGACTCAACAAAGAGAAGGTGAAAGGGTGACTTGATAAGCTAAATAGATAGACTGGAGGAGCTCAATCATTATAAAGCATATTTTAATCATTCTACCAGCTCCTTTCTGAACCTTCTTCAATTTACCAACCTCCTTCTTGAATTTTGGACACCAGAGCTGGACACAGTATTCCAGCCATGGCCACACTACTCTAAACTCAAGAGTCTCCTGTTTTAAGTAATCCAGGATCACATTAGCCCTTCTTTTGGGCATCGCATCACACTAGGAATTCATGCTCATCTCATTATCCACCACAACCTCCAAATCTTTTTCAGAGTCATTGCTTCACAAGAGAGACTTCCCCATCATGCAAGTATGACCTACATTCTTTCTTCCAGATGTATACATTTACCCATGTTAAAATGTAGATTGTCTGCTTGTGCAGATTTCTCTGAATCAGTGACCTGTCCTCTCCATTATTTATCACTCCCCCCAGCTTGCGTGTCATCTGCAAACTTTGCCAAACACAATTTTAAATTTTCTTCCAGGTCATTAATAAAAATGCTGACTAGCATAGGGCCAAAAATTTGATCCCCCCAGAATCATACTAGTAGCACACCCATTCAATGATGATTCCCACTAGTTAATTGTATACCTTTCTAGTTTTTTTTTTTTTTTTTTAAACCAAAATACTAGCAAGTCAAACAACTCGCAGAAGTTTATTACATCAACACTATAACCTTTGGTGAAACAAATTTGTAATTTCAAAATAAAAGCTCCCTAGTTAGACAGGATCTATTTTCCATAAACCCAGGCTGATTAGTGTTAATAAAGCATTAAAGGAGGGCAATATAATTAATAATAAAGCATTAAAGGAGGGCAATATAATTATTAATTATATTGCCCTCCTTTAATGCTCCCATATCAGATTGCTCCATTATTTTGTCCAGAATCGATGTCAGACTGACAAGCCTATAATTATACAGATCGTCCCATTTACTCTTTTTAAATACTGGCACAGCTTTAAGTCTCTTCCAGTCTTCTGGAACTTCCCCAATTTTCCAAGATTTTTTGGGGGAAAAAAAGCCAACAAAAGAACCCCAACATTAATGGTTCAGTGAGCTCCTCAGCCAGCTCCTTTAAACCTCTTGGATGCAAGTTACCTGGACCTGCTGATTTTAAAAATGTCTAACTTTAGTAGCTTCTGTTTAACATCCTCCTGAGATACTAGTAGAATGGAAAGAGTATCCTATAATATGACATCATCATAGTTCCCCCCCCACACCCCACCCCCGCAAATGCGGAACAGAAATATTTACTGGACACCTCTGCCTTTTCTGAATTATTATTGCTAATTCTACCATCTCCATCTAGTAACGGATCAATACCATTGTCAGGATTCTTTTTGTTCCCAATATCCTTAAAAACGCCTTTCCCCTGTTAGCCATAGATTTCTCTTGTGTCCATTTGCTTTCCTTATCAATTTCTTCTATTTCTTTACATCCGTCCATATTTTTTATAGCTACCTTCATTTACTCTGTAAGCCAGGTCAGTTTTTTAACTAATACAGCCTTCTTCCTCAATTGTGGTTTTGGGGCATCTGGTAAAGTGTTCTTAAACAGTTCCCAATTATCATTCACATTTTTCTGACTAAATTCTTCCTCCCAGCTGATCTAGCTCATAATTGTTTTCAGCTTTGCAAAAGTGGCCCTTTTAGAGCACCAAGCATAAATTCTACTGGTCTAGACATTATTCTGTTTGCACATCATAAATGTGATCAAGTGATGATCACTTTTCCTAAGCTACCATTATTTTGGAGTGCTAATATAAAATTCCTTCATGTTGAGTACACTTTTTGAGTTAGGAAACTGTCATCTATAATATTTAGAAATTCCAAGGATGTTTTATTTCTGGCAGCATGAGACCTCTAGCATACATCAATAAAATTGAAGCCACACAGGTTTTTCCCCCCTACACATTATCTATAGGTATGTGAGGAGCTAGTCATCCTGTTCACAAGTGTGATTTGGTGCTCTGTAGCAGACACCAACTAATACTCCATCTTGTGCTTTATCTGTTAGGACATTGATCTATAAGCACTCAAGACCATTTTTCTTCTGAATTATCAGTGACTCGGAAATAGGTAATGCCATTTTTGAGAGAGTGCCACTCCCCTTCCCCTTTTGCCGATTCAACACTTCCTAAATAGATGATACCCATTTATTTTCACATTCCAATCATTGGATTCATCCCACCAGGTTTCAGTAATACCAACTAGATCAAGTTTATGCTCATAAATGAGCAATTCTAATTCCTCGTTTGTTACTCAGGCTGCTAGCATTGGGGTATGGACAATTAAAGTATTTCTTCTCAGAAGGGGGAGGATCAATACTGCACTGTAGTCTCTTGTCTTTTATTGCTCAGAACAGCAGCAGCTCGCCTCTCAAATAAAAGACTGCTCAGAACACATGATGTTGGGGCAGCACTGGATAAAAAAACTTCTCTACCTGCTTCTAATATCAAATCAGGCAACAATGGGCCAAATTCTCTTCTTCCATTGGCAAAACACAGCATAGCTCAGTAGGATTACACCAGGGTGAGGAGAGGAGAACTTGCTTTTAAGGAGATCAACAGATTGATGCTTCTGACTGAAAATTTGTACCTATAATTTTTGTAAGAAATATCTAAGACTACTACAATGTAAGAAGATTAGTGGGAATTTTTTTCTGTTTTCTCAGTTTATTTACTGTATTTGACAGTGCTTTGGGTATAGTCAGTTTCAACATCTCACACACACAGGCAATTATTGTATTGTTTATATTACAATAGCACCCAAGGCCCATGTCATAGTACAAGCTGCCCCAGAGCACCCTCTTGTGGTTAGGCATGGTGCCACTGGTGAGGCCTGACTTGATTTCCCTTCACCCAGAGTATAAACAAATCCACCACGCAGGCTTCAGATATTAAGGATGCCCCCTGGGTGGGTGGGGATGTGTCATTTATTTAACTGAAAGTCCACCACAAAGCATAAACAAAACCTTCATCCCAGCTAAGAGATAGTCAGACTTGGTCCATCTGTCCCCAGGTGAGTCTACATCTTGCCTCTATCCAGTCTCTTCACCTTGGGCTCTCTCAGCTCAGATCTCCTGCTACTATGTGGATAGAGCCCTTCTCTAGAGACAGGGGTTTATGCAGCTCTATCAAGGGCAGCTCTTCCCCTGGATAGCTTGCAGTACCTGGCAGGCCAGGCTTCCTGCCACTGTTTGAGACTCCCCCCTGCTGAAGCTAGATCCTCCTGGATCTCTGCCAACTGCAACTCTTCCTCCAGAATTCTCCCATCTCTAGGAACATCCCTCTGGTAAGCTCCCCAGAAGTTCTCTGGCTCCAGAAACACATCCTATACTCTCCCTGCCTTAGTAGCACACCTTCTACTTATTTCCCCAGGTAGCGCCCCTTCTCAGGAACTTCCTTTCTCTCTCTCTTCCTCCTTTAACTGAGCTTGAATGACCTTTATTAGGTCCCGGTGCTCATTTACCACTTAACTCTTAATTGACCACCTGGCCACTCAGTTGCCCCCAGATTGGCCTTCAAAAGGCAGTCACAGGCAGACTGAGGCCCTGATTCCCTTTAAGAGGCCTCTTGCCCTTTGACAGGCCCAATCACGATTAGGGCGCCATTGTGCTCAGCGCTGTACAAACATATAGGTAAACATTGTTCTTGCTCTAAATAGCTAACAGTCTAATTAGGCAAGACAAAGCAAGGCCTTGATCCTACAAAGACAGTTCCACCACAGCACAATCTATATCATGCCACGGAATTGTAATCCAGAATCTAAGCTTCCATTTTAAAAATAGCACTTTTCAAATATGAACCAATGCAGCAGTGTTGCCTTTCTAAGTCTGCAGACAGCCTGAAATAATGGCTCTGAGGTGTAAGCTGCTCCCATTCTTCTTACTCTGGTGTTAACTAAAACCCCTAAGGATCATAAATAAAATGACAGCATTATTACATATTTTGCTGCTGAATATATTAGCAGAAACATCCAGCTCATGTGCTTATTTTACATTTCCAAACCCACATTTTTCTGGGTGCCAAAAATCACCACCCGTCCCTTTCCCAGTTGCCAAAACATCCAGATTCCCTCTTGATAATACCTCGGCTTTGAGTTAAACCTCACATTAGTAAAGATTTTTTTAAAACTTACTTATTTTACTACTTCAGTTATGAAATGCTTTTCTATCCACTCAAAGAGATGAATAAAGATGATCTCGGTGTTGAAGAAGAACTGAATGAATATCATGATGGGGTTATCAGAAATTATTAGTTTTACTATGGGAATGAAAGTAAGATATTAAGGCCCTAATTCAAGAAAGAACAGTAGGGTCAAAGCAAATAAATGGAATTTAATATCAAAATGAATAGCACAAGTAATACTTTACTGATTGTAATACCCATTTTCATATTGAATTAATAAAACTTCCATCATTGAATTTATCTGGAACTTTGCCACAAAATGTTCAGTCTGTTGAACCAAAATGCCACAGAAATCAGAGAGAATTTGCCACAATGCCTCAGAAACTTGCAGGAGACTTTCAGTCCAGTTTGCTGCAGAGTTTGTAACAGAAGGCCTTGGCTACAAGTGTTCTATCATACACTACGGTGAATATTTTCCAGGAAGGTGTCTGACAGTCACTGATGCTTCCTCCCATTAATGCTCCTCCTTCAGATTGCCTGTAATTTGTGCTGTGTCAGACTCCATACTCCAGCTCAAGCAAATGAGCTGTTGAAAACATTGCCAAAGAAATTATTTCTTTATTTTGCCATACTTCTAATGCTCCTTTAGAGCTTGGGTCTGAAGCACAACGATGGGTTGGTCTTCTCAAGTTAAGGCTAAACTTTCAAATTTTTCCTTGTCTATGAAGAGTAATTTGCATTTTCACAGGTAGAGCTGTGTGTTGCAAACTGTGTTTGAATATAAAATCTCCCTGAATGCAGTTCTGTGCTCTCAGATCAGAAAACATGAGTAAGGAGAAACTTTTCAAGATGGGACAAAATTTTCCACAATACCCTCCCTGGACACCAGCTACCAGGTCACTAAGATGGTTGCCCATACTAGGCATGGCTGTGAGATATGGTTGATATGGATGCAACACTATGGGTACATGAAAATGTGTTAGCTAGAACCATGCCAGACAATGATTTGAAAGTATAATTGAGGCTAACATAGTTGTAAGTTACTGTATAGCTTTGCCCTTGGTTGTTTATGGTTGCTCGTGTCTTTGCGTTCATATTTCTCTTCTCACTCTTGATTCCAAAAGCTATCCCATTATTTTCTAAAATACCAAAAGTATTATTCTTAGATTATCCATATTACTATGAAATATTTTTCAGAATTTTTGCTATAGCACAAAAATCCTAGATTTAAGGAAAAGCTAGTCACTGGGCTGACTCTAGTGGAAGCAAATGTTATATTGGAGACTCCAATGATGAGTTTGTTTAACATGAATATTTCCAGGAATGTTATTGATATATGAATAAATGATAGAACCTTCAACCTGATTCTCCACTACAGGTGTAACCTTACTGACATGGAGTTACACTAGTGAAATGGAGAGGGGAATCAGACCCCATAGCTTAGCTTTTCTTAAAGGCTTTCAGGTGAAGCCTCTGCTTCTGAAGATATGCATTGCCAATGGCCAAAACTACATGGAGGGATGAAAGAGAGAGCTTTTATGTCAAGGCATGAGTTTGTATAATCACTGCTGTAAAAATCAAATTAAATACTTCTGTACTTTCAAATCAGAAAATATGAGTAAGGAACAACAAAGAACCTCACAAGAAACATTTCCAAATGGCACTAAAATTGATATTGAAATACCTCTTAAGCTGCTAGCCAATACAGCCTGCACTATTGTGTCAAACTTCCCCAGTCTGTCACTTTGCTAGAAATAAGGAAAAGCCTAATCTGAACTAGATCCTGCAGTCTGCTTGAAATAGACTCCACTTGTGGTCTTGGAAACAACTAATCAATAAACACTTTAAGATCAAGAATTTATTTCCCGTCACTATCATACCTTCTATGTGTCTGGCGTGGAACACTAGAAACCTTCTCTTCTTATGTACTCAGTACAAATCCCGTTTCCACTAAAGTTAGCATTTAGTTCAATACATCCTATTTTGATCTCTTATCATGGAAATATAGCATTGGTTATATTGGCCTACCACCAAGGCCCACTTGACAATGAAGTGGCAGCAACTTTGCCATCACTTCTGATGTACAGAAAAAAGGATTGGTAAGCAGGCCACACTGTGTTGGAGGATACTCAAGTTTGCACAACTGAAAGACTGGGATAGAATGTAACAAAAACTAAGGGGAAACAGGTTTCTAGCTATACTATATTTTATGATAAGTCAATCTCTGCATCTTCCTCACTATATAGTTAATCTTCTCTGAACTCTCTCCAATTTGCTAATATCTTTCTGGTATTAATGTGGTCAGAGCTGGGGAAAGAACTCCTAGTTTCCCTTGAGTGATATTTTTTATTAGATACAACAGATACTACTTTAGTGTGTCTGATATTCCAAAAATATTGTGGCTATTCTGATCTCATAGTGAAATATTCTTTTTGTATCTCTTGAGAAGTGGGGGATCCCATTAAAGAGATTTTTTTTTTAAAAAAAAGTCCTATTCTACCTCTGACCCTATAGTGAACAACTTTTCCTATGTAAGAATAAAAAAGATTAATTGTATAAATGCACTCTGAGGCAAAATTTCAAAAACCATCAGCAATGGAAAGTACAGTACTATAGATCCACTGAACCACTTAACAATTGTATCCAGACCTCTGAGTACTTCTGACATTTGACCTACAATAAGAGTAATTTATTTGGCCTCTTCCCTTCCGCAAGGAAAACAAGCTAATGGCTTATTGTTTGATAAGTGACTTCAAAGGAAACATTTCTTATTCTTCAATAACAATATAAAATCAATTGTAGAGGTCTTTGCTCAAGTGAAAGGTTGTGAAGACTCTTTCAAAAGTCCTTAGCTTAGCTCAAGAGTTTGCATAAGTAATGTGATTTTTTTTTTCCTTTGAAAACTGTTTTCACTGAGTGTGAAATCCATCCAGTTATCACAGAGAAAATAATCCAAAATCTGATACAATTTATGTTCTAATATAGTCAAATACCAACTATTTCCTCCTTATAAAGCCTTATTAACCAAAACACACAATTGATGTGTTTCTACTTCTTCCCATTTGTTATTGCAATGTGATTTTGTTCAGCTTCTTATCAAGGAATTCCTATTTTCTCTAATTTTGTCTCTTCCAACAAAACAAAAACCAAAGATTATCAACAAGTGACTCAGATGAAAAATGCTCACAGTTGTAGAAATTAGAGTGGTTACGATGTTTGCTGGGTAACTTATTTCAGCAAAGAGCCAAAAGTGTTGACTCTAAAGTAGCAGACTCATGTGCATATCTCTTATGCCCTAATACTGCAAATGAATCTGCCCAGGAAGACCTTTTGGCCAGTGTGGAGTCTCATTGAAGTCAGTCTGCAGGATCAGGGCCTTAAACTGACTCAAGGTGTGTTTAGTGAGAGGAAATGGTTGTTTAAAGTGGCAACCTTCAAAAAGAGCTACAAAAAACTATCAGTGACTATTTCTTAGACTTTGTAAAGAAATTTGCTTCTCAGCTGGTTTGTTCTTGCTTCTGTGTTTGCTTTCTCAGACAGTCTAGTAAATAAGTTCAAGAACAGGAATTTACATGGAAACAGCATTTTTTAAGTAAATATTGAAGAATATTGACAATAAGCGAATTTGACTTCATAAACATGAGTATTTGCACCAGATAACAGAAATGTGGCATGTCCTACTGTATGTATCTAAATAACTAACCAATACATCTCAATCTTATTTCCTGTGTATTATATATTTATTTTCATTTAATATCAAATGCTTTGGGATCATCATTTTCACCTGATCCAGTCAGGCTAGTGATTTGAAATGGCCTTCTTTCTATTTCTGTTCAGTATAGATCTTCAGACACAAGCTAAATCTGACAGTCATTACTATGCTGGCAACTGTTACAGCAGGTAAGGAGATTAGACAATGACAGCTGCTTTTTGAGAAGAGCAGATATAGTTTTCAGTTTTACTGGAATCACATACAGTGTAGGAAAACATTTGTTTGCCGCTGTATCCAAAATGCTCATTTGAGATCATAGAATTTTTCTCCCTTATGTGAGAGGGATCTTATACTGGATGATAATTTTGAAGATTATAGAACTTTTAATTTGCCATGTGATTAAGACCAAGGTTAGAGAAATCCTGAGATCTAATTTTAAAACATACAAATTAAACTGGACCTCTTTACAGAAGCTAATAGTAAGGATTCTAGTCTCAAACACTGGAGTTCCTTTATAATTTTCTGAAAGAAAAAACTATTTAATAGGCCCATATTTAGATTTAGTGTAAATGGGTTAAACGCCATTGAGCTCATTGGAATTTGTACCCACCTACATTAAGTCTGAATTGAATCATTAACATTTTATATCAACTGCCTCAGCAACTCACAATATGAATCAAAGTATGAAGTCTATTTTAGGAGCTACCGTAGATGGCTTGAAATTTTATAAACAAGATAAAAAGGATAACACTTCCAGTCCCAAGATATTCATTCTGGAATGATAATGCTTTCTAGGCAAGGGAGAATATGATTTTACATTGAGAGGCAGATAAAAATTGATAGTTTGTGTTGTCTTTCAAGAACATTTACCATAGACATCTCTGTAGGATTGTGTGAGCAAATCTTGTACCTTAAGTGTAAAATTCTGAAGTTGAGAATGTTTGACTTATTCTATGAAATCTTTTATTTTGAATTGTGCCTTCCCTGTTCCTAGATGCATTAGGAATGAGAGGTTGTGCAGATGACCGTTATAGATTCTTTTTTTTTTCATTTCAGGGTACAGTCAAAAGTGTTTTCATCTTTCAGGAAACATTTCATAGTGAAAGTAATCTGTTTCAAAAGTAGTAGGTTAGTCTTCTACTGGTGCTTCTACTGTAAAATTCTTGTAACTTCCTGACAAAATAATCTTATAATAATTTGATTGTAGTTTGGGAACTCAATTTTTAAAGGATATTGGACAAAAACAGTGCCATTTCTCTAGGTCTCTCGTGTCTACATGGAATGAACTGAAGTTTCTGCATTTGTTTTAGGGGGGGAAATCATTTTATGGTAAGAATAATCCATAGTGTCATAAACTCTTCTTGACAGTACTAGGAGAAGAACTATGGCAAGAAAAGAAAGGGGTTCACCATCTCCATCATGTTGACTGAATTGTTTCCCAACGCTTGCCTTTCAAAAGAATGCCGTTTGGCAATCAAGATCCATTAGCCATTTTGTTTCTGTCCTATTATCATTGGAACTGTCAAATAATACGATGGTTACCAGAAATTATTAGTTTTACTATAGAAATGAAAAGAAGATATTAAGGCCCTAATGCAAGGAAGAATTTGAATGTGTGTCTAAGTCCATCCATGTACATGAAAGCACTTAAAGCTTTGAAGAGGAGGCTTTCCTGAATTAGAGCCTAAAGCACTGTGCAATTTCATCAGAAGATCTCAAAGCACATTAAAAATATTATAATAAATAAGAAAAAAATGTGCAAATTCTGTAATTGGGTTCTGTTCAATCACCAATAATATGAAACATTTCAAAAGCTAAGTGACAATTCTAAGCACTCTGTTAGTTCTGTAAGTACGGTTATGTCCTCTGAATTGGCACACATACAGACCAAGTAATGGAACAGAAACTTGTACAATGCACAATCAACCTTCCTGCAGAAAGTGTTGATGACACCTTTAAGAGTGGTGTGTCATTGCCTGAATAGAGCCACCTCTATCAAATGCCAGTTTACACCAGCCAAGGATGTGGTACACAGTGTGCAAAAGTTAAGGTTTGGTTGAAAGCACCTCAGAAAGATTTTTAACACATAGATTAATTGAATGTGTGAAAAAACAGATTGGCAAAACAAGCCATAACAGTTGCTACATAGATAGATACATAGGTAATATATACAATGTCCCAAGATAAAGTATAGTGGGATAAAAATACTAAGATACTAAATAAAAGATACTAAGTTGCACAAATATGTCATGGTTTTCATATAAACAATATGTATATGAAAATATTGGAGAATTTGAATGTTTAAAGAAAATATATGTCTGTAATGAGCCCACTCAGATTGCGAAGCCAAAAGTAACCATTGTGAATATGCAGTCTAACCTCCTGCATAACACAAGCCATAGAACTTCCCTGAATTAATTCCTGTTTGAACTAGAGGATATATTTTAGAAAAACATCCAATCTTGATTTTAAAATTGCCAGGGATTGACAATCTACCTTCGTAAATTATTCCAACAGTTAATAACTCTCACTGTTAAAAATGTGCATCTTATTTCTTGCTGTATTTGTCTAGCTTCAATTTCATGAGTATGAGCAGACATGATTCCTCTGTTAACAAGTTCAGTCCCCATCCTGCAATTTTTTGTGCTTCGATAGACTGCTACCCCATTGATGTTATGTTCCATGTATGTGCAGAGGTTTGCCCGCAAAGAATAAATTGCAGGATGAGGGTACGGTGACCATATTTCCCAAAGGAAAAATAGGATATCACATGGGGCTGGCCCCAGCCCTCCCCCCTCCTGCAGGGCTGGCCCGAGCTGTTCGCCCAAACCCTCCTCCCCATACTAGAGAAGGTAACCATATTTCCCAAAAGCTTGGGCTGGTGTCGCTGCTCGCTCGAGCCCTGTCTGCCCCCAGTACAAGACTGTGGCTGGCGTCACTGCTCACTCGAGCCCTGCCTGCCCCCACCGGAGCCCTGCCTCCCCCCTATGTGGAGCTGGCATCGCTACTCACCCCCTGCACATTCCTCTGTACCCCCCTTGATCAGTTGGCAATAGCAAATGGGACAAATGACTTTTTTGGCAAAAGTGGGCAGGATGGCAGGGACAGGGCTTAAAAAAGGGACTGTCCCAGCTGAAACGGGATGTATGCTCACTCTAGATGAGGGACTTGCATTCAATTTTTCTTTAACTATAACTTAATTAATTTTACACTCAGTCTTTACATGCATATTCAAATTATAAAAGAAATGAGTAACATGGCACCTTCTCACTCGATATCTGCTCTCTGTGGGCCAAAGTTTTAAAAAATAGTTAATTAACTCACTGAGTTTATATCTTTTGGGTAAAGATTCTCTACCACTTTTGGTTAAACCTCACATTTAGTAAGATTTTTTAAAAAATCTATTTATTTAACTACTTCAGTTATGCAATGATTTTCTAGCTACTCAAAAGATTAATAAAGATGATCTCTGTGTTGAAGAAGAACTGAATGAATATCTGTGATGGGTGACTAGGCCCAGAGGCCCCTTGTTGGGGGACTAAGTCTCCTGCGACACCTGTCCCAGAAAAGGAGCAGTAGAGTCGTCCTCCAAGCAGCCTACAGTGGCTGCAGGGGAAGCACCCAATCAGGGCCCAGGAGGGCCATATAAAAGGAGCTGCAGAGACAGTCAGTTCCTTACTGAAGGAAGAGGAGTGCAGATGATACTTATGAAGGCCAATGGGAACTGCAGCACCATGGACAGCTCAGTGCTGGCACACACTGGGGAAATGAGAAAACGTTCCTAGCTGGCTGCTGGACCTGAAGTTAGATGAGCCGTGAGTTAAGCGTGAAGCTTTAGTGAAGGCTGGGGCCAGGGATAAGTGGCCCAGGGAACTAAAAGCACTGTAGTTAAAGGGATGTGGTGGCATGTGGCAGCTATTCTTAGGGTCCCTGGACTGGGACCTGGAATAGTGGGTCCCTTCCATAGGTCACTGAGGAACTGGCCTACAATTGGACAGTGATAAACCCCAGAAGGGAAACTGAACTACATAGTGGCCAAGCTGAGGCCAGAATAGACCAAGAGGGTGAAATCATTGCATCCTGGAAGAAAACCTGATACTAGAGCCACTACTATTTAAAGACTACAGACACACCTGACCAGAAGGGGGGCTAATTTTAGTGTCTGCAGTTGGTAAACTTTATAGCAGTAGCCCAGAAGTTTTCAAACCGTGGGGCATGCCCTCTTGTGGGGGGGAGCATGGAGGAATGTTTAGGCCAGCAATAACATGTGTCTCAGACTGGCAACACATGGTAGGACTCAGGGATACTTGCCACCTCCACCCTCTGACTCACCTCAGTGCACCACCCAGCCTGTCTACAACCAAAAATTGTAAATCAAAGGGGAGGTTCAGCTCAAAAAATTTGAAAACTGCTGCAGTAGCCAAATATACTGAAGTGTCCTATTTGAACCTAATCAGTATTACTTTTTATTTGTTGATGACCTACATTTTATTTGCGGGGTCTACTTAATACTCAAGCTGATTTGAAGTTGTTTGTGTCTCAGACAAGGACCTAATGAACATTAATAACCTTTCTGCTTTTACAATAAGTGAAAGACCTATTTAGGATCCTGTTTTAATCATTTGTGTTATTTTTCTTTGAAATTAAAATTGTGGACTCAGACACATTTCCATACTAAAGAATTATCACATTTCTTCTATCACCGATGCCAAGAAAATTAGTCTTGCCCATTCTCTTTTTAATGTTACCGTGATAGGATGTAAACTCCACATTGGCACTGAATAATTAAGGGGAACTGAGGAACTCAATTAGTGCACCCAGTTGCACCTGGAGGATGGACCAGGACCACTTTAGGATGAGACCCAGCTAGGGAGGAGCTAAGAGGTTACTAGAAAGGAAAATCTTCACATGGGTGGGAGGAGAAAGTATGTGGGCTTTGGTTTCAGAGGGGTAACCGCATTAGTCTGTATCAGCAAAAACAACGAGGAGTCCTTGTGGCACCTTAGAGACTAAGGCATTTATTTGGGCATAAGCTTTTATCGGGACGGTCCCAATTTTATCAGGACGTCTGGTCACTCTAGGTGATTATCAATCCTTGGAAGTCTCGCCTAAGAAGATGCTCTGGTAAGGGTCAGCAGAGACATGGAACAAGTTCCAGTGGGGAGTTCTGATAAAAGGGCAGGATCTGGACCTAAAGGGAGAGAGTCTTGGAAGGTGTTCAAATGAGGAATGGAGCAGGAGATAAGGCCAAGCCTGCGGAGGGAAGAAGTTGGTGTAAGTTTATATCTGCCACTGGAATTTGTTGGAGGACTCTAGAGGCAACATTGTGAGCCTTGGGCCTGAAGAAAGGTGAATCTTGAGAGGCTGTGGAGCCTGAAAAGAATGCAGATACACAATGCTCCCAAGAACAGATTGTGGGAAAGGCCTGCTGATAGTCTGAGGCAGGAAAAAGCCCAAGGAGGTAGTAGAGGATGGGTCTGAATGGACAGTCCTTGGCTGCTCGCTATAGAGTCCCCGGGCTGGAACCCAAAAGAGAGAGAGGGCCTGGGTTCCCCTATCGTGCACTGAGGAAGGTAGTGTGAAGTTCCCTGACATAAGGAGACATGGACTCTTGAAAACCTGGAGTCAAGAGGATGTATCGACCATGGGGCCCTGAGTTAGGGGCTAAAAACCTGATGTAAGGACATTGGACTATATTGTTGGTGGGAATTACATCAGGAAGGGGCAGCAGAGGTGGGAGGAAACTATAAGTAACCTGGCTGGAGGACTGAGTCATGAGAATGGGATGACCAGAGAAGGGCTGGAGCAGTTATCTGTAGGGGGCGTTAGATGAAGAGAGCTATACCATGCCTAACCAGAAGGGGGTGGCTGGCAGTAGTGAGTCCACTCTTCTACATACACGTGTTCACTTACTTTTAAGTGAATCTCCTCTAGCTGTCAGGAGGTTTTATCGTTCCCTTTTGGAGCTTGGGATATGTAGGGTGCTCAGATATAAAGAGTACAGTATAAATGCTCAGTTAGATCAGCTACTAGACCAGTGGCTACCTTTTGCACCTCCAATATGTTTTATTTTATGTTATATATGGTATCCAAATTAATAATTTTCAAAATATACAATGTATTTTCGCAGTGACTCTAATTCATGAACTATAAAACTGTAAAAACACATACAATAACCTAAATTGCTGTAATTCTAACAATAATAAAAAATAATTGCATAGATACTACATTTACAATGTGGTCAAGTTATGGCTGCTATGGAACACTTAACTTTGAATTTTTTGACTTTTAGATACCTTAATATTCTTTTTCTTCCCATTGTCTTTCTTGGTTTGCTTTTAAGGAGAAAAAGAAGCTGCAGTAAGCATGTAGGTAAGATGCAGTCTTAAGTAAATGGGATCTCATAGTTAACTAAAAACAGCTTCATTTATTTCTGTATATGACTCCCCAGATAAATGCATGTATGTAAGGGTGTATCATTATGGGTTTGTCTACGTTAGCAGATTTAGAACCTGTCACGTATACTCACATACACTGGACTTAGGCATTTTCAGCACACTGATTCTGCTCACCCTGTGCTCAATGGCAAATCTTCAATAGTACAGGATTGGGGTCTACGTCCTTTAGCTCTGCTCTATCAAAGGCTTCTAGACCTGGTGCTCAAAGTGACTGACTTCCTGCTTCATTTCTAGCATCACAGCTAGTGCACCAGTGCTGAAAAAGAGGCACAACATTTGCTGTTGTAGATATAACAGAGGTCCACAACATGACGTACTGCTAAAAAAGGAAGTGGAAAGTCATGACTCAAGAATGAACAGTATGCAATGTTCAAACACTTACAAAGTCGTTCTTTCTAAACCAGATTTCTTTACTCATAAGTAAGGCTGCGGGTTTGTCATGGAGGTCATGGAAGACACTGATTTCATGACTTTCTGTGACCTCCGTGACTTCTGCAGCGGCCGGTGAGCCTGGCTTAGCCGCAGCTCAGGCAGCCCCTGCACCAGGATGCATCAGGCACAGCTGGGGCAGTCTCAAGCCACCCCCACCCCAGCAGAAGTAAAGTTTGGGTGTGCAAGGGGGCAGGGGCAAGGGGTGGGGTGGGGTGAGGCGAGGCGAGCTCTGGGTGGCGCTTATCTAGGGGGCTCCCGGAAAGTGAAGATGTCCCCCTTGCTCAGCTGCTAGGTGGAGGCGTGGCCAGCCAATGGGAGCTGCGAAGCCAGAGCCCAACTCATCCCATCCCATACCCCAACCACCTGCCCCCTCCCACACCCAAACTCTGCTGCTGCTACGTGGGGAGGTGCGGAGCAAGGTAGGGAGCCTGCTGGCCCCACCAATCCCTGACCCCAGCACCAGCGGGAGTCCTGGGCCACGCACTGCTGCCCCTGCCTCCCACCCCCAGCAGCCGGGCTGCCCCCGGGCAGCCCCCTCCCCCAAGTTTTATTCACTGATATTTTTATTAAAAGTCATGGACAGGTCACAGGCCCGTGACCTGTCATGACTTTTAATAAAAATACCTGTGACTACAATGTAGCCTTAGTCATAAGGTCTTTGTTCTCACTGAGGACTAAGGGCCTACTTCTGTTCTCTCCTAAGTTCATGGAAATCTTCCATTATTTCACTGGTGTTTAATTCAGCATTAGAAACTTTATTTTTTAAGTTTTATTCTTCAAGTAAAAACTTACATGCAAAAATATCTTAATATAATTTTTATATGGTCAAAAATCAAAAATGGTCATTTAAACATGCAAAATTAAAATAGTCTTTGGGCTGCATGAGAAACTTCAACTCAAAGAGTAAAATTTTGTAAAAAGTTGAAAAGATGAGCTTATAATGAAGCATTGCTTCTGCAATAGCATAATATCCTGAAGGTATTTGTCGTGTCATTGGGGATGACCCATTTTCCCTCCATTGCAGCATTCCTGTAGACTGCTCTAGGAAATCAAGCTGTGACAAACATCTGGATACCTCGGTACACAAATGGCATCATATTTAAAGATGAGCAGCTGGCAACAGAAAAATCAGTGGTCCACGTAAAATTACACATTACTACAAATTCTCAGTTCAACAGGAATATGAGAGACTGAACTGCTGACGTCAACTGAGAATTGTGTGTCAGCAAATGTTCCTTTTCATGCCACAGACCATTCAGCCATGAAAACCTACCTGGAGAACAATCTAAGGGATAGTTGACTCATATTTTTCCATTTAAAAAAGCTGTTATGACTGCATGCTTTGAAGAGCACAAAGAAATGGGAGACAATTGCACAAACTACTGTCTGCATTGAAATAACAGGTGTATAAGCCTAATGCATTCAGAGAAATCAGACCAGTCTAATCTTAAGAAATTCATCAGGCTGGAGCTATTGAAGCAGCTGAAAGAGTTACTAACACAAATTAGATGTTGCTTCCTTATTTCTCCAACAATAGGCCATGGATTCCTGGGATGAGATTTTCCATCAAAAGGAAACATGAGAAAATGGCAGCGCTATCTTTGTGAAACCAGAGCTCAGCTCATCGTCAACACAACATCTATAATGGAGCAAAAGGGTATCAGTCTTGACCGTCAATATGAACAATATCTCCGTAACATCTGTGTATAAGCTCCCGGAGGAGTTATTTGCCTTTGGGTTCAGGAAACCAAGGTCACAACAAAGCCCATGTGATCATTGGTGACTTCAATAGCTGCAGCGTCACATGGGGTTATAGCGAAAACAATGAGAATCATGACTTGGTCAGGATGTGGACCGAGGCATAAATCTAAATCTGATCCATGATTCAGACCTCTCTGGGTCCTTTAATAGCTCCCGATGGAAGGGAAGATGTAATCCAGACCTCACCTTTGTTGAGAGCAACATAGAAGTTATGTGAAAAACAAGATGTTGGAACCCATCCCGCATATACAACACAGACCAATTGGAATCAGTGCAACAGCAGCCATAACTCCAAATCTGATATCAATGCATAGATGCTTCAATTTCAAGAAAGCAAATTGGAGAGGCTTCCCTAAAGACCTTGACAAAAAATGACAGGCATTGATCCAGCCTCGGAGAATTACAATCTCTTTGTGAATCGCACTGCACAGCACCTCCAAGAGGTATATACCTCGAGGATGTAGAACTAAGCACATGCTAGGCTTCACTCCCATGCTAGCAGCAGAATATAAAAAATACCAACAAATGTTCCAAAGAGACAGGGACAGCTCTAACAAGCTTCAAGAAGAAAGGCAACAGAAATGGAAGGAATAAACATGACTCACACTAGTAGGAAAGCATGGCTGACCATTTACAAATTGAATAATGATTCAAAGAAAGTAGAGCAACATCACAGACAATCAGGTGACACACCAGCTTCTGCTCAGTGTGAAAGCTCTGAACAAGAAGTCTAAAACATTAGACAGCAAACTGATCTGGAAGAAAATCATTTCAGTGCACCATACACAATAGACTAACTCAATGCCAGAATAAGTCACTTGAAGAACAGCAAAGCACCTGGACTCAACATATGCATGGAGCAGATTAAGCATTTTGGTCCTGCAACTAATTTATGGGTATTGTACCTTTTTAACAATTGCTCATCAACCCTTAGAATACCTAAATTACGGTGACAAGCCCATGTAATAGCTCTATTGAATCCAGGGAAGGATGCCTCTGACCCAAAAGAACTTCAGGCCAATATCACTTCTATAACACACTTGTCACATGGTATGCACACCCCATCCTCCTTTGGGGCATGGCGGGTTTGTAACATGGTTAGTGTCTTCCTGGCAGTCTTTAGTCTGAAAGCTCTCTGGCCCAGAGGCCAGAGACAATACGGTGGCCCTTGAGGTCCAGGCAGTGTGACTCAATGGCCAGAGTCAATTATAACTGCCCTTGCATTGAGGGTAGCATGGCCTAGCGACCAGAGTCAATATAACAGTCCACTGACACAGGGCAGTATGGCCTAGTGGCCAGAGTCAATTACAGTGGCCCTTACATTCAGGGCAGTGCGGCCTAGTGGCCAGAGTCAATATACCAGCCTAGCAGCCAGGACCCGGGGGGCTAACAGTGGCGGAGTGGTCTGCCACTGGGTCAACTAGGAATCCCATGGAAACACGCTTGCCTCACTCGGGTGGGAGATACCATTCGCTCACCGTCCCTGGGTCACTTCCTACCATGCTTCCAGAAGCTGCTGTCCATGGTGTGTCAGGGTCCCCAGGCTCCTCAGCGCAAATGATTCCCTGGGACTCCGACTCTCAGGATCTCTGGCTCCCGCAGGCAAGGGCTGTGATGGCTCTTCAGCTGGAGCCTCCACCAAAGGTCCTTCCTCTCTGGTGGTCAGCCTAGAATGAGCTGGACTGCTCCCTTTTATACTGAGGCAGCAGTTGGAGGATGCCCACCATGATCTGACGGGCAGGACTTCCACCACCTATACGTGCTGTTAACCCTCTCTTGTCCAATGCATGGTATGCACACCCTGTAACACACCTTTATAAACTCCTCATTCTCAGTCGCCTCTCAGCTCATATCAAACAGCATCTAATGCCAGAACAAGCCGGATTTAGAACAGGAAAGTACTGTACTGGCCAAATATTAAATATCATCCACCATATTGAAGATGGATTCAAGTGAGGGATGATAATGGGTGCTGTGTTCGTAGATCTAGCAGCAGCATACAATATAGTCAACCATCAAAACTTGCTTGCCAAAATCTACAATGTGATGCACAACTGCCATCCAGTGCAGCTCATCCAATCTCTTTTGGAGAGCAAACACTTACATAGAACTGTGCAAGAAACAGAGCCATTGGAGACAATAATAAATGGCCGCCCACAGGGCAGTGTGTTAGCCCAATCCTCTTCAACATATATACCAATGACCAGCCCATACAGAGCAATACAAGAAACTTTATATATGCCAATCTATGCATCACTTCACAGGAGAAGGACCTTGCCACTGTCAAGAATAGACTGAAATGTCCACTGAGCAACCTCTCGACTTATTACAATAAGAACCAGCTTCATGCCAACCTAACCAAGACATAGGTGCTGGCCTTTCACCTATGCCATCAAGATGCCAAGCGGAAATTAAGCATCACCAGGGATGGAATCCCACTGGCTAATCATCTGAACCCTGTCTACCTTGGGGTGACATTTGACCAGACCCTTTTCTTCAAAGTACATGAAGAGAAGACGAAAGGGAAAGTTATCACCCATAACAACATCCTCCAAAAGCTGGTCACCTCAAAGTGGGGAGCCAATCCAATTACTTTGTGAACCACTGCTATCGCCTCGTGCTACTCCAGAGCAGAGTATGCATGTCCAGTGTGGGAACAATCTGTCCATGCTAAGAAATTAGACCCTGTTCTAAGCAACAGTTGTTGCAGAATAACAGGAAGCCTAAAGCCAACACCAAAGGAAAGCTGGTACTTACTGGCAGGCATTGCACCACCTGATATCAGGAGGAAGGTAGGAAGCCAAAGGGAAAGATCACGGCAGATGGACGATCCAAGACATTATATGGTCACACAGGAGTAATCAGATGCCTTAAATCGCAGAAGTGTTTTGCCTTTGACTACAGCAGCTGGTAAGGCACAACTGAGGTTATGGAATTAAAGACTATATATGTGCAGTCAAATGCACTGAAATAGATCTGGAGCCCCAGGAGGACCTTCCTGGAGGGGCCAATACAGATGGTCAACATGGCAATGCCTGAACCACCTGCGCACAAAAACTGGCGGATCAAAGACTATATGATCAAATGGGGCTACTCTAATGACATGAATATATGCAAGTGCGGTGAAGTGCAGACTATGGAGCACCTGCTTGTTTGCCAACTCTTTGGGGACACCTGTACAAAGGAGGACCACACTGCAGAGACGAAAAGAACCATTGCTTGTGTATCATTCTGGAAAAACATCTAGTTTGTGACAAGGACATGAGAAGAAGAATGATTTGTCCATAAAGAAAGGCATGGTTCCATATCTTTGTGAAACAAAATGAGATGCCAACACAAACTTGGAGTAAGGCTATAAAGTTAATCTATCCTCTTAGCTTTTGTGATGGAGGGGATGAGTGATGGTATATTGGGGGGGGGGGGAGGTTTACTCCTTTTGGGATTTATGAAAACATAGTTTAAGAGTTATGATATGAGGATTATTGTGGGTTATATGACATTGCACTTTGATATTTCCCCTTGAGCAGTTAGCCAATATTTGAGCCCTTGCTAGGTTTGTTTCTATTAGGAGGAGGAGACATTTATAACAGTGAGGTATTTCTTTGATGCAATCCTTTTTCATTACACAGAACGTCCATAAAGTCCTGTTTCCCTGAACATAGTAGGAACAAACAACTGGAGGCAGTTTCCATGCTCACAATTTTCAGGAAGGCCTTTCCAGCAGTCCTGTGCCCAAAACGTGCTCTCTCAGCTACCTCTCAGGATTACACTCATGCAGCTTCTCTCACTGCCTGCTCACTTCTTGTTTCTTTTCAAACACACTTGGACACAGCGGCAACCAAATCAATGCAACTAGTCCCTGAATTTGAAATCGGTCCCCAGGGAAAATCCTTGGGCCACATGGCTCATCTTCTACTCAGGTCTAAACATGATAGCCTGTGTCTTGGGAAGTGGCTTTTATTGTTTCAGCTGTCACTAAGCTAAGGGGCATTTAATTTCTCCCTCATTTAGCCTGAGTAATAAATGGCTAGCATGCCCGGTACACGTAGGTGCTGGAACTAGGGGGTGGGCGGTGCTGCTGCACCCCCTGGCTTGAAGTGGTTTCCATTTTATATACAGTGTTTACAGTTTGGTTCAATGGCTCTCAGCACCTCCACTATACAAATTGTTCCAGCACCCCTGCCGGTACACTCCAGCGAGGACTGTGATTGCTCATAGGTCAACAACTTGTTTGACAGCACCAGCAGAACAGTATAATGCAACAAAGACTCCCAGGATTTGTAATTTAATTATATTAAGGATACATATCTGGTTTGTCTGGTTTGGACAGTAGCTTTGATTTGGACTGCTGATCTATTGCAAGGCAGACTGCTTAATCTGTGGTAGTGCAATTTCACTTGTAAATACCTTAATTTGTTTGATCAAAAACATGGCTGTATAATATTAACAGTGCATATTTTTGGACTGAAGAGACAACATTCTAATCATCTCACACTTCATATATAAATCTCTTTATTTAAAACAAACATACAACAGACCATCTATAATTTCCCTACTGATTGGGAGACCCATTGTGAATTACTCAAGCTTACAGGTTAGCAAGTAAATTAATATACACACAGAGTAATGATGATGCATAATTCAATTAGACCCAGGGGGAAATTTTGGAATGGCAATTTTTTTCAGTGAAAAATACAGATTTGGGTTGACTGAACCATTTCATGAGTATGTCAGTTTTGATAAACTGTTTTGGTTAAAAAGAAAAATCTTTGGAGATGTCAAAATGAGCCATTTTGCAATTAATGAAATGTCCTGTTTGGGCATTGGGTGATTTTTTCCCAGGCTGGATTCACACACCAAAATGCAGAGGGGGAGGGCCTCTGAATCTTTAGCCCAGTGACTAGGGCATTCCCTGGGATATGGGAGACTCACGTCTAAGGTAGGGACTTCAACACAATTCCCCCCTATTCCCAGCTGAGTGCTTTAATTCCCAGGCTTTGGGTGTTCTAGGATCGAGTGGTCTCATTCTCTCCTATTGAAGCCGTTCCATTCTGAATAGTTATTGGGCCAGAGAGAGCCACTGTAGCCTCGTTTAGGAAATGCCCTGGGGGAGGGGGTGAGAGACCTGAGTTCCACTCACTGCTCCTCTGTTTTGTGAACCTAGCTCTTCCTTTCCTTTGCTTTTATTCTACCTATCCAAAACAAAGCACTTCATTCAACCTGAAACATTTTCTGATCTTTTGATTCACCAAAAAACCTTCAGTTGACCTAAACCAATTTTTTTCTTTGGAACGGTCAGTAAATTGAGAAATCAGTTATTGACAGTTCTAAAGTCAATTTACACTGTTCATGTATTTAACAAGTGTAGCATAGCTTAATACATTTCATGATATACTAATAATGAACTGCATAGTTTGTTAGTCAATAAGTCTTAGTAATATGAGACTTCAGTATAATATTCTGTTGTTCATCTTTGAGAAATGGGGAGAGACTGCTGTTTAATGTGTAAACTAGTGGTGTTGATAAGAAAGGGTCCACTGTGAAATCCAATGTAAGTGTACTTTTCACTGTTGTCTCTAGGGGGCAAGTTGTGGAAGTTGAGACCTCAGCATATCACAAGATGAGGCCCCAGTTTTGTAGAAATTTAAAGCATTTCCAGTACATTTTGCTAATCTGAAATTATATGTTTTAGAACAGTGACATTCTCATGGAAATTTATAGCCTCGTGGGGGAAAAAAAAAAGAACATTGTGACCCAGTGAAAGAACCACATTGGGGAAAATTCCATTCCATTAGGTGAAAACATAGCGTATGATTTTAGAACATAAAGCAGCATATAATGCGAGTATGTAATCACAGAAGTCAGAGCTACAACAGACCTATCAGATTATCCACTCAGTTTCCTTGTCAAGACTGAAATGAACTTTGCACAAAATTTATATATGTTTTGTAGGTAGTGTTTGTGCTTTCTGCAAATCTGAAAAACACACTTTTGAATAAAAGTAACTACTCTGTTTCAGAGGTGGGTATGGGAGGGAGAGAGAGATGAAATCGCTACACTTCGTCATAACAGGGCCAGGTAATAGATTAAACTAATCAGTGTTGGTCCTCCCTTATAGCTTATTCTTATTTGGGTTTTACAAGAAAAATGCTATCAAGTTTTATAATCCAGTGCAAGCAGGGCAATCAATGGCAAAACCCACATTGACTTAAGTGGGCATAGAATCAAGCCTTGGGTTGTAAATTCTTGAGCCAGGGACCCTGTCTAACAGTTTTTTGGAAAGCATCAGGCACATTTGACATTACAAAAAATTATAATAGCTTTGGATAAGTCTGATCTAAAATAATCCTGGTCCTTGATTCAAAAGCAATCTCTGATGGTTGGAAAAATTCTAACCAACTATTGCTTAAAATTTATCAAACATAGTGCAAGGCTCCCTAGTTGAAAATAGAGGATTTAGACAAACTTCTTTCTATGGCTTTTTAATCTAAGGCATTCAAATTTTTCCAGGAGCAGATTTGCAGGGTAAGGGAAAGAGGATTTGTGCTGCAATGGCAGGTCTCCATGTTATGCATCAAGGGGCAGATAATGCCAGGTATGAGTATCACCAGCTATTATCCTAGTGGAGATTGTAGCCTAGAGAATAGAGAAAGGACTTTCTTTACTGAAAACTCTTGTGCAGTAAATGTGATATCCCTCTTTTGTTGAAGACAAATTTGTTTGTAAATGAAACACTGAGATTCAATTAAAGTAAAAATCCATTAGTGCAGTTCCAATAATATTAAGGGTCCATAAAAGTTTGGATTTATGAGGCCAGTCAGATAGTACTGATGTGGCCCACATCATTTCTAAAGCCTTCTAATGCTGGCAAAACATTTTGTCCGGATTCTCATCTCATTTTATACTGGTTTTGTACTGTTGTAACCACATTGATTTCATTGCAGTCATTCCAGATTTACACCAGTGTCAAGAATCAGGCCCTTTATGTCCACATGCAGAAATTCTGTGAATATTGCAGATGAATTGTTAGTGCTCTTATGGTTGCCCCATCTCTGACAAAGTCTCAAAAATGCCTTTGCTCATATTGGTTTAATTCTGTTTCAGTGCTACTACAATAGAAATCCAGCATTTGCAACTGTATTGATGCAGCTATTCCTCCCAGTGCAATCCCACAATGCTCCAGCTTTTCCTTTAGCAATTATTAAGGATGAAACTCCCTCTGTATTCTTTCTTCCCTGCCATGCTGGGGGTTATCGACATTCACTTCTGTGAGATGATCACCTCCCCAACTGGATTCAGCCACTGAACTAAACCACTGGAACTACAAACCAAACTAGCAAAACATAACTGTAATATTGGTATTATGGGATGCCTGGTAGCATACCTCTTATAAAGGTCGACTGACATTTCCCATTATAAGAACCTTTTTCAGTTGCTTATAACTTTCTCAAAATCTAAGTGTTTGGGTTGAAATTATCCATTCTAGCTCTGCTTCAGCCAGAATAGTTTTTGGAAAGTTTCAACCAAATCAGTCCAGCTGTTTCTGAGAATAAGAGTAGAAAAATATACAATATTTTGCAATGACAGAAAAATTTGACCAATTCTTTGAGACACTCTAGTGCCCCCACGCTTTGTCTAAGGACTTGATATTTGGCAGGGGGGTGGCCTTTGTGGCAGTGATGTGCCTTTTGCTATTTCTGTGAAAATGCATCCAAATTTGGGAAATTATAAGCCTCTGAAAAATAGCATTTCCACATGCTCAGTAGAGACTTGCTAGAGTTAAACTCTCTAAAGATTTCACCCTCACTGAGCATGCTCAAGCCTCTCACATCTCCAAGGCTGATCAGACTGTTCATGCACTATCCTCTACAAAACAACTTTCAAGGTACCTCTTTTGACCCAAGCAGTTAGCCGATATTTGTCTGTTGGACACCAGTCTCATGTGTTGCAGAAGTTGGAAGGTACATAGAGAAAGAGGCAGGGAATTGCAAGGGGGCGGGGAAAGGATAGTAGGATGGTAGTGTAGTTGAATGCTGCCCTGGGAAACTGGATTCTACCCCTGCCTCTGCCACACAGTTTGTGTGTGATGCTAGGCACATCACTTAAACCAAACTTTTCAGAGATGGTCACTAATCGTGTGCTCTTCATTTTCTAGGTGCTCAACTGGAGATCTTGGGGTCTGACTTGCAGTCATGCTGAGCACTTACAGCTGCAACTGATGTCAATGAGAGCTGTGAATTCAACATGTAAACTCTATAATGCTAAATACTCCAAAAAAATCTGTCCTTGGGTGTCTCAAATTGGGCACCTAAAATTAGTGCATACTGTACATTTCACCTTAATCTCTTTGTGCATCTGTTCCCCATATGTGGAATGGAGATACCATCCACTCACTTAATAGAGGCTTTGTGAAGCAAACAATAGTGTGTGTGAAGCACTCAGATATTACAGCGATGAGCTCCATAGAAAAGTTAATTACGAAATTAATAATCCTGTATTCAGATTATTTGAATGGTGTGCAGTAGACAAGGCATGGGGCTACACACTGCATATTGAGCACTGTCAGTCTTGTGCACTGAATGATGCAAGGGTCCTGTAGAAAAAAGTATATGATCATGTAATTAAAGCCTATATCACAACGTATACACACAATGGGGCAACCCTAATTCTAGCATTTCCTAACATTGAGTGCTTGAGAGTCTAATCTTAAAGTACATCTACACAGCAGGTGGGAGGGCACTTCCAAGTGAAGGCAGACATACACTAGCTATGCTAAAGCTTGCACACTAAAAATATCAGTGTGGTTGCAGTGGCACGGGCACCAGCTTGGGCTAAGTGTCCAAGTCCAACCTCATCTGACCCCAGGGTACTTACATCTCAGAAACTAGGACGTGGGCAGTCATGCCTAGTGTTTAGAGCAGGAGTCACTCCTAGTGGTTGGACAAAGAGTCACTAGCCAGGAATCGGAGCTGAGGGTCAGAGCTGGGTTACTTGAAGTGAGGGAAGGCAGGATCAGGGTTGGGTCCAAGACAGGAGCAGGAGCTATTACAGCCATGGGTGAATACTTTGAGCAGCTGACAAACTGCTACAGCTTCTGGGCTTAAGAGCTGGTCTGCTGACTCTTCCCACCAAATCAGGCAATGTTGCCACTCAGACAGCCTACTGCAGGCCAGCTGTGCTCATTAGGCTGCTCAGAGACTGGCTCTGCAGGCCCAGATTCCTGACAGTATTGCCCTCTGAGGTTGCCTCAGGGACCAGTTTCTGGGGGTACTTCCAATAGAACTTTAGCAATAGGTCTGCAGTGTGGATGTTCTCTACTGGTTCCCAAGGCCGTTCATCTGTATTGTAGCCTTCCCAGTCTACCAGGTACTGGGTCCTTCCCCTAATTTACCGAGAGTCAAGGATTCAGTGTGCCAGGTACTCTTCCTGCTTGTGGACTGTATGAGTGGCAGTGGCAGACTGGAGTGGTTTGGGTTGTCAGTGTAGGGCTTTAAAAGTGACATGTGAAAGATGGGTGGATCTTCAAGGATTCAGGCAGCTGTAACCTGAAGGCCACTGGCGCTTTACCTGTTCTAAAATCTTGAAAGGGCCCATGTATTGGTAGTCTAATTTAGTGAATGGGCAGCTCGATTTAATGTCCTGGGCAGAGAGCCACACCTTGTTCTCTACGGACAGATCCGGGGCCAGCCTGATAGTCTCGGTTTGCATGGTGTTTATAAAGGCTTTTTTGGCAAACTGCAAGTGTTCTCTGAGCTCCCAGTGTAGGTGGGAGGCTAAATCTGCAGCAGCTGGTACTGAGGAACTCCTGGGTAAATCTGGTTGGAAGTGGAAGTGCAAACAGGAGTTTGCAAAGAACAGGCTCTTCTGGGTTGAGACAGGGGTTGAATCTATGAATTTGGCCCAGCAGGAAGAGCCAGTTGTCCTCGTGGTAACTTGGAAAGCAGCAAAGATCATCAACTGTTGGAGCAGTGACTCTCTCTGTCTAATCTCCCATTAGTGGGTGGATGAGTTGAGGGATTTGATGCTAAAGAGTCTGAGAAATTTCTACAAGAATCGGAAGACAAACTTGGATCCCCATCAGACAATGCCTGTCAGTAACCGTGGGAGTGGAAGATCTTTTCTAGGAAGAGCCGAGCAGCCTTCCATGCAGTAGGAACAGCAGGGCACAGGATCAAGTGCACCATCTTTGTTAGAAAGTCAACACCAATCAGGATTATTGAGTGTCCCCAAGAGTATGGCAGTTCTACAATGAAGTCCATTGATATAATAGACCAAAGCTGCCAAGGCATGGGCAGAGGCTGGAGGACACCTAGTGTTTTTGATTCTGGCTTCTTGGTATGAGGTCACAGGACCTAATTCTTGATGCAAGCTTGTAGGACTGGCCAATAGAAGCTCCTCGATACTAGATTCAAAGTCTTGAATTGGCCAAAATGGCCTGCAAATAGCAAATTGAGGCATAGTTTCAATGCCTGAAGCCGAGGTTGTACCTCCAGAACATAAATACAACCCTTGAGAGAGGAGGCTTGTGATGGGGTGTGCATACCCCGCACTGGACAAGAGGTAGTTAACCCCACACTATGGGCGGCAGAAGTCCCTCTCCTCAGACTGTGCTGGGCATGCTTCAACTACTGCGTCAGTATAAAAGGGAGTAGCCCAGCTCATTCTAGGCTGACAGGGAAAGACCTGGGGTGGAGGATCCAGACGAAGAGCCATCACAGCCTTTGCCTGCGGGAACTGGAGACTGAGATCCAGACCGGAGGGCTGCAGCCGACGGAGCCGCAGGGAATCATCTGCGCTTGAGGAGCCCAAGAGTCCCGATGCTCAATGGACTACAATGCCTGGAAATGCGGTAGGAAGTGACCCAAGGGGGTTGCGTGAGTGGTACCTCCCACCCAAGTGAGGTCAGCATGTTTCAGTGGGAGTCCCCGCTGACCCAATGGTGGACCACTCCGCCACTGTCAGGGCCCTGGGATAAGGCCCAGTTGAGTCGGGTGGGCCGTGGCCTCCCTACCCGGGCCGCCACCACCCCCTGGTGGCAGCCCCTTTCTCCTCCCCCAGATACTGGCCATTGGGCCTCACTGCCCCACGCTTAGGGGCTGCGATATTGACTCTGGCCATTAGGTCATACTGCCCTGTACCTGAAGGCTGCTACATTGACACTGGCCATTGGGCTGCATTACCTCGTACCAGAGGGCTATTATATGGACCCTGGCTGCTAGGCCACGTTGCCCTGTGCCCGAGGGCAGTTGTATTGACTCTAGCCACTAGACCGCGCTGTTCTGTATGCAAGGGCTGCTGGAATTGACCCAGGCCACTAGGCCGTGCAGCCCTGAATGCAAGGGCCACCAGAATTAACTCTGGCCACTAGGCCATGCTGCTCTGAACATAAGGGCCACCGTAACTGACTGGCTGCTAGGCTGCACTGCCCCAAACACAAAGCCTGCTGGAAGTGACTCTGGCCGTTTATGGCCTCAAGGCTGTTGGGGAGACTGTAACGGCAGTGGTGTCACAACCCTGCCCCATCCTGAAAGGGGGAGAGGGTGTGCATACACTGCAACAAGGCTGTTCTGAGAACTCTGAACTTTCAGAACTCTGAGTTGGGTTGGATACCTACATTGTTCAAGGTCTGGTGGTTCTGGGTTAGTAAATGTGCATCAGGGAGCAGATGGAGAATGTCAGACTGCTGTCAATCATCCTGTGACGGGTTCAGTCACAGAGATCCCCATGGGACTGCCACTTGATGTGCTGAGACTACCTCTGAACCCATTTTCCCTGCCAGCTTGGGACTTCAGTACCCTGTCTTGTTGAGCCAGACATGCTAGCCTGCTGCAAACACAGCCCAAGGTCTGAACCACGTCCCCCAAAAGCTGCAGACTTAACTGAAAACAGCTAAGAAGTGCTCCTGTCTCTAGCACCCAGACACCCAGCTTCCAATGTGATCCAAACCCCAAATAAATCTGTTTTGCTCTGTATAAATCTTACACAGGGTAAACTCATAAATTGTCCGCTCTCTATAACACTGATAGAGAGATATGCGCAGCTGTTTGCTCCCCCAAATATTAATTGCTTACTCTGGGTTAATTAATAAACAAAAGTGGTTTTATTAAGTATAACAAGTAGAATTTAAGTGGTTCCAAGTAATAACAGACAGAACAAAGTAAGTTACCAAGCAAAATAAAACAAAACACGCAAGTCTAAGCCTAGGAAACTGAATACAGATGAAATCTCACCCTCAGAGATGTTCCAATAAGCTTCTTTCACAGACTGGACTCCTTCCTAGTCTTGGCCCAATTCTTTCCCCTGGTACAGTCCTTGTTCCAACTCAGGTGGTAGCTAGGGGATTTCTCATGACTTCAGCTCCTTTGTTCTGTTCCACCCTCTTATATAGCTTTGGCACAAGGCAGGAATCTTTTGTCTCTCTGGGTCCCCACACCTCCTTCTAAATGGAAAAGCACCAGGTTTAAGATGGATTCCAGTACCAGGTGACATGGTCACATGTCCTGTGAGACCCCAAGCCTTCATTATTCCTGGCCTGACTCACAGGAAGGCTTGCAAGTAAACAGAGCCATTTACAACCAATTGTCCTAGTTGATGGGAGCCATCAAGATTCCAAACCACCATTAATGGCCCACACTTTGCATAATTACAGTAGGACCTCAGTTATATTTCATATTTCTAGTTTCAGATACAAGAATGGTACATTTATACAAATTGGATGACCACACTCAGTAGATTATAAGCTTTGTAATGATACGTTACAAGAGACCTTTTGCATGAAGCATATGCCAGTTACATTATATTCATGCTCATTAGCATATTTTCTTAAAATCATATGGAGTGCAACGATACATCCTATTTACAAAGTTGGATACCTTGAGCATGATGGCGGAGGGTTAAGGTGTCTAGTAGTCCATAGGTACATTCAGTTTCTTGTAGTCTGTCAGGACTTGGACTAGGAATCTGGCTCCTTTTCAGAGGTGGTGCCACTCCTCAAAAGCTGCCTTGATAGCTGGTAGCTCCTTGCCCCAAATATTTTTTTTCTGCCAGGGTTAGCTTCTGAGAATAAAAGGCACAGGCTGGAGTTGATTGTGGGGGCCTGCATCATGAAACAATACTGCACCTATGGCAAAATTCATGACATTGGCCTCAATTGCAAATTGTTTAGTAGTATCAGGGTGAATCAGGATGAGTACTGAGGTGAATACCCTCTTCAGTTGATCAAATGCCAAACGAGCCTCCAGGGAAAAGGAGAACTGGGCCACCTTTTGCATGAGCATGATTATGGGTACAATCGGGCTAGAGAATCCTTTAATAAATTGCCTGTAGACATTTGTGAACCACAGGAATCTCTGCACCTCGGGTGTGGGCCAGTGGGAATTGCCACCACCTTGAACCAGTCCATGCTAAGTCCATTGGGTGAGACAAGATGTAGCAAGAATTCCACTGTTTCTTTATCAAACCCACATTCCTTGAACTTCAGGTAGAGGTGGTTTTGATGAAGTTTCTCCACATCAGAGCATACATGATGATTGTGGAGGGCTAGACTTTCAGAGAAAATTAGGAAATCATTCAGGTAAATGATTACATATTGGTCCAGCATATTCTGAAGATGTCATTTATAAAATGCTGGAAGGTTGCCAGGATGTTGGACTGCCCAAATGGCAAAACCAAAAACTCAAAGTGGCCATATAGGGTATGGAAGGCAGTCTTCCATTTGTCTCCTTCCTGAACCCTCACCCAGTTATAAGCTCCAAGGAGGTCCAACTTTGTGAAGATCTTGTCAGCGGAGTCTTTCAAACAGCTCATTAATATGTGGTAAGAGGTAACCGTTTCAGACTGCAATCTTGTTCAGAGCTCAGTAGTACACACAAGGCCAGAGGGATCCACCTTTCTTCACCATGAAGATGACCAGGGCCCCCACTGGGGACATAGAGGGGCAAATGAACCCTTTCTGTTGGTTAGCTCTGGAGGGCCTGAAGTTCTGAAAGGGAGTAAATACACCTGAAGAAAACCTCTGCTTCCAGCTGGAGGTTGATAGGGCAGTAGGGTATCAGCTTTCTTTTGGCAAACACATCAGCATTGTGTTGATATTTAACAGAAATCCCTGGGGATGTTGGGGAGGTTTGTGGGAGTTGCTTGGGTTGCCTTTGGATCCTTTTCACTTCTCTGAATTCTTTGGAGTACCTAATAAGCTATAAAAGGTTGTTGGGCCCCAGTCAGCTTTCAAGAAAACAGGATTGTTGGCAAGACAGGAGTCAAAGCATGTCATGGCTGATTGCCAGTAGATGTATGTGTTGTGGGCAATGAGCTAGCCAATGCTAAGGCAAAGCAGTGAATGTGGTGCATGAATTAGCCCAAATTGGAAGGCCTCAGTGGCCTCAATGGGTAGTTATCTCTAAGGGAGCCATCTGGTGGGTGACTGGTCCCAGTGAGACAAGTGACTCTTCTATAGAATCCACTAACTCAGGGCAGGGTCCTTACACTGGATGAGAGTCCTGTGTGCTCAGGTGAACTCCAGATCCATTAAACTGCCTGAGGCATCCTAGTCCACCAGCACTTCTAGAGTGGTATCAGGCATAGCAGAGTGCCAGAGCCAGAGATGAAGTTGGAGATGTGTCGGATGCTGATTGGCCATAAGCAGGGTACTGGTGGACAAGTGTTGGTGTGGACTGCTGGGGAGGAGCGGCAATGGAACTGGCAGGGCTGGTGGAAGTCAGGAGGACCAATTTTTTCTTCACAGTGTTTGGTCAGGCAGTTGTTGATCTTGATTCCTAGGTTGACTAAGGCATCCATGCTGGTCAGTGATTCCACCCCTCCAGTTCATCATTACTATCATCATTTAGGCCAAGTTGGAAATAATGCTGGGCAGCCTTGTTCCATTCAGGTCTTCTACCAAATGTCAGAACTCCACTGCATATTTAGCAACTGGCCATCGTCCCTGACACAACACCTGAAGCATGGCTTTCGCCATATACTAGTAACTTGGGTCATTGAAGATCACCACCATTGCTTGAACAAAGTTCTCAAATTGTCCCAGAATCAGGCATGATTTTACCAGGTGCAGAAATGCCAAATCAGGGCCTCCCCAGTAACTTATCCCATTTGGGATTGCAGGCATAGCAAAAATGAGAGCTGACCTGATTTAGGAACCCATGAAATTTGTCATAATCACCATCAAAC
This sequence comes from Chrysemys picta bellii, assembly GCF_011386835.1. NCBI lineage: Eukaryota > Metazoa > Chordata > Testudines > Emydidae > Chrysemys > Chrysemys picta. Next base: position 206,016,339 of record NC_088792.1, read on the forward strand.
TTGTCAGGCAGGGAAAGCTTGGGCTCATGTGGAACTGCAGTCAGAGCTGAAGGTCATGCAATTTAAGCTTGCAGGACTGCATTCTGCACCTGGAGGGTGGCAACCTAGCCTCGCAAGATCTATAGGGCTCCCACTTTCTCCATCACAGAGATATTGGACCTTTGTAGGGATCTCTGGTCACCATGTCAGCTCTAGTTCCTTTATGGTTGATTGTTTTAGGGCTGATCAAACTGTCAGGACATGGGCAGTTATGCCTAGTGCTAAGAGCAGGAGTCAGTAGCCAGGAATAGAGCCCAGGTTCAGACTTGGGTTACCTAGAGCAAGGCATGGCACAGGTAAGGCTGGGTTCAAAGCAGGGACAGGACTAGGACCAAGCAAGCACAGAAGCTATCACGATCCTGGGCAAATGCTTTGAGCAGCCCCCAAACTGCTGCTGGGCTTAAGAACTGGTCTGCTGACTCTTCCTGCCAATCAGGCAACCTGCTACTGGCCAGTTGTAGTCATTGGGCTGCTTGGAGACTGGATTTGCTGCAAGCTCTGATTGCTGACAATACTTAGGTGGGTTAGCTCATGCTGCCACCTATGCTGTTACAGCCACATTTTAGCATACTAGCTCGAGTAGAGCTAGTGCATGTCTGTCTACCTTTCCTGGGAAGCACGCTCCCAGAAGCTGTGTAGACATACTCTTGATGTTCTTCTACGTAGTTTTTTGTGTGTAATTATATGATGGAGGTTGGGTGGCTCCCAGCAAGCATGTCTTTAATTGATGCTTAGTCAGATCTTGTTGAGGCTATTGGTGTGATAGATGCTGCTTATTCAGGCCAACTGAAGGAACAGCTAAATGTCCCTACTGAGAGTGGGGGATTGATTTGGGTGGAGCTGTGTGGATCTGAGTCAGAAACAGCTAGGATGGCTGAAACACCCAGGAGACAGCAAGAGAAGCACTGGAAGTGTGGACCTGAGCAAAAGCCAACAGAGCTTTTTCAGCAAAGTTCTGGCTGGGGAAAAAAGCTTAGAGTTGGGAGGAAGAAAACTCCCTTGTCACTTGATCCTATTATGTAAAGGGAAACAGAGCTTTGTGTATCTTTATAAATAAACAGACTTGCCTTATACTTGGCTATCATCAATTTCTGCTCCTAATGGAAATAACCCACAAGACCCCAAATATCAGCTACCTCCTTGGGTCAAAAGGAACAATATATAATGTACCTTTTGAATTTACTATAACAAAATGTATTCATCCAAGTTCTGGGGAACTGTGCAGAGAACTGTGGGATAAGTGCTTTAATATACTAATGTAGCCATAGTTGGCTGAAGTGCCACGAACAGACATTTCAGTGGATTTATTTACCCAAACCAGAACGACTCACTGTGGACACACCAAACCACTGCAGGAATAAGTGATGCTTGGCTGCAATTTTCAACTGTCAGATAACACCCTTTTCTAGTATAAATGGCCTTGTAGAGTTATGTTGTAAATACCTCCTTTCATGCACCGCATTGTGCTTAAGATATCACATTCTGCATGGCTTTTGGGGGTTTACATCACAAACAGCATGAATGCCCTTCCTGTCACAAGCTCTCTCCTTCATATCAAACATTACTACAGGATGCCTTGCTAAGTTAGTGTAGATCATATTGACGATACTTTAATGTAGTATTTTTGTGAAATTTTTTATTTTAGAAACACATTCCAGCCTTATAATGTGTTCATACTAAACAATACATATTAAAATGGTTTCAGATCAATTACAATCTATTATGTAAATATGTATTAAATATCTACCAACTGGACCATTCGTTGGAAAGACTTGTCTGGAATGCTAGAATAGGGTGATGCGATGGGGTGGACTAGGCCCAGAGGCTCCTTGCTGGACGCCTCAGTATCCTGCCACACTTGTCCCAGGAAAGCAGCAGTAGAGGAGTCCTCCAAGCAGCCTACAATGGCTGCAGGGAGTAGCCAATGAGGGCCCAGAAGGGCCATATAAAAGGAGCTGCAGCACAAGAAACAGTCAGTTCCTTGCTAGAGCTAGAAGAATAGAAATGGAACTGCAGCACCATGGATAGCTCAGTACTGGCAGGGAGTGAGAGAGAACTCCTAGCTGGCTGCTGGGCCTGAATTTAGGTGAGCCCTGAGTAAGGGTGAAGCATTGGGAAAGTGGCCCAGAGAACTGAAGCCAGTTTTGTTAAAGGAACATGGTGGTGTGTAGCTGTCATTCTTAGGGTTCCCGGGCTGGGACCTGCAGTAGTGGGTGGGCCTGGGTCCCCCAGAGGCCACTGGGGAACTGGCTTACAATTGGACAGTGATTTAAACCCCACAACTGAACTACTTAGTGGCCCAACTGGAGAGTTGAGGCCAGAGTAGATCAGGAGGGCAGAACCATTGCCTCCAGGGAGGAAGCTCTGGGGGTATGGTCCAGTATCAGGGCCAGGACTATTTGAAGACTGCAGGCCCACCTGTCCAGAATAGACCCTTGTGAGAGGTGGGTGCCACACTGTTACTGGTGAATTTTTTTTTTTAAACCTGCCCTTAAATACACTCAGTTCCTGAAGAGTACAATGTCTTGGCAAAACTAAAGCACAAAAAGTCAGATTTCTCTTAGCAAGCATCCTGACCATTCCAATGAATATTTTTAGAACTCCTCACTATTAGGGCCTTTAATGCCTCCACAACTGTGACTAGCAGAGGCCTTTTTCCCACACCAGCATGAGTCAGCCTTTTTTCCAGTAAATTTTATCAGACTATTGCCCTGCAATTCCCTAAAGCCAGCTTCTCCTAATAGTACTTACATAACAACTGCTTTCCCTGATAGCCCTCTTTCTGCTTCTAGTCTCCTCTGTACAACAGTTTTCTTGATTCTTTCAGATCTTCCCAGTTAAAGGCCCCTGGCCACTTCCTTTACCACAGGCCTAAACTGCTCCTGCTACTCTGATGTACTGCCACGTCCTCCCCACTGAAAACTAGTGTAAATCTGCACAGCTGTGTTTAATCTAATAGGGCAAGGCTGATTTATGCCAGTAGAAGACCTGGGTCTAGTTCTCTAATCTGTTGTAGGCTCCCCTGTCTCTCTCAATACGGCTGGTGTGTGTCATAGTACCTGAAGGCTACCTGTGCTTATTCTGGTTTCTGTCTACTATGAAGCAGCTGAGGAAAAGAAAAATCCTATTGTTCAGCCAAATGGGACACCAAAGCCACCAACCAGCCAGTTGGCTGGTAATCAGAAAGGAAATGCAAACTGACTTTAAAAATCATGCACATTAATCTCATCTAGATATTTATACCTGGCTCATCACAGTATCTGAGAACCTATGCCTGACCTCAGTCTGGGAATTTAAACTGGTCTATTCTCTTAGGTCCCAGTCCTGCTGCTAAGACCTTCTGCAGAGACCTATTGATTTTACTGGCCCCTACATATACACACAAGTGTCCATGTTTGTGCATCCCAGTGTAGAACTGTAACATTAGTTTCCATGTAAATTCTACCAAGCAATAGAAAGAATGAAGGCATTGCTATTACCCAGCTATTTACTAAATTCTTTCTCTCTGGCTCATCTTAATCCATTATATCAGACTCTAATCTGGGATGTTTCCTGCCTAGGAAAAAAAAATGCAGACAACCAGCAGCCTTTCTTGACATATAACTACATTTGAGACCAAGATAACCTGGCTGAGCCAGCCTAAGAACATCTTTCTTAGCTTATCATTAAACAGTCTTGCCCTATAGAGCAATGGTTCCTAAGTCTTTGCTGCTGGTACTTGGCTAGCTACCCTTCCCTATACAATGATCTCCAGCATATACATTCTCTGCATCTTAGAGTTACATATAGTTTTAAGCAACAGCCTCTGTTGTAGGGTGTAGTGGGGTGGATACTGCTCCTGCCTGGAAGAGCTTGAAAGCAGCCCTGGAGAAGGCTTCAGCTCTAAATGCTGGGCTGATTGGGGAAGCGGCCGCAGCTGGGCCACACCCCAGTCAGGCCACAGCTGGCCTGTATAAAAAGGCAGGGAGCCAGGAGCTCAGCAGTCTCCCTCTGGGAGCTTAACCAAGTGCCCAGAATGGAGCAGGGATAGGGAAAGACCAAGGGAGCTGGGGAGCTCTAGCCTAGGAATGCCCCAGGTTGCAGGCCTAGGGTAATGCCAATGGGGCACTTGGGTTGCAGGAGGTAGCCCATGGATAGGCAGAAGCAGCAGGTCCAAACACCTTTGCCTGTGATGAGTGGCTCATACTGCAGTCTGCCCCAGTGAATGGGGGCTGAATGGAGACTGGGCAGTAGCCAAGATTGAGGTGAAGTGGGGATAGAGGGTGGGGGTTCCCCTGGGAGGGGAGACCCAGAGTGTGGGGGTACTGCCAGGGGGGTAGCAACCCAGAGAAAGAGGCACTGGGGGCCTGAGAGGGACATGGGGATCAGCTGTAAGGTGGATCACCAGCCTGCAGGGGGTGCTCCAATGGCTGAAGAGCTAATTCCCATGGATGACCTGCAGGAGGCGCTGCAGGGGCGAGTCCATACATGTGCATAGGGGAATTAAAAGCCAAAGCTGCAGCAGGAGCTTTTGTAGGCATACCTGAGACAGACCTAATGCTTCCAGGAGCTAGAGTGCACCTGCTGCTACAAACTCTGAAAGTGGGTGCTCCATGAGGGAAGGTGGAAGGCATTGCCTCTACCCCTTTAAGAGGCTAGTACCACCATGGACACAGGCACTGCACCATCCTTGTGCTTCATGAATGCAATGATTCTCATTTTGACCAGAGCGGAGGAAGTGACTTGTGACTATTCCCCTACCTCATGCACCTCTGTAGAGTGAGGAACAATTTAGATCTTAGGGAGCTACATTATTACTGATCCAGAACATTAGAATGACTTCATGTTCTGGGTGATTGCTGCAGAATATAGTAAGGGTTTTTGTTTGGTTAGGGTTTTTTAACATATATTTGTGGACCATAAGCTGCCCTCAGACTCAAGGGCTGCATGGCTACAGTTGTGTCCTCTTTTCTCTCCCTGACCTCTTCCATTTATCCTTCTCCTCCTAATCTCAAAGTGCTTTTATGCACCTGGGACTACCCATAATTTGGACAAAAGAAGGGCTTAAGCAGGACTGCTGAGGGAGGGGGAGGGGGGAAAAGCTGGGGTTTTCAAGCCATACATTTTCCCACTAAATACAAGGCCCAGTTACATAGCACCAGTCCTCCCGATTAACAGTTGAAAGGTGACTTCCCTGGGTCAATTACTGGATCCCTGTTTACTGCATGAATCATTATTCTCTCTCTACAACATTACTAATTGTATTAAACTATTTTATGTTATGCTGCAGAGGCCAAGATCAGATCATTTCTATCATTACTGCTGAGATTGGTCCCTAACATGCTTAGCTGAGGAAGATAGCACTAGATGATGCAATAGCTCTGGTATTGTTTTCCCTTTGTTTTCTACTCCTTGTAGAGAGAAAAATGATGCCTGGAAGTCTGTCACTGCATTTTCATGCATATCTTTTACAATTTCTAGAAAGGTGTGGGAGGTGAAGTTTATACAGCCTCCAGTCCTCTAATATGATTTTTCTAGAAGGGCCTGTCTAGTCAATCAGATTAAAACAGGCCTGGCCACTCTACTCCAGAACATTATCACCAAGAAATGAGAAAAGGGATGGGAGGAGTGTGGGGAAGTGTCCCCATCATTTTCCTGATATGATACAATTAGTCTAAGTATCCTCAGAGCTGTAAAGTTCTGAGCAGCCTGGAACTAGATTCTGATTTCACATGAGGAGAGCTGGCATTAGGCTTCTTAAACAGAGTGTGCAATTGGTCAGGGCCCCAAGCAGCTCCAGAGGCCCCCCCCCCTATTAATTTAGTATGTGTTGTGTGCAGGGGAGGGTCCTCCAAAATATTCCTGCTTAGGGTCCCCAATGGGCTAGCATGGGCTCTGCACTTGGGTGTAAATGCAGAACAGCGCCTCAGGATTACACCAGTGTAAATGAGATCAGGACCCTCTGTCCAAACCCTCTCCCCATCCCATCCCATCCATGTTTGCAAATTCATTCCTCTTTGGCTGCCTGGGCAGAGCCGTGAGTCATACAAGCAGCAATTCCCCGAAGCCCGCGCTCACCCACATCCCAACACCTCTGCTGCAGAGAGCGGTGGCAGTACAGGTTGGGCGCGGGCTGCGCACAGCAGGGAGGGAGGGCTGGGAGCGGAGGGCGCACCAATGGGGAGGCGCGGTGGGCGAGCGGGGCGGGGCCGGCGTGACGGGCTCGGGCGGGGCTGACTTTCAGCCCGGCGAGCGCTGCAGGTGGGAAGTTGGTGCCGCCGCAGCTCGACTCTCTCCGGCTCCCGCCGCGTTGGGTGCAGAGCGCGTCAAAGCAGCTGGGGTCGGCGGGAGAGCGCGCGCGCCTCCTCCCGGGTGCTGAGCTGCAGCCGGGGCTCCCCTGTGCCCGTGTCCTGGAGAAAGGGGCGCATCGTCCGGAGGAGCTTTTCCCTCGGAGGGCTCAGGTGAGGTGCCTCAGTTTCTTCCCCCTTCGCCTGCTCCTTGCCCTGCTGAGCCCCTGTTGTTTCTGCACGCCCCGGCCAGCGCCGGATAACGATGCGCAGAAGGAACCGCTCTGCTGTCCTTGGCTTGAGGTCAGCGGGAAAGGCTGGTGGACATCGGCTGCTTCTGCTTCCCTGCCTGCCTGCCTTTCCCAGTCTGTTCAGCTGGGGGGATGCCAGGCGCGGACTTCATCCCTGCCCATGGAAATATCTGCCCGTGCGTTGCCCTGTGCCTGCGGAGCCATAGGTTAAAACAGCTGCTCGGAGCGGGTATAAAATCTCACGCACACTAGACTGCAGTGGCAACGGGCTGACATGCAGCAGAGCGGCTCTGCGAAGCGCGTCTTCTCTCGGGCACGGGGCTGCAGGAGCTGTGTGATCCTCTAAGCTGGGCTCTGAGCGGTTAACTGGCAGCTTTCAGCAGCCGGCTGACTTCATTGCTTTGATTTTCCCTTCTGTGCAAACCCAGGCTTTTCTCTCGCTCCCCCGCTAATATGTAGTTTCGAGTTGCTTTGGGGCTTGTCTCTTCACTATCAGTAGGAGTTGAGCTGCAAGCGCGCCTGCTGTCTGCTTCTCTCCAATGCTGTCAGCTGCTGCGGGGAGCGACGGGCGCGGAGCGCGATCCTCCTTCCCCTCTTTGACTCCTTTCTCCGCTTCCAAAGCGCAAAGGTGAGAGGGTCCCGATCCTGCTCCCACTGAAGCCCACCATGGGCCAGCTCCTCCAACCAAGCGCAAGTTTGCTCCAGTGGAGCCAGTGGTAGTTTGTTTGGTCATTGACTTCATTGCTCCCAAGATCCTGCTCTGGAAGCTTGTGAGCTCTTATTTTGAAGGCTCTGATTCTTTGCAGAAGATTAGGCTGTAGCGTTCTGCATGCTGCCAGTCATGGCTGTACGGTGGGGAAACCTTATTCAGCAACTGTCTACTGCTGTAAGAGTCTTTAAAATCCCTTGGCTCTGGGGAATGCCGCTCCCCCGTTTATATAATGTATCCTAATTGAAGGAACCATGGAAGGCTTTAATGGATATAATGTAGGGGATTGTAGGTGGCTATTTACATCTCCAGCTATTATTAGCATAGGGTGGCTGGAGGGGGGGGGGGGTGTGCTAAACGTTCTCTCCGTAAACTCAGCAGCAATTAACGTTCTTCTTTAGTAAAATCGCTTTGGGATCGGACTTGTTTTCAAGAGCGTTTGTGCTCTTTCCTCCTTGGGAAGACAACGATCTTGTAGGGGTTCTGTGACCTTACTGGGCACGTTGCCTAAAGTAATGGACTTGCTGATTGTCCGAGCGCATTGCTGAGACGATGAAACTTATCGAGCTATTAGTGGCTGGGCGGTTTCATTTCATTGTGGTTAAAAGGAGGCGCGGGTCGTTCAGATGCGTTTAAAGGGAAGGGCTGGGAATCTGCTGAAAGTTGTCGTTTCCAGACACACAGCGAGCCTTAAATAGCCACAGGCGGGAGGTTGTAGCGCACTGATGACTAGCAGAGATCAGAGTACAAAGTTAAACACTGAGTCAGCAGAGTCAAGGTGGGTTTTGTCAGTGACGGGAGCTTGCTGGAGGTTTTAGCAGCATTATACAAACAATTCATTGTCTGAGTGCATGATGCTGATATTACCACATGCATTCTTCTTGACTGATAAAAAAGAGCCCACATTGTACAGGTGACTTGGACCCAGGACTACAAGGTGCTATAAGGAACACAATTTTAAATTATTGTCTAAAAAGTTATTTATTTATTGCATATTTAAGCTAATTTGGAGGACCTCAGCTTTTGAGAAGACTACAAAAGTTGCATTTCCTAATGAGCTGCAAGCTTTGTGGGTTAAACTGGCAGAGTGGATGCAGTCTTCAGGATTAGCTGAAAGCTATGTACTTACTGATTTTTGTTTTGCCTATTTCTCTGCTATTTTTCTTACAAAATATATTATTTATATTCCATGTTAAATTCTAATTACCCGCTATAAATATTGGAAATGTCCTAACATGAAAATAAGATACATACATAGGAATATGAATGGATAAATAGAATGAACAACATGATTCTAAAAATCTTCACTTCCACTGTGTCAGGAATAGTTTTTAGGGACAGTGCTGATTTTTAGAAGCATTTTGAAAGACATGTGAGTTGTGAAAGATATTGTAGGACTCAATACAATAATTTGAGCATTTAGAACTCTGCATTTTGTGTACAGTTCAGCATTGGGAAGCCATTTTTCTAACTTTTCCTGACAGAATAGGACTCAAGTGTTATTCAAAATGCTTTTCCACAGTTATTTGATTTGTAAGGGCTATTTTAACACCTGATATTGGCATTTGTGTCTGGTGGCAAGCTTTTGCCTCTGGCAGCATAATGGAAAAAGAATCCCTAGATGCCACTATGTATCTCTGTGGAGTTGGGGCTACTCTCCTAATGCAAGTGGTAATAGTCTGTATTTTTTTTTTTAAAGGAAAGCCCTAGCCTTTTTTTTTTTTAAGTTGATTATGGGTCAGCTTCCATTTCTGATACATGAAAACTCTAACATTTGCTCATCCTTTTGATCAGATACATGCGTCTTTCATAGTAATACAAATACCATATACTTCCAATGTATGATTAACTCCTCTTCATGTATAGTCCCTCTCTACTATTGTATGGATACTTTAGCTCAGGCATTGCTGCTCTTGATTTGAAAATGATGCCCACTCTAGCATTGAGATTTTTTAACATGCAAAACTTTTTGGTTTTGTAATGTTTTTTTTAAAGTACTTCTGTAGAACAAACTTTTTTATCAGAATGCAAATATCAGGTGTTTTAAGAACATTTTTCAATGGAATGTTCCCCTTTTTCCTCCGACTTCCCACTGGCATTCCGATGTGAGATCACACAAGCTGAGCCCTGCACTCTTCTATAAATACTGTGCATTCCATTATTTTTTTTCAGGAACGAAGTATGACCACTTCCAGCAAATGCACTTAATATAAGGTTGTTTGCCAAATGGTCTTATTTTCCCTTGGTTGTAATTGTGAGAGGAACATAGGAAAACAGATTAATTGATTTCCACAACCTTCCCCCATCCTTACTGCAACAACATATCCTCCAGCATGAGATTTATTACAGACTCTAAGAGGGAAAATTTTGTCGGAGCCCCTTGTTCGAACATTGGCTGCACACTGCTGCCTAGGACAAGCTTATGAAGGCACTTTGTTATCTAACATAACCTTATCTGTCATTCCAGAACTTCATAACAAACTTACTGGAACATGGAATGACCTTAAAAAGGAATCTTTCAATCTGATGTGCGGCGTTCTTGTACTTGGAATGGAAATGCTGCACACAGAACTGACATTTTTAGATTGATGCTTCTAAAACTAAAACTGATTCTCTAAAGAGAGTATAGAGATGGGTGATGCATTTAGGTGGAGGGGGGTATTTTTGGTTTGTTTACTAGTGGCAGTACCTATTTGAAGAATGGATATATTGAGAATGCACAAATTATCATGACCTCTAAATTAGAGATGAAATCAGATTGCATTTTAAATCTAAGGAAAATCAACACTGCCTCTGTCATTTGAGACAGCCTTTGTCTTACTAATAGTCTAGGAAGAATTTGCTTCTGACCATTTATGCACACCTTCAGAAGCCCCAGGTTATTAAGACTAACTAAAAGCTAGTTTGGTGTGCTAAAGCCTGATGACAGCTCTGTTTTTAAATTTATTATTATCCTACATTTTATACAGTATATTTCTTCCATTCAAAAAATGCTTCAGAGTTCTTTATAAATTGTATGCAGGAATCACTTCATCTACTGAAATGCTGCCATCTCTGGAGAGGAATGCAGCAGTAGTTTCAGAGCTCACCGCAACACTATGCAGCAGCTTAGGACAAGAACTGAGGGAAATATTGAAACTGTAGGGGAAAGGTATGCAGGCAGAATATAATGACCTAAGCTGACATTGGGCCTGAGCACTGAGGCTAATAAATCTGCTCTTGCAGAGTTTAATGACAACTGGAGCATTGGTTTAAATTCTGTCAGAAAGATGAGCCCTTTGATTGCATAGTGCCACCTAACATCGTGCTAGAGTATTGTTTGAGGGCTGACTCAGTGGTAAGATCCTACTGGATCTTAAACGCACCACCATCTGGGGTATTTTTGGGAGGGTCTGCCAAATACTGTCCAGAAGCAATCCTGCTTAGCTTGTGAGATCTGATGACCTTTCAGCCTGAGATAGTGTGGCTGTAGACTAAAACAGTACATTTGGGTTTGAAATTTTTAGCTGCAGATGGAGGAAATTTTGGGATTATCAGTATTTTATTCAGTGTTGCATTTGTTTTATTGAAGGACAATGTAATTGGGTGAGTACCTTCACTTATGCTACATAATGTTCTGATAAATTTCAAATGTGTGAATTGAGGTGGATAGCCTAACATCAAGCTGTGAAGACTTCTCTTGGGTCACTAAGGTATAATTTGAGAAAGGTAAACTAAGCATTACACTATGTATGGCCTGCTGTGTCAGATTTTGAATATCTAGAACACTCCATAACAAATGAAAAAAAAAAACAAAGTAAGAGAACCAACAAAGTAAAAGAAGCAGTTAGAGGCAAAAGAGCATCCTTTAAAAATGGGAAGTTAAATCCTAGTGAGGAAAATAGAAAGGAGCATAAACTCTGGCAAATGAAGTGTAAAAATATAATTAGGAAGGCAAAAAAAGAATTTGAAGAACAGCCAGCCAAAGACTCAAAAAGAAATAGCAATTTTTTGAAGTACATCAGAAGCAGGAAGCCTGCTAAACAATCAGTGGGGCCACTGGACAATCGAGATGCTAAAGGAGCACTCAAGGCCATTGTGGAGAAACTAAATGAATTCGTTGCATTGGTCTTCACGGCTGAGGATGTGAGGGAAATTCCCAAACCTGAGCCATTCTTTTTAGGTGACAAATCTGAGGAACTGTCACAGATTGAGGTGTCATTAGAGGAGGTTTTGGAACAAATTGATAAGCTAAACAGTAATAAGTCACTAGGACTAGATGGTATTCACCCGAGAGTTTTGAAGGAACTCAAATGTGAAATTGCAGAACTACTAACTGTCGTTTGTAAACTATCATTTAAATCAGCTTCTGTACCAAATCACTGGAGGATAGCTAATGTGACACCAATTTTTAAAAAGGGCTCCAGAGGTGATCCCAGTAGTTACAGGCTGGTAATCCTGACTTCAGTACTGGGCAAACTGGTTGAAACTATAGTAAAGAACAAAATTGTCAGACATATAGATGAACATAATTTGTTGGGGAAGAGTCAACATGGTTTTTGTAAAGGGAAATCATGCCTCACCAATCTACTAGAATTCTTTGAGGGGGTCCACAAGCATGTGGACAAGGAGGTTCCCGTGGATATAGTGTACTTAGATTTTTCAGAAAGCTTTTGACAAGGTCCCTCACCAAAGGCTTTGAAGCAAAATAAGCTGTCATGGGGTAAGAAGGTAGGTCCTCTCATGGATTGGTAACTGGAAGCTAGGAAACAAACGGTAGGAATAAATGGTCAATTTTCAGAATGGAGAGAGGTAAATAGTGGTGTCCCCAGGAGTCTGTACTGGGACCAGGCCTATTCAACATATTCATAAATGATCTGGAAAAAGGGGTAAAGAGTGAGGTGGCAAAATTTGCAGATGATACAAAACTGTAGTCTGCCTGGTACTTAACTATCTTGAGCAAAGAGCTACAAAAGGATCTCTCAAAACTGGGTGACTGGGCAACCAAATGGTAGATGAAATTCAATGTTGATAAATGCAAAGTAATGCACATTGGAAAACCTAAACCCAACTATACATATAAAATGATGGTGTCTAAATTAGCTGTTACCACTGAAAAAAAAGTTCTTGGAGTCATTGTGGATCGTTCTTTGAAAACATCTGTTGAATGTGCAGCAGCAGTCCAAAAAGTGAACAGAATGTTTGGAATCATTAAGGAAGTAGGGATGTAAAAGGTTAAGTGATAAGCATCAGACTTATCGGTTTTGGTTAACGATTAAACTCAGCTGCTGACCAGAGCCCAGGACTCTGCTTTCTCCGGGGGGCGGCGGCCAGGAGGGACACCTGGGGGCGGTGGCCAGCAGCTGGGACCCCGCATAAAATGTGGATGGTGCTGCAGTACCCCCCCACCCCAACTCTAGTTCCCCAGTTAAACATTTAACTGTGTAACCAATAAAATTTTAATTGGTTACACGGTTACTTTTTTTAACCATTATTTACATTCCTATAAGAAAGAGATAGATAATAAGACAGAAAATACCATATTGTCTCTATTTAAATCCATGGTACGCTCACATCTTGAATAGTGTGTGCAGATGTGGTCACCCCATCTCAAAAAGATATATTGGAATTGGAAAAGATACACAAAAGGACAACAAAAATTATTAAGGGTATGGAACGGCTTCCATATGAGGAGAGATTAATAAGACTGGGACTTTTTAGCTTGGAAAAGAGATGACTGACGGGGGGTATGATTGAGGTCTATAAAATCATGATTGGTGTGGAGAAAGTAAATAAGGAAGTGTGATTTACTCCTTCTCATAACATGAGAACTAGGGGTCACCAAATGAAATTAATAGGCAGCAGGCTTTAAGCAAACAGAAGGAAGTATTTTTTCACACAACGCACAGTTAACCTGTGGAACTTCTTGCCAGAGGATGTTCTGAAGGCCAAGGCTATAATAGGGTTCAAAAAAGAACTAGATAAGTTCATGGAGGATTGGTCTATGAATGGCTGTTAGTCAGGAGGGGTAGTGATGGTGTCCTTAGCCTCTGTTTGCCAGAAGCTGGGAATGGGTGACAGGGGATGGATCACTTGATGATTACTTGTTCTGTTCATTCCCTCTGGGGCACCTAGCATTGGCCACTGTCGGAAGTCAGGATACTGGGCTAGATGGACCTTTGGTCTGACCCAGTATGACTGGTCTTATGTTCCTGGTTTCTTTTCAAGGCATTGGCATCCTATTCTGACATTGTTTAGCACTTTATTTAAAATTTACATTTGCTAAAGATTCACCACATACAGAAAATGTTAATGTTATTTGGCAAGGAAAGTTTGTTTGCATAAAGCTTTTCCATTTATTTTAATATTCTGAAGTTGTCTTTACTAATTTAGCTATGACAATAAATTATAAACATGTTCTATAGTGAAGCTTGCCATTCTTTGGCAGCTCAGACAATAAAAGTAAATCTAAAATAATCTTCATTATTGTTGATTTCTATTATCTTCCTTTTCTCTCAAAATATAGGAATATATAATGGCAGATCCTGCAACTGGACCCTAGTCCCCATGTGAAACAAGTTTCAGGATCAGGGCCTTGTAGTTACTTTGTATTTTTCAATATCATATTACTGAAAGATGTGCAGTGCAGTCTGATTGTTTTCTTCATTGGCAGCTGACCTAATTAGCCTGATAGTTAATACTCTGTGTGTGTGTGTGTGTGTGTGTGTGTGTACTGTATTAACTATGTGTTAGACTGGCATTCTTGCATTTCAGTGGTGTATGATTCATTTCAAGTCTTTCTTACTCCTACCCATGGGTTAGGATGGATCCAAGATGAATCATACATGCATATATGTCTTGCAGCCAAAAACATTTAAGTGTGAAATAAATGGCTGAAAATTTGCACAACACTTTGAACACTTACTCCTTTATTTAGGATTTGTGGCATGATGTATGAGTTACAATTCTTACCACCAAATAGGCTGGGTGGAAATGCAGCAAGTAGTACACTTGCACTATATCATGAAGACTGCAAATTGGAATCAGACCCCAGCATAGAAACAAAATAGATATTTCTGACTAAAAAAATTATTATGTGGGTTGTGAGTAGAGGGTCCACACTGAAAACAGGAAATAAAAATCCACTATCCTCTGAAACCTTCACAGCTAATTTAATGCCTGGAAAAACTGTGATTTCAGTGTCTGGTGAAGAAGCAATTGACCCTAAAATTGCTGCCTGGAGCTGAACCAACACTTTCAGCTTCATAACCATTGTCTTGCACAAATGGAGAGGGTGAGGGTGGGGAGAGAGTACTTAAGGAGAGCAGTGAGAATTAAAAAAAAAAAAGTCTTGCATTAGACTACGTCTACAGAGCAATTATCTCCTTCTTACCACATGCTAGCTGCTTGATTTAGGGTATGTGCATAGCAGAAAATGTAGTAGTGACCTAGGTGATGGCCCACGTTTTCATTCCCACTTTCTATCGCTTCTGCAATATTTACAACACTCAGCATCCAAAAATCATGAGATGGCTCAGATTTTAAATTTAAAAAATACATCTCTTTCACATGCTTTCTGATTTTTTTTTTTTAAATTTATTTTAGTGGGAAGCTGCCTATACAAAATTTGTGTGTGATCATCTCAGGTTCAAAACTGAGCCTTATATACTCAGAAATGCAGGCTTCTCTGCTCACTATGTGGGGACTCCATGTAGCCTCTCCTATCCCCTAGGGTGTGGAAAGTTGCCATTCTATCCCTCTCCATCTCTACCTAAACAAGATAGGTGTCTACCTCTCTGATATTCTCCCTCTATGCTTCCCCAAAGTCACGTGCCCCCTCTATTTCCCTCCATTGCTCCTCACATTCTCCTTCTCTGCCCTACCATATCTCCCTGCATCCCTCCCACCACCTATGCGCTTTCCCTGCACCACTCTGTCAGCTGCTGCTTCCCCATGTTTTCTTGACTCCTCAGTTTCCTGATCAGTTTACTAACACATCCACTTATCTGCACCTCTACAGTCTCCTCACCTGTCATCTGTCTGGCCTTCCCAGAATGATTAAATGGCCACCATTTTTGCAGGGGGCAGTCTTGCTTTCACTTGCAAAGGCTGAGAGGATATAACAATTCTTGCTGAGCACAGCCTGTTGCTTCAGTCCTATGGACAGTAATGGTAGACAGTAGCCATTCTGGATAGGGGCAGAATGTCACAAGATTGAAGGCAGAAATCAGAAGTTAATAAGAAATCTTTCACAAGACCATCAGTAGAATTCTGAAAGTTGGCAATGCTGCTTCCTCCTTCACCCTGCGGCATTCTCTAAGAAAATTTGTTGGTTAGCAAGCTGGCAAATATATCCTCAGTTAAGTGTGTGTGGTTGGGGGGAGGGAGGAACACAGTTGAGAATATATTTGCTAATTTTATTTTTATGTGTGGAAAGCAAGGAAGATAAGTGTGGGAGGTTTCTCACACTGATTGCTTTGGGGGAAAATAGTGAACTACTTGTCTTGTCACTTCTTCTGGGAGCATAAACTACAGGAACCAACCTATAGTGGAAATTTTTCTAGGGTTATTTTTAAGAAAATGAGTTGTGAGCAATCAGGGTCTTTCATTTTTAGTGTGTTGCAGTGCAGTCAGTGGCACTGAAGTACATACTTCAGACAAACAGTAATTCTTGCCACAGTTGGCTACCTCTTAGTTCTATATCCAATACAATAGTATGTACTGACACTTGTAGCCTTTTGATTAGAGACCTGAATGGGAATTCAGTTTTGTACCTGCCTCAAATTGTGGCCATAGTTTTGCATCTACAGTTCATTCATGCTTTTCCTAGTCATTCACTTGTGGGTCCAAATTGAGTTCAAAATTGCACCTGAAAAAATGTAAGCCTGATGTTAAAAATGTAGTAGCCCATGAGCAGGTTGAACTCATTTCATTTGGGTCGCTTGCTCAGGGTTCATGACTGGTGTGCTGGGCTGTGTGTGGCTGCACCCGCTGACTTAAGGTAGTAATAACCAAATACGTGGTTTCTGCTTGGAACACACCTAGTATAAAAATTGTTCCTGCACCACTGTTCATGACACAGGCACGTTAGAACTTTTGGTGATAGATTGCAATTGTGTCCTTAAAACATGGATTAAGCAATGTTGTCTACACATTCCTCTCTTTAATACTTATTGGATTGGAAAGTAAAACATTTAACGTTCGCTCATGGTCATATACCAACTAGAGCTTAGATGTAAAGAACTTTTACTTATTATGCTGAAACTGTTTGTGAAGATATAGTTAAGGTTGTGTTCAAATGTAGACAGAATGACTTGTTCATAATGCCTGATGTTAGAGAAAATCTTGTTGCTGCAACAACCCAGGATTCTTGGCTCTAGTAAAATGAGTCGTGTCTGATCGTAACATAGTTATTGTGAAAGAAATAACTGATGAACAAGGTGAAACATACATGTGTGTGTGACTAACGAGCCATTGTCTATTGAATACAACTATAATGGCCTCCTATCATCATCATAATCTAGGGTTCAAGAATCTGGTAGTAAATCTGGTTCTTGATGTTACAAATCCTGTGGCAGATTAGTAGTAATCTGTTACAATTTATATATCATTTCACTTCAAAGTGCTTTGCTTCATTTCAGCCACCAGCTAAATGTATTTACTTCTGGGATGAAATGTGGCAGTTTTATAACAGCGTTTTAGGAATAGAAATGACAAACACAGTTTCAAGTTAAAAATGCATTGGGAATCCAGGTAGGTAAAATGTACTAAACTGTAATTTAGTCAAATTGACATACAGCCAAGACACTAAACTGACACCTCTTTTTGCAAAGTGTCATGGGCAAGGCCAAAGTAGTGGATGGATGCAAGTGATATAGGCCGTACAAAGGGAGTTGCGGTAAAACATTTGCATGAAGTGGTCGAAAGAATTTATTAATATGCTATCTTTTTGCTTCTTGTAACTTGTCTCCTTTTGCTCACCATTGTATGCACCGGGGGGGTGGGGGGGGGAGAGCAAACTTTTTGGCCGGAGGGCCACATCTGGGTATGGAAATTGTATGGCGGGCCATGAATACTCACAAAATTGGGGGTTGGGGTGAGGGCTCTGGCTGGGGATGAGAGCTCTGGGGTGGGGATGAGGGGTTGGGGGTGCTCTGGGTTGGGACCAAGGTGTTTGGAGGGTGGGAGGGGGATCATGATTGGATCAGGGGTTTGGGGTGCAGGAGGGGGTCAGGGGTGCAGGCTCCGGGCGGCGCTTACCTCAAGCGGCTCCGAAAAGCAGCGGCATGTCTCCCCCCATGGCTTCTATGCCGTGGCCAGGTGGCTCTGCGCGCTGCCCTGTACGCAGGCACTGCCCCTGCAGCTCCCATTGGCTGTGGTTCCCAGCCAATGGGAGCTGTGGGGGCAGCGTGCAGAGCTCCTTGGCTTCCCCTATACATAGGAGCCAGAGTGGGGACATGCCCCTGCTTCTGAGAGCCGTGCGAAGCGAAGCAAGGCAAGTCCCAGACCCCACTCCCCAGTGGGAGCTCGAGGGCTGGATTAAAACATCTGGCGGGCTGGATGTGGTTCCTGGGCCATAGTTTGCCCCACCCTGGTATACACCAACATTCTTTACTTCCATAGTGGTAGACATTGGAGGTACTGGGGGGAAGGGATGACAAGTGACTCAGCAACTGCCATCCATAGGAGTGTTGAGTATTAATGATGTTTGCTGGTTACAGTCTCCTTAGAGCCAGTAGATTATTTTTTCCCTGTTGCCCCATTAAGGACATTATTTCAGCACCAAGTCAAAGGGAAAAAGTACCACCTTTTGCATTGCCAGTTCTGCTTTTTGCAGTGCTTTGAGTCCTTTGGACATATAAACACTGATCATGCCAGATTCTGCTTACCTTGTGAGATCTGATCAGATCCGAGCCCAATATAGAGACAATGCGACCTATTATAGTGCTTTATATTTTCTGAAGACACTTGAAAACACACCCCTGAGCGCAGCAAGTTTCAGTGCTGTAAAGCGCCAGTGTAAACAGTACACCAGCGCTGGGAGCTACGCCCCTCGTGGAGGCGACCACACCAGCCACCTTAAAGCACTGCTGTGTAGACTAGCCCTTGGTTTGAAGAATTTGGGCAGGCCAAAACTATCTGATGGGCAGATTATTACAAACCAGATAAGCGCTCCACACCCCAACCCCCTGCCCCAGCCCTGAGCCACCTCCCACACCCTAACTCCTGGCCAGACCCTGTACCCCAACCCCCAGCCTGCTCCTGCATCCTAACTTCCTCCCAGGCCTTGCACCCCCAGCCCTGTACCCCCTCTCCCACCCTAAGTCCTGGCCAGACCAGGCATTCTAACTTTTTCTACATTTTTATTTATAAAGTGCTCTTATCCAAAGTGCTTTACAATAGGTAGCTAACGGTACAAACAATATTTGGAAAGATCAGTAAGTAGTCTGCCGAGACCCTCAGTGATTTTCAAGTGGTCTGTGGAAAAATAAGTTAGACTACAAAAACAATCAAGGTACCTCACTTTTTCATTTACTTCCTATTACTTATAGGAGGAGGATGAAGAAAAAAAGAATGAAAAACGGGGGCAGGGGAGAGAGTATTCCTTTTTCTTGGCTGGGTCCCAAGGAGGGGCCCCAAAAATGAAGCTGAGCACAGGGCCCCACTAACTCTAAATCCACCACTGGGTTAGGTATGCGTATTATCTGTGAAAATGGCATTCCTTTTCTATGCACCATGTAGCTGCAGTCTTTGCTGCCCAGAATTGTCAAATGAAAAGAATACAAGTAAAAGATGCATTATTCTTCTAAAGCCTCGTTATGATTTCATCTTTGACAGATCACTATTAAATCTTAATTTTTTTCAGTGCTAAGCTATGCCATCATGTTTCTTTGGTACTGGATTATTTTATGGAGAGAATTTTTCTGTGTTCAATCCAGTTAGTCAATGATAGAAACCATTCTGTAATGTAAACCAATTTAATGTTTGTTTTTTACATAAAACAATAACATTGTTATCGAATTACTAAATTGCTTTTCTTTTTCTTTTCTGTTTTTATCAATTGTTATGACTGACTGCAACATGAACCTGATACACTGGATGAAACTCTGGCACATGGAATGTGGATAATTTTGGGGTGAGTCTTAGAATCATCTTAAAGTCATTGATTTTTTTTTTTCTCTTCTCAGTGGAAGGAAAAGAGCATTAGTAAACTTGGATTGGATTTAATGAGAGCTCTAGTTTGTGGGCCACAAAGAACTGCATGAGTGTAGAAGCAAGATGCAACTTTTATTGAATCTGATGCTTATGTGGCTTGGGTCTATTTTCCCGTAAGCTCTGTTTTGATATTGGCAGAGATGTGGAAGATAACATTAAGAGGATTAATTCCAAATGATAAATTTTTATGAGCTTTAGTATTTATCACTCTTGCGTAATAGTTGACATGAAAATAATTTCTAAACTATTCTATGAAGCTTACAAATAATTGATTGCACCTAAGGTTTCCTAGGTTTATAATATTGCTTCTGTAAACCATTCAAATAAAAAATTAATTCACTGTGTGACTTTTCAGAAATATACTGTGCAAATCAGTTCATTTTCTCATAATACCACTGTTGCTTGTGGCATGAATCCCTAGAAGAGGTATATAACATTGTTGACTTGTTTGCATTAAATACTGTACTACATTCCTGTGTGTGTAAAGGATTTCCAACCCAACTAGTCTGTGAGATTGTTTAAAAGTAATGCAGCATAGCTACTCCATATTCTTCACACAAATTGAGGGTAGAATACCAATGCCAAGGTAACTATGATTTCTCTCTGCAGATGAGGCTAGCATCTAGCATTCTGGACTTTCAGTTAAAGGTGGTTAGACTGCTGCAGATAAAACCATTTGCTGCAAACATATCAGCCAAGAGACCCATTCCAGAAACATGTTTGGAATTCTTAATATTCACTCAGAATTGTTATAGGAATAAGGTTGCCTCTTTGAAAAACTTTACTCAAAATGTTTTTCGGTTTTAGAAAGCTTTAAACATAACTCTTGAAATTATCCATGTGACTCTTATTTTGATAGACATTTGTGACACAACAGCATGAA
Source organism: Chrysemys picta bellii (assembly GCF_011386835.1). Lineage (NCBI taxonomy): Eukaryota > Metazoa > Chordata > Testudines > Emydidae > Chrysemys > Chrysemys picta. Next base: position 206,036,682 of record NC_088792.1, read on the forward strand.
TCTTGCATTTAGGGCGAACAGATTGAGTTTTATGATTAGTGGGCACAATTCAGGAAAGCATCTCGGATCTGAACAGAGATGAGCATCATCAATGATTTAGATAAAGGCATAAAGAATATACTTATAAAGTTTGTGGATGATACCAAGCTGAGAGGGGATGCAAGTGCTTTGGAGGATAGGATTTTAATTAAAAATGATCTGGACAAACTGGAGAAATGGTCTGAAGTAAATAGGATGAAATTCAATAAGGCCAAATGCAAAGTACTCCACTTAGGAAAGAACGAGCAGTTGCACGCATACAAAATGGGAAATGACTGCCTAGGAAGGAGTACTGCAGAAAGGGATCTGGAGGTTATAGTGGATCACAAGCTAAATATGAGTCAACAGTATAACACTGTTGCAAGAAAGGCAAACATCATTCTGGTATGTATTAGTAGGAATCTTATAAGCAAGATACGAGAAGTAATTCTTTGGCTCTACTCAGTGCTGATTAGGCCTCAACTGGAGTATTGTGTCCAGTTCTGGACTTCACATTTCAGGAAAGATGTGGACAAATTGGAGAAAACACAGAGAAGAGCAACAAAAACTATTAAAGGTCTAGAAAACATGACCTATGAGGGAAGATTGAAAAATTTGGTTTGTTTAGTCTGGAGAAGAGAAGACTGAGAGGCGGCAAACAGTTTTCAAGTACATAAAAGGTCGTTACAAGGAGGAGGGAGGAGAAAAACTGTACTCCTTAACCTCTGAAGATAGGACAAGAAACAATGGGCTTAAATTGCAGCAATGACGAAAACTTCATAACTGTCCGGGTAGTTAAGCACTGGAATAAATTGCCTAGGGAAGTTGTGGAATCTCCATCGTTGGAGATTTTTAAGAGCAGGTTACAAAAACACCTGTCAGGGATGCTCTAGAATAGATAATATTTAATCCTGCCATGAGTGCAGGGGACTGGACTAGATGATCTCTTGTGGTCCCTTCCAGTCCCATGATTCTATAAGCATATGCTTACCCTGAATTAGAGCCATAAAACATAACCGAAAATTCAAAAGTGGTATCCTCTAGATTTCCCACTAAAATGCAAGTAGTGTGGAAATGTGAGTAGATGCTTCTGTTCTGATGTTTTAATTCTCTGTTAAACGTGCACAGACTTTGTCATTAGCTGCTCTTTGATGTATTGTAGTTGGATTTAGTTATTTGTAAATTAACCCCCTTTCTTATTGATTTCTATCTGATATGCACCAAAGATCTCTCTTCCATCCCCTCTTCAGATGCCTAGGTCTTAGAAGCAGAGGGAGATTATCTGGGCTACTTCTAATACAACAGAAGAGGGTTAGTTGTGGCTTCTATAAGAGCTTATCAGCTAGAGGGGATTGCTCAGAACCATTAAGGAACCCCAGATTGTCACTCCCCCTTTTCACTAACTAAACCGGTTCCATCCATGGCACTCCCCACCCCTGCTGGCCTGGGGGCAAGAGAATGAAGGACAAGAACCCCATTTGGAGAAGACAAACATGGCTTTTTAAAGAATTCCCTAATAAAAATTAACAAAAAATAAATTTGTCGTACCTTTCCAGAGTGATGCCTTTTAATCCCTTTTTATTGACCCTGTGCTCATACTGCAGAGCTTTTTGTCTCAAAGCAGTAATATGAGTTCAGGGTCCTGGAGGGTAATGACCTTAATCATTTTCCATATGTTGTTTCATGCTGGGTGAATATATGTTGCACTGGTACTTCTTCTCATGGATACCTGTTATTCCTCAGAAATGTAGCTAAAAATGCAGTTAAGTGGCCTTCTGCATGACTGATGCACGGTAATTTCATATCTGAGTAGCAGTGGGCTCTGTAAATGAGCTGCTTCAGATTCCCCTTCTTTGATGTGCTAAGAAGCCTTCATCAACTTGAGAGAGTAATGACTCCTGTGCCCAGGAATATGTTGCATATTTTCTCTGCTATACATACTAATAAAATCTCAAGTCTGAGAACTATTGAAATATATTGTTCACTACCAAACTTAAGCAGGTATTTCATTTTACTTTTAGGCTACCTTAGTTAATATTTTACAATGTAAAAGTATAACTGACCATTCATATGCTGCATATACAGATGCAACGTTTAATACCTTGTTTTGTGGGGCAGAGGTGCTTCCTCATACTGTTATAACTAACGATGATTAAAATGGACAAACTTTGTTTCACCCAGTTTTCATTGTTGTAGTTTTGATTATATCTGGGGCTGAGAAAAAGCAATCTGGTTATATTTGAATGTCACCAAAATATAATACATTTATAACAAAAATGTAACAATTAGAAGAGCCTGAGGCTTGGTAAACAAGCTAAGTGGCAGGGGAGTGTTGTATGTCTGGTGACAGCATGGTTAGTTAGTGGTTCTGAATAAAGTTCACTTTAAGCACACTCTCACAACAGAAATGTGATATACCACAAAATCCATGCCAAACTATTGGCACATCTGGCAACCTTTACTCATTCAGCTGCTGTCTTGAAATCTTGTACGCTCCTTGCTTTCTTGTGGTCAAAGAATTCTTTGCAGTCTGATCTTGAAGAGAATCCTAGGTTATCTGATGTGAAAGCTGTAGTCAAACCAGGATACAAGAGTGTTTTGGGGTTTGGTTTTTTTGTGCCTAATTGAAATGCCTTTATAAGGCATTTTTAAATGGTGGGTTCTCGGCACTTTCTGAACACTGGGTTTCTTTAAGGTGTCTCAGGTTAGGCATGGAGAATTGCTAGTTACATTTGAAAACTTTGAACCTAAGATCTTCTGAGATCCTATGAGAGCGATATTGGGATATCAGCAAATGTAAGATGCAGATTGTTTTGGGAGGAAAAGGGTGTTGGTGACGTCATAGAAAATGTGTGAGTTGGTGGTTGTGTGGAATCAACCAGAGCACAGGTTGTAAAAGAAGCGAAGGGAAGAGAACTGGGAATGGATTGGGAGGCTAAATGGGTGGAAGAGATGAGATTTCAGGAAGAATTTGCACGTTGTAAGGTGCAAAGTTGGTATGTGGAGGGGAAGAGACTTCCTAGCAACTTGTATAAACTCTGAATAAGCATCCAAACTTTAGGGAGGTGACTTCTCAAAATGGAACCACTCCACCATAGAAAGCCTGAGGACACTGAATTTGTTAGAAACATGTTAAATAGTCCATGTCTCTCTCTTTTTGAACTGCTTGAATTAAACAGATTTTGTTAATCATTTTTTGGTTTGTGAAGGGGCCTAGGATAATTTACAAGTAGCTTTTCCCTTGCTTCATATAACCCAACAAATGGGTGGAGGACGTTTGTGCGGTGTCCCCAAGACAGTGGTTAAAATATAGATTTAGCAACTCCAAATGAGATTTCAGAGGCTTTGACCCACCACTTTATTCTACGCCTCCTTTTTCTACCATTATCCCATCTGCTCCCACCCACATAGCAGCTGAATTCTCTATGCTTGTCCTGTGGTGACCTGATCATGACCAACTGCGACCAACAGTAGAGGTCAAAAACACAGTATATGCTGCACACTTCCATTTCCAGAGGCTGAACGCACAATGACCATAATATTCTCATCATCCCCTATGAGAAGCTAAAGCCCTGAGGTTTCTCCTCCACTTGAGTCTTGAGTATGGCTGTGTACAGTGCCTGTCCTCAGAGTTGTATTTAAGGAACAATTGTGTCTTAATGTTCACTTTTCTGTTAACCTCATATACTATGCAGGCAGATCAAGCTGAAGAATTTGCCTTTTATTTTTATTTTCTTTTACATATATGCATAGGCTTTTTTGTTTGTGTGTTTTTTTTTTTTTTTTTTTTTTTAACCATAGCTGTTCATTTTCAGTTGTTGCCTGGATAATAGTGCTGATGAACAAGTATTTAGTCTGACACACAAAGGCTTCGCTGTAAAGAAAATGAAGCAGAGAAAATTACTGTGGCAAAGGTTTCTAAATTATACTTGAACAGGAAGATGTTGATAAGGAAGTAGTTTAAAAATTACTGTTTAGAGAAGGGGAAGAATGCTCTTATGACCTGTATTTTAGCTATCAGCAAAATGAGGAAACAATTGATTCATAAGGTCAGTGAGGTAATTTTGGTGCTAATAAAGTAACTGCTCTGTTGAATCCAGTGCCTGATCCAAAGCCCATTGAAATAGTCATTCCGCTGTTGTCAGTGGGCTTTGGATCAGGCCACACATGAGTATAAGTACAAGTTATTTTCATTTGCTTTGAAAATAAAAATTAAATTGTATATTTAAGTACTTGCAAAACATATTTGTTTTACTTCCACTTGGGCAGGCTGAAGATTTTTTTAATTAACGTATGTAGTGAAAATGCATGTAGTATAATAGTGCTACTGTTGGGACAGAATAAAAAATAATTTAGAAGTTTTAGTATTGTAACCAACTATATCCTTATTGAAGCTAATGAATGACAAAAATCCCGTTGTCTTTGAAGGGAGCAGGGTTTAGGTCCATGAGCCCTCATGCTGCAAAGCAGTCCAGATGCAGTTAAAGGTCCACCTACCCAGATGGTTTTGTAGGATAAGGGCCATTGTTTGTGAGAAACTTTTTTGAAGGTTTAAATAAAAGGCATGGTCTACTAGCAGTAAATCCTTCACATAATACCCTTCAGCTTGTTTTGAACCATCAGTACTAAGTAGCTAATGTAATAGTTATAATCCATATATTATTTATGGTCCCATTTCCTCATCCAGGATGTGGGATAAAGAAAACACACTGTACAAATCTTTTAACCGAATAATGAATAAGCAGGATATTTCTTTGATGGCTGAGCCCCTCCCTATACACACTTCAGTTCTGCTTCTGGAAATTGTATTTAGGATCCAACAGCAATTTTGGATTAGTAGTAATGTCCTCTGGCAAGACCTGTCCTGCCAGGTCACTTATGAAAAGTACTAAGGCAAATGACCACCACAAAATATAGCTTCTGTGATTAATTTAGTGTTAGCAGAACAAATCACTGATTATGAACAAAATGAAGTTTCTTGTAATGAAGCATGAAGGCACTTAGCTCTGTCTTAACCTTGATTAGCCCATATTCATAGCTTTGTTGGAAATGAGTTAAGTGAGGCCAATGGCCTGTACTGTTCAAAGGTTAAAGTAATCCACAATAGTTCAACTGTCAGCAAAATTGAACCTTGTATAGACTAGGTTTTCATGTAAGGCCTTAAACTACTTTTATTGTCCCCTGAGCTGATAGATATTAGCTGACATGTCCTTTATCAATCTGAGAAATGGGCAAGGGTTGCCTGTTTCTGAGTTGTATCTGAACTTTGCCTTTTGAGACAGGTTAGACAACAGTCTAGCTGAAATACTGCAGAAATTGCAGTCTTTTGTAATGCAGCCTCAGATAACTGTTTGGATTTATCCAGTAGCTGTGAGTGATTACCAAGTTAGATATTGTATCTTAGAAAGTTTTTTTTCCCCTCTTTCTCTCACACTCTCCAGAATGGCTGTACACGGGTATTATGCTGTTGCATCCTATTTTTAACACCAAAGCTCATTTACCATAGCTAAGCATAGGGTGTGTTGTGTTCAGTGAACTGGCATTTTATCAAAGGCATCCCAAAAATTTTTAGGTTTCTGATTATAACTAGTGAAAGCTAAACAAAATTCAGTTAAATTTAAGCTTTTATAGATAGGAAAATACTAGCGTAGTCTGAGTCAATATATTTGTATGTCAAAATGGAGATATCTGACTAATTGATTTTACTCCTCCATCCGTCTCAATACATTGTTTGTCATATGGCACTTTAAGTCACTGTTTCTAGTTTACCAAACTACTGTAGCTCTTTTCTTTTCAAACTAATATAAAATGTTTCTGGAAAATTCACATTCTTCTAAATCCATTTTTACGACTGCCCAGTGTTAAAACCAGTGATTTTTATTCAGAGATATAATTGTCTAGTATATATTTTGGCTGTAATGATGATTGCCACAGATGTTTGATTTTTTTTTTGGTCATGTTTATTCATAACCAGATATTGCAATTGACTTATAAGAAGATGTTGTAAGGATAGTTTTCATTCTCAGTTTTGGGAAGTGGGCTCCACCTAGTGTTTAAATTATAGGATTAAATTTCTCAAATTTGGTTTCCTGAATGCCCTTGTTATATAGTTAAAGGACACAGAAGCAAGTTGAGATGGGTATAGTTTTCAGTAATGGTTATCTAAACTAGGAAGTTTGTAGGTACAGTTAGTATACTAATGATGATGACCTGCAATACTGAAATGGTTATAATCTTTCACAGAGAAAATATAATATTCCTGTTATATACAACGGCAGGCAAGCATTTTAAAAAGAAATTAAAACAGCATGGCAATAATATGTTCCTAGATATTTTGCGGTTGATTGCCATATATTTTTTTCTGATGTGGCATATTAGAAAACAGCATGATAGTTGATTAAAATCTGATGCAGAAATACGAATTAGAGTTCTTTTTAAAAAGGCAATAAATGTGCGACAGTTCATCTGGATTAATATTGAATCAACAAAATATTTTTACTGTATACAATACCTGTTCATTAACACACACGAGTTCTGCCTATATTTCTTAATTACACCATAATTTTTCAGTAAGAGCAATTTATAGTTAGTCTTTGAGTGGTTGCAGATGTGTATTCCACTCAGGTGCATGAGTGCCCAGCACACCAGAGCCAGAGAACTTTGCTAAGCAGTGCTCATAGGGATGGCGCTTGAGCCCTGTGCCCCCTCTGCTGGCTTTTTAAGGTTAGTGCTGCCCTGACCACCACCAGAACCCCCCACCCACCCCCCAGTTCCTTCTCACCACTTGTGGCTAGAGTTGAAGTATTCTATGAGATTTAGCTCACGCGTTCCTTTTTTTTATCCTCATTCTTTTCTGGGAATTTAATTTATTGTATATAGTTAGTGTAGCTCAGTGGTACCCCTTATGTTTAGTTACAGTAGTTAGGCTAGATAGTTAATTGCCCTGGATAATGCCCTCCCTGGGGTTTAAATATGTGGAGTTGCTATCCCCAATAGTGACCACTCTCACTCTGTCTGTGGTGCTGGGAGAAGGGCATATTAAGAAAAAGTGCTCGCTTTGCAAGTCCATTTAAGAAGTGGCTAGACACTTGCATCTGAAACAGTGCTTCTGAGAGCAGATCATGAGGCCCACTTTGGCACCAGGGACCTCCTCAGATTGCCTGGTCCCACTTTGAAGTGAGGCTCCTGCCTCAAGAGTCAGTGCTTCCCTTATCCGGAAGAGGGGTTCCCTTGCATCACCATTGGTACTGGGATTGGCACCATTCCTGCAGTAAGGATATGGGTCCTTGGCCTGCTACCTACTGGCCACTAATGTCTCACCTCTATTCCTAGTTGTCTCCATGGAATCCTTGGTATGTCCCTTGGTCTGGGAAATCCCACTCTTTGGAAGACCTGGGCAGGATTGCTGATTCCAGCTGTGGTTTCTCTACCTGAGCTGCCTCTATTACAAGTGTAATTAGAGGTTATTCTTCCTGAGTCACTCCAGACTGACTGTCTCTTGCAGATTATAATTTAATAACTGTTCGGATAGTTAAGTACTGGAATAAATTGCCTAGGGAGGTTGTCTGTGGAATCTCCATCATTGGGGATTTTTAAGAGCAGGTTGGACAAATACCTGTCAGGAATGGTCTAGATAATACTTAGTCCTGCCTTGAGTGCAGGGGACTGGACTAGATGACCTCTCGAGATCCCTTCTGGTTCTGTGATTCTATTCTTGGTCTCCATGGCCTCAGCAAATATGTGATGTTCCATATGGTCCACTCTAGCAACTATCCTCCTTACAATTGAATCATGATGACTGGTTTACTGCCATAGACCTTCGGGATGCTTATTTCCACATGGCAATTCTCCTGAGCCATGGGAGACTTAAATTTTTTTTTTTATGGCAGGCCACCACTATCAATACACCATGCTTCACTTCAGCCTATCCTCGGCATCTTGTTTTTTTACAAAATGCATAACTCAGTAGTTTCACAATTTCACCTTAACCAAATGATTTACTTTTCAGTGTTTGTCACTCACTGGATGTGAAATGAGGCTTAGTGTTCTACCTAGATAGAACTAAGCTTCCTAAGAACTTAGCATCACTTCATTCTTTTGTATCCTGTGAGGATCAAATGAGTGATCAGGTGGTCTCTGTACAAACAATTTCCAGATGGATAACTTCCTGTATTACATTAGCGTATGACATATGCCTCCCTACATTGGGGCAGGAATCCCCAAATGGTCTGTTAAAACACTTTTTTGCCTATTTTGTGCTACAGGAGTGATTGGAGAACGGGGTCCAAGATCTGGTCCTGTATCTTTGGCAAAAGGCCGGTTCTTATTTCATCTGTAAAACATTCAAAGTTTACAGATTTTCCAGCTCAAGCCTGTCTGTGCTTAAACAGCAAATATAACACGAACCATCTGGTGTCTAAATGTTTTCTACTGAAATGTGTGTTGGGTACGGTGCCCATTTTAAAATAGTAAGTTAGTAGCTGTGGTGGTGGCTCAGCGTGCTGAGCACTAAGTTAAACTGCACTAAGTTTGAATTTGTACAGTTCAAACTAAGCTCCAGATTGTACCTCCTGACTCCATGGAGGGGTGGGGGTGGGGGGGGAGGGAGAAACAGCACAGCTCCCTGTCTGCAGCGGGGGGAGGGGGAGACTAAGGGGGAGAGAAGAATGTAGGGTAGGCTGTTTCTCTGACGCATAATTCCCACCTTTCCTTCCTCTCTCTGCCCACCCACTTCCCCAGAACTTGTGGAACCCCCTTGCTGGAGCATAGAATTCGCACACAAGGAGAGAGTACAGTTAAGCCATGACCAGGGATAGGAGGAAAAGATTAATTCATTATTAAATCTTGTTTTCTTCTTGCTCCACTCTCTGGGCTCTCTCTAAGGCCTTGTCTACACTACGAGAGTAGTTCGATTTTACTTGCATCGAATTTTTGGAATTGATATTGCAAAGTCGAACGTGTGTGTCCACACTAAGGACAGTAATTCGACTTTGTGCGTCCACACTAACGGTGAAAGCGTCGACATTCGAAGCGGTGCGCTGTGGTCAGCTATCCCACAGTTCCCGCAGTCCCCTCTGCCCATTGGAATTCTGGGTGTAGCCGGCAATGCCTTCTGGGTAACAAAATGTGTCGAGGGTGCTTTTGGGTAACTGTCGTCATCCGTCCATCACTCCCGCCCTCCCTCCCTGAAAGCGCCGGCGGGAAATCAGTTCGCGCACTTTTCCAGTCATTGACAGCGCGGACGCCACAGCACTGCGAGCATGGAGCACGCTGCGACCATCGCTGCAGTTGTGGCCGCTCTCAACGCCTCGCAGCTTATCATACAGGTTTCCCTGAGGCAGATGCAGAAAAGTCAGGCGAGGAGGCTACGGCACCGCGGTGATGTCCTGAAGTCTGAGAGTAGCACAGACCTCTCAGAAAGCAGGGGACCCAGCGCCGAGGATATCACGGTGGCAATGGGTCATGTTGATGCCGTGGAACGGCGATTCTGGGCACGGGAAACAAGCACTGAGTGGTGGGACTGCATAGTGCTGCAGGTCTGGGATGAATCCCAGTGGCTGCGAAACTTTCGCATGCGGAAGGGAACTTTCCTGGAACTTTGTGAGTTGCTGTCCCCTGCCCTGAAGCGCAGTGACACCCGGTTGCGAGCTGCACTGAGTGTACAGAAGCGAGTGGCCATAGCCCTCTGGAAGCTTGCAACGCCAGACAGCTACCGGTCAGTCGCGAACCAGTTTGGGGTGGGCAAATCTACCGTGGGGGTTGTTGTGATGCAAGTAGCGAAGGCAATCGTTGATGTACTGCTGCCAAAGGTAGTGACCCTGGGAAACGTGGAGGCGGTCATAGATGGCTTCGCAGCGATGGGATTCCCAAACTGCGGTGGGGCCATAGATGGAACTCACATCCCTATCCTGGCACCGGACCACCAGGCCACCCAGTACATTAACCGAAAGGGCTACTTTTCCATGGTGCTGCAAGCACTGGTGGACCACAGGGGACGTTTTACCAACATCTACGTCGGATGGCCGGGCAAGGTTCATGACGCTCGTGTTTTCAGGAACTCTGGTCTGTTTAGACGGCTGCAACAAGGTATTTACTTCCCGGACCACAAAATAACTGTTGGGGATGTGGAGATGCCTATGGTCATCCTCGGGGACCCAGCCTACCCGCTAATGCCCTGGCTCATGAAGCCCTATACTGGCGCCCTGGACACTGAAAAAGAACTCTTCAACTACCGGCTGAGCAAGTGCAGAATGGTGGTGGAGTGTGCTTTTGGCCGTCTCAAGGGGAGATGGAGAAGCTTACTGACTCGCTGTGATCTCAGCGAAACCAATATCCCCATTGTTATAGCAGCTTGCTGTGTGCTCCACAATCTCTGTGAGAGCAAGGGGGAGACCTTTATGGCGGGGTGGGAGGTTGAGGAAAATAGCCTGGCTGCTGATTACGCACAGCCAGACAGCCGGGCGATTAGAAGAGACCAGCGGGAAGCGCTGTGCATCCGGGAGGCTTTGAAAGCAAAGTTCCTGAGTGAGCAGGGTAACCTGTGTGACTTTAAAGTTTGTGTACAGAGAAGCTAAACCTGCCCCCGTTTCTTTACCCAGTTAATGTTGACTATCCTATCCAGTTACATACCCCCTTCACCCCCCTTCCAACACACGTTTCGAAATAAAAATAGTTCTACTTTGTTAATGCACACCGTTTTCTTTAATACTGTTTTCGCGGGAATTTTTTAAAACTGGGACGCAGACTGTGGTGTGGAGCGGGTGTAGTGTAGTGACGCGAATGCAGCTTCTAAACTCAAGGATTGACAGGCTCCGCTGCGGTGGGATGGTTGTTTCAACGGAGCCTGTCACCCCTCCTGATCGGGACTGTGTGTATGGGGGGTCTATGTGACTTTGTGGCAGGGGGAGGACGGTTACAGATCCCCTGCTGTGTGGCTCTGTGATCCTGCCTAAGGACCGCCGCTTAAGATCTGTAACTGCCCTCCCCCACCACAAAGTCACAGAGCAGCCCACCCCCCACCACATAACATGAAAACAACCTCCCAGACTAACCAGGGTAACTAGTCACTGCATCACTGCACTGTGTATGTGCCCTGCTGCTGTGCCTGCCCCCGCCTATGTACCCTGCCAAAGGTGACTGTCCTGTCCAATTACCAACCCCCTTTCTCCTCCTCCTCCAAAAGAACATGATTGAAACAGTAGTTAACAGAAACGTATTTTTTATTATCAACTACACATGGAACTGGGAGGTGAAACTTGGACGGGGGCTTGTGTCAGGCGGGAAGGAAAGAACTTTTCAAATTTTGGGGAATGAGAGCCTTCTGCTACTAGAGCTCTCTGCAGGGGTGGAGTGAGAGTTGGCAGGGACTCTGCCGCCTCTCCTTCTTTGCACTTTGGGTGAGGTGGGTATGGGACTTGGTGGTGGGGGAGGGCGGTTAGAGATGGACTGCAGCGGGGCTCTGTCCTCCTGCCTCCGTTCCTGCAGAACATCCACAAGGCGCCGGAGCGTGTCCGTTTGCTCCCTCAGTAGTCCAAGCAGCGTTTCAGTCGCCTGCTGGTCTTCCTGCCGCCACCTCTCCTCCCGATCCATGTTTGCTTGGTGCATTCGGGTCAAGTTCTCCCGCCACTGGGTCTGCTGTGCTGCCTGGGCTTGGGAACAGGCCATAAGCTCAGAGAACATGTCCTCCCGTGTCCTCTTCTTCCTACGCCTAATCCGCGCTAGCCTCTGGGAGTGTAATGCCAGGCTAGGTTGTGAGACAGTCGCAGATGGGGCTGTGGAAATGGGAAAAAGGGAGTGAATTCCTCAGAAAGATAAATGTAGTTGTGAACAAAGAACATAGTCTTTCTCTGTGAACAAGACCATGCACAGCACCTATCACATGCGCACTCAGCACAAGGTTGAATTCTCGGCCTTCGCATTCAGTGCCTGGGGTCTTGCACAGCACATTTGAGAAGCGGGGCAGCACAACGGAATTTCTGTTGCAGGCAGACATGGTAAGCCGTAGACTTGTGGCAGTTTAAAACTTTTATATTACCACTGGCCTCATTTCACATTTAAAGCAATGTCAGTTCCTGCTGCCAGCAATCCGGCAAGCGGGAACTCTGCCCCTGTCCCACCCCCTCGCGGCTGTCCCCGGGAACGATCCCTTTCGGCTGCCCCTCTCCCGCCTCCACCGCGTGGCTACAAACCAGCGGTTACAGTTCTGTAAAGGAACGGGCAAGCAGTCCCAACACTAACATTCCCCTACCTAATTCAAAGCAGGTCACCATGGGCGACATCACCCTGATGAGGATCTCTGAGAGCGAGAGAGAGAGAATGCTCCGGGAAAGCCTCCAAAGACCAAGGCCGTATGCCGCCCTGCTGTGCAGAGCAATGATTCCCGAGTACTTGATAGTCTCGTGGCGCGGCAACGTGTCGTACTTCGGAGGACCCAATAAGGCCGCTCTCCCCAGGAACCTCATGCAACGGCTTTCCAATTACCTCCAGGAGAGCTTCATCGAGATGTCCCAGGAGGATTACTGCTCTATCCCTGGACATATAGACCGCATTTTACTGTAGCTGCAGTAGCAGGGAATAAACAGTAGAGCGGCTTGTGCAGGACAATCACGGAAAACCGGACATTGCTAGATTTTTTTTCAAAACTTGCACTGCCCATGACTAAACCGTTAAGCGCCTAGGGCACAGTAATCATGAACAACCCATTCTTTTAATTGTTAATATTCCTGTTTTGTTAAAAATAAATGTTTAGATGTTTACAACACTTACTGGCTGATCCTTCCCCAGATTCTGTGTCCGGGGTAATGGCTGGGGACGCTTCGTAGGGGATCTCTGTAAGGGTGATGAAGAGATCCTGGCTGTCGGGGAAATCAGCGTTGTGAGCGCTGCCGACTGCCTCGCCCTCCTCATCTCCTTCCTCATCTTCCCCGTCCCCTAACATGTCCGAGGAACCGGCCGTGGACACTATCCCATCCTCAGAGTCCACGGTCACTGGTGGGGTAGTGGTGGCGTAGTGGTGGCGGCCGCACCGAGGATGGAATGCAGTGCCTCGTAGAAACGGGATGTCTGGGGATGGGATCCGGAGCGTCCGTTTGCCTCTTTGGTCTTCTGGTAGCCTTGTCTCAGCTCCTTGATTTTCACGCGGCACTGCGTTGCATCCCGGCTGTATCCTCTCTCTGCCATGTCTTTAGAGATCTTCTCGTAGATCTTTGCATTCCTTCTTTTGGATCGCAGCTCGGAAAGCACGGACTCATCGCCCCACACAGCGATGAGATCCAAGACTTCACGATCAGTCCATGCTGGGGCTCTCTTTCTATTCACAGACTGCACGGCCATCACTGCTGGAGAGCTCTGCATCGTTGCCAGTGCTGCTGTGCTCGCCACGATGTCCAGACAGGAAATGAGATTCAAACTGGCCAGACAGGAAAAGGAATTCAAATTCAAATTTTCCCGGGGCTTTTCCTGTGTGGCTGGTCAGAGCATCCGAGCTCGCACTGCTGTCCAGAGCGTCAACAGAGTGGTGCACTGTGGGATAGCTCCCGGAGCTATTAGCGTCGATTTCCATCCACACCTAGCCTAATTCGACATGGCCATGTCGAATTTAGCGCTACTCCCCTCGTCGGGGAGGAGTACAGAAGTCGAATTAAAGAGACCTCTATGTCGAACTAAATAGCATCGCAGTGTGGACGGGTGCAGGGTTAATTCGATGTAACGGCGCTAACTTCGACATAAACGCCTAGTGTAGACCAGGCCTAAGAGGGCAAGGATTCAGGGACAATGGCAAGAAGCCTGGCTTCAAGAACCCAGTCCTAGGAAAGCTGGAGTGGGGATAACCTCACAACTAGTGCAGATGCAAAGTGCCTCTGGAAGACCCAGCCAAGATCAATCTGGAGACCTAAAGCTCTGCTGCATCAGATTGTGGGGAAGGCAACCTCATGCCATCACACCCAAAGGAATAATGTCTACACAATTCTGTGAGTTTTCATTGCCCCATGTGGGAGGTTTCCTTTATACAACAAGGCTTAGTCTTGGCCTTCGTAATTGGTAGAGATGGTCAAAAAATGAAATTGCAGTTAAAAAAATGAATTTTAAATTTTCCATAGTTTTGTCATTATTCAAACAATTCCATGTTACGAGAAAATATTACAAGTGTAAAATTAGTTTCCCTGCTCCTTCACAAGATAACCCTTCACTCCCAAAAGGGAGCACGAGGCCCAAAATTTTCATTGGCATTGTGTCCTAAATTTTGTAAGCAAATGCATTTCTTTGTTACTGATAATGTGTTTAAATTACTAAAAATAAAATGTTTGTAAATCCAGTTTTCTTTTTTGCTGTTTGTGGTGCTTACTTTTTGCATTTCTCCTTGCTTGAACAATTAAAATGAATGCAATTTTGTTCCACTTTAAGCTTCTTAGCACTTCTGGGGATTGTTTATTTAGAAGCAGTAGTTTCCACTGGAATTTCAAAACAAAAACATGGAAACCTTTTTGTTAGACTTAAATTCATTAAAAGTTTGGGTTTTTGTAATCTACATTTTGGACAAAACTTGAGTTCATGATGCCCATCTTAAATCTACTTGTAAGACGTAGTGGTTTGATTTTTTTCCTCTCTTTTAGAATGTGAGTAAAATTGAATTGATGCATAGAGCACACTGCCCACAAAACAACTTACATAGGGACTATTGGCACAATTATTTGAATGTTCAAATTTATCATAGTCCAGAAGGACTTGACACCTCTTAAGACCTGTAGTGAGGTGTTGCAGGAATCAGATATTGTAGTGGATACTAGTAGAATAAATGGGCCTAACATTTTCAGTAGGCATATACAACTTTATTTTCAGTCCATTAAAAGCATAAGGTACAATAATAATATTTCCAACAGTTGGTGGTGATCAAAATAACTTGGTGGTAGTTCTGGAGCAGTTTAGGATTAAGGGCATTAATAAGTGACCCTACAAAGGTCTCTGTTGGGGTTTTAGTTTGTTTACCTTGGTACAGAAAAGACCATGAGGAGGTAACATTTTGAAAGAGGCTAAATTTAGAAAATTGAATGCTAAGTTGAAAATGAAGTAAAAACAAAATGGAAAATTTACAAGAATGGTTTATTGTGATTTATGTTCTGTATAAGAATTGTTCAGTGTTGAAGTGTAGAGTAATGAGACAAACACCAAATAATCAGTCTATCCTGGGAAAAGGTAATATGGAAGATAATCTGGAAAAAAGAAGTGGAACAATTTTCAAAATAATTGCCGCCATAAACTGTTTACTTTAACAAGAAAAGCAAAACAAGTTTTGGGAATTTGGAATGATTATTTTGGCAGAAGGAAATCACATTTGGAGCTTTCTGTGCAAATACTGGTCACCCTATTGTAGGACAGGAATTGCTGAGATGACAGTGCAGTAGACAACAGAATAAGATTAATCAGGTGGTTGAGGTTATGAAGAAAATGTGGTCTTGACTTATTTAGCCTAGAAGAAAAAGAGGGGTATTTCGGGTATGGACAACCTTAAAATAAAAGGGATGACCTGATGATGATAATTGTTAGAGAACTATTTCACTCTGTAACTTCAGTTCATGAGTGTGAACTAGTATATGAAGCATCCAGTCAGAATTTCTTTACAGTATAGGTGGCAGGAATGTATACCAAATTGTTTAAGTAATTAATAAAGGTAGGCAGTTTATATCAGCTAATCAGAGAACTACACTGTTTGTTGGGGTTTTTTGGGGGGGGGGGGGGAAGTATGAAGGGAAAAAAATGCACTATTACATCAAATAACTAGATTATTGGTGTTAAGATAAGAGCCTTAATTAGATCTATATTTCTTGCGTTTGTGAAGGCAGTCTTTGATGTCTGAACACATTATCACATTAGAATGGATTTTTTACCCTGTATGCTAGAAACATCATCATTAGGTTGCAATACGTGCACACAGTTGATTGTTTGTTTTGTTCTGTTTGAAAATGACACCTAATCAGTGGTCAGTTTTTTCCCCTTTGTTTCTCAATTTCCTGATTCTAAAAACAAGAATGTAATGTCTTCGCGTGAAGGATTGTTCAGAGCAACTGCTAATCTGTTGAGTCTACACCATCATGTAATGCAACTTTAGAGATGTGTGCTGTCGAAGTCTAATGCCAGCAAATAGACACATTCTGCTCTACAGTAAAGAGAGTTAGACAACTTTATTACCCAAAGTGGGCGAGATTGTTTTTGTTGCTTAAATTTTTTTATTTTTGGAGTGCATCAGAGAAAGAGGAGTTGGTTATATAGCAGGTTGCCAGCATACTGCATTCTTATTGTGCTTGCAGAAAATTTGGGCTAATAATGGAATGGTCCTGTATTGTCTAAAATACCTCATTATGAAGCACTTTTCCTTTTTATAGCTGTTTAAATGATTTTTTTTCAATTAATCCAATTTTTAGTTATTAATTTGGTAGGCATTTATTTGCCTGTTGTAATTGTTATAATTTCTTCTCTGGTCACTACCACCTCACATTAGAATCATATTACTGAATCTAATTTAAAAATTGCTCAGGCTAATAAAGAAGAGGTTAGCTGTAAGTGTTTTGTTGGCTCAATCCAATCTGTGTTCTTTGCATTCACTCTGGGTTTGTATCTAGCTCTTCAGTGCTGACAAGTGCCATTTAGCTTCATTTATTCATTATGGGAAAAACAATTTTAAAAGGTTAGTTACTAAGGCTACCTTCTGAAGAGGAAATAAATGAAATTGTCTAGTCCTAGAGACATAAATTGTATAACCTAATATCAAAATCCAGAACAACATGCTTAAGTCAAATTACCACTATTAAAAATATTAGAGGCTCGTGTTATGAAAAACGAGACTATCACCTTCCATCTATAATAGTTTGTAAGGCAAATAAGCTAAAAATACATTGTGCAGAAAACATTGTATGCTGACCCAACAGCAACTGTTTTTCTTACTAAATAAGAATAATACATATGCAGTGATCTGTTTTTTTTTGTTTTGTTTTAAGTATCAGGCTTTACTGTTTTACGCAATCCAGCATAATTTAGTCTGGTAATTTTATTTAAATAAGCATGACATATAACTGAACATTTTTTGATACTAGAAAAATTAGGACCTAATCTTTATTTGTGAATAAACATTTTATTTCCCTTTGAATTTGTTAGAATAGTTAGGAGAATATTGTGGTACTTTATATGCCTATTAGCTTTACAGTTTTCTTATATTTCCTATCTAGAAACCTAGACAGAACATGAATTGGTGGAGTCAATGGTGATTGGAAAGAGGTGTAAGGCTAGCAGGAGGACTTGACTGTCACTGGATGTTGAAGTGAGAAGAGAGGGCACAGTTATGAACTACTGGGGGCTTGCTAGAATCTATAAGGCCAGATTCTCAGCTGGGTATATCAAAGTAGGGACATTGACTTCAGTGCAGCTAGCTGGTTTACCCTTGCTGAGAATCTGGATCAGAGATTTCTGGAAGGCAGGCAGGGAAACTGATAACACAATTCTGTATAAATCTGGCTATCCTATTTTTAGTTTTCAGTGTTGAATTCAGAATGAGAGAGTTTCTCATAACCATGGTAAATGTGAAAACTGCTGGTCAATATGGCAAAAGTGTGAGTCAAAATTGAATTCAATCTAAAATATTTAAACTTTTTTTTCACAAAATTAATTTCACTTTTTGGCCAGCTCTTAGTGATCAGTAATTTACCAAGCATTAATGTATGAACTCTTGACTTACCAGGCCTGAAGTTGATGGAAATAAGGTGTTGACAAAAAATGATGTAAACAGCCAATTCTTTTAAAATAAAATGTAAATGTAAATATTTTCAAGAGTTAGTGAGATTTAAAAAAAAAAGAATGTAGTACATCAGTTTCTTTGGATTCTTCAAGATTGAAAGTACCATTGAATGAACTTTGTGTGTTGACTAGAAAAGCAACATACTGCTGATATTGATACTGCAAGTGAGGCATTTTAGATGTCTACATTTTGGTGACACTGGTGTGATGATAATTTGTCTTGTTCTGGGCCTTCCATCAGCTGTTCAGTATTGGCTTAATTCTGGAGCTGTCTCTTTGACTTCTGTAGGATTCTTTTATTGACTTTGAGTGTTTAACTTTCCTCAGGGTGGGAAATCAGTGCATTCTTTTTTCTTCAGATTTGTGAAAATCACAACAGGTCTGAGATCAGATGCACAGGAATTTTCTCTCAAAGAACGTGTGGGGTCCTAAATACTTGATAGTGTGCAACTCTACGAAGGAGTTCTTCTGTGGGGCATCATTTAAAAAGGTCTTAATTTGAAGACTTGATTCAATAATGTCTTATTGTTGAAAACCTCTCTTTTTAGTTACTTGACTAAAGGAAATGTTCTGGTAAATTAATTGATTGGCATATTAAAGGACTAATTTCAGGTGGAGCAATAGATTTTCACATACATTATCAATTTAGAAATACAATTTATTCCTTTCAAAATTTAGTTTTCCTGATTTTATGACACACTTCCAACTGTTTGTTAAAGTGTTTAGTGGTAACATTTCTATTACAAAAATGCAATTTTGGTTGAAACAAGCACACAAAAATCCTTCCTGTTACAGATCCAGGCTTTTCTTTGAAAAGTAATCATGTAAGGGGTATACTGAAGGGAACGAAATCAGGAGAGAAAGTAGAAGTTAGAGACTCTGTACAATTAAGGGTTAAATTAAGGCACCAAGCCTGCAAACAGTATGCACCTGCTTAACTTTGAGCATTGGAATATTCCCACTGAAACTGAAGGGGCTATGCATTGCTTATAGCTAAGTAGATACATAACTTTTTGAATAATCAAGGCTAAAATCCGTCTCCTAAGAACCTGGTTCTGAAATACTTTATCAACCTATAAAGTATATAAGAAGAAATGTTAGCATTTTTTATTTTGATAAACTACATGCCAAACTACAAACAAACTTAAGTTATGCAGCAGGTCATTTCAGAATACTAATGCAGGATAAGTATCCTCTTTTAAAAAAAAAATTACCCATACTACCACAATTGGCCTCCTCATACTCCTAGTCTTGCAATTATTGATACTACCTCATAGATATTTCTAGTGGGGGGGGGGTCCCACAGGGATTGGATCTTGGGCCTATGCTAGTCTCTCATACAGCTTTCACTATACTGAAGGATGTATAGTGAAATGACCTAAAGAAAACACAAAATTATAACTAATAGTTTGCAGATGACCCATCACTGGAAACTTTAAAATCAAGATTGGATGTTTTTCTAAAAAGATGTGCTCTAATTCAAATAGGAATTAATTAGGTAAGTTATATGGCGTGTGTTTATACTGGAGATCAAATTAGATGATCATAATAGTCCCTTCTGGCCTTTAAAAAACAAACAGATCTATGAATTGATCCATATGGCACAAGTTTTTTAAATGGTTTGCTCATCCTTCAGTATAGTGAAAGCTGTATGAGAGACTTTCCTTACGAGGCTTGTCTCTTAAGAGGCTATCCCCAAGCATCCCATATACACTGAGTACAATTCTTCTCCACCTTTACTAGAAGACCACTTCAGTCAGTTAATAGCTTTTGTTGGTCCCTTGAGTGGTCTCTGAAGACCATTTTCAACATGTAACCTTTGGAAAAGATACTTTTCCAGTAATGAAATTTAATTTTACCCCTTTTTGCCAATATTGCAGACCTGTGGGTTGTTTTGTCTTGTGGGAGATGGGAAGTGTTGCATAGGAAGTTCAATATTTTAATTATACATTGTACTTTCTTAATTTATTGGAAAAGATCTGCATTTCACTTAAATAAATTTAGTTTTGTGCCCTATTCCAGGGCAGAAATGAATTATCAGATGTTTGCTGTGTCATTATATTTCACCTTTAATATATTCTTTACAATAATAAATCTCTCCAAATTTTAAATTAATAGAACATTGTATGCCCAAGTCTCTGGAGTAGAATACGGTACAAGTAGTTATTGCTGCTTATATGTAACAGCTTAGATAAATTAATCATTTGTTAATTATAAGGATGTTTGCATTGCAACAATAATCGCATTTTGACTGCGGCCAAGAAATTTACTGCTATACTTTATAAATGTCATGAATCATGACAAAAAGCTTTTTTTTCATTAAGCATAACTCTCTGAACCTTCACTTCCTCCTGCTATCCCAATTCCTTTTTTGACTGTAAAGTGGATTTTTTGTAAGTACTCTTAAAGCATGGAGTAATGGCAGCGCAATAACCAGTTTATTTTTTATCACTGGTTAGTAATAGCATTAATATGCTACAATCTGTCTCCAATGAAAATCCCATGATCAGGCTGACTTCCTTCACTACAAATTTGTTCTCTCCTTGTTCAGTTCTGCCATCTTCCTAGCTAAGCATCTCTTTTTCAGTTTAGTTGACTCCCATGTCCTCAATCCCAGCTGCCTCTAATTCACTCCTCAAACCCTCCTATCATCCTGCCTCTGCTTCTCTTCCACCACAGGATCTCACTGATTTCTTCCAAGAAAAAACTGGAAAAAAATAGGACCTTCCTCATCCTCCTCTTGGTTTGCTTTCCTTTCCTCCTTGCCCTCATACAGCTCTCACTGCTTTTTCCCTATCACAGACGTGTGAGTTTCTCCTCTTCTTTCTTCCTTTGCCTCTGTGACCCCATCCCATCTCCTGATCTCCCTCATGCCCGCTCTCAACCCCGTCCTTACTCTTCTCCTTAACCTCTGATTCTGCTCTGGTTCTTCCCCTTCACAAGCACAACCATGCTTAAGTCACTTCCATCTTTAAAAAATAAAAAAAGCCTTGACCCCACCTGCCTCTCAAACATCTGCCTCATTTCCTTTCATCTCTAAGGTCACTGAATGCACTTACAATCACAATCTAACATTCCTGTTTTCCAGTTCCTACCTCAATCCTCCCTAATGCAGCTTCTTCCCCTTGCTCACCACTGAAATGGCTCTCAGAAAGGACCTCTTCCTAGCCAAAGTTCAGAACTCCACTCTCATCCTGCTTGACCCATCAGCCACCTTTTGACATTGTTGAGCCTTCTCCTGAAAGTCTTGTCCTCCCTTGGCTTGACTGTGACCTCTTTGTTCTCTTTCCACTTCTCTAACTGCATCTTCAGTGCCTCCTGAGAAGGAGCCTCCTTGTCCTCCCCAGATTTCTGTTGGGGCTCTGTCCTTGGTCCCCTTCTATTCTCTATATGCTTTTATCTCTGGGTAGTCTCATCCACAGACAAATTCAACTACCATCTCTATGCTATTGATTCACAAATGTCCCTCTCTACTCCACACCAGTCTCTTTCTGCTCAAGCTAAAAATCTTGGCCTGTCTCTCTGACATCTGCTTGTGTATGTCCAGTTGTCAGCTCAAGCTGGACGTGGCTAAAAGAGCTCTTAATCCATCCCCCCGCAAACCCTACCTGCTACCTCATTTCTTGATCAATGTGTTCATCACCACCATCCAGCCCATACTGGATTTGGACTTCTTTTCAGGCTATACCTAATCTTGCCAATTGTTTTTGCATAGCATCTCTAAGCTATGGCTGTCATGCTCTTTGGAGTGGCTCGCGACCCCAAGTGCTAACCTCAGGGTAGACTGTCAAAAAAGCCGGGCAAAAACCCCAAACTGGCCGTATGTTCTGTAATTAGATTTCACCAACCCGATAACAAGTGTGAACTCCTAAGACTGATATAGTGCTTTCCCATGGAGACACAGACAGTCTCCTTCTATGTGATTGATAGACGGTCACTGTGACCGGGGTCCTAGTCGGGAGTCAGCTTTGGTCACTCAGTTAGGGTGAACTGCAAAGAATGGGGCAGACAATCCCCAAAAAGCTGGTTGATATTCCAATACTTAGATTTACCAAGCCAGCATAAAACAGCTGCTTTATTACCTCACTGGTTACTAAGAAATCCAAGCAACACAGTTCCCTCAAAGTGATCCAGCCCCAGACCTCCATCCACGTACCTAAGTCAAATATGATGACTTCTGAAAATCTTATTTCATCATATAAAAGAAAAGGTTCTACCAATCCCAGAGGATCAGACATGTTACCTCCCAGGTTAATTAATGTTTCAGATGTTACCGAATACATGCTACAGCCAATTCTTATTAACTAAACTAATATTTATTAAAAAACAGTATGGTTAAAAGATCAATATACATACACATGAGTTCAATTAATTGAGGTTCAGATTCATAGCATAGATGGTGAGCTTTGTAGTTGCAAAGAGTTCTTTCAGAAATAGTTCATAGGTTATAGTCCAATAGCCAAATATCCTATTCAGGGCGTACAAGCATAACTGGGACCTCAGTCTTGTGAGTCAAACTTCCCCGATGAAGCCTAAGCAGATCTGAGATGACTGAATCAGGACCCAAGGATCTTTTATACAATTTCATGTCTTTTACAAGTTGGGAGTTCAAAAGGTAATTAGCATGACTTTTTGAAAGAGGTCCATCACTGGTACTTAGCTATAGAATTAACATAAGGCAATTTGCTTGTTCCTCCACCATTCGCAGATTATTTGCTATACATTTCAAAGAGAGATGAATACAGAGCTATCCTGTGTTTACAATTCATTTAAATGATAGGACTTTTTTTTAACCTCTGAATTATCAGAATACAGCATAGACAGGGACTGTTGATTACATTGTCAACCCTACTCATACATATGTAAAAACACAAACATTATCTCCCCACGTGTCTTTTGAGGGTTATTTATTTTGCAGGATGTTTAACCCTTTCTAGCCATGCGTCAGTCACTTTACACCCAAAATCACAACATTCAGGTTATTCCCAGTCCTAAGGGGACCAGTCACTTACCCCAGGTCAGTTGTACTCAGATCTCAAACCAAAGACCATGCCTGCAGCCAATCCTGTAATAAACTAAACATTTATTAACTAAGAAAAGAAATTAGTTATTTAGAAGGTTAAAACGGGAAACATACAAGCACAAATGAGTTAGTCTTCGATTTTAAAAGATAATATAAGCTTCTATAATAAGCAGCTCTGCTTTTACCCTTTAGGGCTGACCCGTGCCAAGAAATCTCCTTGTCAGGGATTTTTATCTGTCACCCCAGAATCTAAGCTGATGGGGTGAGTTCATGTGCAGGTCTCCCCTTCCTGCAGGGAGTGCGGAATGCAATCAACCAGGTCTCTGTCCTTTGATGCTACTGATGACTCCTTTGCCCATCTTGTGTGCAGGTTGAGCACTTTACTTTAATTAATGCTGCTTTTCCTCTTTGGGATGTTACACGACAGAAGTTTACAATGCAAACACTTGATATTTGCATCCCATAGCATAAAGTTATTTTATAAGTAAGATTAATACCTGCAGCATCCTACAAGTATTCCATAAAGTCTAAATATATTCTTATAACACTAATATCTATTTTAACTATACTTTCAGGTAAACGGGACTAGTTTCCAACTATGCATTTGTCAGAGTTCAGTGAAGGCCTGGGCCTTTACATGAGCTGGCACCTGGTCTGCCAGCATCTCAATGACCTCTCCTAGCCATCCACACATCGAAGTTCTCACCTCACATCTCAATTATTGCAACATCTTTTTCTCTGGCCTTAACACATGCAATCTTGCCTTACTCATCCATTCAGAATGCTGCTGCAAAGACCATTATAAGGTCATTTTTTTTCTTTTTGTTCTCTTTGTATATCACCTAGCACAATGAGGTCCTGGTTCAGGACAAGGGTGCTTGATGCTTCAGTAATACAAATAATAAATAATTATATATTTCTAGGTCCAGGAGGGTATGATTGTTGGTCTTAGTGGGTAGTAATCAAATCTTAAGATCATATCTCAAGGTGAGGAGGTGGGGTTTTGCCCCCTAGAACAACATACAGAGGGGAACCTTTCTACATGGGAGGGAATTTAAAAAAAAAAAAATCTGCTTTCTCTGTGTCATCTTCAAATCCTCCAGCCTCAGGGAGGATTGTCTGTGAATCCAGGGATCTCTATGGGAAGAGTTGATGAAGAGTGGATGAGAATTGGGTTTCCAAGTGTGAGGGGCTTCCATGGCTTTGAAGATTGCCTTTCTTCTCCAGCATAGTAGTATTGACTGGGATGTGTTATCTTTTCCTTCAAGTCCCTTGTGTTAGGGATTCTTATTTAGCAGGCACCTGGGGTGCAAGCAGTAGGTGCTTGAACTAGAGGTGCAGGGGGTGCTGCAGCACTCCTGGCTTGAAGTGGTTTCCATTATATACAAGGTTTACAGTTTGGTTCAATGGCTCTCAGCACCCCCAGTATAAAAATTGTTCCAGCAACTCTGGTGGCACCAGGAGCCATAACTGTAGTGGGGGATAGAGCATCTGCATATATGGCCCAGTCTTATGAAAGATTTCCCAGGATCCACACAACTTATGTCTGGGTAGGTCTTATAGCCTGTTTCACAGATGTGTAAACCCTTCTTCTTTGACAGTAACCTTCCAGGAAGAACTCTGTGAGAGGTTCCTCATGGAGACTTCTCCTTTGGGTTTCATTGTGGGAGGAGTGATTCCACCCTCGTTTTTATTTAGCCCTCAAGTGAGGGCTATGTGGAAGGTAATAGAGGAAGTCAAAAGCAGCTGCATGAGTGAAAGATAATCCACTCTCCGCCTGAATTTTTGAAAACTTTATTATAGAAAAGAAATGATTGCTGCTATTAAAATATGCTAAAATAACTTTAAATCAACATTGTTTTGCCCATTTAAGCCATTTTTTTTATTTTATCATGCTCCTTTTTCATATTTTTCCATTTTTGTTTAATGAAGTCACTTCGAGTGGACTGGCTAAAAATCTTACAATGTAGGAGCTGAACAATGTATGTTATATCTGAAATGCTGTTAATCATATGGATGCACTTTGTTTCACTTTAAAAAAATACGTCTGTCAGGATATCCATTATGAATCCTGGTTTTAGAGACTGCAGACAAGCATATAAACATAAATTCTATATATGTCTTTATAGCACAATAGAGTAAAGAGATACCATCAAAACAACTTGTGTGATAACTTGCTACTTAGTATAACAACTAACACCTTAGATCTGTTTAACTGAAAATGATTAGCACATAATTCAAAAATAATTCTCTATTTGTTCAGTGTGCTTATTTTGTGCATTTAAAAGCAGTTTGTATATAGTCAGTCTTGCTGTTTTCAATTCTCTAGTACATTTGTTCAGTTTCCCCTGTTTGAGTGTGTCTTGGATTTTGTTACAACAAAAAGTACATTGTAGAATACAAAGGTACAGCCTGGGGAACTAGAGATTGTCTATGATTGATGATTAAAGATATAATGGCATTGTTTAATGTTTAAATTTCCTTCCTTCCTCCCACCTTACCCAGTCAACGTGATGCAAAATTCAGTAGAGGGATTAGAGAGGCTTTTCATTCCCTCCTTTCTTTTTTTTCTCCTCCTCCTGTCCCAGAAACTAAATAAAACACACTCCCACTAAGCAAGCATTTTGGCAATTACCTAAGCAGCAGTATAATACCCCTGTTCTATTTGGCAGACATGAAATACAGTAGCTGCTAAATCGACAGTGAACTGGGCAGTTACTATTTAGTGGTGTTGGACATCACTAAGGAATCAAGAAAAGAATGCTTTAGAAATGGCAAATAAGTTCCAGTAGTGTGTTGTATTACACAAGCCGTGAAGCTGTTTTAATTTAGAAACTTTGCAGATATTATGGAGAATATCTGGTAGTTTCAAAATATAACCCCCCCAGTATAACATTTTGCTGTAAATATACAATTAGTATAGCATTCAGTTTCCCCTGTTTGAGTGTTTCACAGTAGTGGTTAAAGTTTGCAGCTCTCCTCAGTTACTTTCCCCTCTTCCTGCACTAGTATTTTTCCTATGTGTATCCCTCTGTGACTGGGCCTGGGCTTACTGGTGGTGGTGTGTCTAGTGGTTAGGTTGCTGGACCTCCCACTTTGCCTGGTCGCTGGTGCCTCTTGCCAGTAACCATTCCAACACTCTGACAATCCGCCTCAGGCCAGGTCACCAATTTGTTCACCCCCTTCTGGGATAAGAGTTCAAATAAATATATAAATATATAAAGCCCCACAGCTTTACAGCAATGAAGGTTTTAAATCCATCTCCTAACCCCTGTAGCTGGCTTGCCCTTGCCTTGGGGCTTCCGATGTCTCGATCCTCTCCTTACTTCTGAGAGTGGGTTGTGGAAAGGAGATTTATGCCCTCTGTGCAACCAGGGTAGCTGTTAGGGGAGCTTGGGCCCTCCTGCTTCAGCAGGCTCTGGCCCAGTGTCCTATTAAAAGCAACAATATCCGATGCCCTGGACTTTCTCGAGGTTGGGTCACTTCCTACCATTCATCTCTCCCCAAAGTCTCAAAGTCCAGCATAAGATGGCAAAAAAGAAAATAACTGAACCTTCAGCCCATCTGGGATCAGCTGATAGACCTATCCTGAAACCTCTTGAACAAGGGAAGTGCAGAAGGGGACTATCTTCCTATCCTGTATGTCCCCTTCTGAGCAGTCTGGCTCCCTTTTTAAGTTCCTTCTCTACCTGGAGCAGGATCTGCAGGTGCAAGGGGTTGAAGTCAGCTTGGGCCCAGGATCTTAATCCTTTCAGTTTCAATGTGGAGTTTATATACCCCATCACACTCTCCTTTAAAAATAGTGGTCCAAAATATTGCAGTCAGTGGAGTTGCACCTGTTTACACCAGCAGAGAATTTGGCTCAGTATTCATTTAATAGTTTATGTACTGATGATCTTGGAGAGTAACATCGCACAGACAGGTAAAAATGGAACTTTAAAGAATAATAAAATAATTTGCATGTCCCTCCACCAGCAATCTGTGGCCATATGCAAAGATATGTCATTGCAGAAGAGCAAACCAGTGGCATCCATTGGTTCTATTCCATGGGCCTTCTTAGAAGATATCCTGTCAGAGTTGTTCACTCTTCTCCCTGTCTTCCTGCTTCTGTTGTGTTTAGTCTGCTTTGGCAATCAAGGGAGCAAGAATCCCAAATTTAATCTTGGATTTAGCACATGGCAAAGCAGCACACAGCTGTTCGTGTTATGTAGAGGAAACCGATTTTGCCTAATTATATTGAAACATAAATTCTGATGAAGCCCCTTAGCTCTACTATGGGATGAATTAAAAATTGTCATTTAGAATTGCCTAAATTTGATGGTGCTGCAGTTTGGTTTAACTGTTCCATACAGGACAACTAATCAATCACTCTTTGACAGCTAGTTGGTTAAGGCCAAGGTCTTCACATTATTGTAGCTTATGTGTAGAATTTCAAAAATACTGCTACAGTGACTGTTTAACAACTCTGTGACTTGGGGGGGGGAAAAAAAGTTGGACAAACTAATTTTTTTCCCTCTTTGTCCCTCTAATCTACTAATCACTTGCATTTTTCTTGTTCAGATACTTACACTCATCTCCCTCTAGGTGAATATATTAGTATAATCAGACATGAGTACATTTTGTGATTGCTGGCTCATTTGAATGGATTGGGATACTTCTCCCCCTTCAGCTTTATTGCAGGATGGATAAAAATTATTTAAAAATGGATTTTAAATTTAAAATAAATACAGGTTTGTTTGTTTTTTTTAAATAAACCCATTTGAAATTGACAATCTATGTAAAGCCTAAACTTTCAATAATTAAATTAAAATACAATTTAAATTAAATAAAAACATAATATTAAGCAGTACATGTTTGCTACTAAGTTTTAAAGAATGTGAAACAATTGGACTGGTGAAAGTCGCTAGCTAAGCACTCGAAACCAGAGTTCCTTGAAGTGCTAAACTAACCCTTGGCAGCAGTAGCCTCTTCTGCAAGTTCAGAGAATATTTTTTTCATTTCAGTTGATTTAACTAGTTCAGTTCAATGATTAATTCATTCAAAGTTAAGAAACTAAGGGAAACTGGAAGAGGAAAACACGCTTTTCTGCTTTTTTCAATCTAAGAATAAATACCTAGTAGTGAGAGGGTGAGATCTACTAGTTCTACAATCTTGAACAACTTGGTACCCAGAAATAGTTAGTTCAGTGCAATAACTACTTTCTTTGTCTAATAAATCAATTGGGTTTTTAAATGCAAAACACGTTTGACAAACTTTATGTATCCACATTTAAGAAAGCTTTATGTAACTAATGAAAAAGTATTTTAAAATGCTGATCTTGTGCATTTAATTGAATTTGAATTTCCATCCAAGTAGAACGTGATACAAATCACAAGTTAAAAATAATCATCTAGTAAATTAGAAATGTATAGTTTGCCGTTTTCTAGCATAAAAATGTAAAAATTAAGAATTTGAATTAAACTATGTAATTGCTTAAACAAATGTGCACATATGTTGTGTATCCACCTAGTTACAAAAAGGACCACATTTAGTATAAAGACTATATTTGGTTGCAAATCAATATGTTTTAATGGTTATTGACCAATGAGAATCAACCTAAGTACAAATACAAAACATAATTAAAATTGATTAATTAAATCAAGGTTTCCTGCTTGATGATTTAAATAATGATAGAAAGTTGGTGATATAAATCAATTCACCCTGCTTTATTGTGTGCAGCAATGCAAGAACAACCGTACTGGGTCAGACCAATGGTCCATCTGACAGTGGCCAGTGCCAGATGCTTTAGAGGGAATAAACAGACCAGGACATTTATGAAGTGATCCAGTTTCTGGCAGTTGGAGGTTTAGGGACCCCCAGAGCCTAGGTTTGCATCCCTGACCATCTTGGAAAATAGCCATTGATGGACCTAGCCACCACAAACTTATTTCTCTTTTGAATCCAGTTCTCTGACTTCAAGATCAGAAGGAACCATCATGATCATCTAGTCTGACCTCCTGCACATTGCAAGCCACAGAACCTCATCTATCCAGTCCTGTAATAGACCCCTACCCTCTGGCTAAGTTACTGAAGTCCTCAAATCATGATTTAAACATTACAGAGAATCCACCATTTACACTCGTTTAAACTGCAAGTGACCCATCCCCATGCTGCTGAGAAAAGCAAAACCAGAGTTTCTGCCAATTTGACCTGGGAGAAAATTCCTTCCGAGCCCCAAATATAGTGATTAGTTAGACCTTGAGCATGTGGGCAAGACCCTCCTGCCAGACATCTGGGAAAGAATTCTCTGTAGTAACTCAGAACGTCCCCATCTAGTGTCCCATCACCAGCCATTGGAGATATTTGCTCCTAGTAGTTGCAGATCGGCTACATGCCACTGTAGGCAGTCTAATTATACCATCCCCTCCATAAACTTATCAAGCTCAGTCTTTAAGCCAGTTAAGTTTTTTTTGTGCCCACTGCTCCCCTTGGAAGGCTGTTCCAGAACTTCACTCCTCTGACCATTAGAAACCTTCACCTAATTTGAAGCCTAAACTTGTTGATGGCCAGTTTATATCCATTTGTTTCTGAGTCCACATTGGCTCTTAACTTAAATAACGCCCCTCTCCCTGATATTTACCTCTCTGATGTATTTATAGAGAGCAATCATATCTTCCCCTCAGCCTTTTTATTAGGCTAAATAAGCGAAGCTCTTTGAGTCTTCTCTTTATAAGGTAGGGTTTCCATTCCTTGGATCATCCTAGTAGTCCTTCTCTGTAGCTGTTCTAGTTTGAGTTCATCTTTCCTAAACATGGGAGACCACAGTTGTACACTATATTCCAGATGAGGTCTCACCAGTACCTTGTATAATGATACTAACACTTCCCTGTCTGTACTGGAAATACCTCACCTGATGCATCCTAGAACTGCATTAGCCTTTTTCATGGCTGCATCACATTGGTGGCTCATAGTACTCCTGTGATCAGCCAATACCCTCAGGTCTGTCTCCTCCTATGTCACTTCCAACTGATACAGCCCCACCTTGTAGCAAAAATTCTTGTTTAGTCTCTAAATGTCTGACTTTGCATTACTAAATTTCATCCCATTTGTATTACTCCAGTATACAAGGTTGCCCTGATCTTCTTGTATGATATTCTGGTCCTTCTCCTGTATTGGCAATACCTCACAACTTTGTGTCATCAGCAAATTTTATTAGCACACTCCCACTTTTTGTGCCAAGGTCAGTAATAAAAATGTTAAATAAGATTGGTGCCAAGACTAATGCCTGAGGAACTCCACTGGTAACCTCCCTCCAGCTTGACAGTTCACTTTTCAGTATGACCCATTAGTCTCCCTTTTAACCAGTTCCATATCCACCTTTCAAGTCTCATATTAATCCCTATCATCTCCAATTTAACTAATAATTTCCCATATGGAACTATATCAAATGCCATCTTGAAATCCAGGTACATAAGATCTACTGTATTTCCTTTGTCTAAAAAATCAGTTATCTTAAAGGAGGAGATGGGGTTGGTCTGTCACAATTTCTTTTTTAAAACTATTGTATTTTATTCCAATTCCTGTTAACCTCTAGGTCCTTAACTACTTTCTCTTTCAAAATTTGTTCAAAGACTTTGCATACAATTGAGGTCAAACTAACAGGCCTGTAGCTTTCTGGATCACTTCCTTTCCCTTTCTTAAAAATAGGAACTATATTAGTAATTCTCCAATCATAGACTACAACACCTGAGTTTACAGATGGATTAAAAATCTTTGCTATTGAGCTTGCAATTTCATGTGCCAGTTCCTATAATAATCTTGGAAGGACTATTTCGAGGGGTCCAGATAATCTCCCATTAAGCGGTTTGAGTTTGCTTTCTACCTTGGATGTAGTAATTTCTACATCCATAACCTCATTCCCATTAGTCACTATGCAACTACCCTCTATTCATTAGCCTCATTAAAAACTGAGGCAAAGTATTTCTTTAGGTGTGGGGCCATGCCTAGAATATCTTTAATCTCCACGCCATTCTTAGTGCTTAGCGGTCCCACTTATTCTTTCCTTGTTTTCTATTTATTTATATGGCTATAGAACCTTTTACTATTGGTTTTAATTCCAGTTCTCACTTTATCCCTATTCTTTTTGACTTCCAAGAGAGAGCTTTTCTTTTTGCTCCATTCCATCTTCCATCCCTTGTAAGCTTTCTGCGTTCTCTTAATCACCTGTTTGAGATGCTTGCTCTTCCAGCTTGGTCTGCAACTCTTTCCTGTGAATTTTTCCCTTTGCTTGGGATGCAGGCTTCAGCTAGTTTCTGCAACTTTGACTTAAAATAATTCCAAGCTTTCTCCACATTCAAATCCTTGAGTTCTTCGGTCTAGTCCACTTACCTAATTGCCTTAATTTTTTTAAGTTAGCCCTTTTGAAATCAAGGATCCTAGTTGCAGATCTATTTTTGTTTATCCTTCCATTTAGTTTAGTTACGGTAGTGCCTAAGAGCCCCAGTCATGGACCAGGACCCTGTCCTGCTAGGTGCTGTACAAACACGGTGTACTGAGGCTACATTTGGAAATTCAAAGCTTGCAATGACCACTTTCCTATAGGAGAGCAGAATATAGATGATCAGTAGCTTTCTTGGCTGTTGACAGTAACTGTAGCTGGAATAGTTTTTCTCCCCCGCCCCCCACCGGTAGTTGATGGGATTCTTTCCTTATGACACTTTAACCCAACATTCTAGCTACCTAAATCCCTCCTTTTTCTAATAGCATCCGCCACAGAGGTAGCTAATGCAGTGCAAATGTGCCTTGCCCTACCTTGTCTCTTTTTTGCTGAGGCACAGACCATTTCTAGTATGGAGTGGACATAATTATTCTGCTTTATAAGTGTACAAGTAGAAATACCCATCCCAAGACCTGAATTAAATACAGAATTCAATTAATCAGTGTCACAATACAACACCTTTATATCAACCACACTCAATACCAGATAAGAGGGAAAACATGCATCTGTAAAAATTGAAGTCTTTGCTATTTCTTCCCACACCCAGAGAAAACATTACTTTTAGTATTGGGGGACTGAGAGGGTGTTGAGGACAGGGTTCAGATCCTAGTTCTTTTTAAATGTATTTTGTCACACCCCTGCCACACAGCAACTGGAGTCTTTGGAGGAATTCTAGCTCACCCAAGCAGAATTCCCCAGGATTCTAAGGGAACACATACTGGAGCAAAAGCTCTGACACCCTTTGAAAGCATGTGTGCTTCAGGGCAGTTCTGGTGGGACAGTTGAAGGGGGTAGGACCATGGCTTTATCCTACCCTCCACATCTGTCTTGTACGTGCACCCTCTTTACCCTTTCCTCATCCTCACACATCCCAGTTATGCATTTATGCAATGCCAGCCACTAACGCGGATGTATGCTAGCAAGAAACTCCACTTAATAATTGGGCAGCTGCATTCTGTGCCACCTTCTATTCCTGACTGGCCTTAAGGTGTGACTCCATTTAGACTGCATTGCAGTAAACTCAGCTTGAGATGTTACCAAACTAATCTAATTTACTGCATCTGAAATAAACCGTTGCACTCTTCTTCCCAATTGTAGATGGAAAGCATAAAATTATATATGAGAAAATATATGGAATGATACTGGTTGATATTAGGCAATCAAAAACATCCTGAAATAGATGTGTGACCAGTTACATAGGTCAAACTTGATAGGCTACATTGACACCTTTCTGTGCGACATTCATTTGTTTTTAAGGTGTCTCTTATACAGCTGCCATTATTTGAAACCATGGAATATCCTTTATAGAGCACAGTCTAATTGTGTCATGTTTAAGGTTTCAAAAGTAAATATTTAATGTTGTGGAAGACTAAACTGTAGATTCCAGATGTGATCTAATTCTGTGTGAAAAGGGATTTAAAGCCAATGATCCCTTACTAACTGTGAGTCAGCCACCCCCTTTCTTTTCCGTTCTTCTGTTATCCTGGTGAGGAATTTCAGAATTTACTTCCAACTTGATTTGCTTTCTGTTCTTTTTCACTTTTGCTGGCAGCTTTCCTGGGCTGCATATCAAATTGCACCTCACTGAGGTTCCTCAACAACTTATGTGTAAAGCTGCTTGATTGTGACGTCCCCTGGGGCTCTGAGTTTTGACTTGAGAGAATGTGCTTGTGCTCTGTGAATACTGAGCCACTGAGGAACCTCAGGCTGAGATGTCTAGAGGCCTTTGATTTAGTTTAAAAATGGATTGCTTAGAAAGTCATTAGTCTGTCTCTGCTCTTGCTACCCTTTGTACAACCTTTCACTGCCATTTATTTTAGAAAGTGGAATGATGAAGCAATCTTGACAAAATTGAATTGAAGGCTCAAAAAACAAAAATGCAATTGTAAATGTCCTAGTTGCTAGCGGAACATAATTTAATGATCTAGTTTAATAATTTTGCTTCTAAATCTGAGAACAAGCTTTCATTCAGTGACTGTCAGCCTTAAGCTGTCTAAAGCATAGATGACAACACCTGTTGCAGACGGCAGCTAGGGCCCATTCACACTATGGGCTAGATTCTCAGCATGCAGCTATGCTAATTTACACCAGTTGAGATTCCGGCTCCATTAGTACAACTGTGTTATGTAACTAGTTTGACCCTCTCATCCAACCTAGTTACAACAAACATAGTTGAACCAGCAACCAGCAGCTTTTTTTCACAATACAACCATGTCTATCAGCCATCTTCCACATCTACCTTACTGTCTAACTGTTGGTGTATTCTGAGAAAACTGGGCAAGTATAGGATACCTGCTTGACATGCACACACAGCAGCACCGGCAGCACCTGGGGCAATGTACTCTGGGATTGCACAAAGAACTTAAAGGAAGGAGGATTGCCAAACTAGATATGCAGCCATAGTTCAGGGGTTTTGTCTAAAGAGCAAAATAAGTGTTATGACCTGATTACAGGAAGATAACCATATGCAACTAATATTGTGTGCTGTGAGTTAGTAATCTTAATGTGTGTAGACACAAAACCATGTTTAGAGCCAACCATGTCTCTCGATGTCTACACTTTTAATTAAATTTGTAACCACAGTCTAAAATGACTGTTAGCATCACAGCATCAGAACCTAGCAGCAGTACATGTAGATGATGATGATAGACCTCCCACTCTAATTTTTATTTTAGAAAAGATGGAATCTCTACTAGTAGAAGATGGGATGTAGAGTTGCTGTTGCTCAGAATTCCAGTTATTTCTTCTTACAGACTGGACCTCTGTCTTTCCCTTCAGGTTAGCTCCTTTGTCCCTTCAGTCCTTCTTGGGTAGGCAAAGGAGGAGAGTCCCATTTGACTCCCTCCCCACCCTTAAATAAGATTTATATAAGGCAGGAATCCTTTGTTTCCCAAACTTGACCCCTCCCACCCCCCTTCCCTTTTAGTGGAAAGTTACAAGAAGTCCAAGATAATGTTTAGTATCAGGTGAGCAGACCACCTGGCCTAGTAGTGTCACAGTTACCTCCTAGGACGCCTCCCAGGAGTGGGAGAGATTAGTATCTTCACAGTCTTATTGTTCCTGTCTGATGGCCTGTCCTCTGGTGGGTGTCTTCCCAATACACACCCTGTTGTAGTTGTTACAAAGTCCATATTCCTAACTTTATATACAGAAATAATACATGTATACAAATTGGATAATCACATTCAGTAAATCATAACCTTTCCAATGATAACTTAAATGAGCCATCTTGCATAAAGTACATCTGTTATGTCATATCCTTATTATAAGCATATTTCCATAAAGAATATGGAGTGTTAATGTCACAGGGAGATACAGAAAATGTGTAGGAGGAGCTGAGTGGAGATTGGGACTTGGACTGCGAGCCTGGATGGGGCTACTAGGACTGGCTGGGCAAGGAGATTGGGACTGAGATGACAAGTCTGAGGAGTGGAGACTGGGACAAAGAGCCAAAGGTGGGGAAGAGCCTGGACAGGAATAGGGATAGGGACAAGATGAAGGGGATGGAGTAGAAGGGGTCAGACTTGGGGCAAATGGGCAGAAGATCTGTGCCCACTAGAGCACTCTCACCTCCAGTGTCTGGAATGGAACCCAAGATTCTTGAGTCTCACCATTCATCTGCTGTCAACTCACAAAAAATTACATTAAATGGTAAGGCTGTGAAGTCAAGCACTCCAAAGTTAGGAAGCCAGAATTAAGAATGCCTATAGGTTTTGTGTGTAATTTTGTATAAAGTGGGGTGTGGGTGGGGGGCGGGGAGGATCTTTTTCTGCTCCTTCTCCCCCAGTCCCTGTTACACAAGCAGGACCAAACTGCTTATTCCTCTCAACTCTAGCAATCACTTTACACTTAAGGGCTAGAATCTTGTTTTTAAATAAAAGTTGATCTTTTTTATAAGACAAATAAGTCAGCTCTATTAACACGGGGTGTGCACAAACCTCTTCTATCTTGTCGGTACTAAATATATATTTCCTCCACATGTAAAGTGGCTTTATTCACACATTGGTTCCTGTTCATGGAACTGTGACTTTTTTATTTTTAGAGTGCTGCTATCTTCTTCCCTTTCTGCTATGTCTGACCATGGCTTATTGAACTCATGCCAAGATGCATTTGTTCTACATACACCAATTTTAAAGTTACATGTAAGCTTCAACATAACTTTTCTTTTTAAATATTGTTAATCTTACTTGTTGTCTGGAGTCCCTAGGTGCCATCACAAAAAAATGAATAACAATACTTATGTATTTCTACATTGAAACCTGGAAATCACTGCATTTTAACAAATAGTTCCAGTTATAGAATAGTTGAGATAACTAATTAAAACGTATATAAAAAAATTGATCCAATAAAACTTGACAGAGAGAAGCATTTATCCACTATCTTTTCAAAAGTAAGAGTGTGTGTGTGAGAGAGAGAGATACTAGGGGCTAGAGAGGAAAAGATTTTACTTGGTGACTGTGGTGATGTCTTTCTACATGATGAATACAGTAGTCCCCTGACTGTACAATGAAATGAATAGACTATAATGATGGCTTCTAGGCATTCTAAAAAATCAAAATTCTTGCCCTAGAGGA
The DNA here is from genome assembly GCF_011386835.1 of Chrysemys picta bellii. Taxonomy (NCBI): domain Eukaryota; kingdom Metazoa; phylum Chordata; order Testudines; family Emydidae; genus Chrysemys; species Chrysemys picta. The sequence goes on from NC_088792.1 coordinate 206,072,557, forward strand.
CAACTTTACACCCTTTTCATTATTTTTTTTATTCTAAAGGCAAAATAAAGATGTGGTGGTGTCAGTGATAATTCACTGGACACTTGTTTCCATTTAGCACTGAAAAGCAAATACTTTCAAGCTGAAATGTAATAAAATGTGTTACCTGGAGAAGTGTATTCATGACATGTTCACCTGTGCAAGTGTTACAGGAATAATAATTTATTAATGGTCTGGATTATGGTATTCACTCCAGTGCAGACATAAGATTGGTTTTAGCTTCACAGATGTTCTGTTAACTATGAAGCATGTTGAAAATTGTGTGGTATAAGAAAAGCATGAAAGTAAGGTGTATGTTCTAAAATGCACAAAAACATACATTACAATATAACATGGATCTGTGTGTTCCCGCCCCTCTCCCATATGGTAACTGTGGCCTGATTAGCCTAACGTGGACTTGATTGCAATGCATGCTGTTAATTTTATCTGGTTAGTTCTCAGTTGTAACAAATATAGTGCTCAAAAGTGGTAACAAGATGCAGGAATGAGAAACTGTTGCTCCTTGTTTGTACAGTTATAACATGTGTCCCATTTAGGCAGACCCTCCTGTTGGAGGTGGGTGTTTGGAGCCACACAGCCATAGGCTGAATTCCTCCTGAGAACTCCCCTGTATGCACTTCACTCCCCAGGTTGCACCAATCCTGCTGTCTGGGTCAGTGTGGAGGGATTAGCGGGGACCATGGCCCGGCCTCCTTACAAGTGTTGTGCATCTGTGGGGAAGTGGGAAGGGAACACCTTCCTGGGCTCACAGACTGCAGTTATGCCAAGCCCTTGTGCAGGTTGCATCCTGGGTGGGGGCAGAGGAAGAAAGGATGCAGTTTTCACTCTTTTCACTACCCCCTGTGCACCCGAGTAAGGGCCCGCCACAGTCAGGCCCTTACTGAGGGCGGAAAATAAGACATACTCCTACTTAGAGTATTTCAAGATAGCATGTAGATGTGAAATGGATCAGCTTGTTGTAAAGCTTTTCATGTTGACAGAGATAATACAGGCATAAAAGAAAGAGGAAAGATACTGTGGTTGTGTTATGGTCTGTTCTATTCACATAAGATTCATTTAAATGCACATTACATTTTCCTGATTTACTCATCTCCTTTGTGTCCGAGAGCTATTTTAATTGGATTTACTTGTTCTGTTTACTAGGGAGTTGAGAGCTTTACTGAGTAGACACAGTACCAATGTAATAGCAAGGAAGACTATTTTACTAAATTTCTGGTGTTAAAAGCAGCTGAACTTTATGTAGTGTTTGGAGCGGGGGAAGGGAAGGGAATATAATGGGCCCAATTTTGAGAATTGTACAGATAGGTGCACAATTTCATGTGCATATAATTTGCATATGAAATCCCTGCAACTGTGCACCTACCCTGGGGATTTACACATGCAAATAGCATGTTAGCAACCTAACTGGCCTTTACTTGTACGTGTACCGCTATGCACATGCAGTACCTGCATGTATTAAGCACATAATTTTACTGTTTTGCATGCAGTAACTGTGTGTGTGTGGTTTTCACATACTAAACAGCTTTACGATTTAATTTTAAAATTGCATATTACATATAACATAATGGTATGTCATGAAGTTCATTCCAAATTTATTTTAATATTCATAATCATTACTTCACAACATGGTCATTTCTATTCGTGTGCTCTTTTCATTTATTTGAAAAAATAAAGATGGTGGTTGTTTAAAAACTGTTCAGCAACCAATGTTAGTATGGCTAAAAGATGGGCTAGTGGACAGAACAGAAGTAGAGGATAAAAGCATTAAAATAAGTGCAGTTTATTCCATGGTATGTTGTGTATTTTTACATACACAAATGTCCAGTTGTTAAAATGCTTCCATTTTTGGAATTTGTGTGTGGTGTTCATATTCCTGCTACGTGTAGACTTGCTGGGTTAAATACTGACCTGATTTCTATCCGGTGAAATCCTGGACCTATTGGCGTCTCTGATGAAACTCCTGTTAACTTAAATGAGGCCAGGATTTCACCCACTGAGTTTTCAAGATTTGACCTGTTCCATTGTGGGAGGAAGGGTCTTGTTTGCTCATATAAAGTTATTGGGTGTCAAATATTAGACTTCACTTTGATTGCTGACACAAGTTAGATTATCCAGAATTCCGATTAATTTCATTAGACTTTGATTAGGCTCTTCTTGAGCAAGAAATAGAGAAACAAGATCTTAAAAAAAAAAAAAAAAAAAAAAAAAAAAAAAAATTAAAACTCTGCTGTTCAGAAATGTGGGTTTCGTTTTTTTTTCTTGTGAAGAATTCTGTGTTTCAAGATAAAAATATCTTGATTAGTTCTAGCGATCAAGATATATTAAATATTTGATACGATAGTTTTAAATAAGCAAAACAAGATGCTTACTTGCATTGTATGTAACTTACTTCAGCTCTCAATGTTCCAATGCTTGGAAGGATTTTTATTGGTAAATGGCCAGTTTCACTGTACACCCTAAATTGGAAAAATATTTCCATCAATTTTATTGAATTCTACAGAGGAGCAAAGAGAGAAAAATTACTTCCTGAGTACTTACTAAACTTTAAGGATATTTACTTTGTATATTTTGGTATGTGATGTTGACAGTTTGTGTGTTAACATTTAAAGCTTTAACTTCATCTCAATGTCTTTCATTAAATTGTCTGACTCCTCTTCTCTTCTCCCCCAAGCCCATAATTTCCAGCACCTGGGAAAAGTTAAATAAATAAAAAATGCTTAAAATACTCATATCTATTGAAATTATAAAAAATCTAATTCTGCCCAGCATTTTAACAACTGGACATTTGTGTATGTAAAAATACACAACATACCATGGAATAAACTGCACTTATTTTAATGCTTTTATCCTCTACTTCCGTTCTGTCCACTAGCCCATCTTTTAGTAATTATCAATTCCTGCCTCAGAGTGGAATATGCATTGGAAAAGTTGTTTGGAGGACAACTGCGTGCTTGCATAGCTGCTTCTTTCCACCACGCTCGGCTGTAGCCAGCAGTCCTTCATTTTTATGCGCGCGCTCTCTCTCTCTCTCTCTCAATACTAAATTAGCAAGACCATTTTAAGTTGAAGTGAAAGGGTGATAAACAATTTTATATAAACTCATATTTGTTTCTTGTTTATACCTGTTGGTTCTAGTTCTCAGAAGCTGTAACATGGGATTATTAAGTAACAGTTAAAGATAAAAGGGATTGCAAAAAGGTCTGTTCATCTCAAGGGGATGTGGAAACAGAATTTAAGGATGATAATATTTTGTAGTACTGAAACAGATACTAGAGCTTCATGGAAACCATTCAGATTGCTGTTGAAACAGGTACCCCGAAAATTGGGCTTTAAATGGGCTTTAAATTAATTCACAGCAAGTGAATTAATTAGCCATATACAGTAACTCTCCACTTAACGTCCTCTCGCTTAACGTTGTTTCGATCTTATGTCCCTGCTCCATTACAGAACATGCTAGTTTAAAGTTGTGTAATGCTCCGCTATAACATTGTTTCGCTGCCTGCTTTGTCCACAGCTGGCAGCCCTCCTATCAGCTCCCTTACGCGCGCCCCCTCCCCCAGCACTTCCCGTCCACCAGTGGACCCCACAGATCCACACTTTCCCCCTGCTCCCCCCACCTCTTGCCCACAGCAATCAGCTGGTTTGTGGTGTTCAGGAGGCAGGGGAGGGAGGGGGAGGAGCAAGGACGTGGCATGAGGAGTAAAGGGGGAGGAGGTGGAGCAGGGGGGAGAAGAGGTTAAGGGTGGGGCCTTGGGGGAAGGGGTGGCATGGGTGGGCCAAGGGTTGAGCCCCCCGCCCCTGGTGCTTGCACAGTAGGGGAAGCTGACACTGCTGCTGCTGTGCAATAAGCTTCTCCTAGCCTACAGCACCTTCAGCCTCCTTGCCTGCCTCATTGTCTGTTGTGCCTGTTTGGGGTAAGGCAGGGGCACCTCCCATTGCTTCATACTCAGCAATGATGATTGTAGTATTAAATTGTTTCTTTAAAATTGTTTAAAATGTATATAATGCCTTTTGTCTAGCAAAAATTTTTTTCCCTGGAACCTAATCTCCCCCCCCCCCAATTTTCATTAATTCTTATGGGGAAATTGGATTTGCTTAACATCATTTCGCTTAAAGTCACATTTTTCAGGAACATAACTACAAAGTTAAGTGAGGAGTTACTGTATTTACATTTTCTAGTCATTATTAGCCTGATACAGTTTCTACTGTAGTCAGTGAAAGTCTTTCCAAGATAAGCTCCCCCAAAAATCAAATGGGGGGTGAGGGGAGAGAGAGTCATGCATTGTATTCAAATAAATGGACAAGTTCTCAGTGCAAACTATGAAAATCAGAGAACAAAATAGAATTTTTCAAACTTAAAGTATTATTTACCACTTATTTTGTGGTAGTGCCTAAAGTCCAACCAGGTCAGGGCCCCATTGTGCTTGACAGTTTACGAGCATGTATAAGTGACAGTTCCTGCCCCAAAGAGCTTGGATATGTGCAGGTCCAATAAGTTAGCTTAACATGGCTGCGTATATATGCAATTATTTTGCCCTACTGGGAAGTCAAGATTTATAAAATGCAGGCTTATTACATTAACTTAAATTTAAAAAAAATACAGTTGTTGATTCTAGATTAACAAACTGTACCACCGAACATGATTCATCCCCCAACTCCTCCTTTCCATCCTGAGTTAGTTTTTCTTTTGCTGGCAGTTCTTCTTGTTGTACTGTTTCCACGCAGTAGGACAGCTGAAGAATTCCCTCCAAGAGCTAGTAATTGCCGTTCTCTGGATCAGTCAGTCAGTGAGTCCTCTAGAAGTGCAGCTTTACTATCAACTATTTCACACATGCAGGCTCTTGTGGTCTGGATTTTGGACTATCAAGGCATTTCAAATTGAGATTTTTATATTCTGCAGCACAAAGCTGTCATTAATCAAGTTTACTGATCTTCTTCTACCTCTCAGTTTAATCAACCACTCACTCCTTTCCATTTCTACTGCGCCCTTACAGAAGCCTCTCAAAGTGCTTTACAACAGTCATATAATCCAGAAATGTAAAAAGCTAAATCAAATAACTAGGCTGAGAAGGAAGATGGAGAAGGATTCATAAAGGAAGTGCATTGAATGGGTGTCTGATAAATAGGCTCCATAAGATAAATACACGAGACCCAAAGGATAGGAATCATATCCACCGTATAAGCAAAGTCTTAAAAAGTGAATGGAGTGCCCTGATAAGCATGGGCCAAACCACTGGGACTTAAGGGGTTTAGATCCTAAGAGATTAGAAGATAAGATAACATACTGCACAGTTGTGTGATAGTAGTATTTTTCTGCTAACTGCTGTGTTCTGGGAGAGTCTATGAAGTTCTTTTGAATATGGGAATTGTATGATGAACACTCTCTAACCCAGCAAGTATGCTGTCTGATAAATTCTGCACTAGCTCTAGACATGCCATAAAACTGCAAAGTAAGAATTCTATGGGTCTAGTCTAAAGGAAACTGAGATATAAATTTAAAATTTTGGTAAATCACTACAGGGAACACAAATTTTAGCTTTAAATGGATTTGAGGAGGTAACTGAATAAAATAATCTTGTGGATGATATGGGCTTTAAAAGAGAGCTCGAATCACACAGATTTCAAGATCCTAAAAATTGTTAGAAGAACAACAGAGGGAGTCCAGCACCAAAGGAAGCTATTAGTTTTAATCTGTGCACTTAGAAAATCTTGTGCTCTTATGTGTTTAAGATTGAAAACATTTTGAGGACATTTAAGATGAATATTAGGTAGTTGTATAAGAACGTTAAACCTTTCACTGAGATTGCAAAAACTGGAGAGAATATTTTATCCCACTCAAATGGCATATTTTTGTTTTAGTTTTAAAATTTATTTTCCAGACTGCACCATTGCTATTCTTACATACTAGTAAGACAATTTTTTACTGATGAACTGAAAGATCAATTTTTGAGATTTGCTTTAGGATATATAAGGATTGCCTTCCAGCTTGCCTTTTCCTTCTGGATGACTTTAGCAATCTTTGAAGGAGGACCTGGAATGTGACCTCACAGCTGGATGTGGAAACCTGATCTGGAGCTCTTGCTAGCATAAGACTCCACATCCCCTCTCCATTCAGTTGGAGCTACAGTTCAGGTTTCATCATGCATCACTACTGTCACATTCCAGGTCCTTCAAAGTTTACCAGGATCTTCCAGGAAAAAGAGAAGAATGGTACTGGTTGTGATGTTGCACTCTATATGATTTTATGAAAGTATGCTGATGAGTGTGAATATAATGTAACTAAAATATGCTTCATGCAAAAGGTTTCTTGTAAGGCATCATTACAGAGCTTATCTACTGAGTGTGGTCATCCTATTTGTATAAATGTACAGGGCCGCCCAGAGGATTCAGGGGGCCTGGGGTCTTTGGCGGAGGGGGTCCTTCTGCTCCGGGTCTTCAGGGCACTTCGGTGGCGGGTCCCAGAGCAAGTGAAGGACCCGCCGCCGAATTGCCGCGGAAGAAGCCCTCGCTGCCAAATTGCCACCGAAGACCCGGGGCGGAAGAAAACTCTTGTGGGGGCCCCTGAAAACTCTCAGGGGGCCCCTCTGGGGCAAATTGCCCCACTTGCGCCCCTCCCCCCCCCCGGGCAGCCCTGTAAATGTATCACTCTTGTATCTGAAACTAGAAATATGAAATATAACTCTGAGGGCCTACTGTAATTATGCAAAGTGTGGGCCATTAATGGTGGTTTGGAATTTTGATAGCTCCCATCTACTAGGACAATTGATTGTGGATGGCTCTGTTTGCAGGTAGGCATCTCTGTGAGTCAGGCTGGGAGGAATGAAGGCTTGGGGTCTTACAGTGACATGTGATCATGTCACCTGAAGTGGAATCCATCTTTAACTTTGTGTTTTTCCCAGTGATGAGCTGCCAAAATATGAACAACAGGTTCCCTCCTCCTCACCCCACGAGGGGGTCGTGCCCCCCCTGCCCCATCCAACCCCCCATGTTCCTTGATACCCCACCCCTGGGGCTCCTGCCCCATCAACCCCCCTTCCCTGTCCCCTAACTGCCCCCTGCCGTCCCATCCAACCCCTCCTCTCATTCTTGGTGGCCCCCCAGGACCCCTGCCCCATCCAACCACCCCTTCTCTCTGTCCCGACTGCCCCTGGAACCCCTGCCCCTGACTGCCCCCCACTGCTCCATCCAACACCCCTGCTCCTTCCTGACTGCCCCCCCCAGGACCCTTGCCCCTATTTGATTCCCCTGTTCCCTGCCCTCTGACCACCCCGAGTCCCAACCCTAATCCACCCCCGCGCCCTCTATCCAACACCCCCTCTCTGCCCCCCTTACCGCACTGCCTGGAGGTGGGGGCCGGGAGCTGGGGGCCGTGGGCACTGGCCTGGAGTCAGGGGCCGGGCCGGAGCTGCTGGCCGGCCCGAAATCGGGGGCCGGGCCGGAGCTGCTGGCCGGCCCGAAATCGGGGGCCGGGCCGGAGCTGCTGGCCGGCCCGAAATCGGGGGCCGGGCCGGAGCTGCTGGCCGGCCCGAAATCGGGGGCCGGGCCGGAGCTGCTGGCCGGCCCGAAATCGGGGGCCGGGCCGGAGCCGCGGGCCGGCCCAGAGTCGAGGCTGGGGGCTGGAGCCGGGGCCCAGAGCCGCTGGCCGGCCCGGAGTTGGGGGCTGGTCTGAAGGCGGGGGCCGGGCCAGAGTGGCACGGGGCCGGGCCAGAGTGGCACGGCGCCTGGAGCCCTCCTCACCTGCAAGAAGCTGCTGCTTCCTTCTCAGCTCTCCCAGGTTTCCCGCTCGAACAGCTGATTCGTGGGAAGCCTGGAGGGGGAGCCTTCCGGGGAGGAGGCGGAGCCGGAGCTAGGTGAGTTGGGGCCAGGGGCAGGGCAGGGAGCTGCTGGAGCTTTTGTTAAATTTAAAAGCCCTTTTAGAACCAGGACAACCCGTTCTAAAATGGCTTTTAAATTTAACAACCGGTTCCTGTGAACCGGTGGGAACCGGCTCCAGCTCACCACTGTTTTTTCCATTGGGAAAGGGTGGGAACCCAGAGGAACAAAGGATTCCCGCCTTATGCAAAAGATATATAAGTGGGTGGACAAGAAAAAAGGGGGCGGCCATCATGAGAAATCCTCTAGCTACCACCTGAGCTGGAACAAGGGCTGTATCGGGGAAAGGATTGTGCCCAGACTAGGAAGGCATCCAGTCTGTGAAATAAACTTATTGAAACATCTCTGAGGGTGAGATTTTTATCTGTATTCAGTTTTATTATTGTACTAGGCTTAGACTTGCGTGTTTTATTTTATTTTGCTTGGTAATTCACTTTGTTCTGTCTGTTACTACTTGGAACCACTTAAATCCTACTTTCTGTATTAAATAAAATCACTTTTTACTTATTAATTAACCCCGAGTAGGTATTAATACCTGGGAGGAGAGGGGGCAAACAGCTGTGCGTATCTCAGCATTATAGAGAGCGAACAATTTATGAGTTTACCTGTGAGAAACTGGTTTTATGAGAAACTTATTTATTTGGGGTTTGGACCCCATTGGGAGTTGGGCATCTCAGTGTTTAAGACAGGAACACTTAAGTTGCTTTCAGTTAAGTCTGCAGCTTTGAGGGCATGTGGTTCAGACCCTGGATGTCTGTTGGAGCACACTGGCGTGTCTGGCTCGACAAGACAGGGTGCTGGAGTCCCAAGCTGGCAGGGAAAGCAGGGGCAGAAGTAGTCTTGGCACATCAGTTGGCAGTTCCCAAGGGGGTTTCTGTGATCCAACCCGTCACACTAGTTTTCCTAATGCAAAACAGAGGGGGAAACTCCTTGACACCATCTTTATACATCATAAAAATTGAATAATGGGTGCAAATATCTTACACTAAATATTTAAACATATACAACATAGTGTTAAGAAAAAAGTTTTCATTCTGCAATTATTGACTAAGATCCAAGAAGATATAAAAATCATTTTATTAACGGTATTTTTCTGAGGAACAGATATTCCCCCCCCCCTTTCACCACAAAAAAAACCACATGAAGAATAACTTTCTTAAGCTGAGATTTGTGCAATAGTTATTCAGTTGTACCTGTATTGTTAAATCACCGCTGTTAGCCCCCAGGTCTCCTACTGCCCTCGGTGATCTCTCCAATGGAGATGCTCCATAGCTAAGGCTACTTAAAATGTAATCAGATAATCACATTGGCTTTTGTTATTTCTCTGTTGGCTTCTGCCTATGTGGTAGGGGAAATATGCCACTTGAGGCAGCTGTTTCACAGCCACTTCCTTCCTATGACCCCTTTTTCCAGGCAGGTTTTTTGTGAATGGGGAAGCAAGAGCTTGGCAGCGTCTGATGGAACAACTCTGATAGTAGCCTTTCCCCTCGATATGGGTCATCTATGGATCCTTCTACCCCTTTGCCATGCAGGACATAGGGGAGCATAGGAGGGTCTTACTCTGAAAGCTATTTTCTTAATCCTAGCTCATGTCTTTCGCTCATCTGTGTCCCTGCTTCATTTTTGTAACTTATCATAATTCTTAAAACTATAGATTATCTTCTGCCCGGAAAGATACAAAGAGAAAATAAAAGTGCATTTGGAACCAAAGATGAAATGGTATTTTGTTGCCAGCCAGGTGAAGTGAAGGAGTGTATTTTCTAGTAAATATAGACCAAATGAATTCAGGGGATGGAAATTCTGATAGATTTCAATGCTGAAAGTCAGACTATCACAAAAAATAAATTTGACTTTGTAATACAATACAATACCATACCATACCATACTTTCCTTGTGAGGAAAATACTTTTGTGGCCATCACATCAGATGATTTCTGCAGTTCATATGTTCTCTTAGTAGGATATAAAAAGTTTGAAATAAAAAGCATCTTTCACAGTGTTTACCCCAGTTTTTCTTTTCTGTATTTGGCATTTTAAGAGTTAATTAAACTGTTGTGAATTCTAATTTCTTTTGTTAGATACACTGACATTTGGTTGACACTTTGCTACAAGAGATTGCAGCAATTGCTTGTTTCCTCCAAGTAACTTCATGGGTCAAGCTGCCTGACAGCAAGAGAATCTGATAAGTGCAATCACTTGATAAATGCTCAGTCTGAGGAGACAATAGTCTTGTCTGTCCTACTGATGAAACCATTTGGGGGAATTTGGTTACAGCACTGGTTGTAATGCAAAACACTGTTAAAAGCAAGATTCCATTTTGCAATATACACAGGATCTAACTCTGATTTTAAGAATATGTTAAAGTTTTGAAAATAATGGACTTCTGGCACTGCTGTAATTAGGAGTAACTCCATGGAAGTCAGTGGAATCATACCTGTGCAAAAAAAAAAAAAAAAAGCTCAAATAAGAGGAAAATCTGTTTGCATCTGTTTTCCTCAAACTCAATACTCTGTCCACATACAGTATGAATATCTTTTGTTTATAAGCTTTTTTCAGAAATTAATGCTTTTTAATTATATGTATGTGATGCCAATCTAGCAAGGCACTTAAACATATGTTTAAACTTTAAGCGTATGTAATCCCGTTTACTAAGTTACACATGTGCTTAAGCATCTTGCTGGATCAAGGCCTGTGTCCGCAATATTGTGCGACGGGGTGGAAAGGCAATAAGTGTTACTGTCCATTTGAATTTCCAGCGGTATAGCTAGAAAGATAGAATGCACATTGCAAATTAGTGGGGTTTAGATTCTGATTTCAACCTAAGGAGCTTCAAGCATGGAAAGTTATTTTCTTTATAGTCATTGGAATCTTGTTAATTTTATTTCCCTGTTAAAAACGGACATAAAGTGCAGACAGTATTTGAGATTTAGGACACCTGTTGCAAATGTTAGAAGAGCATATTCTTGAAAGGTCTTCTGCAGTTCAAGTTTGCCTAATGCTTCCTAGCATTAGGCAGCTTGTGACTTTTTTGACAGATGAGGCACAAATCACTAAATAGCCATTTCCACCCCCGCCTGCTGTATAATTTAAAAGTGTACCTTGTTTATAGTGAAGCAGCAGCAGGTGGGCCCAGGAGCTGCAGCTGCCATTGCAACCGAGGCTGGCATCAGGTGCAAAGCATGAGGGAGTTCAAGGAAGGGGCTGGGAAGGTGCAGCCCCAACCTTACCCTCTGTAAACCTCTTGCAGCCTGGGCTTAACTGTTACAATCTTGTTGTGGCCTCACCAAGCAGTGGTTACCACAGCAATTCCCTGATAGAGACTCCTGGGTTGGTAAATTGCCACGGTAACATGGCAGCTTCTTAAGGCACGATTAGCTGTACCAAGATCAGAGCCTCACACAGCACTACCTTCTTCAAACTTTCTGACATTGCATTTTGCTATTGGAGAGAGAGAGTTGTGACATTCAAATCAAAGCATAGTTTGTCCTTAAATCTGTTCATATTTATCAATGAAATACATTTTACATATTCTTTATTTTGTAGCTTTGGGGAATTCTTGGTTCGGCTGTGCCTTGCTGGCCTGATGAGCAGCCCCTGGTAGGGCATGTAGAGGGCAAGGGAAGGTAGAATAAATGTAAGAGACAGAGATGCCATTTGGATCCTTAGCGTTTTCAGCTGTTTGGCAACATGGTATTATATCTGTTACTTTCCAAAATCAGTCAGCCAAATGTTTACGTACAGACTGACCTATACCTGGCATTTGATAAGTAAACAAACCATGGTACTGAATTTATCTAGCCTAGTAGTTGGGGAACTATTATAAATTAAAACGTTTGCATTATAGGAAGCTGTTCATCACTGTCATTTATTAGCAAAGTATAAATAGGTTTTTGTTTTGTTTTTAAAGTTTTGAGAGGTTGTGTTGGGATTCAGGTCTTTATAGATACATAGGACACACACAATTATTAAAATACCTGTAACTAATGAGAACATGAGTTATTGGATTGCAGTTTAAGCTTTGGGGGAGGAGGGAGAAGCTTAAAATACTCTTTGTTCTCTTGGAGTAATGACAAAACCCCTTAAATATCATGACTGTGAATAGGGTTAAGCTCTAGCTGTATTTCAGTTACAAAGGAACCTGACTGATGTATTGAATCTGTTTTTATTTAGGGCTGTCAAGCGATTAAAAAATTAATCACGATTAAAAAAATTGTGATTAATCGTGCGATAATAGAATACCATGTATTTAAATATTTTTGGATGTTTTCTACATTTTCAAATATTTTGATTTCAATTACGACACACAATACAACCCGTACACTGCTCACTTTATATTGACATTGTAAGTAAGAAGTGGGCAGTATTATCGCCTGTAAATGTAAACAAACTTGTTTGTCTTAGTGATTGGCTGAACAAGAAGTAGGACTGAGTGGACTTATAGGCTCTAAAGTTTTATTTGAGTGCAGATCTGTAACAAAAAAATCTACATTTATAAATTGCACTTTCACGATACAGATTGCACTACAGTGCTTGTGTGAGGTAAATAGTTTTTCAATTTCTTTTGTATATGATTTTTACAGTGCAAATATTTGTAATAATATAAATGAGCACTGTACACTTTGGATTGTGTTATAATTGAAATCAATATAATTGAAAATGTAGAAAAACATCAAAACATTTAATAAATTTCAATTGGTATTCTATTTAACAATGGGATTAAAAGTGCAATTAATTGCAAATAATTTTTTTAATCACGATTAATTTTTTTAATCGCCTGAGTTAACTGTGATTAATCGACAGCCCTAGTTTTTATTATTTATTTCTATTGCCGTAGCACTTAGGTGCTTCAGTCATAGACCAGGTCCTCATTGTTCTATCCACTGTACAAACAGACTGAAATCACGATCCCTGCCCCAGAGATTCCTAACATTCTTCTTGATGAGAAGACTGTTCTTTGGGTGTGTTGCTTTTCTGTATCTCACAATTCTAGGACACTGACCTGTATTTTTCTGAAATGAGATCTAGAGAGTTACTTGAACCTGGTCAATGTCTCTTTATTTCTCCTTCCTCACCAAACATGAGGATAAATTGTGGGGGGGAAAGTAAATTATCTAAGCTGAGAAGAATGATGCAAGTGTTTTGCTGCATTCCACTGGACTCATTTTTATGTTTGTTCCTTGCATACCACTTGCATTCCTTCCAGTCAGTTAATGTGAATTTGAAAGTGAAACAAACTACAAATTGAATTGAAGGAATAGTATGAATGTGAAAGACAATGCTTCTTGAGAGGAACTAAGATGCTACAAACATAAACAAGGGTCGAGTGGAACTCCTATTATAGCCAATGGGAGTCTTTCAGTTGACTTCAATAGGAGCTGGATTAGATCCTGTGAACCTGATCATTCAAATACTTAGGAATGCAAGGAATGTTGTTGATTTGAGCAGTCCCACTTATGTCCAGGGGACCGCTAATATGAATAAAATTAGGTGTCTAAGGGCAAGTCTACACTAAAGCACTACATTGGTGCAGCTGGTGAAGATGCACTAGGCTGACGGGAGAGCACTCTCCCGTCGGCATAATTGCTCCACCTCCGTGAGAGGTGGAAGCTAGGTTGGCGGGGAGACCGTCTCCTGCCGACATAGCACTGGTGTGGATAGCATTTAAGTTGATGTAACTTACGTTGCTCGCGGGGAGGGTGTCTCTTTCACACCGCTGAGCGACGTAAGTTACATTGACTTAGGACTGGTCTATACTACCACTTAAGTTTTTACAGGATTTAAACAGACTGGGTATATGACTGCTCACACTGTGTTGATTTAGGGCCAAGTGAAGTCCATGGGAGTGTTACTGGTTGGGCTCACTGGTAGCCTTGCCTAGTGGTTAGGTCTCTTGCTTTCCACTTGCCCTGCCTCCAATGTCTAAGTGGTAATTACTACCTCTGTGATGGTCTGCCTTTTGGTGGGTCACAACGGGGCCTCCAGCCAGATCACCAATTTAGTCCTGCCCCTCTCTGGGGTAATAGAGTCCCAGGGAATACATAGGGTCTTATGCCCTCCTGAATTCCTTGGTTCTTAAAGAGACTAAAGAAGTGAACCAGTACATAATAGCTATATGTCTCAATAATCTTTTAAATTCTCTCAGGCAGCAAGTTGCTACAGGTATGAAAATGACAAAGGGCAATGCTGAATTAATTACAGTAAGTGAATCCTTACTCAGCTCTTTAATTGCAATAGCTCTGGGGACAGACTTATGGTTGTTCCCTCAGTAATCTTAAAAGGATGGTTTTGGCTCTGGATGGGAATGCAAGACCAATTTCAGACAATTTCAGACAATTTCATGTGTCCCTTGTATAACTCCACTGAAATCAATAAATTTATGCAAGGGGTAAATTTGACCTATTGAATCACCAAAACTGACATATTTATCTACTGTATGTCATAGGTATGTACATATGGCATCCTAGAAAGTGGTCTGTTCAGTTAATAATACACACAGCTTTATTCCCTAGAGGGCATAAGGCCTCTTCGGTCAAGATCCAGGGATCAGGGTACAAAAAAGGAAAAATCCCCTTGAAAAGATATGTGCTTCTGATACTCTTAAAGAGAGGGGAAATAAGTCAAAAATAAAAGGAGCACAAAACCAAATTTAATAAATGCAAGATTAACCCTTCTTGGAATTCATCCTCTAATGCAGGGGTGGGCGAACTATCGCCTGGGAGCCACATCCAGCCCTTCAGATGTTTTAATCCAGCCCTCGAGCTCCAGCTGGGGAGTGGGGTCAGGGGCTTGCCCCAGTCCACGTGTGCTGTGGCTCCGCACGGCTCCCGGAAACAGCGGTATGTCCCTCCCTCCGGCTCCTACAGGTAGGGGCAGCCAGAGCGTTCCGCACGCTGCCCCTGCCCCAAACACCACCCCCGCAGCTCCCATTGGTTAGGAACTGTGGCCAATGGGAGCCGCAGGGGCGGCGCCTGTGGACCAGGCAGCATGCAGAGGCGCCTGGCCATGCTTCCACCTAGGAGCCAGAGGGGGACATGCCACTGCTTCCGGGAGCTGCTTGAGATAAGCATTCCTGCCCCAACCCGATCCCCCTCCTGCCCTCCAAACGCCTCGGTCCCAGCCCCGAGCACCCTCCTGCATCCCCAACCCCTTATCCCAAGCCCCACCCCAGAGCTTACACCCCTAGCTGGAGCCCTCCCCACCCCTCACCCTCTGCCACAGCCCAGAACTCCCTCCAGCACCCTGAACTCCCCATTTCCCAGCTGGAGCCCACACCCTTTCCTGCACCCCAACCCCTAATTTTGTGAGCATTCATGGCCCGCCATACAATTTCCATACCCAGATGTGGCCCTTGGGCCAGAAAGTTTGCCCACTCCTGTTTTAATGCCTCCATTGCTGAGAAAAAGAAAGTTTTATATGACTCTCTAAAAAGATGGTTGCCACCTATTATTTTTGACTGTTTAGAAGAATAATTAAAACTTTAGGCTATATGAGGGATCGCTCAGTGGTTTGAGCATTGGCCTCTTAAACCTAGGGTTGTGAGTTCAATCTGTGAGGAGGCCATTTAGGGAACTGGGGTAAAAATCTGTCTGGGGATTGGTCCTGCTTTGAGCAGGGGTTGGACTAGATGACCTCCGAGGTCCCTTCCAACCCCAATATTCTATGATTCTATGAAAACAGGAGCTTCATATAATCTTGAAAGACTATAAAACACTTGAAAGAATGAGGTGTTTATCCCTCTTAATGCAGCTTTCAGAGAGTCAATACGCTCTAATGGAACAGCAGCCCAATAAGGACTTAAGATAAAATATTAGTTATCTATTGGTAATCCTGGGCCTTGAAATAGACACAGGTTGTGGCTGGGTTCCATTTCTTAGCACATCCTGATACAATCAATGGTGAACTACACCATTTGGTGTTGTATAGCACTGGGAGACAATAACTGTTAAGTTCTATTACCAGTTCTTCCAATGACTCATGGCATATATATCTGTTATATATATGCCAATATGACCATTGTGAGAAAAGATACAATTGATGGCATAATCTTCATCATAACAGATCTGGTTGTTGTTGTAATTTTGTTTGGCTAACATGGTGTATGTTGTTTTTGAATTCCTTACATTTTGTAGCCATATGTGTTGAGGTGAACTTGAGGGGGGAACTTGATATCCAGAGTGCACATCTCACCTTGAACTTTACTGTCTTACAAAATTTATCATAACTATAATATTAGCTTAATGTAGATGTGTAGGTTTTATATTTGCATAGAGAAGGAAGGAAGTACTAGAAGGCTCCTTCTAACTTCCAGAAGTCTTACTTTCATTCATTGTCGCACAGTGATCATTCTTAATTATTTGAATTTTGTTTCGTTGCCATGCAGAAGGCTAAGCTGCATGAGTCATGAGCAGAAGCTTGCTTTTAATAAACTGAAAATATGGGAATAAAATCAAAGTGAACCTGAAATTGTCTGACTGTCTACACCTGTAATGTCAAAGTGGTGTTTACTGAAATTTACTGAATTGTCTTACTAATACTCTTATAGTACTTTCAGTTTTCCTAAGCGCTATGTCTCAACTAATTAATTGTTTAATGGGAAAATTTACTATTTAAGAAAAAAAAGTTATAGTCACGTAACTGTATCATGGGAAAGAATTGCAAAAGTATACTTTGGTTTTGATAGTGATTGTTAGTGCTCCATGAAAGAGAGAGAGAATGGCACTGACGAGAGCCATACATAGTATATTGGGTACTACGTTGCTGATCCTGAAAACAAGCATGTGCATAACTTTACCATCAGTGCGACGACTCACATCATAAAGTTATGCACATGCTTAAATATTTGCAGGATAAGGCAGGAACTGTGCAACCTTCTTTGCATAACGCACTTCGAAGCATGGATCTCCTTTTGAGCGGAAATTGCCAATTGTGACTAATTGTACCAAATTGTAGTGGTTATTGGAGACAAACAGATGCTAATATAAAACTATTAAACTAATTTTCATTTACTACTGACACCTACATTTTAAAGACAAAGTGGGTGAGATAATATCTTATATTGGACCAACTTCTGTTGATGAGAGAGGCAAGTTTTTGAGCTTACACAGAGCTTTTCTTCAGGTCCAGGTGACCTGAAGAAGAGCTTTGTGTAGCTTGAAAGCTTCTCTCTCATCAACAGCAGTTGGTCCAGAAAAAGATATTACTTCACCCACCTTGTGTCTATCTAATATCTTGGGACAACATAGCTACAACAACACTGAATACCTAGATTTGAAGACAGTCTCCAGAGGTAAAAGGAGTGATCTGGGGTCTCTTCCTAGTGCTGCCTAGACCTTGCGTCTGATTCTTCTCTCTCATAATTGAACACTGCTGTAACTTCAATCACTACAATGGAATTATTCATGATTAAGGCTACGTTTTAGTCACAGGTATTTTTAGTAAAAGTCACGGGTATTAAACAAAAATTCATGGGCCCGTGACCAGTCCATGACTTGTACTATATAACCCTGACTAAATCTTGGGCAGTGAGGGTGGCCTGGGGCACTGCAGGGTCTCTGGGGGAGGAGCAGCCTGGGGGCGCCGCTGTGCTCGGGGAGGGGGCTGGTGGAGCTGGCAGGCTCCCTACTTGGTTCCTCATGGCTCCCCCTTAGGCGGAGGTGCGGCCAGACAGCTCCGCGTGCTGCCTCTGCATCGGCTCCGCAGTTCCCATTGGCCAGGAACCATGACCAATGGGAACTGTGGGGGTGGTGCCTATGGGTGGAGGTGGCACGTGGAGCTAGGAGCTGAAGGGTGGGCATGTTGCCGTTTCTGGGAGGGGGCCCCCTGAGGTAAGCACTGTCCAGCACCCTCCCACACCCCAGCCCTGAGCCCCCTCCCACACCCAAACCCCTGCTGTTGCTGGGGGCACGGCGACCCAAGAATGCCCCAGCAGCAGCCTGTGCGGCTGGCTCAGGGGCTGCCTGAACTGCTCAGGCGGCCGCTGGGCTAGCCGCACCGGCTGCTGCAGAAGTCATGGAGGTCACAGAATCCATAACCTCGGTGACAAACTCACAGCCTTAGTCATGATTTACGACTGGGTGGGAAGGGAGTACTAGAGCTGGTTGAAAACTTTTCAACACAACTATTTTCTGTTGGAAAATGCTGAGCTGATGGAGTTTAAACATTCTGCAGAAATGTGGCTATTCCATCAAAACTTTTGAGGAAAACGAGGCAGGGAGGCAGACTGGCTGGCCCTGTTCAGGATGAAATATTTTGCAAAAATTTGAATTTTTTTGGAAGAAAGGAAATTCTGCTTTCCAGCCAGCTCTGGTGGAGACCTTTTTGTGAGGGCCCTGGGAAAATCACAAAGACCAACGTTTTTCAAAAGTGGCCCAATCCTTTGGGATGGGGAGGTGTTTAGCTTTTGGGTTTGATTTGAGACTCCTTAGGCCTGATCTTCAAATGCTCAGTATCTCTGAAGTATCCTTTGTTTTCCACGGGAGTTGTGAGTGCTTAAAAGCTTTGAAACTCAGGCCCAAGAATCTCAAGTTTCACATCCAAAGTCCATGGCCACTTAACCTCTCTGTTGCTAAGATTTCTCATTTCTAAAATGCGGTCATAATATCATCCTCCCACAAGTGCTGTGAGCCTACATCAATGTACATAAAGCCCTCTGAGCTCCTCAGGCCTTGTCTACACTACAGGGGAAATTCAATCTAAGCTATGCAATTTGTAGCGTAACTGAAATTGATGTAGCTTAGATCTGCTTACTGCGGGGTCCACACTATGCAATGTCAATGGGAGATGCTCTCCCATCAACTCCCCCTACTCTTTTCAATCTGGTGGAATACAGGAGTCCACGCGAGAGCAATCGATTTAGCAGGTCTTCACTAGACCCACTAAATCGACTGCTGATGTATCGATAGCTGCTTGTAGATCCCATAGTAAGTGTGGACAAGCCCTCAGATAGAAGATGCTATTTATCCAGAAGTGTTGGTGTAAATCATGATTGAGGCAAATCCATCAGCGGTGTTATCAATGGACTCTATTAGTTACTTTGAAGTGCTGATGTTCTAGTGGCTTTACTGTGCTTAAAAATAAAGGTACCATGTTACTGCAGAACAGAAATAACAGCTGCAAAAGGTTAACCCAGTATATTTTATGCATCTTTTAAGTGCTTGATACTTCTCAAGTCTTCACGCTCACTTTAGAGATTCAAGATTTGATTCAAACTGTCCTTTTTTCACAATTTAAAAACTCAAATCTCATCAATTCTAGTGTATATTTTAGCTGTCAAATACTTTCTCCTGCATTTCACAATGATTTTTCTGAGTTCCTGGTTGAGAACAACATATAACTCTTGCTGTTTAAACTGCATGTCTTCTCTGAGTTGATGGCACACATTTTCCCTTTGAAGAATCTCTCTGTATTATGCATGTTACTGTATGCCAGATCAGCTGAATGGCAGTTCTGCATATAGGGCGGGGAGGGAGTTCTTTGATTATTCTACATTGGATAGTGTCTGCTGCTCTGTTTAATCAGAGAACCTAGATGGCCATTGCATGCTGTCAGAACCCTCTTTCTCTTGCAAGTCCCAGAGACACTATTAATTAAAACAGTTTTCTCCCCCTGCCATGATTCAGGTCGGGGCAAGATCCCCAGTTTTGGGCCCCAGTCAGCCCCTCAACTTCCACTGCCTAAATGGAGAATAAACCTAGCTACTCCTACTACACAACCCCTCACTCTCCAACCCCACATAGACCCCCCTACATTCTAGCACAGCAGCACTGCCAGTACTCAGATCTGGCATCAGGATCTTCTTGGATCCAGCTATTTTTGGCCCTTCCTGTGCATTCCACTGTCTAAACACAGAACAAATTTAGCTGTTCCTACTCCCACCAAAAAATCCAGAAATCAATGCCTCTAAGTGCAGTGCTGCAAAATTCCAAATCTGGATCCTGTCAGATAAAATGCGATCCATATTATTCTAGTGTACTAGGAAAAACTGCACATGTACTGAAGTTAGATGGTAAAGTTAGAGGAATGCAGCCCAAAAACTAGCCAGATCCAGGTGTTAATTTAGCGATTTGGGTAGAATAGTAGAAGCAAAATATAATCTAGTGTTGCTACAATTTCTGGTTTATGGTCAAAAGTTGACAGGCTCCAGGGTCTGTTTGTTGTGGTACTGTTGAGCTGCAGTGTAGGAGGGTCGATTCTGAAGGTGTGTGAGGAGCAGCTTCTCCTAGTCTCTCTTTAGACAGTGAACATTGGGGGCTGGGGTGGGGGGAGGATCCAGGTGATGAGTCTGCAGGTTGGTCGCGGCCTCGGCGTGCAATGATGCTTTACGCTCTAAGTCTGTGTTTGTGCGCGGGCGCGCAAATCGGAGTCGCTACACTTGATCTCCCAGCAGTGGTATTTGCACGGAAAGGGGCAAAATTTGGGCAAGATCCAGCCGTGTGCAAGGGACAGATCCGAGGTGTCTGCTGCGCGGATTACACTGGGATACATTAGGACGAGGGGTTCCCCCTGGGATCGGAGCCTCGAAGCGCCTCTTTCTCCATGTAGACAGCGCGGGGTGGGGCTGCTGAGCGCCAAAGCCGGCCGATTCCGGCAGGATCCAGCTTTTCCCGTTTTCCGCGGCGAGGGGCTTTTTGAAGGAGCCTGTCTCCACATTCCTGATTTGCTGGATATTGTGGAGGGCTCGTCCTGGGCTGGGCTGGGCTGCTGCTGCTGACGCGTGGCCGCGGCTGCTGCTGCACGTCCCTCTGACGTGTTGGAACCAGACCTAGACCCAGCAGAGACCCGGGCTCCAGCTCGCTGCTGCTGCTGCGCCGGTTTGCCAAGGTACCTTTTTCCCGGCACCTCGCTTCGCTTCCCCCCTGGCTGCTAGTGTGGTTGCAGTTTTCTCTGCTGGGGGCGGGCGGGGGGATCTGCTCAGGGTCTCCGCTACCAGGGGCGTTTTTACTATTTTTTTTTAAATCTCTTTTCGAGGAGCCATTTTAAAGTGATCAGTGGCTGGTGACGGGGGGGAACTAGGGCGAGATCTGCGTGCAGACCCCTGGGTGTCACTTGCCCCTTCCCTCTGCACCCCTGGAGAGCCGCTCGGATTAAAAAAAGCCATTGACCCGCCTGCCCTCCAGCTGCTGCGGTGCGGCTTGCCAGCCAGCCGCTATTCCGGGGCCTGGCTCGGATGGTCCCGTTGCTTTGATGCGGTTGTGTCAGCAGGAGGGGAGGTGTCTGATTGGGTGCCGAGCTGCTGGGTTTGCTGCTATTGCCCGGGATCTTCCCGCTGACAGGCTGGGAAAAGCCTGGACTGGACAACGCGTGCCAGGGGAGAGGGCGAGGGTGGTTGGGGAGGGGGCGGATGAGGGGTGTTTATACAAGGCATTTTTTTTCCTAGAGGAAACTTCTCTTTTATATAGGACAGCAGCGCCAGGGCGCCTGTGGGGGAAGTGGGGTGCGTGGATTGGGCTCTCTTGTAATGGCCCCTCCATAAAGCCCCCAAGCTGGGCAGCCCCCGGTAGAGTTGTTCCCATTCACCCCCTTGCGGAGCACAGCGGTGTGCCAACTGCATTGTTTACCTGGCTGGCGGGCCGTCAAGGGGGGTTGTTGCGTGCATCGTGTGAAGCCTGATGTGGCGGCGGGGATGCTTTTGCGAGTGAAGAGGGTTGGGAGTTAACTGTCCATCTTTTTTTCCCCTCTTGAAATCGGTTAGGCTCTTCTTGGTGCGTCTTCTTGTGGCGGCGGAGTTACTGCTTGTTGTTATCTGGCATCCCCCCCCCCCCCCCGAGCCCCCTCCAGCCCGTGGCTTCTGCAATGCGGTGGGTGTGGTTACATAGTAAATTGGAGCTCTGGACCTCTGCAGTGGCAGCGCTGTCTCCGCTCCTGTTTTTAACGTTTCCAATTCCAAGGTTCCCTCCGGTTTCTCTCGGCTGCACACTGGGCTGGCGTCTTAAGTTGGGGAAGAGAGGTTCTTGCGATCGAAAGGGAAAGCTCAGGGGAAACAGATGGTATTAATCAGATGTGCGGGATGGGGGGAGGGGTGGGAGAGAAATAAAGGGTCAGACAAGTTTTGCAATCGTGTAATTTGAGTACTTGTGTTTTCAGATGTGAATCCTGGTAGCCTTGGGTTGAAGTGTGTACTTGAAAGATGTTGCAGTGATAGATGTGTGCATGTACTTCATCGCAACTTAGACAGCAAAGATAAACCAGGTGGGCTAGAAAGTTTACAGTGCTGCCATACAGTTACAGTATTTTCATGTGTAGTTACAGAATTATTCATATTTTGGCTTTACTCGCTTTAATGGGGAGTTTGAGGGTATTTTGTGGGATTTAAAAAATAGAAGAGGGAGTGGCTCTGTCAATCTCCTGGTAATAGGTTCTGTATTAAGCTGAGAACAAGGTATGTGGAGAAAGAAGGGATAGCCGGGAGGGGTATTTTTAATTGTTTTAATTTTGTCAGATATACAATTAACTTAAAAATTTACACTTCCATAATAATTAAAGTCAGTAAAATCAGTCTTTTGTAGTTTCTTTTTATTTTCCTCTCAGCGTCGTCATTTTATTGAAGTAATAGAATGTAATGAAAGACTAGCATTACTCTGAATATTACTTCTGAATATGTGCCTAAACCTTATTTATACTTGAGGCAAAGATGTAACACACTTGCTAAACTGAACTTTGTGCATCACTTTGAGGTAGGAACAAGCAAAAATACTTATTTAACTTGACTTGTAAGTTTTTTAGGGAGACGAAGTGAAGAATCACAGGTCAAAGGTGACACTTTCCACAGTACTATTATCTCCTATGCGGTGAACCGTTTACAGTTAAATAATCCAGAAATAAAGTAGGTTTTTTCACTCTTAATTTACTGTTTGACTTTGGTTAAGTTAATATAGTGCATTGTGGCTCGTTTCAATAAATATGGAAGATAATCTTTAAGTACAATATAAGAAGCAAAGCTAATCTTCCTGTGTCACTTAATTGGTTAAAATCATTGTGTGACAATTTGCTGCATCAGTATTTTTTTCCTTCATGTTGGTGTACCAGTCTCCTTGGTTGGGAAATCTCCACTCTAACATGATGATGACATTTGCACATCAGAAATAATATAGTGGATGGAAAGAGGGGGATCACCACATTAGAGTGAAGAGCGACTGCAAGTTTATTCTGTATGATTCCATTAGAACAGGAAGGCTCCTTGTGATTCTGTTCTGCTACAGTCCTGTTCACTGCAGTGGTGAATGATTAGTACCAGAGAACATTAGCTTAAACACATTGAAATATTTTTAATGTATCATACTTTATTTTTATTTAATACACTAATACAGCCAACACTGAATCTCCCTTCACCTAATTCATCTTACAGTGGCGTCCCCTTATTAAAGTGATGTTTAATGATGCAAGTGATGTTTTTCTTCTAAAGGGTTAGCCAGTATTATTGGAAACTTGACAGGTACATTATAAGAGCTCATCTAATGTGAGTCTGCCTTTTATTTACTGCTGTGGTGTAAAGGCTTTGTCTTTGTCATGAAGAAGAGAGGGGGTGCATGCCCAGAAGCAAGGAGAACTGTAGCAATGAAGTCATTGCGCTGCCTTGTGTTATGACATCACTCTGGCTCAAGGAAATGAGGGTGGGGCACTGAAAATCAGACTGTCTGAACCATCTTTGTTTTAACTTTGTGTCTACTAAATGAAAGACTGATGCAGCCTTGCCTTAGGAACTGCAGCACAGCTGTTTGCGTTTTTTTTTCCAAAGGAGGGACAAGTAGAGGTGAATCTAAAGATTGTGTGTGTATATTTACAAATAAAACGAGATGCGGGTTTTCATCTATGGTGGAAACCTGCAAAATACTTACCCTCGCTGAACAAAAATTTCCTCTAACAGGTATTTGTGTGAGGACTTTGTTTGAGGGCTTCATTGTTTTATAAATAATGTGACTATTCACAATCAGTTTGGTATATGGAAATGTATTCATTTAACATATTTTTATTAGGTATATTGTATGTTTTGGTGTATTGGAAATGATGTATTCCTTGTTATATTTATGTAAAATGTCTTCCGTGTATTTTAAGTATTTATTTTGATTTAACTAACAGTAAAATAGAACTTGAAATGGGGTATTCATTCAGTGGGTAGTATTTAAACTTGATTCATGTAATTCTCATGTACCAGTAAATGGTGGTATATGACAGGGAGGAACAATTAAAGAATTTTTCAAGTATGTTACAAAAGAACATTTGGTTCCTAAGATACAGTGTATATATATGATACAGCGGTATCAGTTACTACACTGACAACATACTCAAAAGTACTTGCTTTTACAACCATGAAGTTTTTTTCCTTTTGAAATACAGAATATAGGTCTAATTCTGCAAGTACACGTGACTAACCTTGAGTAGGTCCATTGAAATCAGTGCGGCTACTCATTTAAGTAAGGATGTGGTTCTTTAAATGTAGATGACAATGTTGTGGTATATTTTGTTTCAGGATCCTATTTATCACATTTTATACTGGCAAGACATTCCGTTACTGAAAAAATATTTGAATTTTCAGTGTGTTCTGGTAGGGCTTTGACCTCCCTTTAATTTAATGAATTGGTGATAAATATGAGTATAACTGTGAAAAATGTGGTTACTTCCCAGCTGCACTGAGAATTGAGTGATGGGTTCCTGAATAGGGTATGTTAATTCTCTAGGTGGATTGTTTTATACTAGATATGCAAGCTGTGGAACACACACAAAAGTCTACAATTATGGAGAATAATATAAGAATGCTAAATGAAAATAGATTTAGAAAAGGGTAGTTAATCACTGAGATGTTTACTGCAGTAGCAAACTTTTTTAAAGACTTTATAGTTATGAGCAGGTTTAAAAAAAATCCTGAAAACTGTCTAACATTGGAAATAAATTAACTTCTAACCGCTTTTTTTTTTCAATTTGTGGTGATGAGGGAAATGTTGACTGATTTCTGAAATTAGGTATTTAATATATACTCCTGTGTTCACTTGTATAAACAAGAGGTCTGGCTATAGTTCTGATTCCACAAGCTTGTAACTAAGAGGAATCGTATTGATTTTTCCATATTATCAGAAGGTCCATATGTGGGTCATAAAAGGATATGAACACTTCCTTAAGCATGGCTTCCATTTCTTACCCTGGCAATGGACCTAGCACTTCAATTATCTAGTGAGAGACTCCTAGATGTGTAATAGGAAAGAGGCTGACCTTCCAAAGCTCTTGACATCTGGGAGCAGGAACAGCTTGGGTAGCGAGAAGAAATAATAGCTAACCTATCCGTTTGCCTTCAATAAGAGAAGTCCTGCAGGCTTATTGCTCCTGCCCCTGCCATTACTAATGGTTGTCACTATGGGCATTAGCGCAGAGGAACCTCAGGAGGAATGTGCAGAACTGAATGGCTGGAAAAAAACCCAGAAATGGGGTTACAGTATTTGAGACAACTGAGTTAATATGAAGATAATGTGGAAATGTCTGGATGCAGATTCAGTGTTTTTCCCCTTACAAATAACTGAATAAATAAACTCAAATAATTGACTTTTTTTCTTTTAACCTAAATTAAAATTTAATGTTCACATTTTGCCTGGTCGTTTATTATTCTGTGGTCACCAGAACTAAATGATTATATTTAATTCTTGCTTTCATGAACATTCCATATCTTAGCCTTCTAAATCACTTGTGCCTTGCTTTGGGTGCAGTCAGTGAGATACAATGTATGAAACGTGCTACATAAATAAAATGAGGCCTGGTGAGTGTTTCCTGTCTGTAGGATGCTTATATGAAATATTTGTTTTCACTTACAACCGTCAGTCTTCCACCACCCTCTCCTGTACAGATTGTTCATTTTGAAAGCACTCTGCTTTACAGAAAGACAGTTATTTTCCATTGAGTTCTTAATCCATAAAATTTGAATCCCTTTGCAAGATGAGAAACCATAGTAGTAGTAGTAATTGAGTGTGTGTGGGGGGGGGTAGAGCTGGGTTAGGGGAAGAGAGAGGAGGGAGGAAACGGGGGAGGGAGGGGAAAATTGTCCACCAGATGTCTGATCCAACTGTGAAAAGGTTTTCATTTATAGGGTTAAAAAAGAATGTAGGAACCAGGGGGACTTGGTGTGAGGGAAAAAGGGCTAGAAGAAAATTAAAAGCATATGTGATCAGTATACAAGATTTTAGGGGAAAAGAACAATTGAAATGAATGTGTACTGTTATAAGCATATACAAGTATTTACACACGTGTAATGTGTGTCTGCAGGCACTGTAACATTGATAAATATAATAGCATCCATAAATGGCATTAGAGGAGGTCTATAAAACTCTTGAATGGAGTGGAATGAAGTTGAAGTTCCTGGTTAAGCCTGAGTTAAAAGCTAGACAGACTACCTTAGTACAATATATGTACATTGTGAAGTAGATTTGGCTCTTAATAGAGCATTTTTTCCCTAAAGGAGGTGGTCAGTGACAGCTAGAGCCCAGAATAGCTGGTGGGAATGTGGGGAACAATCTCCCTGCAAGGAGATTATATTTTTCAAGTGGAAAAACTGACACGCTCTGGTCAGTGGGGGGGGAGGGGGGGGAGCTACAGGGAGAGGGGTGTTGTTGGGGATGAGGGAGAAAAGGAAAAGGGGTACTGTCTTTTCTCTTCTCTCCTACCCATTCTCCATTTCAAACTGGAGCACTTCACAGTTAAGAGCAGGATAGACAATAACAGTATATTTATCATTGTCAGTCTTCACTGTTGTCTCCTAGTTCCAATCTCTTCCCCTCAAATCTAGCTCTTACTTTACCAACTCCCCACTCCACCCACACCACCAACTGACCTACAACTTAATTCACCAACTGACTTCTTCCTTGCAGAATCAACCATGCCAACTAAATCCATCCCCTCCTGAGTCAGAACCTCTCCAACCCAATCCCTATGGCTCAGGAACACTCCTCACCCTCCTTACTTAACCTCTCCTCAGATCAGAACCACACCCTCAGCTCTTAACCCTTTCCCATCGGACAATCCTCAGAGCAACCCCTACTCCTGCCTCACACCCAAGGTTAATCATCTTGACACCTCTCTCAGAAATCCCATATTTTGTGCTGGGTCTGGAAAAGCAGGAGCAGAGGCAGCAGGGAGGATGAGCGTGCAATCTGAGGTAGTCCCTATTCCTTGCTCATTTTCTCCTCGCACTGCTGAGTGCAGCCTACATGCTTCAGGCCAAGAAGTCCCTGTGGAAACCACATGTATTGCAGCCTCAATAGGCTGGAACATGTCCAGCACCTGCTGTGGCAGCACGTGGTACAGAACCCTGCAGCAAATCAGCCACACAATGCAGTTGTGACAATATTGGAGATTATTTATGTCATTGGTCCCTGATGGGGGTGGTGATGTCTGGTCCTCATGAAACCAGAGGCAACTGTAAATGACACCTTACTGTTTTCTCGGGTGTAGTGGTTGCAATCAAAAACGTTAGTTAAAAAGACTGTAACGAACTCACTGAAGAGAAGGTTCTTGCAGACCCAGGAAAAATGTTTTAGACTGACTCAGGGCCAGATTCCTGCACCCTCACTTGTGCTGAGTAGTACCCATCGAAATCAATAAGCCTACTTATAGAGCTAGGCACTATTCAGTAAAGTAAAGGCATCATAATTTGGCCCTGTGAACGTTAGTTAGTTAGTTACACCGAGAGCTTCCCTAGGGGTTCTGGAGATGGTAAATTCTACTCATTAGGTGAAGTAATCAGAGAGATTAGCATTTTTGTTGAGTTATTACTGTTCAACTTTTTAGAAGTTGATAGCAATAGATCACTTTAAAAATTACCTTGTATACCTAATTGTCTTTCCTTTTCTTCCTTTTTCCTTCATGCTGATATGGTTTTGTTTGTTAATAGCAAGGAGCACTGATTTAGAAAAATTGGCTAGTACTTCTGCTCTCACCCAAAAGGGAGAACCTCTCCCTTCCCCTCCCATTATTGTATGATTACTTTCTGTACTTTTCCTGACCAAGAGTCTGGAGTCAATTTGAAATAAATGTACATGTTAGCGAATAGCTGTTTTATAATGGAGGGTTTTTGTCATGTTGCAGTGTTGTCATCCTCTTTGATTTCCATTTGTCAGCTCAGCAGTTGCTATGGGGCCGAATTTCTATCTTCATTCAGTTTCTATGGTCTAATATTTGCCAAGTGTTCGACCATGACTCCTTGGCATGCACTTGGAGGGCCAGATGTGCCTTTCGCTAAGTGGTCACCGCCGCCAGCTACTCCCACTAGATTTGGTGAGAGTTGAGTGAGTTGCCAGCACCAGCTGCAAGCAAACCACCCCTTACGGGTGTGGCTATCTTCTATGCAGAGGTACTACCTGTTAAACTCACCCCATACACCCCCATGATGCAATGATCTTCAATAAGAAAAGGCATAACTGGAAGTTCAGATATAAAAAGGTGACGTATCTGAATAGTGATAGGATTATTATTTTTATTATATCTCATTGTTTGTCTCACTGTTTGACTGGAAGTCCTTGTGTCCTAGGCACTGTATGCATAGTAAGAGGCACTCCCTGGTAGAGCCCTTCAACCTGACCTGAATCCAATGGGACCTGACTCCAAGTGTCAGGTCTGGGATGGGTGGGGCGGGAAAACAACTGGACCATCTTGCTGTCAGGTCAGCTGTCCTCCTGAGGTCTGTGTAAGAGGCTGAATGCCTCTGCTGGCCACTGCCACCTTGCTGCACTTTGTGTGAAGTGAAGCATGTGGGTGGAAAAGTCACAGCACCCCTCACTCTGTGGAACATTACTGCTGCTGTGCTGACCCCACAGGTAGGGGAGGACAGCTGACCCCATGGGCAGGAGGAGCTGAACTCACAGGCAAGAGGCAGCAACATTGACTCAGATTCCCGGAATGGGTTGGGAAATTTCAGATCCTCTTGGACTGAGTGGACTTGGGTCGGGCCTAATTAGACCTCTAGACCCTGGTGCAAAGACCTTTTGATCTAAACAGGTAAGACAGACAAGGTGTGTTTACACTGCCATTAGACACCCTTGGCTGGCCTATGCCAGCTGTCTTGGGTGTGTGGGGCTGTGTAATTGTGGTGTAGATGTTTGGGCTGCAGCCCAGGGTCTGGGACCCGCCCACCTTGCAGGGTCCTAGCGCCCGGGCTCAGGCCCAAGTTTGGACATTTACACTGCAATTGAACAACCCCTTATCCTGAGCCCTACCAGCCCAACTCAGCTGGGAATAGAACCCA
The DNA here is from genome assembly GCF_011386835.1 of Chrysemys picta bellii. Lineage (NCBI taxonomy): Eukaryota > Metazoa > Chordata > Testudines > Emydidae > Chrysemys > Chrysemys picta. The sequence continues at coordinate 206,101,684 of NC_088792.1, forward strand.
CAGCTCTTGATTCCCAGTCCTATGCTCTATCCACTAGACCAGGGGTAGGCAACCTATGGCACGCGTGCCGAAGGCAGCACGCAAGCTGATTTTCAGTGGCACTAACACTGCCTGGGTCCTGGCCACCAGTCCGGGGGGCTCTACATTTTAATTTAATTTTAAATGAAGATTCTTAAACATTTTAAAACCTTATTTACTTTACATACAACAATAGTTTAGTTATATATTATAGACTTATAGAAAGAGACCTTCTAAAAATGTTAAAATATATTACTGGCACGCAAAACCTTAAATTTGAGTGAATAAATGAAGATTCGGCACACCACTTCTGAAAGGTTGCCAACCCCTGCACTAGACCAATCTGACTCTCAGCCAGTAGTCTTGGGGTACCAGGGGCTTGATTAACCAATATGTTACTCTAGTGTTGTGCTGGTGTAGTCATTAATTTCAGTGGATTTATACTAGTGTAAAATTTAAGAAAAGAAATGGAGCATCAGGCCCAAGATGTAGTATTCAAATATGTGATAACATTGTTAATCTCTTACACTGCAACATGCATTCTCTGTCTCCTTATGGATCACTATAGAATCCAGAACATTTCTATTAATTATATACATATATAAGCGCCTTCATTTTCAGTTTAAACTGATTTTTACTGTAAAATCCCAAGTTTTACAAAAAGCATTATTCATGTTTTTTCCCAATTTTCACCCTATTTTTGTATCATTCAAATATATAAAAAATAACTTGTTTTATTAGGAAAATACAATACATTGCATGAGATATATGTATTACGAGACTACATTAGTCTGTGTGTATATGCAAACCTGCCTGTTGAAGGCTATGTATTAGTCTAGAAGATACACACAATAAACAACCAGGCAGGCATGCAAGCTCTGAAGTGCATACACATCGGAATGTACTGCTGAATCTCACGCCTACCACATACAGATTTTCATTTTCTTCCCATTTTAGTGTGTCAGATCTTTAAACAGTTATCTGCTAACAGCCTGAAATATGTATCAGAATACGTTTCAGAACACAAGGAAATATTCAAAAGTTAAAAAAGAAACAGGAGAAAAGGATGAAGTTGAGTGTATGCGCTGCAAATGGTGTGTCCCAATTATTAAATGTAAATATTTATAGGCTCATAGTTCTGTCTACAACAGTAAACTGTGTATAAAAATTAAAAGTTTTATTTGGGTATTAGAGAGTGTTTTTTTTTTAATTCAGAGGTGGCATTGTGTTTTGAGTTCTGTTTTACTTCTGTAGCAAACCACATTGAATTCCATTAATCAAAGCATTAATCTACTGAATACTTTTTCCCCTGTCCTTCCATCCACCAAAACAAACCCTGATATTACCCAGAAAAAATATTAATATTTTTTTCCACTGATTTTCATCTTTTTTGTTGTTGTTGTAATAAACACTGATAAATTCCTGGGAAAAATTAAATAAAATCAAAACCCAAAATGAAGAGCTCTGTGTATATAAAAGAAAATAGTAATGTTGTTTCCATGTATTGGAGCACTATTGTAGTACAGCTCTAGTTGGTAGCTTTTCATTCCTTTACCACCACCTTTTTCTCCTAAAAATAGTAGCAAATTTTAGCGGATTACAGGAGTGGCAAAAGAATGTTTTTGAGCAACAATTTTAGTTGAACAGTAGATTAAGAGCAGATTTAGGATGATCCAGGGGGTATAAATAGGGATAACATAATGAAATTGAGCAAAGGAAAAACTAGGCTGGACAATTAGGGGAAAATGTGCTAACAATGAGACTTATTGGACTGTGTAAACAGTCTCCTTAGGGAGCTAGGAGAAAGCCCATCACTTGAATCATTTAAAAGTTGACTAGACAGAGCACTCAGCAGTACAATATAGGGAACAAACTTGGGGTGGGGGTGGTGGAGATGGATGGAAAAGTTGACCTAATTTCCATCTCTGATTTCTATGATTTATTAAAGACTTTTGCAGGCCTTCTGTAGAGGGCTACTAATGGAATTTGAAACATGGCAATTATAAGGGTCCTTTAATAGTGTGCCAGCACACTGTTGGTTTTGAGCACTTAGTTGTAGCATTAGTGTGGATAATCCTCCCCATTGCCGCAGACTGAACAGACTGCAATTACAGGCAGGGATTTCCAGTTCATTTTAGCACTACTGTTCATACTGGTTTGAATTCTATGTTGAGTCACAGTCCTGCAGTCCTGTTGCCTTCAAAAAAGCCTCAGCTGCTGCAGGGTGGTTTGGCTGATTTAGTTTATTAAAAGCTGTGAGACCTGATGCTGCTTGTGGATCCTTTGAGGTGGTGTGTTGGGGAAGAAAAGCCCCTAGACCTCCACTGAGAGAACCCTGATGCCCTGAGAAAGGAAAGAGACAGCCCCTACCCACTTCATGCAGAGATGTAAATATATTCAGTTAGGCTCTCTCTGCATATATTAAATGCATGTCTACTTATATATGTGCACAATTGAATACACCACACCATTAAATATTGATGATATGGGGAGATACTGCACTCTCCAAAGTTGCATCTAAAGCCAGCCTGATTTTTGACCCATCCCTACTGACCCTAAGTCGTACAAAACTAAACCATCCACCTGACATTTCACAGGCATAACCTCATACCTGGATAAAAATTTTCTCACTTATTTTCTTAATGGGGATAGTGGGACTCCTGTTTCCTAGGTTGTTCATGCTTTGCCCTCTTGCCTGCTTTTGTATACTGCATGCAGCTCAGAGAAGGAGCTTTTCCACAGACTGGCTCACTGAGCAGCCAGGGGAGAAGGGAAAAGAAGACTCAAAACAACTAGGAAACTGTAGACCCTTCCTTGAAATAACAGGTTTCCCGTTCTTCTAAGATCCTGTGTCTTGTTTTTTTCCTCCCCACACGGAGTGTTCTCAGTGATCTGGTCTGCAGGCTCAGCCAAGAGGCTATGTCTACACCGCAGTTAAAATCCCACAGCTGGCTTGCACCAGGTGATTTGGACTAAGGGGTTGTTCAATTGCAGTGTAGATGTTTGGGCTCGGGCTGGTGCCTGGGCTCTAGGACCTTATCACTAAAGTAAATATCTTGATTATGCCATCATCTCTACTTTTCCCAGGCTTTGCTCAGTGTATTTACAACAAGCACAAAACTGAAAGAAAAGCTGACTTTTACATTTTTCATCGAGTCAATATATTTTTTTTATGTAGAATGATGAAATTTGTTTTCTCTTAAATCCATGCCGAATGTTTAATTCTGTCTCCATCATAACTCATGAATAAAAATAAGACTCCGTGTTTGTCACAGAGGTCACGGATTCCGTGACTTTCCATGACCTCTGTGACTTCTGCAGCAGCCCAGCGTGCCTGGCCCGGGGGCCACCTGAGCAGCAGGAGTTTGGGTGTGGGGAGGCTCATAGAAGGGCAACAGGAACTCCCCTTCCTCATCTCCTAGTTCTGCTTGCTGCCTCCACCTGTAGGCACTGTCCTCGCAGCTCCCATTGGCCGTGGTTCCCCCAAGTTTGTCATATATATATATATATATATATAGTAAAAGTCATGGACCGGTCATGAGCCATGAATTTTTTTTTTACTGCCCCGACATTTACTAAAAATACCCATGACTAAAATGTAGCTTACTCATGAATGGTTTGGCCTAGAAACACCAAATGTGTTTGGTCTTGATGAAAGTGGTGCTTTGACTATCCTTGGAGGTTATGAAGGAATTTTACATAGTGAAAGCTGCTTCCCCATATGTTATGAAACGTGCCCCCGCTGGAGTTTCTGACTTTGCACAGATTTAGTGGATTTAAGACAACCTGCAGCTGCCCACTGAATTTCTTTAACTCCTTATTTCTTCCATCAAAATGCATGCTGGTAGATCAGCAGTGGGTGGGCAGAATTAAGGTTGTGTAGGTTACCTTAACTCTGTACTTCCATACTCCCTAATTCTTTTTTTTAGGTGAATCTTTATATACAACTTCCATGCTATCAAACATTTGTGTTTTCTGAGAAAACCAAATCTTTCCTTAAAAGCCTTTCCCGCTAAGTAACAGATGGACAGTTGCAAGCTTAACTCCAGCTTAGAGTTTTGTTTGTTTTCGTTTCTTGGTGTTTTTTTTTCAAATATGTGCATCCCAAAAAAACCCTAGTTTCCCTACAGGTTTGAGATCACAGAGTAGGTAATGCCATCTCTTCACTGCACCCAATTAATGAAGAGGGAGATGCAGAGTTAAGCAACTGTGGAAGGATTTTGGTTTGTTTGTACAGTACTTAGCACTTTAGGGTATATTTACACAGCAGCTGAGTGCAAACCTCCCAGTCTGGGTGGACAGAGTCAAGCTAACATGCTAAAAATAGCAGTGTGGATGTTGCTGCGCTGGTGGAGGCTCGGGCTAGCTACCTGAGCTTGGGTGGCTAGCCTGAGCCTCTGCTGGTGCAGTTGTGTCCACACTGCTGTTTTTACCTCAAGCCCTGGTAGCATGAGTCTGCCTCTCCTGGCTGGGAGGCTCACTCCTTGCCACAGCGTAGTCAGACATACCCAGAGAGTGCTGGTCCATGAGTAGGGCTCCTAGATGCTATGGTAATGGAAGTGATTAATAATAAGGATGGTATATTTTTTTTAAAGTCGTGCTTAAATTCTCTCTAACGTTCCGTTAGCAAATGGTCTGCTATGGAAATATCTACATATTTAAAAGGCTCCTGTGAGGTAGTTTTGAAAACATGCTTTGAATCTATGCTTCGCTTGTAGATTACATTTAGAATGTTTTTAATTAACGGGAGTTGTATACTACCACTGCATTGATTAAAGATGTGTGTAGACTACATAACAAGAACCTCTGTGTCAAAGTAGATTCTTTGCCTGTTCTTGCATTCAGTCCCTACTAACTGCTACTTACCCCCGTGTCAACAAGAGCAGTGCATTTCCTGCATTCCCTCATTGTTCTGAGTATCGGCAGTGTCTCACAACAGTAGCAGCTGTACTGCTCCACTCTGCTTTGCTATTTGCCCTTCCTTCTTTCACTGACATTTTTGTAATCTTGTCAGTGTTTATTCTGTCCGAAGGGTAAGGCAACATGTGGGAATGAGGATGCCTAATACTCCACTCTGATTTCGTCACATTACTTTGAAAAAAACTCATTCAAGAATGCTTGGCCCCAAACTTGACCTGCCTTTGTAACTGTTTGCGAAAGTCTGTGCAAATATTTGTTCCCCCTCTTCCCCAGAATTGAAACACCTCTTTCTATGGTGTTTTTTCATAGAACAGATACCAGCATGTATTAGATGTTATAGCAACAAACCATTGTGTACATGCCATGGTGATACAAATTTCAATAAGGAGACAGATGTCATTTTCTAGCTTCCAGGGGGGTTATAAACTGTTAGATATATTTAGATTATTAAAAATGCCTTGCCACATTCCTTTTAGGCAGCTCTGGGGCTGGTTGTCTCTGTTCATAACCCCAGAGTTGAAGATATGTTTCCTTAATAATGTCCTCTCGGCTTATAAAGTGGTAAAAAAATAAAAACACTGTGGGATGGAGCTTGGCAAATGAGCCGAGATCTCAGCCAAGGAAATGTATTGTCTACTAATTTTCTAAACAAAACGAGTTCAGCTGAGTGCAAGTCTCCCTTTCTCTGTTTTGGATGCTTTTCACACTGGTATGATGTGGGCAGATTTGATTTTTGCAAAATAGAATTTGATAAACAGTTATTAATTTCTGTGTTGTAGGAGATTGGAATTAAAAAGCTGCTAAGATAGTGATTGAATGGTTGTTACCGTGCATGAACGGTAACTTAAAAATAAAATAAAAGTTTAGAGTACATAACCTTGAGTATGAATGAGTTTGCGTAATAGCATGAACAGAATGGTTTCCTCCTTTAAAAATTACATGAGCACTGATCAGAGGTGTTAGCTAGGCCACTATTCAGTCCTTGACCATACTATTTGAAGTCCAGTATCTGGCAACCCCTCAGGCCTTGAATCCTGCTGTCCAGTGGTATCAGGCTTTTGTTTCTAGCCCCCATAGATTTTTATAGATGTAATCTTGATACTGTGTGATGACATGTATAGAAAAGCAATTTTAAGTAACTTTTTTTAAAGTTTTACTTGTTTTCTCTGTGAGCCCAGTACTGTTGGACACCAGATAACAAAGGCACCTAGCTTTAAAAATAGAGGGATACAAAATGACTTCAGACATTACTAAAATATTATTTCTGTAAAATATGTAACATATGCTTAAAATCTGATGCGGTGTGGAATAAATGTTTTTTAATGCTCTCATGGGAGGATGTACTTAAGTCACTCATGGTTTCAGTGCTTGTGAGTAATGGAACCATCCCAAATTCATGTGCGCCATTCCTCACCAGCAAAAGAGGGCAGCTGTTTGAAACTTTGGAGAGGCTTAGAATATTAAAAATAGTCCAGTGAAAGATAAAATAAGTGAGCAAAATACAGTGAGGCATTCAAAGATGAGTTTATCACACAGTTCCACAATTTATTACAAGGAAAGCACCAAAACAGAATGACCAGATGTTTAAGGCACAGCGCACTCTCTATCCCTCAGAGAGCAGGTCAACCAAGCTTCTTCTCTCATTCTACCATTGCATCCTGCACATGGGGGTGTCTGCACATGGACTGCAATGCATAGGAAAGTGGGAAAGCAACATCACTTGCACAGTTTCCACATAGAGTCCCCATCCATTGATGTAGCCTCTAAAAACAAAGCTTCATTTGCCCAGTGCTGGTCCAGATGTGACCTATTACCCCCGGCCCTGGCAAGTCACAATTGTCTGGAGTTCTATAATTGGCCGGTGATGGGAGAAGGGCGTGTTTTATCCTCTTCATCATATAACCAGGCGCACCACTTGAGGGTTCTGAGCAATGCAATTTTTTCCCAAGTAGTCGTTTGTATTTGATTTTTACATACAGGTAGCATTGTTACCAGAAACAAATTAATCCTAATGGTAGTGCCCATCGTGCTAGACACAGTACAAATTTACCAGGACCACATCAAAACAGTAGAGCAGATTGCAAACTCAAGTTAGATGGGTAAATTTAATTTAACCCTGCGTTAGTGCATTGCTAAAGTTGCACAGTGAAAACCATAGTCAGGAGATGGAAAAACTGGAGTTTAGACCACCACATTAACTTGGCTACATTGCTCATTTTGTGTGTTTGATACATGTGTTAGGTGATTTAAAGATAATATATGAGGCTGAATCTATAATGAGGAAAACAGAAGTAGGAAATACATGTGTGAAATGCAGCCAATTAATGATGTATTGGAACCTTACCGCTTTCATTTCCTGAAATTTGTATATGGTGGAACCTTAACTTTAAAAAACAAAACAAAAAAACTTTTAAACATTTCCCCCCCAGAGTTTTTAAGGAGTTAGAACGGGGGTGGTCCCATCCCTTCCCTCCCTCTCTCCCCCCTCCCCCCCCCCAAGAAAGAGAAATTTTAAATGAATAAAAGAGGGAAACAAGTACAATCTAAAGCTCTTCACTTAAGAATCATATAAGATCATGTAAGGTCCTTGCTCTGAGGATTCAAGTGGGAAAAGATTAGAAGCGGTGATCTTCCAGAAAACAACATCCTGGCCACTATGGATGTAGAAGCCCTCTACACCAATATTCCACACAAAGATGGACTACAAGCTATCAGGAATAGTATCCCCGATAATGTCACAGCTAACCTGGTGGCTGAACTTTGTGACTTTGTCCTCACCCACAACTATTTCACATTTGAAGACAATATATACCTTCAAGTCAGCGGCACTGCTATGGGTACCCGCATGGCCCCACAGTATGCCAACATTTTTATGGCTGACTTAGAACAACGCTTCCTTAGCTCCCGTCCCCTAACGCCCCTACTCTACTTGCGCTACATTGATGACATCTTCATCATCTGGACCCATGGAAAAGAAGCCCTTGAGGAATTCCACCATGATTTCAATAATTTCCATCCCACCATCAACCTCAGCCTAGATCAATCCACACAAGCGGTCCATTTCCTGGACACTACTGTGCTAATAAGCAATGATCACATAAATACCACCCTATACCGGAAACCTACTGACCGCTACACTTACCTACATGCCTCCAGCTTCCATCCAGGACACACCACACGATCCATTGTCTACAGCCAAGCTCTAAGATATAACCGCATTTGCTCCAATCCCTCAGATAGAGACAAGCACCTACAAGATCTCTATCAAGCATTCTTAAAACTACAATACCCACCTGCTGAAGTGAAAAAACAGATTGACAGAGCCAGACGAGTACCCAGAAGTCACCTCCTACAAGACAGGCCCAACAAAGAAAATAACAGAACACCACTAGCTGTCACCTTCAGCCCCCAACTAAAACCTTTCCAGCGCATCATCAGAGATCTACAACCTATCCTGAAAGATGATCCTTTACTCTCACAGATCTTGGGAGACAGACCTGTCCTCGCTTACAGACAACCCCCCAACCTAAAGCAAATACTCACCAGCAACCACACATCACTGAACAAAACCACTGACCCAGGAACCTATCCTTGTAACAAAGCCCGATGCCAACTCTGTCCACATATCTATTCAAGTGACATCATCATAGGACCTAATCACATCAGCCATACCATCCGGGGCTCGTTCACCTGCACATCTACCAATGTGATATATGCCATCATGTGCCAGCAATGCCCCTCTGCCATGTACATTGGCCAAACCGGACAGTCTCTACGCAAAAGAATTAATGGACACAAATCTGACATCAGGAATCATAATACTCAAAACCAGTGGGAGAACACTTTAACCTGTCTGGTCATTCAGTGACAGACCTGCGGGTGGCTATCTTACAACAGAAAAACTTCAAAAACAGACTCCAACGAGAGACTGCTGAGCTGGAATTGATATGCAAACTAGACACAATCAACTCAGGATTAAATAAGGACTGGGAATGGCTGAGCCATTACAAACATTGAATCTATCTCCCCTTGTAAGTATTCTCACACTTCTTATCAAACTGTCTGTACTGGGCTATCTTGATTATCACTTCTAAAGTTTTATTTCTCTTACTTAATTGGCCTCTCAGAGTTGGTGAGACAACTCCCACCTGTTCATGCTCTCTGTATGTGTGTATATATATCTCCTCAATATATGTTTCACTCTATATGCATCCGAAGAAGTGGGCTGTAGTCCACGAAAGTTTATGCTCTAATAAATTTTTTAGTCTCTAAGGTGCCACAAGTACTCCTGAACTTTTTCATAAATGATCTGGATAAAGGGTTAAAAAGTGAGGTTTGCAGATAATACTAAACTGATAGTTAAGACCAAAGCAGACTGTGAAGAACTTCAAAAAGATCTCACAAAACTAAGTGATTGGGCAACAAAATGGCAAATGAAATTTAATGTGGATAAATGTAAAGTAATGCACATTGGGAAAAATAACCCCAACTATACATACAATATGATGGGGGCTAATTTAGCTACAACTTATCAGGAAAAAGATTTTGGAGTCATTGTGGATAGTTCTCTGCAGACGTCCACACAGTGTGCAGCGGCATTCAAAAAAGCAAACAGGATGTTAGAAATCATTAAAAAGGGGATAGAGAATAAGATGGAGAATATCTTATTGCCCTTATATAAATCCATGGTATGCCCACATCTTGAATACTGCCTACAGATGTGGTCTCCTCATCTCAAAAAAGATATGCTGTCATTAGAAAATGTTCAGAAAAGGGCAACTAAAATGATTAGGAGTTTGGAACGGGTCCCATATGAGGAGAGATTAAAGAGGCTAGGACTTTTCAGCTTAGAAAAGAGGAGACTAAGGGGGGATATGATAGAGGTATATAAAATCATGAGTGATGTGGAGAAAGTAAATAAGGAATAGTTATTTACTTGTTCCTATGATACAAAAACTAGGGGCCACCAAATGAAATTAATGGGCAGCAGGTTTAAAACAAAAGGAAGTTCTTCACACAGCGCACAGTCAACTTGTGGAACTCCTTGCCTGAGGAGGTTATGAAGGCTAGGACTATAACAGGGTTTAAAAGAGAACTGGATAAATTCATGGAGGTTAAGTTCATTAATGGCTATTAGCCAGGATGGGTAAGGAATGGTGTCCCTAGCCTCTGTTTGTCAGAGGGTGGAGATGGGTGGCAGAAGAGAGATCACTTGATCGTTACCTGTTAGGTTCACTCCCTCTGGGGCACCTGGTATTGGCCACTGTTGGTAGACAGGATACTGGGCTAGAGGGACCTTTGGTCTGACCCAGTACGGCCGTTCTTATGTCCTTATGTTTAATAACTATTGTCCATTACAATGAAACCTCCTATAAAAATGAGGTTGATATGAATTAAAATAAATGAATCCTCTTATGTTCTAACCACTGGGCTATTGGCTGTTCTAGGATGGATGCTTTCCCACACCTACCAGAAATTTCATTTGGGACCTGAAAAACCATCTCATTAGTTGTTTTTTTTCCCAACAGAAAATCATTTTGTTGAAACATTCCCCACGAGCACTAGTAATTATTAAATTGAACAGTTGTATGTAATTTTTATAAAAGACTTTTCCGTGTGAATATCTGAAGGTAAGGCATCTTAGAGATACTCAAGAAGAAAATAATCAACCTCAACAATAGTGTAATTTTAAAGTTAATACATTCCTTTCCTGTGACGGTGCCCCCACTTTGTTTAAATAGCAGATAAGTTTTAGAAAGGTGCAGCCTTACTCTCATTATAAAGTATTCTTTAGTTCCAGCAACATGAAAGCTAGATCAAAGTATTCAATTTATCTCTGACGTACTAGGCAAGACTTAAAGCCAAAGCTTGTTGTGACTTTTAAATGTTTTAAGACAAGACAAGGGACTAACTGACCTAGAATGTTCATCAACAGGCTAAATAATTGGTTCATGGTAATATTTTATTGGGATTGTTGATGGACATTTGCCATCACAACATGCTTTGGCTTTAAGTCTTGCCTAGTACGTCAGAGATAATTGAATACTTTGATCTAGCTTTTTTTTTTTTTTTATTCGTAAGAGTAGCACTTCAACAGTAAAGCAATATTGCTTGTTTGTATTCTGAAACTTCTGAGTGCTCCATCCTGATTTCTAATGTATGAAGTACAAGAGCTGTAGTTTGAAAATAAGCTACTGCACAGCCTTGTTGCTAGCAACACAATGAATTAGAAGCAAGAGCGTGTGATAGGTTTTGCAAACCTCTCAAGCTGTATTTTATTTTGTGGACACTCATCTAATCTAAGTTTGGCTTTTTTATCTGTCAGTTGTGTAATGTTTTTCCTACTGTTTCTGTGCTATGTACTGTACAAAGGATAGCATAATACCCCCTATCCAAAAAGCTAAGTTGTCACAAGTAGTTATCGTAGTTGATGTGTGTCATATAAACAGAGTATTTGGTTTCTTTTTATTTCAACCATTTTCTCTCCTTTTTCAGTTGCCAATTGAGTAATGTTTAAGTAAATCAAAATTTTGCAGCCATGATGTTCAGATGGACTCAAATTCAGGAAAATTAAGTTTATTCACCTCTATTCAGAAGACAGGATATTTACAGTCTCTTCAGGTGGTTGGATATATGATCCTAATCCAAATTAAAAGCTGCAAAGTAAGATGTTTGGTCTTTCGCTTGCATTTATTCACAATGGTCTTCCACACCCGAGCTATTTCATGGCAGTACTGGTGTCTGAGCTTTAGAATTAAACTGAACATTTTTGGAAATGGTCGTGGGTATATTGTTCTTTTCAGAATATTTTGCCATTCATAATGTGGAAGAGTTTACCCACTTTCGTTCACCATTCTTCAGTTCTTTTTCGCACTCAAGCTATTAATAAATCCACTTTTTAAAATTAAATTAATTAATAAAAGATTACCTGATTTAGAAGATAATGAGCGCATTTAATACAAAACTTGAATATCAAAAGGGGTGTGGTTCCGGTGCCTGGCTCTTAAAAACAGTAAAAAGAGCTTTTTTTAGGAAATATTATAAACCAAGTGATGCATATTGGTACCATCTATGAGCGTGGCAGCTGGAAAGTTTAATTATAGGCTGGGGAGCCCTTCAGGGATTAAGGGAAGTGTTAGCAGAAGGGGTGAATGTTAATGACAGCTGTTTGCCGCAGGCCTCAAAGAGGCGAAGTGAACGTAGAATAAAAATAAAGTGAAGTGTCCAACATATGGTGGCTTTAAACATTTTAAAGCCCCAGCTTATTTGGTTCTTGATATATGAAACTGATTTATATGAAATCATTTTAAGAGCTTATGCAAGAGAAGACTTATGTGTAAGGGAGAAAAATATGTGTTCATTTCACAAACAAGTGTGTTGGTTTGCTCCCTATTCAAAGTTAAAGCATGAAACTGCATGACAGCACTTGCACATGGCCAGATATAAATAAAAACTAGAGAATAAGCATTTTGCACCTTGAATTTGGTTATCAAAACGCTAATTATAATTGCAGTTGTGCTGGGAATCTGCATTAATGGTTAAAATTAGGTAATTCCAAATCCTTGTGCTCTTGACAGCAAATGGCATGGGGAAATCCTCCAGTTTCTATTAATAGTGCCCACTAGCATCACTGCATAGTTGAGGTTGGGTCGGTATTCCCTTAATGCCTTTTTTCTTGGGTGTGGGGTAGTTAATTATTCCATAAAATAATTTGATCTGGCCAGAACCTTCAAAGTACTTTTTCCTTTTTAAATGCAAGTTCTCCCAAAATAAGTTGATCAAAATATTTTTTACGCTTGTATAACTGAATAATTGTTTTTAAATTGGCAAATTATTAATTCATGATATGCTCTAATCACTGTTGCTGATTCTTTGGGAGGAGGAGGGGAACAATAACATGTCCAGATTATTGAATTTTGCATTCTGGTTATAATACATGTGTAGTAATGTCATTTCATCAGGATTTTTACACTAAATATCTGAGAATAATGGCATTTAAAGCGATGTTATTACTTATCAAAGGAAATAAGGTGTGTTAAGATCTGTCTTCATTAAATTAATAAGTATAACAGATCTGCAGCATCTCTATTATAGATCTTATGGTGTGGAAGCATTGGTACATTGGTGTGAAAGTTCATTCCCGGGTACAAACTAATTTAAATATCTAGCCATTATTTTAATATATTAAATATATCGCACATGATCTTATTTGGAGATTTAAAAAAATACACAATCTCATGACAATGTATTGTAAGTAAAAAAGGAACCAACGTAATCACATACATAGCACACTTTTTGTAGCGTATCAGGTCTCTGGATATTCGAACAGTTATCCCTGGAGGAATTTGAGTGTGAATACTAATATTAAATGTATAGCTAAGAGATAAGTCAGTGCAACTGACTTGCTGAAAAAGAATTAACAGTTTTAGTTTAGTATTGCGCATTTATATTTCATATTGTCTGTTATACTTGTAGTCCAAAGCTGCTTGCTAGTATAGCCACGTGGCTCATGATCCTGCAACCCTTACTCCCACAAATATTCACTACTCACATGAGTGTTCAGTGGGACTACTCATGTGAGGAAGGATTGTAAGCTCAGGCCTACATCCAAAACTGAAGCTCTTTTGCAGAAGTGAGTGATTGTTGGCTATGAGTCTAGTGCAACTGCTTTCCACTTGACAGAAAAGGACAAAAATATTTACACCTCTTTTTCTTAAAGTGCTTATGTTCCTTGGTAAACTGTCTGGCAGTGGAAGTAAAGCACTTCATTTGGTATTTAAAATGCTGGACAAGAATTTGCCGCCAGAATTTCCTGTCTTTCTGAAGTGCAAATGAACAAAATCCAAAGAAAATATAGTGCAGTCTTGAGTATGGTGAAAATTTTTACACTTTAACCTCCTTATTACTTAAGGAAAGCATTCCCACATTCCTTATGTCAGTAAGAAGACTAATGGTAGTCAAACGATAAAGTGAGTTGCTGTTCGGCATTGGCAGCTCAGTCTCTCCCTGGAATCCAAAATACCATGAGTCAGTCTTAAAGTAGGGAGAAATCTTGGGTTCAGGGTGTTTCAGATGTGTGTGTTTTTTGTTGGTTTGTTTTTTTGTAACTCCCTCTCTCAGCTTATGGGCTGATGGTGGGGGTTTTATCTGATTCTTTTCTTCCTCTGCCTGATGTACCAAAGCTTGGAAAATCATATCAATTACAACAGCAACTCTAATGATAAGAAGTTATCTCGGTGCAAAAGGCTCCGTCATGTGCCCTGTTTTATCAGTATTAATGGAGTTTGATTATACAAAAATCCTGTATCTACATCCCTAAAATATTCTGGTTGCTTTTCCTGTTAAGAACTCCTAAACACCCAAGTCCACAATAACATCTGCTAATCACAGCTTGAGGGAACTTTTCTCTAAGCTTTCACCAGAAGAATCTTTAGAATGACAGTCATTGTTTAGCAACTGGTGTGCCAGTTTATGGGAACGCATCATGTAATTGTGTGTCAGCCAGTTGTCTGGCATCTCATCCAAATGATGATTGCTGTGGATAACCCGCTTTCAGATAAACTGAGTTTTTTTTGACTGATTGTTTCTTAGGGTCTGCTGTCAATTGAAGATATTTAATTGCTGAAACAGAGGAGATGGAGGAAAAGGAAAAGCAGCCAAACCACTCCATAGTTGCTAGTGCAGCCTTGGGGCTGCACTGTTTCCTATGGTTCCTGCGCCCCTGTCCTGTGGTGGTGGAAAGATCTAGTTAGTGGCACATCCTTCAGCTCCATGTTTATGGCTTCTCTGCTTTTCCTTGTCACAAATTCCTGTAGTGAGGAGATGAAGAGGAAATTGCTATGGAGTTGAACTCTGCAGGGTGTGTCAACCTCCCATGTAGCCTCTCAAAATATTTCTCAGCCTTCCCCTACAGTGCAATGAAACTGCACTGTGCTTGGTCCCCTCATAGCTCGAATGCTGTCTGAGTGTAATCAGAATGATGTGATTTTTTTTAAAGAAGAAGTCACATACACTGCATCTAATAGAAATGCTTTGGCAGCGCAGGACAAAGTTAAGAACCCCTAAAATCGAAACATACTTGGGCTTGGACCAATGAGCATAAAGAAAAAAAACAGCCAGTGGCTGAGCATTTTTTAGTTCTGAGGCCTAACATATAATACTTTAAATGAGCATAGTGAAGTGTAAAATGCACAGAATAACATGAAGTTTTAATCTGTGTTTGCCATTCTAATACTTGGTTCAACAAGGGTTGAAAGCAGGCATTTGCCAGCATGTTTAAGGAAATCTGAAGACTCTCTTGTTGCAAATAGCATCTCTCAGAAACCCTTTCTGATGTTGCAGTAGTCTCTGAACTCTGGATTGCATCTCAATTAATCTAAACATGTTACAAGAAGTGACAGGTAGAAAGAAGTAATATATATTTAAATGTTCTTGAGTGCGATAGAAGCCAGTGAATGGTATAAACCATCTTCTGCCTTTCTCATGGACATGGATTTACTCCTAATTTATTAATAAATTATGATATTGTCAGCACTGCAACTCAGGTCACCATATGTCCTAGGAGCTCTTAAAACCAGACAAGAAAGAGAGATTCCCTCTCCCCTCCCCCCTAAAATATTAGAAGTGTGTATAGTACTGCAACAGACTGGCCAAACAATTATTCATTAATCCAACACCTCTCAGATCCTAAGGCAGGTATTTCTTGTATCATTGTTAGATCGAAGGCCGATAACTGAAGGGGAGGGAGGAAATATTTCGAAGTAGTTGCATTCACTAGCACATTTTAATAAATAAGCAGAGGTAAACAAAAGAGAAAACACCTACTTGAGTTTGCTTCAACTGGGTCTTGTCCGACAAAATTTACCATTTTTAAACCATGGATGGAGAGTATTTCAGTGTTGTTCTGTTATGAAATATTTAATATATTCTGCTTTGTTTGACTCAGAAATATAATCAACAAACTAGGCAGGAAAATCTGATTTATATAGATGACTAATTCAGTCCAAAATACTACTAGAGAGTTTACCGCTCCCCCTCCCCCCCCCATACATCTCACATTAGGCCTGTTCTAAATTCCATGTAAGTCAATGAGAGTTTTTCCATTGGCTTCAATGGGCTTATTATCATGACCAATGTGTAAATAGAAGGCATGTTGAAATGACCCCAAACTTTCTGCCCTACACACTTAACTAATATAATTCTGCTGAAAATATATGTAGAAATATTTGTCCTCCAAGAAGTAGAGAAGTTTTGATACATAAACTGTTGAACTAAAATTCTTCTTCTCCACTAAGGCATGCCCACTAACTTGGCACTGAGTTGGATCAGTCTCCAGTGTTTGGAGGCAGTCATGCAGCTCCTGTGTATTCTTACAAAATTGCTGTGTTTTGTTTATTGAACAAATTTAGTGTAGAGAGATCAGTATATGCAACTCTCAGAAAATAAAATGTGCTTATTTTATATTGGTATTGTCAACCGTCAAACCTAAATAGGATTTTACATTATTCTTTTAGCTAAGGTTAGCTCAGCAAGCAGTGAGAGGTTAAAAATGGTAGAATAAAAAACCAATCAAAGTGCTCTTTATGGAACAGAATTTTACTCTTTTGTAGACTAAGGACAGTTTCCGTGGCCTGGTCCTGCAAAAATGTGTATATGTGGTTAATTTTAAGCACTGTGAATATTCCCACTGACTTCACAATATGTAAAATTAAGCACATGTATACATGTTTTTGTGGGATTGGGTAAGAAATTTGTGATTTTGAAGAGGACATCTAGGGAGTAATTAGGTTATGTCATTTTTAGTTTGAGGTGCAATAGACATGTGAATCTTAGATGCCAAGGTTTCCACCCCCACAGAAGAGTAAGAAGATTTGCTGGAAGGCAGTATGTAGAGTTAGCAGAAAAGAAGAAAAGTGAAATCCCTTATTTTCTACTTTGTCATTTGGTTAGCAACCAAACATGGCTGTTAGGAGAAGTTTGTTGGGATCTGGAAGGGAGCACTTCTCAGAATTCTTTGCAGTTTCAGCTTTCTTCTTTGATTCCTGAAAAGTTTGGGTAACATGTTAGGATATAAAAATTGATTGTTACCGGTAAACTTTGAGACTACAGACACATTATTGGACAGATCTGATAAGCACTCCCTAAGAGGGAAGCTGGTACAATTCTCCTAGCTCTTTTTCTCTGAAACCACCTACCAAAGAGTCAAAAATAAAAAGGAAGAAGAAATAGTCTGAATTCTTCATTTGTCTGTTGTGCTCTGATCTGGAGGATGCTGATCCTAGTGCCCAAGTATATCTGACCCAATGTTTTGAAATGATGCAATGCAAACAGATATCTGAGTTGAACATGAAATGTAAATCATACAAGGCCGATTCAACAGGTGCCAATGCTCAGCAAAGGCTGGTTGTGTCCCCATTCTCTGTGGACATGTTTTGTTGGGTAACAAAAGCATTTGAGAAGACATTCACTCTCCTTTGCTAACGGGAGTAACATATGTCAAGGCCGAGAGATGCAGATTTGGCTAGTTCCCTGTGATAAATCTTCTCCTGCCACAAGGTAATAATAATATAGTTAGTCCTGTGGCTCAAGCTGACGGTTCTGTGATGCATACCATAATTGCATATAAAATAATTTGTTTGAACTTTAAAAAAAAATGGAAATTGTATATGAGAATAACTGAAAATAATATTATTGAAGTTGCAAGGTCACTCACTGAGTATGGAAATGTCAGAATTTATGTTGTTCATTAAATGGGGGTCATTTCAGAAAAATTTGGCAGGGGGATGGGGAGGGAAAGTTGGGTCAGCAGATAGAATATTGAATTACATCCTTCAAAGTCTGGTGGGGCAAAAAGAAGAAGACATAATGGAGCATATAGGCTTGTGAAAAGTCTGGAGGGCAAAAGAGTGCAACTGCTCCTCTTTCCCCCATAGCAAATGATGCCCCAGCATTTAAAAATGTTTAAAGGAGACTGTGATCAACAGGTTCAAGTCCGTGGACAACAAGATGAATTTATGTCTGAATTATAACCTCATTTACTTCTACTCCAGCAGATCTAGGAAGAAGCCAGATTTGGCCAGATGCATTCTATATCCGAGGTAGCGTGATCCAGTGTATAGGGCATTGGGTTGGAAAATTGAGCTAATAATAATAACCTTTCTTCATGGTGGAGCACTTTTAGATCTGTAAGTGAAAAGTACAAAAGCATCCCCTTCAAAAATAGCAATTTTCAGAATTGACTTGATCCGCTTCTCAATGATGGACTTTATAAGATGCCAGTCTTAGTCTTTAACTGTTTCTTTAAAGTAGGTGTAAAGACCCATTTGTGTACCAGATCTATTATTGGAAAAAGTTTCAATGTCCTGCTTCAGGATATCAGGGAAGAGACAAGATGTTTGGTCTTCATTGACAGTGGAGTTGATCATCTGTAGAAACTTAGCTAAAACAGAACTATTGTATGTTCCAATAGCATATATACTGTGTTCCGTGTTCCATAAAGCATCTTTAGCAAGTAATTGAGCAAAAGTGAACCCATTCTGTGAAACTGGCACGGTGTCCCATTTGCTCAAGGATTTTAAATGAGATTGCTGTAATATGCAACTCCATGGGTCCATCATAAATGTTCTCCTAAATAATGCATTTCCATTCTGACTGCTTAGTATATGGAAGTTTTTGCTCCCACACCATCTGTAGAACTTGATTTGAATCCAGCAAATTGTTTAACAGCTGGTACATTTTAGAAGTTGATAGGGAGGAGTTATATGTTTGACACCACATCAGTGGGCTGTTTTGTGGTACATATTTGAATTTTGGTGATACCTCCAGCAGCAAAAGCACATTTCAGCAGTATCTCCCAATTTGATCATCTGGCAGACTGTAGTCTTGTTAGAGCTACAGGAATGTTTTCATAGTGCCATTATTAAAAATGTATTTTGAAGTATGGCTATTATGGTCCAGTTAACTTGGCCAAATGAACAGGATTCTTGTAATCTGTAGCAGGGGATTAAACCATAAAGAAGCATGGGAGACCTAGAAAAGGTAAAATATAAAATTATGGCTAGCTGATGCCACAATTTCTGGTTTTATTTGTTTGCGGGAGGCAGTAGTAATTACTTCAAAAAGCCAATGGTTTGCGTAAGTGAAGTCAAAATTGGAAAGCCTGTTACTTGCCATTACAGAAAATGCTTTATATTTAGAGCCAGCTAACATGATCACCCAATACATTAAAATATAAACATAAGAATGGCCATACTGGGTCAGACCAAAGGTCCATCTAGCCCAGTATCCTGTCTTCCGACAGTGGCCAATGCCAGGTGCCCCAGAGGGAATGAACAGAACAGGTAATCAAGTGATCCATCTCCTGTCACCCATTCCCAGCTTCTGGCAAACAGAGGCTAGGGACACCATTCCTGTCCATCCTGGCTAATAGCTATTGATAGACCTATCCTCCATGAACTTATCTAGATCTTTTTAGAACCATGTTATCGTCATGGCCTTCACAACATCTGGCAAGGAATTCCACAGGTTGACCGTGCGTTGTGTGAAAAAATACTTCCTTTTGTTTGTTTTTAAACCTGCTGCCTATTAATTTCATTTGGGGACCCCTCGTTCTTGTATTATGAGAAAGAGTAAATAACATTTCCTTATTTACTTTCTCCACACCAGTCATGATTTTATAAACCTCTATCATATCCCCCCTTAGTGTCTCTTTTCCAAGCTGAAAAGTCCCAGTCTTACTAATCTCTCTTCATAGGACAGCCGTTCCACACGCCTAATCATTTTTGTTGCCCTTTTCTGAACCTTTTCCAATTCCAATACATCTTTTTTGAGATGGGGCAACCACATATGCATGCAGGATTCAAGATGTGGGCATACCATGGATTTATATAGAGGCAATATATTTTTTATCTTATTATCTGTCACTTTCTTATTGATTCCTTACATTCTGTTCTCTTTTTTGACTGCCGCTGCACATTAAGTGGATGTTTTCAAAGAACTATCCACAATGACTCCAAGATCTCTTTCTTGAGTGGTAACAGCCAATTTAGACCCCATCATTTTATATGTATAGTTGGGATTATGTTTTCCAATGTGCATTACTTTGCATTTATCAACATTGAATGTCATCTGCCATTTTGTTGCCCAGTCACCCAGTTTTGAGAGATCTTTTTGTAGCTCTTTGCAGTCGGCCTGGGACTTAACTGTCTTGAGCAATTTTGTATCATCGGGAAATTTTGCCACTTCACTGTTTACCCATTTTTCCAGATTATTTATGAATATGTTGAGTAGGACTGGTCCCAGTGCAGACCCCTGGGGGACACCACTATTTACCTCTCTCCATTCTGAAAACTGACCATTTATTTCTACCCTTTGTTTCCTATCTTTTAACCAGTTACCAGTTCATGAGAGGGCCTTCCCTCTTATCCCATGACAGCTTACTTTACTTAAGAGCCTTTGGTGAGGGACCTTGTCAAAAGCTTTCTGAAAAATCTAAGTACACTATATCCACTGGATCCCCTTTGTCCACATGCTTGTGGACCCCCTCATAGAAGTCTAGTAGATTGGTGAGGTATGATTTCCCTTTACAAAAACCATGTTGGTTCTTCCCCAACAAATTATGTTCATCTATATGTCTGACAATTTTGTTCTTTACTATAGTTTCAACCAGTTTGCCCGGTACTGAAGTCAGGATTACCAGCCTGTAATTGCCGGGATCACCTCTGGAGCCCTTTTTAAAAATTGGTGTCACATTAGCTATCCTCCAGTCATTTGGTACAGAAGCTGATTTAAATGATAGGTTACAGACTACAGTCAGTAGTTCTGCAATTTCACATTTGAGTTTCTTCAGAACTCTCGGGTGAATACCATCTGATCCTGGTGACATTACTGTTTAGCTTATCAATTTGTTCCAAAGCCTCCTATGAGGACACCTCAGTCTGGGATGTTTCCTCAGATTTGTCACCTAAAAAGAATGGCTCAGGTTTGGGAATCTCCCTCACATCCTCAGCTGTGAAGACAGATGCAAAGAATTCATTTAGTATCTCTGCAATGGCCTTATCATCCTTGAGTGCTCCTTTAGCATCTTGATTGTCCAGTGGCCCCACTAGTTGTTTAGCAGGCTTCCTGCATCTGATGTACTTAAAAAATTTTTTGCTATTACTTTTTGAGTCCTTTTGGCTAGCTGTTCTTCAAATTCTTTTTTGGCCTTCCTAATTATATTTTTACATTTCATTTGCCAGGGTTTATGCTCCTTTCTATTTACCTCACTAGGATTTTACTTCCACTTTTTAAAGGATGACTTTTTGCCTCTCACTGCTTCATTTACTTTGTTGTTTAGCCACAGTGGCACTTTTTTGTTTCTCTTATTGTTTTTTAATTTGGGGTATACATTTAAGTGAACATCTTGTATGTTGTCTTTAAAAAGTTTCCATGCAGCTTGTAGGGGTTTCACTTTTGGCGCTGTACCTTTTAATTTCTGTTTAACTAACCTCATTTTGGTGTAGTTCCCCTTTCTGAAATTAAATGCTATAGTGTTGGGCTGCTGTGGTGGTTTCTCCTGCAGAGGGATGTTAAATTTAATTGTATTATGGTCACTATTGCCAAGCAGTCCAACTATATTCACCTCTTGAGCCAGATACTGTGCTCCACTTAGGACTAAATCAAGAATTGCCTCTCCCCTTGTGGGTTCCAGGACTAGCTGCTCCAAGAAGCAGTTATTTAAGGTGTGTGTCAAGAAACTTTGTTTGCATTCCATCCGGAGGTGACATGTACCCAGTCAATATGGGGATAGTTGAAATCCCCCATTATTACTGAGTTTTTAATTTGAATAACCTCTCTAACCTCCCCGAGCATTTCACCATCACTGTCACCATCCTGGTCAGGTGATCGGTAATATATCCCTACTGCTATATTCTTATTATTAAAGCATGGAATTACTATCCATAGAGATTCTACTATATTGTTTGGTTCATTTAAGATTTAAAAACCATCAAATGAATAATCCATTTTAAGGGGCGGGGACATTTTTGCCTGCTTAACTCCGGGTGAAACCTAATAACATTGTCCTGCCATGGCAAACCCACCTAATTTCTCAGGCGGCTGAAATAGAACATTCAGAAAACTCTAGTAAAATTAAGTTGGAAAATTTTAGGCCTTGATCCTCCTAGTTGATCTCTGTTGGCAGACCCCGGAACTCACATAAAGCTCCATTTATTTTAGTGGGACTCCATGGGTGCAGGGGTCCACCCATGCAGGTCACCTGGGAGGATCAAGGTCTTAGAGAGTTTCTTCTGATTGATTAATGCTCCTACTGTCTCAGTCCTTACGTGCCTGTGGGTAATGGCAGCATATGAGGGTCTGTAGGGGGAGAAAGAACAAAGTTGGGAAACCTGAGCTGTGCCTGTTGGGGGCGGGAGGGAGAATAGGAAACAACAGGAATATAGACTTAAAATTGGCACTAGAATTGTACCTAGCCACACCTTTTCATTTTGCTCATATGTTGCACCCCTTTGCTCCATCTCGAGTCTGTATATTGCCTGCTTATATTGTAAGCACTTCAGGGAAGGGACCATGAATGAAATCCTCACATCAGTAAAGTCAGTGGGAGACTCATGCTACCCAGTAGGCCTGAAGCTGTTGTCTTTTTAACACCCTAAACGTTGACTATTAAGGGGAATGAGGAAATGAGACAATATTAATTGCAATACACAGTCTAGGGCTATTGCTGAAACTCGCTTTGTCTAGCCTGACTAACATTTGAATATCCTTTTTATGTGCATGACTTCACCGAGATCAGTGGAGTTTCCTCACTGGTGAATTTAGCCCAATTACTTTAATCCAGCATTCAAAAAATGTCATGTACTGTTCTTGAAAATTGCTGTTAAAATTGGAAATATTTGAATAGTTCCTATATGGATGGAAACTGTGCGCTGATCTGGTATAACTAAAGACACATGGGAAAAGTAGTCACCCAAGCCCCTCGTTATGCATGCGCTCTGCCAGCTGTCTGCTTGTGACATTCATAGTCTAAATGATTGATTACATTTTAAAAAAATCTTCATTCTGGACCGGTTTACAAAAATGAACTGGCATCGAAACTGAATATGAAAATGGGCAGTAACATTTTTGTGCCTTTGTTGAGACTGATCATCTTTACAGTTGTAACTTAAGAGCCATTTTCAAAAATAATGCATTAGCTACTTGTGTAAACTAATGGCAAATGATGGAAAAGGTAGGCATGGACAATACTGAATTTTTCCAGCTGACTTTGAAATCTTCATCTTCTCTGTTTCAAATGCTTTTCTCCTTCCTTTTTTGATACTGGGTGGTAGGGGAAGATATAGAAATACCGAAACCAGTAAAAATGGGGAAAATAGCCACTTACTGTAAAGGCATAATTACCTAAAGCTACATCTTTCTCCTCATACAATAATTCATGAGTGTATAAAGCAATGGTGCATGGTATTTCTTGAATAGTTTAACTGTCACCATATAATGTAAAGCAGAAGCAGTTGATTTTTTTTATTGAATTCTAGTTAAGATGCCATGGAAATTAGAATTATCTACATGCCTGCTTTAAATTATGTTGTATAATGTGAGGTGTAGGGATTTCCCCCCTCTACTTTGTAGAGTATTGCATAGAGTTAGTTTTTATTTCTCGGAGGTGGCAAAATAAATGGGTGGGAGCTGGAGGAAAGGCCCTTGCATGGGATGGGCTTGTTGCTCTAGTAAATCTCTTGCATTTCTAATTTTCTAATGTATATAATGATGGACTTGTCATTTGCTTGTGAGTGCTGAGGTATGATAATTATATATGAACAAAAGCAGGTATGTAGAATGTTGGTCTTTTCAACACTTAATTCAGTACAGTGTGTTAGCCTGAAGGGTGAATGGCCATTGTAGCCATCCACCTCCCCTTTCATGTGTGAGCAGATAGTGCAACTTTTTATTAAATGCATTCTCTTGTCTGTACTCAAGCTAAGTAAAAGTGAAGTCTGAAGAACTGATGCCTGAAGCACATTGAGTTTTAAAGCATTAAATGAAGCTTTTAAGTGGTCAATGGTGTATGTCCCCCCCCTGTAAACAAGGCATTTCACAGCAACCGTTGAGGCAATGGGTTGGGACTGACGATCCCCCTCCCCACAAGAAAGTGATGAGGTAGTAACTTGAGCTTTTTCCAGAAACTCATCTGTACCCACTGAGGTCTTTAGAGAGAGCTCACTGCAGCCTTCAGTCATAAGGCTGGAGATATTGGCTGATGCATAGCGATGAAAGTAGGATAAATGAATACTTGGCTCTGTAGTTGTTCAGAAAGGTCAAAATCTCAAGGAAATGTAAACCTGAATATTCAAAAACGCTAGTCTACAGAGAACCATAATATGCCATTTCTGTGGCTCTTTCTACTCTTCTTAATGGCTTGATGAAATATTTATCATTCGTTTGTATTCACAGTAATAGCAGTTCAGCTGTATGCATTTTTGTTATATACATGTAGTAATAGAAACCAGCAGTGGATGAAGTCAGCAATTTCTACTAGTCCCATTACCCTCCCCCTCAACTGTCTCCTGATCACTTTCTGTATCCTATATTCTTGGTTCCTTCACTTCCTTCTCCTCCCCCCCATAACATCTGTTTTCTTGCTCAATCCCCTATTGTTTTTCTACAGACTCTATTATTTTACTGTCTCACAGCACCTTATTGAGAGCACAATACAAGATGTGGATTAAACCTGTTCAGTAATAGGCAGCTTTATGGAACCACATTCTAAACAACAGGAGTTTCTCGGGTCTTTCAAATGAATTTTGATATTTTTATACAGAATGAAATAACCGTAAAAGCTTTGTTCTAATCTGTGCCGTTTTCAACAGTTAAATTAAATTCAGAACTCTCTGGAATGCTTATGTTTGCCAGCTTTGGTGTGTAGATTTCTTTTAAACGGGAATGCTAAATGAAATTGCAGCGTTTGGGGGTAGGCAGGGGAATGATGCAATACATCTTATGAGGTGGTGGGGGAAAAAACTCAGGGCCAGATTCTGTGCTGTGGGTGAGATCTGTTTGCTACAGCAGAATGGGTGGTGTCAGGGAGCTGGTTAGGGCTCCCTGTTTGTCCTTTCTCCCAGAGAGGTTAGAGCAGCCTGGGGGCAGTTCTAACCTTTGCCAACTGGTAATGATCTCAAGGGGATTATTTATTAGCTGGGGATAGCCAATACATGCTGTGTTCTGGCCACGCCCTATCTTACGTCCGTGTCCTAGAGCCTGGGCACTGTGGCAGTGTAGGATGCTACTGTTCTGGGTCTACTCCTGCTGAGAACTGCCTCTCATTAGAGAATCTCCTGCAGAGCCGACGCAGTAGTTTCCTACTGCTTCCTGCCGTTTACTGTCTTTTTAAAAAAATGTATGAATTCAGCGGTGTGATCTTAGACACTCTGTAATGCACAGCATGCTAGCGACCTAAATTCAAACACAAGAATCAATAGGCAGCAGGAGAGTAGGCAGCCTACGTGGAAAAACCATGCACTGAGTCATTGATGTGCACCAGGGAGATCATAACACAAAGTGTCAATGGTACTTCCAACCCACTTATCAGAAGGGAGATAAGAAAGGTATTTTTTAAACCCTGCCCCTCCTAGGGCCTTAATGGAGATGATGATGAGGGTGGGGTAGACAGGTGCAGCATGAGCCGCTATAGTCCTAAACACCCACCATAAGTTCTTATCTACATTTCCTGGAGGTCTTTCTCTTCCCCACTTCAATGTGTGCAGAACCAGTATTCAGCCCTAAGTCCTTCACATACGTGAACACAACATTCACACAAGTTAAGGCAAAAAAAAATACTACTTCTTCTTCGAGTGCTTGCTCATGTCCATTCCATATTAGGTGTTTTTGCTCGCCACATGCACTGGTGCCAGAAGTTTTTGCCTCAGCAGTATCCGTAGGGGACCGGCTCTGGTGCCCTCTGGAGTGGCGCCCGCATGGCGCGGTATAAGGGGACTGCTGGCTCCCCTCACCCTCAGTTCCTTCTTGCTGCCAGTGATGGTGTTGGAATGTCTGCTGCTTCGGCTACCGTTGTGTCATTCTCTGTTCTTGCGAACTGTGAAAACCTGTAATATAGTTAGTAGTTTCTTACTTACCCATAGTAGTACTTCTCAAACAGTCAATGCAGGACTTGCCCTTCAATGGCCAAGCCCTATTTGTGGATCAGACAGCAAGTTGCATGGCTTCAAGGACTCCCGCACCAACCTGAAAACCCTAGGTCTCTATGTCCCAGCCCCGGCGCATAAGCGATTCAAACCGCAGCAGCCTCAGGGCCTCTGGGCTCCACCCTCTGCCCAGTCGGGCTCGACCCGTATCAAGCAAGGGGCCAAATGGTCGTTTGAGGGGGCGCCCGAGTGTGACCTACCAGACTGTTCTCCGGCTCCATCTGTCCCAGTGTTCTCCAACCACCTTTCCCTTTTCCTCTCTGCTTGGACCGCTATAACCTCGGACCATTGGGTCCTCAGCACAGTGGAGCAGGGTTATAACCTCCAGTTCCTTTATACCTCTCTTCCCAACCGCCTTCCCTGTCCCTCTTCAGGGACTCCTCTCACGAGAGTCTCCTCATGCAGGAAGTAAAAATGTTGCTACAGATGGGTGTGGTGGAAGAAGTTCCTGTCAAGTACTGGAACAAGGGGTTCTATTGCCGGTACTTTTTAATCCTAAAGGCCAAGGGCAGTCTATGGCCCATCCTGGACCTGTAAGACCTCAACAAGTCCTAAAGAAGCTAAAGTTCCGCATGGTTTCCCTGGCTTCTGTTATCCCCTCCCTGGATCCGGAACACTGGTATGCCACCCTCAACTTGAAGGACTCATACTTCCATATAGTGATCTTTCAAGGACACAGATGCTTCCTCCGGTTTACAGTGGGGCCCCACCACTACCAGTTTGCAGTCATCATGTTCGGCCTGGTGACAGCACCGAGTGTGTTTACCAAGTGCATGTTGATGGTAGCGGCTTACCTCAGGCGCCGGGGTATCCAGATCTACCTGTAGCTTGACAGCTGGCTCATCAAGGGCAGCTCCAGGTCTAAAGTCCAAAGGCAGTCAAAAAAGCAAACAGGATGTTAGGAATCATTAAAAAGGGGATGGAGAATAAGATGGCGAATATATTATTGCCCTTATATAAATCGATGGTACGCCCACATCTTGAATACTGCGTACAGATGTGGACTCCTCATCTCAAAAAAGATATACTGTCACTAGAAAAGGTTCAGAGAAGGGCAGTCCCATCTGAGGAGAGATTAAAGAGGATAGGACTTTTCAGCTTGGAAAAGAGGAGACTAAGGGGGGATATGATAGTGGTATATAAAATCATGAGTGATGTGGAGAAAGTGGATAAGGAAAAGTTATTTACTTATTCCCATAATACAAGAACTAGGGGCCACCAAATGAAATTAATGGGCAGCAGGTTTAAAACAAATAAAAGGAAGATCTTCTTCACGCAGCGCACAGTCAACTTGTGGAACTCCTTGCCTGAGGAGGTTGTGAAGGGTTTACAGGGTTTATAAGAGAACTGGATAAATTGATGGAGGTTAAGTCCATTAATGGCTATTAGCCAGGATGGGTAAGGAATGGTTGTCAGAGGGTGGAGATGGATGGCAGGAGAGATCACTTGATCATTACCTGTTAGGTTCACTCCCTCTGGGGCACCTGGCATTGGCCACTGTTGGCAGACAGGATACTGGGCTAAATGGACCTTTGGTCTGACCCAGTACGGCTGTTCTTATGTTATGTTATGTAGTGGTGCTTCAAGCCATGTGCCGCTCTCTGGACCTACTGGTAAATGACAAAAAGTCGATATTAGAGCCCGTACAGAGGATAGAGTTCATCGGAGCGGTCCTCAACTCGACCTGTGCCAGGACGTTCTTGCCGCTGGAAAGTTTCCACACATTGACAAACCTCATCACGGAAGTTTCTGCATTCCCTTTGACTACAGCCAGGGTTTGTCTGCGCTTGCTGGGTCATGTGGCAGTGTGCACTTAAAAAAGAAAAAAAGGTTCCATGTTTGTCACGGAGGTCACAGAAGTCTCGGAATCCGTGACTTTCAGTGACCTCCGTGACTTCTGCAGTGGCCTGTGCGGATGGCCCAGGAGCTGCCTGAGGAGCTTGGGCAGCCCCCTGGGCCAGCCACACTGGCTGCTGCTGGGGCAGTTTTGGGCCCGCCCCCCCAGCAGCAGGAATTTGGGTGTGGGGGGGCTCAGGGCTGGGTGTTGGGGTGAGGGGGGGCTCCCCAGAAGGGCGACAGGAACTCCCTTCCCTCAGCTCCTAGCTCTAGGTGCTGCCTCCACCTGCAGGCACGACCCCCGCAGCTCCCGTTAGCCGCAGTTCCCAGCCAATGGGAACTGCAGAACCAAGGCTTGGGGTGGAGTGGAGTGGAGGCAGCATGTGGTGCTAGGAGCTGGAGGTCTCTGCTTCCCAGGAGTCAGGTAGGGAGTGTGCCCCAGCCCTCCCAACCCAAGCACTCACAGCACCCCCCTGGGCTGCGTCCCCTTTCCCCCCGAGCACCCGCAGCAGGAGTATATAGTAAAAGTCATGGACAGGTCACGGGCTGTGAATTTTCTGGAGCTAAACTGATTTCTACCAGCTGACAAGACAGTGGGTTGATTCCATTTTAAACAGGAGTAATTCCATTAACTTCAGGAATTGCTTCTGACTTACACTGGTGTAACTAATATGAAAATTAGGCTCCTTGAGCAAAAATCTTAGTGAATTATATATAATTTATGCTCTTTATAAATAATGCTCTTGATAATTTTATGCTATTGAGAGTTAATTTTTCATTGGTTTTTGTAGTTGTAACTTAATTTGGTTAGTTGCTAATCCGTTAATATTTGTAAACTAGAAAATCCAAATATAGTAGTTTGTTACTGAAGCTGTTGAATGAATATTTGAGTAGTGAGATAATATTATCTATGTTCTCAATTGTACAAAAGAAGGTGTAGAATTAGAGCAAGGAAATTGTAGGATTTTTTCTGTTCAGAGTCTGTATTTTTTAAAAATGTGGGTTATAATAGTGAGAAAAGGTGGTGAAGTAATATCTTTTATTGGACCATCTTCTGTTGCTGAAAGAGGCAAGCTTTCCAGCTTACACTGAGTTCTTCTTCCAAGTTTTGACCCGAAGAATTCTGTGTAAGCTGGAAAACTTGCCTCTCTTACTGACAAAAGTTGGTCCAATAAAAGATATTACTTCACCTGCCTTGTCTCTCTAATATCCTGGAGTCAACACGACTACAACAACACTGCAAACCACAGTGGTTTATAATAGTGGCAGTAGTAGCATCAGATGAAGGATAGGTCATTACATGCTGATGTGACAGATGGGCAATGCAAAACAACAAGAGATTAACCTTATTTTACAATTTATTTTTAAAGTAAACAAAAATGAATAGCGTAATGAATTGAACTCTGAGCCATGATCAGCCCTTTTAAAATGACCTCCAACAATTCTTTTTTCCTTTCTCTCCTGCTCCTCTCTGAGTTTATTTATATATTGTTAAAATGATAAGACTGTTAAAGGACATATTTTATATACCTGTGCGAAAGAAGTGTATACAGAAGTATATGTGTCCTTCTAAATAAATACCTGATAAGGTAATAGATTAAATATTTGAGGACAGATTTCCAAAGTGTGGTGTCAGTTTGCTCTCACAATTTTTGCATCATATCACTTGTTGCATACAGTGTAAGAATTTACATACACACCCTACACAAAAGTTGAACACATTGAGCATTACTGATTTATTCACCATTTATGTGCACAAGAGAGAGTGCACAAAAATTGCACACACAGAGTTATGCATGAACAAACAGAGCCCCTTTGAAAATTTGGTCTTCAGTGTATAGAAGATGTCAACCAATAGACAAATGACTTATCAAATTATATTTTCAAATACCCTACTGAACATTTTCATTTAAAACAATGGAACCCTAGTAAATGGTCTGGAAAAAAAATAAAGCTGTTAAAATGGAAAAAACAAACCGAGATAACCAAACTTATTGTACTAGCAAGCATCATTAGTTTAATCTAGGAATTGATAGTGGACTCATATACCAAATTAATAAGCGGCTTTATGTTCTGTAGAATTGCTTGTAATTGGAAAGTAACTATGGTTACCAGGTTAAAGAAATTATGACTTGATGAACAGAAATAGATTGCAAGAGCCTGATATTTTTTTTTAAATAGCTTAAAATCAAGATGTAGATCTATAAGACAGTGATGGCTAACAAGGTTCAAATATTGAAGATAATGTTAGATTTATTCATTGTGCCACTTGTGCTAATGTAGAATCTGTTCTTTCCAATCCTTGTTTGATGTAGAATGGTTGTGACAGTGTTTAACTGGGTTTTGTTCCTCTATGGTATGAGGCCCTGTGCTGACAATGTTCTTTTAATGTGAAATATTTTCTTGCTAATATTTTCATGTTGATTTATTACTGAATGAAAATAAGCTCAAACACACACTTTTCATACTGAGGCCTCTTGTCGTTTCCATTTTAAAAAACCCACAAAGTTTAGAGGTCTTGGGATAAAGTAATAACGTTTTTGGGTTTGTTTGTTTTTAATATTCAGGCGTATTGAGGGGAATGATGAAAGTATAATTGAATCATATCCGTGTGGGGCTGAATAAAATATAGGGCCAAATTCTGCTTACTCATTCAAGTAAAGCCTCATTGAAGGCAGTGGGACTGTGGGGAGCGTACTTAAAAAGTTCATACTGATTTTAGAGAGATTGTGGGTTTCAGAGAGATTCCTTTGACTTAAAATGTGAAATAGTGCTAGAATCAATAATAGCTCTAGAACCAGAATGAATTTTTATGTGCATCCACTGAACCTGTGTAAGTATAACCCTCTACCCTTTAGTTCAGGTCACTGAGCAGAATTTGGCTCATAGTAACACCTTCATTAAAAGCTAACCATGTCTCATAGCAACAAAGTGGCTAATTTTCATGCAATATCTCTCTATAACAGTTAAATATGAACACTAAAGATACTGGGTAAAATTTGCAAAAGGCGTAAGTCCCTTTTTCAAAAGTGAATTGGGAACTAAGGAGCCAGTATCCCATTGACTTTGAGTGAGACTAAGGAGCTCTTAAATGCTTAGAAAAATCAATAGGACTTAGGCTCCTCTGTCATTTACATGCTCTAGAAAATTTTACTCATTGGCTTTCAAACACTATTAATTTATTATATCTGATTATTATTATTATTATTATTTATTATATTAATGTACTTTTGCTACAATATGGTCATTAAATGACAATAAAGAGTGAAAGTATGGATGCATAAACCTCCTTAAAATTCATAAATGTAATTAGTCCTAGTCCTCTGCATCAAGAGATGCTTTTCCAAGAAACCAAACAGAGTGGGCCACAAATGAATATGATCCACTCTACACTATTAGATTTTCAGGGCCAGAAACAATGAGACGAAAAAAATTGTGATTGTCTTTCTCCATTTTCAAATGTAATTGAAAAAGAGAAAATAGCAGCAGCAGCAGCTGCAAGAATAACATTGAGTAGGTCTGGCCATCTTGTTTTACAGCATAATCAACCATGACGACAGAATCGGGATCAGACTCTGAATCCAAGGATCAAGATCAAGACCAGCAAGAAGCCCCTGCCCAGCAAGGGACACCTGGGGCACAACCTCAAGCCCAGCAGCAGCAGCAGCTCAGTGAGGAGCATCAGAACGCGCTAGACCAGTTCTCTGCTGTGGCAGCACATAGTACGCCTGTGAAGAAAGAGCAGGCAAGTGAACCATTTCTAGGTTTGCTGAACGTGGGTGATTTAAATGCTATCTTATTAACTAACGACTAGGGGGTAACCTGTGGTTTAGTCAAAATAATTTTTTTTTCTGAATTAAAAAGTTCCATTAGTTTGATGACCATTTTTTGCTATATTGATTGACTGGTCCTGAGGGCTTAAAAATATTTTAGTTCACAGTCAAGCAATATCTTTTGGAATTAATGTCAGATCTCCTACCTGCTGCACTTAATTTCAGAGTCCAATGTTATCCTTAAAGGGAGGGGGAAACCCTTCAGTCTTTCACTGCCTCAGATCACACTAATATTTTTTTTTTTTTTAGAAACAGAGAGTTTATAGGGTTTATTTTCACGCTGACACCTGCTGAAAACTGATGCTTGTTTTATGTGTGACCCACGTAAAATCTCAGAGGTTTTTTAAACCACTATAGTTCTAAAACAGGGGTTCTCAAACTGGGGGTCAGCAAAGAGGGCAAAAACTGGTTGGGCAATGGGCTTTATTTTCTTCTCATTCCTCTGTCTCAGAAGTGAGAGAGACAGTCAGAGTGAGGAGGATTGTACTGTCGTTATTACTAGTTCTGTGAGAGAATCCCTGGGACAGGATATATTTCATTGCCCAATTACAATGGTTTTCCTTACTGTCGTTACATACACAAGAAAAGCTGTTTTGTTTCCTTTTTTTTTTTTTTAAAGGAAGAAAAGTACTGTGTATTTTTTACATTGATGCTGAGCCCCTCCCACTGGAATCTACTCCAAAAATGA
This sequence comes from Chrysemys picta bellii, assembly GCF_011386835.1. NCBI lineage: Eukaryota > Metazoa > Chordata > Testudines > Emydidae > Chrysemys > Chrysemys picta. Next base: position 206,134,176 of record NC_088792.1, read on the forward strand.
ACACACTTTCCATCCGATACAATAATTTAATCCTCCCATCTTTCTGCCATACCCCAAGGTGATGTAGTGGAGAAGAAAGTCCACATGCTGGGCTCTAAACACTGAGCAGCTACCTAAATCTAAGACATGCAGATATTCAACAGATTTACTTGTAGTTCATGCCTGATGCAGAGGCTGGACAGCATCAAAGACCACCGTTGCTAGCTTCTGTGACTCTGAAGTGTCCCTATCAAAAGGGATTCCAGTTTCAGAGGGGTTGAAAGCGTGTTGCATCAGAGCAACATCTATTCATGGATGGAAAAGTCATAGGCCTAGTGTGTCAAGTTATATATATACACCTCGGCCTTGACACAGGCTGAGGGGTGTGTGTGTGTGTGTGTATATATATATGTGTGTATATATATATATATATATATATATATATATATATATATATATATATATATATATATATATATATATATATATATATATATATATATATATATATATATATATATATATATATATATATATATACACACACACACACACACACACACACATAGCTTTCTTATTTTTTTTAGAGCACTGAAACGTGAACTGACACTCCTCTCCAAATGCAGCTTTCTGCAGGAAAGATTTCCATTATGTAGTGTTTCTAAAATACCCAGGTGCAATCAGTTGCAATAAAATTTGTGTTCCTTATTTACTGGGGTTGAACCTGAATTATGAGTTAGTTGTAAAAAAGTAGGGGTGGAACAGAAGAAATTATTCTGGCTTTTTCTCAGACATAACAAGAAATAACCAGTCTCTGCTGAAATTCATTAAAAAATGTTAAGCTTTTTTTATATCATAGTAATAACAGTGATAATATGGATGTGGTCAGCATACTCATATAACTGTGCTAAAGGAGCTGCAATAATATACAAGAGTAACACACCTTTCAGGTACCCTGATCTGATTTACATAAAACAAATTGTTAGGCCCTTTATAGTTAATGAACTGTGAAGTGGAAAGCCAAGTAAGCTGTTGTTTGTATTTGCTTAAAGCTGAGATGGCCATACTGTTTTTAAATCTGTATTAAACCCCAAATCCCAGTGATCTATCATTCTGGTTTTTGACACTTACCCTCCATTATTTTTGAAGGAAGATAATTGCCTAATCCTCTAGACTACTTCGTAAATCTCAACCTGTGGGTCTTGAATTTTTTTGCCATTTTTGCCCAACTCAAGCTAAAAAGATGACATCCTCAAACTGCACATCCGAAATGGCCCTGTGGAGTCCTCTGACTTGTACCAAGCCCTGACTCCCTTCCTATCCTCACAATGTTCTTACCACCAGATGAGGTCCGTTTAATTATCCATTTCTTGTCCAGTTTGTGAATACTGGCCCAAATCTGTCACTTTAGGGCTCCACCAACCCAGCTATGACAATTCTCCCACTCTGATGGCCTCTATAGTTAATCCAGGTTTCCATCACATACATCCATAAATCCAGGCACCTTGAAACTTACCAATAAATAGATCTGGTTGGGGAATTTTCCATCAAAATGATTTTTCAATGGACAATGTAGTTTCCACAAAAATCAACATTTTCTGGGGAATATCTTGATTTTGCTAATATATTTTTGATATTTTTTCATCAGGAAATTTGGTTCAACCCAAATTGAAATACTTCATTTGTTGAACTGCCCTGACATTTTTAATTTAGAATCAGTTCAGTAAATCATTAAATTGCATTTTCTTATCAGTGCATTCCTTTATGGGAATTGTAGCTCAGGCCTTTTCTCTCCTATAATGCAATGAAAATTGCCCTCTGACCAAGCTATGTGTGATGCGTAATGGGAGTCGCATGACTGTGGGTGCATCATGAGAGATGTAATCCAACCAGGCCCCTAGGGGAAAATGGGGGCTTCGGGTTTCTGAACTGCAGCTCCCATAAAGCAATGTGCTACAATGGGAAAATGCAGTTTTATGTTGAAATGACTCAAAACAAAACATGTTGGGTAATTTCAACAAACCAAACTAGAACAGATTTTGGGACTGTTGAAAAGCTTTTTGTGTTTAAATTTCGGAATCAACATTTTTCAGAATTTTCATTCCACAAACATTTTTGCAACTTCAACTTTTGGTCCCAATTTGGGATAAAAACAAATGCTGGAATTTCTCACGGTATGAAAATTCCAAATCCCTCGCAGCTCTACCAGTACAGCATTCTTCCAATGCACCAAAGAAGGAGAGAGAGCCCAATCTTCCAAGGAAGGGAAATATTTTGTCATTCTTAAATATGTTGCTCAGCTCTACCTGGTGCAGGCAGCAGAAACTTCAACCAAAAAGGGTACCTGTAAAGCAGCATCAACAAAACATTGAGCCTAACTCAAGCAGAATCTCACCAATATCTTGCTTGAGGGACAGAAAAAACTTTATAGTTGGCCTCCTCTAGTGCTATAAATGGTTCATACCCATGTAGCTGGACCTTTTAATATACCCAATCCAGTAGCACCACTTAAGGCCAAAAAGTCATGTGGTGATTTGATGACTAGCCCTTCACTGCATGCCATTTAGAAGGAACTTGGGCATGGAGAAGAGGCAGAAGCAGCTCCTACAGGCTCCTTGAGATGGTGGGACTCAGGGGAAGACAGAGCAGGATGGCCTGGCAAATGAAGAGGAAGCCTCTGTTCTTTGAAGAAAATCTGTTCAGCTGTTTTTGAGTTAAGCAAGTATGAAAAATATACTTGAAAAACTGTCCAAAGTATTTTTGATGTCTCATTTTAAAAGGGATTTGTTTAAAAACTTCTAGCTTGGTGTGTACATTGTTTTCAATAAGGAAATTAGAAATTATTTTGAAGCATGTGGTGCACACTGTACTTTGTGTGCCTTAATGAAATAAGCACTTCAGATGTTCAGACAGATCCATAAGCACGGCAATTGCATGTTCAAATGACCACGGCAATGTAAATATTCACATGTTTTTATTTGAATTGCCCGTTTGAGGGCCCCTTCTCACCAGCTGAATGCAACTGTAACACAAATCTTCCAAACCAACGGCAGTTCATGATCTCTCTCCCGCACGCTCTCCATCTCCTGGTTCTCACAGAAACGTGACTCTCCCTCTGACTCCTCCTTTATTACTCTACGTGACTATCATATATCAGACTCCCAGGGCTGTGGGTCTTCTCTTAGATGCTTCACTTTTCCTTGTCCTCTCTCCCAGTCTTCCACTATTATTTTTAATCTTCTGTGTTGATGACCCTTTCACTGCAGAGAATAGCACTGAACTCCTGCTGACTTCACAGCGACTGGAAAAAAATGTTACTACTTCTTCACACATATATGTTTTGGGATTTCCAAACTGTGTTCCCTTCTGAACTAATCTATTTAGTAAATCCACCAAATTCTTGGAGGGTGAAAGACTTCATAAACAGACCCCAATTATACCAGACCAATATCCAGAGGATTTCTGGGATTTGACTGTCCTCTCTCAGCTTCTAAAGCCAACAAGCCGAAATGAAACCCATGAAAATGAAATGGGGATATATCAAACTAAACACCACATACACGCCCACCCCTGAAAGATTCAAAAGTAAAACATTTTAGTACAAAACTCCTTATTTATTCACTGACTCTGAATCCCCAAACTGGCAGTAAATTGCTTGAACAACGCCCAAATTATATGATCAGAAGACAGCCCTGCTGCTGTTCAGCTTTTCTGTCTGTATCACTAATGCTGTAACTGCAAAAATTATGTTCCAACAACAACCCTGAAGCAACTTCCGCTCTATTAGATGTTGATGGCATGGCAAGCCGTGGCATTGAAATGCTCCAAAAATACAGCATAAATGGGCCGTGAGGAGAATGTGGCTCGGGAGAGAATGCACCTATGCATGCAAAATTCAAAATAACCTAGTGAATCCGGTTGCTTCTTAGTGGTTGCTTTTGCCCTAGATAACAGCACCAACAGAATGTCAAGTTTCTTTAAGAGGAGGAGGCTTAATTCACTTTGAAATCATTTCAATGCATGGACATGTCATCACCGTTTTGGGGCCCTCTCTAATAGTTCCTGGCATGTTTTTGTGCTCTGTACAAATTATAGAAAATCCTTTGTGATTCTAACCTTGGACAGATTTCATTTAGTTTCGTTTGGGTCTACTTGATTAGTCCAACAAAATAATACCAGTGACACCTCTTGTATGCATATGTAGAGAAATTAACGTCTGTTGCAGGTTTCAGTGAAACAAATCAACAACCCATAAGGAGGAGGTCTGGGAGTTCTTTCTGACTGAAGATGCCTCTTACTCTTAAAACAGCAATCTCTTCTGCTTTTGTTATCGTTGGTCTTTCCTTTTGAACAACTTACCTGCCTTCTTAAGGGATGTTCATCCCCATCCTCCACCCTCCAAAGCTGTCCTTCATCTACACACCATGAGCACTATGGACATTAATTACTCTACGAGGCCCTAATCCCATGGCGCACTAAATGCTGTCATCGCCCATTAGCTTCCGGGGGAGTTGAGGTTCTTGCCCCTACGTGCCTGAAAGAGAAAGCGCTCAACTAATATGTAGCTAAGCTAAGACAGGAGATCCAGCAGAGATAGCAGGGATTGTTTTCCATTGTCATCCCCTGCCCGCCCCCAGCATGTTTTATTGCAGTTAAGAGGATGTGCTGGATTTTGAAAGAGGCGTCTCTATTCCTTTTTATATCTTCCTAGACTGACTCTCCTTCTTGCTTTCTGCTCCAAGATGAGGGCCAGACAGTGACCCTTACTGTGCTCCCACAAAGGGAAGCAAGAGGCATAAGGCACTGCCTTACTCCCACGGGGAGACCAGTCTCTGCATATGGATGAGGTGTGAATTAGCAGACAGGGGCATGGTAACATAGTACACCAGACAGTGTATTTAAACAGGCACAGGAGGGGAAATAATGTGAGCCAGATATAGGGCTGGTCTCTTTTAGTTCCTGCCTGGAGGAAGCGGGGAACCCAGGACCAGATTGTGAGTGTCCTCACAATCTGGTTCCTCATCTGCTCCTGGGACAGCATTGCTATGCTCTGCCCCTTGCCATGGGGCTGTAGCAAAACCACAACTGAGCACTATATTTGCAGGCTTAGATCACTTGACATGTATCCGGCCCTAAGTGCCTTCTCCCCTTCAAACAGAATAAAGAAGGAAAACTAATGTTTGGGAGACCTTTTTCCAGGAGATTCCTCAGGGAAAGATCCCTGCATTTAGGTGGAATATTGTGGTGATGCAGTGTGTGCCGTACAGTCTTGTGCACTACCAGTGTGACGCAGGACTGTTTGGTCTGAAAGCAGATTAAAGCTTTTGGACAGATTTGATCCAGTCTCATGAAGTCTTGTTGCGCTGAAGGAAAACAGACTCAGAGGATTAAATTGTGATGAATTTCAGTGCTGCTGGCTGCTGATTATATTGAATTTGTTCAGAGCCAAATCAGATGCATTTTTTTTCATGGTAGTGAGATGACTAAAAGATTAATATTTTATACTTTAGCTTAGGTATTACTATGCTTTTGTTGTCAAAATTTTGTCTGGGGGCTAGCAGGGGCACAACTGGTTATAGAGGTAACCATTACTGGAATGGAGCTTCAACTGATGTAATGCATTTACTATTAAAGGTGGCTATATGAAGGTTAGAGTGGCTCTGACAATCTGTTCCAGGGGAAAGGACCACAATCAATATTGCATCATAACAGCTTTATAGATGTCTTAAATGCTGACCCAGGGATAAGCCCAAAATAACACTGCTGCAGTGGGTTTTCCCAGCCATATATTTATCTTTCAAAGTGGCAGTTAGAGGAAGTCACACAGTTGTTTTATTGACTAAAGCAGGCTTTCCCAAACAATAAAGATGAAGTTCTTTTTTGTATGCTGCAGCTGGGTAACTGTTAGTGGTGAATAGTCTGTCCATAAGATGAAAGCCAGTTGTGCATTTTGATTCTGAATGGCTGCATTGTACAGCCACTATTTTAATCTGAAATTGAAACTTAATCTTCCCATTTGCTCTTCACAGGTCACTGACCGAGAACGGGAGTTTGCTGCTGCTGCTGCAAAACAGCTGGAATACCAGCAGTTTGAAGACGACAAGCTCTCTCAAAAATCCTCATCTAGCAAACTCTCCAGATCTCCTCTAAAGATTGTTAAAAAGCCGAAAAACATGCAGTGCAAAGTGACGCTCCTGGACGGCTCTGAATATGGATGTGAAGTGGAGGTAAATTGTTATTTGCTCTCTCTATTTTGCTTTATCTGTTGTTCCCTGTATATCCTAATTCATTCTATTGTGGAGAAAAGTTCTTCTACTAAAAAACCGAGTAGACTCAGGGGGCAAGATTTTCAAAAATGGGAGCCTAAATCTAGATCTAAATAAATGGTCTGGTTTTTCACAAGTGCCAAATGCCAAGCAGTTCTCAATGTCTTCTCTAGGAGATTGAGGACTGAACTCAGTTTTAATCCACAGAGAGGGGTATAGGAGCACTCTGGAGAAGGAGCATGGGGTTCTAGATGCATGTGACTGTATGTGACACTCAGCCTGGACCACTGACAGTGAAACTCATTAAAGAAAGGGAGCCTCTGATCTCCAAGGGCTTCCTCTTTCCCGGGTCCTGTAGTTACTCACATAGCACCTGATTGAGCTAGTGCTCTATAAACAGAGTGTAGCCACCCCAGCTCGAATGGCAGGGAGAGGCTGGCTGTCCAAGACACTACCATTACCGTCTAAACCTGTCATGTACTCAGGCTGGCTAGCCCCTCCCGCCACTCATGCTGCTACGGCTGCATTCTATTTTTAGCACACTAGCTTGATCAGAGCTAGTCCAGGTATGTCTTCTTGAGCTGGAATTTACACTTGCTGCTCCATGTGTAGACTTACCCTAAATCCCAGCAGTAGAGAGCAGCTGGGAGCTTTATAGGCAACCCAGCTTCCCTGCACTCTCTCTTCACGCAGGCTGCCCTTTTATGTGCCATGTCAGTGCTCCCATTGCAACCCGTAGGCCTCACACAGGAGCCATTTGCTTCCTCCACCCAGCATGGATCCTTTTGGTAACTGAGAAGTGTGTGGTAGGGAAGAAAAGCCACCAGGTACAGAAGAGGAAGGGGAAAATGAGACCGTAAAAGTGTGGAAGAAGGTGAAGCAGGGAGAGGCAAGAGTAGAGATAAAATAAAAATGGAAAGCAAAATCTGTGAAAATATGTAGAAAAGAAGAAGTTCTGATGGTGGAGGGAGGGGAAAGGCTGGAGAAAAACAGCACCAAAGAGAAAATGTGGGAGTGGAGAGAAGAAGGTGAGATGTGGCAACCACACCAGGGGAGGACATGAGGGGCCCTAAACCGTGAAGCAGCCATTACTCCATCACAAATTTTGGGGCTATAATCCAAAAAGGTTGGGAGCCACTGTTCTAAAGGTAGAAGGTTGCTGCTGCATGTGGGGCCAAATTCTGAAGTTCTTACACAGTTTTCACTCAGTCTTGACTATTGATTTCAACGAGAAGCGTTGTTTGAGCAAGGTCTTCAGAATTTTATTCATGACCACGCTTTAAAATTTGGAGCAAAAGTATTTTTGCAATGCCAAGAGCTTAGCTGTAAACAGCAGGTGTGATTTATTACATACATAGTAACTTGAAAAATCTGCTGTCAAGTACATTTTAGTTTCATTGGCTGAGTACTCTACAGTTTCTTTCTAGACTAGCAATAGATAGCTGGTGTAATACGCTGCTGTGACATTACCACTAATCTCAGATTGTTGCTTTACTTTTTGACCTCCAGACCTGTTTTTATATCTGACAGCAAATAGTGTGGAAACCCACACATAGGTACTTGCTTTAATGGGAAGAGTTGAACTTACTGAAGTCTTAATCACTTAGGTGGAAAATCGAAGTCACTGTGTGGAGTGCAATCAAGCAAATTTCACTAGATAGATGAAAATATTATGAGTAAGACAAGTTTTATGAGGACATAGGATGAAGTAGAAGGAGAAATTTATTAAGTTAGACTCTGATTTATGTAAATAAAGTAGTATGAATAATGTTTTCTTCTAGGAATTTCTTCTAGGAATTTGCACTCTTTCTCCAAATATGTACTGAATGAAAGTTGAAGTGTCAAAATGCTAGCATATAGATGTCATTGTCTTATTGCCTGTCTTCTTTCTCTCCTATAAGTCTGTATGATTACTCAATGTCTGTCCTCACAAAATGTCCAATATCCAGTATAAATTGCACTATGATTTATGAACTCAGATAATTAAAATATCCTTTATTCATAATATTCACTATCATCCAGAAATGCTTTTGTCTGTCCAAAAATTATCCAATTTAAGTGGATAGCACTTCAACTGTTACATGTGTAAGGATATGTAACTGCATTCACCAAAGCAGATGTCAGTACAGGTACTGGAAAGGCAAAATTAAACACATTTGAGAGGACCAAAGTTCCACTGCTTTGCAGATTTGTACATGTGAATTTGTGAATTTGTGCACATGGCAGACAACGATGTTGGCATTGCAGTCCTGTATCAGGCCTTCCTACCAATATATTAAACTATCAGCATGTTTGTGTATTAAACTTGTGCTTTTTCAAGCCAACTGTAGGCTTCTGTGCAGCGCTCAAGAATGCATGGTAGATCCCAGGAGAGTCTAATTTCTCTGTGCAAAAGGTTCCGCTGCTGGCACAACTGATCTGGCAAGGGAAGGATATGACGACATGCCAAGAGGAATAATGCCTTTTAACTCTATACACTGACCTCCCGAGAAGGGTTAGTTGGCCAGGGAGACTGAGGAAAGAACTCCATGCCTCAAATAGAAGTGGAGGGAAAAGTTCCTGTGCAGCAGCTCTGGCTAGCAGTAGAGTTATATGGCTGATCCAAAGAGACTATAGCATAATGATGATAAGGGATAACCTCACCTGTCACATCTCCAAAAAACCCTATCAACATTTTAAGGACAGCCCCAAAAGACAGAACTTATTATGTTCCTGGGCGCAGTTATGCTAGTTCCATCTTGGTAAGCTGAACACTAGAGATCAAGGGGAAAGGCCTAAAAAGTCATGCATGGATGTGATGTGATCGCCATAAAAACCAGATGCTCTTTTAGAAAAATATACTCAAAGATTAAATGCTGAAGTTCCTTGTGCTTCTGTCCACTTAATTCCCTCTTACAAGAGGTGTAGCGTTCATTTTTAATTTTTAAGGCAGTGAGCCAATGTGAAATGTGGCAAACCACCAGCTGTTGACATAAGCATCACCACGTAGTAATAACCCCATCAATGCTATCGTGTTGAATGCATCATATCCCATCCCAAAAGGGGCCAAGAGGAAGCAAAATCTCAAAGTTAGAATCCCAGTCCTGAGTTACAATCATAGCTTTCCCAGTCACTCCTTGTGTGGCCTTGTGCAAGTCACTTACCCTTTAGAACTGCATTCCCCAGACTGTGAAATAAGGATGATATTTCGCTACTTGACTCTCTGAGGACTGTGAGGATCAATTAGTTGGTTGTAGAGTGCTTTACAGATGACAAGCACCTTATGAATGCTAAATATTAATATTATTTAAAGCAGTATATTGCTCTCAGGTAGAACACATCCTACAGCATATCAATTATGTGCTCATCAGGGTAATAAGCTGACAGTTAAAATTGCACACACTCGTGGAGTCAGACACATCAGAAACAGGTTTTACTAATCCATTATCTCCTTGCCATTCTCTGTATCATCAGTCACACCCTCTTCTTCCATTATTACCGCGTAGGAGTCTTCACCTCCTACTAACTTACCTTTCTGTCTCTCTCAGGCTTCCATTATTTTGTATTACACCAGGATACTCTCTTTTGATAGTGCTCCAATGCATATTTGCAAAGAACTTAACTTGAGAGTAACAGTGGGCAGACCCAAAGCTCTGTAATGTGGCTTGTATTCACAGAGAAAAAATTCTAAGACTCAGCTGAAAACTTCCTCTTTTGGTCCTCCAGCATCCCTGGCTGTGGTGGTTTTTTTTTCCCTGGCCCAGGAATATGTTTCATGGCATGAAGGCATTCCAAACCAGAAACAGACAAAAATAGGTCACAAACCTCCTTTTTGTTCTGCGAAAAATATAAAACAGTAGGTTCAATGCCACAAACTCCACTGCATTTTTACATTATGAATCTACTGAGGGTAGCAGTTGGCTTATGTCTAAGGATGCCTTTCTTTTGAGGTCACAGAGACTATGTGTAACTGTAGATGGGGAAGGGCACGTATTTTGAACCCAAACCCCCCACCCCCAAAAGAAACAAAAATATAAACCTGGCAGAAAACTGGGTGGGCACGTGACCCAACAGCCTCCCTCCCCTCGCGTCACCTCTGGAACAACTACTACTAGAAGAGCAGAAGTCTTTATTCATACATTGTTCCTATATATACAATACAGTTGTCATTGAAAACACAAAATGATAAAAATAAAGAATTAGGAGCTACTGTATGTTTCTTGTAAAGGAGTTCCATGCCAAAAAAAAAAAAAAAGTCTTGGAATTTCAATCTTTCTAGAGTCACTGGCTCACCGATCAACAGACTTTCTCTCAGATCATCTGAAGTGTCTACTCATGGTGAGAGTTCTATCTTATGTTTTGGTGCAGCTATTGTCAATAAGGTTAAAATCCTCACCTAATAGTTCAGAAAATACAACTCCTGCCGACAAAATAAACTGTGCAATAAAGAATTATTGGTCTATGAAAGACTTGAAAGAGTGGTGGAAAGGACAAAAAAAGGATAATGTGAGGACATAAATCCCTTCCCAAAACAAAACAGCCACTGACTTGGAATACACTACAAGTGCAGCAGAAGTCACAGAAAGCATGCAATCTGATACAACCGTGAACACGAGCAGCTGTATGTAAAGTATGTGGTATGTAGCACATCTAGCAGCACTACGGAGGTGGAATACCAGGCCCAAACATGGTGAAAAAGTGATAATAAACTCTTGGGAGAAGGAATAATCTCACAAATGCCTGAAGAAGGAAATGAAGAAGATTGACACCTAGAATGGGCTGAAGATAGCTCATGAATTGCTGTGCTTTCTAGGGAGATTACAGACAGATGAGTGAAATGAAGCAGAAAAGGAACAGGTCCATGGTTCAAATTGTGAAGGATTAAAGTACTTGCCAGTTATGAAAATCATGAACTTGCCATATTTAGAGATTGAGTTGAAAGGATAAGAAAGAAAAGACTCTCATTCAGTATTGTTAGATACACAACTCAAGGACTTGCTCTGTGGAAAAGGGAAACCTGAGCTAATCCAGTTGAATGAGAGACAGAGACGAATTTTAACCTCTAATGGGGAGATTATAGATGAAGAAAATTGTAATTATTTTTGTTTGTCAGACTATCTTTCTTAGAAAGATTATTGCATCAGCTGTATAGCCTGCTATACTAAGCATCCTAAAGAGAGAGAATCTGTTTTTCAGCATCTCTAATATAAAATCACAGCCCAAGAGGAAAGGAATCTATCCAGTGCTGTACAGTTTAAGAGCTTGATTTATGAATAAGCAGTACTCAAAGTACAATTGTCTTAGACTTTATATTCGCCAGGTTTTGAATGTGAAAGATTTGCTTTGATAAAATGTTTCATGCATTATTATGGAAATTATCTCAATAAATTAGCTCAATTTAGAAAGTATTTCTGCATTTCTGAGTGCAAAACTGATACCTAGATATATATTTTTGTGCATGCAGCTGCAGTGTTCTCAGACAAATTTGAATGTTCATGTGCACAAGCTTACAGTAGGTGAAAAATGTATTTTTGCTTACAAAATTTGGGACCCAAGTTTTATGCCTTTTTGAGAACTTGGTCATTTGTGTTTAGATTGTGCTGAACAAAGTTTTTGCTTAAGTGCTTTTAATATCTATATATACAGTTAGACGACTCAATCATGTTGGAATGAATTGCTTCATAATATGTAAAATGATCAATGACAGTATTAGATATTACAAGATTTATGAATACAAAACTAATCCTCTAAGGCAAGGGTAGTGAATAGGTGGACCACGAGTCAAATCCGGACGACCAGATGCTTTTGAATGGACCCCAAGATCTTATTATTTATTTCTTATCTTTATTTTTTTATAATTATTATTTTCTCTGGAGTCTGGACCTTGACTATACCTTGACCAAGAAATTCGGACCTTGACAAAAAATAGACTACGCCTGCTCTAAGACCTGGTCCTGAACCAGTGTAATCAATGGAATTGTTGTCAGTGACTTCAATCAGTTTAGGATTTGGCCCGAATTCCAAAGGGCATTCTATGGGAGAAGAGTCTTTCTCTCAAATATACATATGACATCATCCGTGAAATGTGGGCAGGCATCAGTGTCAGATGTCTGAGTATCAAGTGAGCTGTCTGACACTTGGCAGGGCGGCTTATCCTGCTCCACCGAGCAATGCAGCATAGTAGTCCTGCAGTGTGTACTACCAGCCTGCCAGTGATACTGCTTCTTGCCCTTTGATGTAATCCCATGGTAAAGATCAGGATTGATCATAGAAATTAAATTAAATGCATCATACCTCAACGATATGGTCAGGTCAAAAAAGGCGCTGAGTACTATTTCCATCAAACTTTTCTCACCTTGGAAGAAAGCCCAGTGGGAGATGTTCCCCATTCTTTCTCAGATTACTTTTGACAAGAATCAGAAACCTGATCTGATGAATACATCCAGGACAGGGGTTTGAGTCCAAACTAATCCTGCTGAGGAGAAGAATCCTAGAGCTATGTAATCCTCTAGCCAAGCAGTGCAGAAATCAGTTAAGTAAACTTCTTGGTCTCAGGCCTGACCTGTACTTTAAAGAGCCCAATATCAAAAGAGATCTAGAACTGCACTTTGACAATATATCCCTAGATTTCAGATCCTCTGAAACATTGAAAATGAATTCTCTGATTCAGGGTTTCCTAAAATGAGGAAAAATGAATATTGTTTTTCCTTCTGAGCTCCTCCAGCTTCAAGCAGAGCATTTCCAAGTGAATTCGTATAAGAATTCTATTTCCCTTCCCCCTCCCCCCGTTTTGGCTTTCTATTCGACAGGTTGGTGCAACTTAGCTGGATGCCTTGGAATCTTTTAATTATCGACCATTCCGTACAGATGGTCTAATATGGAATGACTTCCTAAAACAGACTGTAGTCTGTCTTCATGGCTTTTGCTCTAAACCTATAAATGTGAGTATTTACAGACAGGGGATAACCAATTTCTTGAATGAGCAGAAAGATACAATCTACTAGGTCAAAATAAATGGCAGAATATTTGTTTTATTTTCAAAAGGCTCAGCAGTTAGAGCCCCCTGAGAATTTATTCTTCATCTTCAGTCCTGTATCTTTGAGTTTTACCAGACAGGTAGAACCCTGCGCAGATACGCAATCCGCAAAAATTATCTGCGGATTTGCAGGGCTCTACACTGGGGGCCAGGCTGAGGCTCTGAGGCATCCCTCCTCTCCCCCGCTGGAGCCCAATCGGAGAGAGCTGCGTGGGCAGCTGTGGGGAGCCCGTGCAGATTCGCGGACCCTCCACCTGCTCTTGGCCAGGCAGGGAACCAGGGGGGAGCGAAGACACGGCTGGGGGCTGCCTCACACTGCAGGCAGGTAGAGGGTCTGCTGCAGCTCCCCACGGCTCCCCGGCTGAGCTCCATGCTGGCCTGGGAGGGGGGAGACCTGTGGAGCTGCCCAGGGGCTGTTCAGGCCTTCCCGCCCAGGGCAGGTGGAGGGTCCGCACGGGCTCCCCACAGCTGCCCACACGACTCTCTCCGACCAGGCTCCAGGTGGATGGGGATGACTCAGCCTGGCCCACAGTGTAGAGCCCTGCAAATCAGCAGATAATTTTTGCAGGTCGCTGTGGGGAGCTGCGGCGGATCCTTCACCTGCCCTGGGCCAGGGGACCGAGCAGCTCCCGCCCAGTGTCCTGGGACCCAGGCTCCCCACAGCTGCCTGCATGGCTCTCCCCAACCCAGCTCTGGTCAGGGGGGCAGCTTGGAGCCACAGCCCAGCCATGATAAGTGGCGGGCGGCTGTGCGGAGACTTCGTGGACCCTCCACCTGCCCTGGGCGGGGGGCCCAAGCAGACCCCAGCCCAGAGTCCCTGCCCCCCGCCTCTCTGCCCAGGGCAGGTGGAGGGACCCAGGCTCCCTATAGCTGCCAGTGCAGCTCTCCCCAATCCAGCTCTGACTGGGGCAGGAGCGGCTCGGAGCCGCAACCCAGCCACGATAAGAGCCGGGCGGGCAGCTGTGCGGAGACTCAGCGGACTCTCCACCTGCCCTGGGCATGGGGCCCAAGCAGCCCCCCGCCCAAGGCAGGTGGAGGATCCACGCTGTCGTTCCTTACAGCTGCCCGCCCAGCTGTTACCATCAGAGCCCTGTGCAGATACGAAATTTGTAACCACATCCGCGCCGCTATCCGCAAAAATGGTCCACGGATATTAAGCAGATACCCGTGGATTTGCAGGGCTCTACAGACAGGGTTTCAGGAAAGGAAAACAAAAGTTTCCATGGTAACTATTTCTGTGGTCTCTACAGCATTAAATAAAGCAAGTTGGGTTATTGCCATATTATTTTGATATTCCATAGAGAAGTTAGGTAACTGATATGTCAAAGAGCACGGTTAGTTTTGTCCCTCACTTTCCCCCAGGACTGAATCTTTCTTTCATCCAGTTCTTTCAGTCAACTTGATGTTCCTGGGTAATAATTGGAAGAACATGTCGATTCCATGTATTTTATTAAAAATGTTCTATGAGAAAATAATGAAAACCCCACATCTTAACACCAGAAGTTTCCCTCGGTTCCCCAGGCAGTATAGGGAATAGCTCAGTGGTTTGAGCATTGGCCTGCTAAACCCAGGGTTGTGAGTTGAGGGGGCCACTTAGGAATCTGGGGTAAAAATCAGAACTTGGTCCTGCTAGTGAAGGCAGGGGGCTGGACTCGATGACCTTTCGGGGTCCCTTCCAGCTCTATGATATAGGTATATCTCCATATATTATATTATATTATATTATATTACAAATGTTCATGCTTAATTTGAAATGAAATGAGAGGTTTTATGTTCAAACATTTGTGTCTGGCCAGTTACATGATTTATTAGATATCTGGCATTTCTCAAAATAGTATCCTAAATTGAAAGGGGAATACTGGAATAAACAGATTATTTGTTCCACCAGTGCATGGTGGAATTCCTATTTGGGAGACATACTTAAGCTAGATAAATAGTGCTTCGCATATCACAGAGGCATATTATATCTCCTTCCCCTTTGAGAGAAAGTTCTTTAAGTGGGAGTATGTAGATCCTTTCCAGGAAGAACTAGACAAGGTCAAAATGGCATCTAGTTCTAAAGGACTATCACAGGGTAGATTTCAAATGTATACAATATGCAGTCTCACTTTTTCCTTTACCACCATTGCAAGCAATTAAGAGGCATGGAAAAGAAAACTTGGTAACTTACTTTAGTGGCACCTGTATTGGTTTTTCTTCATTTTTCACACCCAGCTCGTAATACTACTTTTGGATAGAAGATCCCATGGAGATTATTTTCTTTACTTGACAAATGGGTGTAGTACTTCCCTTACCTCCCAAGGAGTTCATGAGGCTACAGATCCATTAGTGATTGTGAGATGCTCACATACTATAGTGATGAGAGCCATACAAGTAGACAGATACATTGGGCCTCTTGAGGGAAGGAGAATATGGTGCCTGTATACAGGAGCTCAGGAGACACTGTCTCTCTGAGGGAGAATGGCTCTGTATTGCCTCCAACGCAGATTGTGCCTAAGTGGCATGATCTATTCTTTTGCTATAGTTTTGGCTTTTAGACTTGTTTAATAATGTTGAACTTCCTACATGTGCTGAGGGAGCATACTAAAAGGGAAATTCCAAACATGGTCTCTTACACACAGCATATACACTAAACTTATCGCTGGATACAAGAGGAAGTTTTTACTCATGCTGCTTCAGTTGAATGAGTCATCACTTACAATTAAAGCAGCTTAACAATATTAGTTTTGGTTTTGGGAGGTTTTACTGACACATCCTTGGTAAGGAGTGAAAATGTAACTGGATTGAAAAGCATCATCATACAGAATGTTTTCTTTCCCCACGCTCCCTAATTAGGGCAGACTCGGATTATCCAAGGAATTCAGCTAAGGCTATGTTATCTGACACATGTCGGTAGGAGGCTTCCAAGCTTCAGTGTGCTCTTAATAAATATAGTAATACATGCAACTTTGCTAGCTTTCTATCTAAAATTACTGTTTCTGAATATAAATACTTAATTTCAAAAGCAGAGTGTTCTAGAAATCAATAGCTGGTCTGTGGTATTTTCCAGCTTTTTCCTGTTTCCTGCCACTCAACAAACAAGTTGAAAATGAGCTGATGGAGGGAGCCTTGCTACCCTCTGAATAATGTTTTGGTTTGTGGCTCAGCGTGGAAATCCAGATAATCCATAATCCCTTATGGTAGCTATCCCAGCTTGTAGATAGCCCCAAGTAAGATTTGGAGAGGATAGACTGCTCCACCATCACTTTGCATCTCCGGTGCAAGGGCAGCCACAGATGCAGTCTTGCTTTGTCCTCTGCATGAGAACTGCTGCTTGCTAGCAAGGAAAACTAAGCTCCTGGAGAGCTAAGGGAGTTAGGGGTAAGGCAGGGTGATGCCT
Organism: Chrysemys picta bellii; assembly: GCF_011386835.1. Lineage (NCBI taxonomy): Eukaryota > Metazoa > Chordata > Testudines > Emydidae > Chrysemys > Chrysemys picta. The sequence goes on from NC_088792.1 coordinate 206,150,815, forward strand.
TCCTTCCCATTCACTCTGCACAAGCCAGCAGAACTTGCTTGATGTACAAGGGAGTATGTGCTGCACCTTGACGGAATGTTGCCGCAAGGGCATCCCCTCTGCACCACAGGAGGCAATGTGAGTTCTGAAGCCTAAATGCCTCTGTTACTTCTCCTGATTGTGGCTAAAAGCCACAGCAGTGCTTTACGCGTCCCTAAAATTGTTCCTTAAAAATAAATTATCCATGGGTCTTTGCCCAGGTTAACCCTTAGCTGTACATTTGTCATTTGTGATTGCACTGTAGACTAATACTGTATGTTTCTCCATAAACTTTGCTCCAGACCACCCCTTTCAGCTACTTAACATGGAAAACAGTGTGGTCTAGTGAATAGGGCACCTGAGTGGGGGTTTGAAGACTGGGGTTCCTGCCTCAGTTGCTCACTGCCTATTTGACCTTAGACAAGTCATTTCTCTCTGTGCCTGATTCCTTTCCACTCCAAATTTGTCTTGTCTACAGAGATTATAAATTCTTTGGGGCAGGGACTGTCTGTCTCTTACTACATGTTAGTACAGAACCTAACACAATGGGGACCCAATCTTGGTTGAGAACTGTAAGCACTACTGTAATATAAATAATCCAACCTATCCTCAGCATCTGAAGTGTCCTGTTTAACCTTTCCTCTCCCCCACCAAGTAACCTAACTTGTAACTAAATCCCAGAAGCTAAAGCCTCCTGCTACTTCTGAACCATCTACTCATTTCCATAGTGATTCCAGTTCTAGCTACTCCACCCCAGACCTTTGATAAGAGTCATTATCCAACCCTCCCAGATATCTGATTTTCCTGCCACCTGCCCAAATCACCGTGCCGCTGAGCCTCCCTGATGTTTCCTGGCACATGTCCTACCCCTCTTTTCAGTTGCTGAATTGCCCTTCTATCCATTCCCCTTCACCCCTGAACAACCCACATTAACCTCCATCTCGGAAGTCAGTTGCTCCCATTTTCATCTATATGGAAATTACTGTTCTATGTGATAACAGGCCATAACAAAAAATAAAAACCCCACACCCATTTGTATCAGCTTCTAAAAACATTAGCTGCCATATGTATATAAAGTCCTAATATGTCAGCTGGGTAACTCTCCACTCAAACCCAGTGCAATGTTCTCTGGGTTTTCAAACAAAGGCTGTATCTACGAGCTTAGGGTGTGATTACCAGCTCACATACACATACCAGCACTAGCTTGATGAGTGCTAAGGTGAATATAAATGGTAGTGGAGTCGCTTTTAACATGGGCAGCGGTGGCTCAGCTTAGCCTGCCAAGCACAAACCCATCGGAACCCCATGGGTACGTACTCAGCACTGGTAAGCCATGCCACCACTGCCTGTGCTGCTGCTGCTATTTATATTCACAGTAATGCTCATCAAGCTAGAGTGAGTATGTATAAGCAAGCTGGGAATCTCACCCCATGCTTATAGTATAGACATAGCTTGAACTATGTATTTTTTTAATATTCGCTGTTGTTTTTTGGCTATTTTTCTTGACAGCTACAGGCAGTGAATGGTGTGATTATTTATAGCGGAATCTCAAATCTAAGAACCTGAATGCCACCAAGGCCTGTTCCATTGCAGAAAGTGTCTGTCTGTGCTTTAGTTGCGTTATGATTTTTCTTTTTCCCCTCTGAGTGACAATGTAGGTCAGGGATAGCTCCATGGCTATGAAATTCAAATGGCAAGATTAGACATTAAATCATTTTGTATTGACTGGAGATTTCTTCCTATTGAAAATAAACAAAAATGTTAACATTAATACAACAGACAGATGTTATAAACTAGCCTAGTATGTAGTGCTTGATTACTCTTCTAATGCAGGAAACAATCAACTGTCTTTATGGCAAGTTTACATCAGTGAATCCTCTGCATCATCTTGCAACAGCTCGACATCACAAATGAAAGGTGGCATGCAGCACAGGAAAGAGGAGAGTTTGCTGATGCCATTTAAGAACATGTGGAATGAGGAAAATGTCTACATTTATTATGCCAGTTGGAAGGCTTCAACTGCAGCATTTGAACCCAATAGATCCACCTAATTACTGCAGAATTTTTATGGAAGTATCTAGTGTTGTTTTTTAAAAACAATCACACAATTTCAGAAAAATACCTTGTACTCCAAGACATTGTACGTAGCTAGTTTTATCTCGATCAAGAAGTCTCCAGATGTAACAAACATACTGGATATTTAATTCATGCTTCAGAAATATTCTCCTGATACATTTGCTATTTGGAATGCCCAAGTACTTGATAATTATCACATTGGACAGTAGAAATGATGGGCTACTATACATTTAAGCAGCTGGCATGCATGTGTCTCTATGGCTTGTTTCTGCTCCCATGTGCAGAGACACATACTCTTCAAATCTTTGTTATTTACATATTTCCTTTTTGATGCTTTGGATTCCAGTACACAAGTTATTCTGAGATGTGCATTTTATACAAAAACATGCAAATTCTGTGACCCAAACCAATGTAGTCAGAGTTCATATAATGCTAGGTCTACTGTGATCTCTGCTGCTGATGTAGCAGTCAGAGATCCTAATTTGGTCCAATTCCAGAATCGGGACTAGGTCACCAATCTTCTTAGCAGGATTTAGCAATCCTTTTTTTTTTTTTTTTTAGATTAGTGCTGGCTTTTTAGAATTGTGAGCTCAAACAGTATTAAAGAAGGTTGTCCCCAATAGAAACTATGTCATGTTATACAATGTCACTGACATTTGGCCTATACATGTTACTATAGCATAGTACATACATACTTGAATTAAGCACTTCAGAATCTAGGTCAGATATTTTCAGGAATGGAAAGGTGGTTGAAGGTGCTAGATACAATGAATGTGAAGGACCTTGTATATTATAGTAGCATAATACACAGAATAATTAAATGAAAGCAAATGAACACCCTTAATTGTACATCAAGATGGTACTTTCCAATCTGTAATAAGAGGTTTATTTTTTATGAGGCATTAATTTAAGTTTGACCCTATGTGTAGCACTGAAGTAATTGGAGATAGAGTGGAGTTTTTAGTGTAGCAAATACATTTCTTTAACAAATAATTTCTGTAATGCAATTCTTTAGTGTTCAAGATATGTATCTTTTAGTCAGTAAGACATATATAAATAAAATATGCACTGATCCACTTAGAGTGAATAAACAAATGGAAGTACTGCTTGCAGTGTCTGTGTGCAAAAATAATACATATATATTTCTCCTAAAAAACTGATTTTTTTTTTAAACCCACAATTTTTATTAAAATAAATCTTTTTGAATTGACCAGGCCTCAGTGATTTCTCATATCCAGTTAAATACTGTCCAGTGAATAGATTTTATTCTGAGGTACACTTTTCAACATCTACCAGTGGATTTACCATCAAAATTCTTGAGTGCACAATCAGTGATAACTATAGTTAATATATTTACTTGAAAAATTAATGTTCATTTTTAACTACCATAAAACTGATTATGTTTATTCTCTCTCTCTCTTTTTCTCATTTTATGATGAATCTTTTCAGATTAGGAGCCTGAAAGATTGGCAGAAAGTTCTTTATACATGCTGTGTAACTAGTTGTAAACTGAGCTTAGAATTTTATGCTGGTCCAAGAGAAGCACATGTCTGCATAAACATTTATTTACAGTAGTCTGCATATCTGTTTGATTATGAAACTGAAAGGACAACAATTGCAGTAGAAAGAGACAGGTGGCTCAGTGCTTATATACAGTAATTCCTCACTTAATGTTGTAGTTATGTTCCTGAAAAATGTGACTTTAAGTGAAATGATGTTAAGCGAATCCAATTTCCTCATAAGAATTAATGTAAATAAGCGGGGTTAGGTTCCAGGGAAGCTTCACTTACTCTGCAAGCACCAGAGGTGGGGGGGTTCAACCTTCAGCCCGCCCACTCCACTCCTTCCCCCAAGCCCCTACCCTTGACCCGCCTCTTCTCTCCCCCCCCCCACCTCCTCTCCCTTTACTTTGCTCACTGCGTCCTGGCTCCTCCCCTCCCTTCTAAACGCCGCAAGCCAGCTGATTGCTGAGTAGGGGAGGGAGGGGGGAGGTGCGCCGAGTCCTCGCTCCTCCCTTCTACCTGGGGCAATCAGCTGGCTTGCCGCGTTCAGGAGGGAGGGGGAGCCAGCGCGCCAAGTCCTCGCTCCTCCCCCCTACTTCCTGCCTCCAAAACGTCGCAACCCAGCACTTGCCGCTGGTAGGAGGCAGGGGAGGGACTGGAGGTGCGCCGAGTCCTCGCTCCTCCTGCCCAGGGTAATCAGCTGGCTTGTGGTGTTTTGGAAGCAGGAGGGAGGGGGGAGGAGCGAGGACTCGGCACACAGGCTCCCCCTCCCTCCCCTGCCTCCCGAAACGCGGCAAGCCAGCTGATTGCCCCAGCTGATTGCCTCGGGCAGGAGGGAGGCGGGAGGAGCGAGGACTTGGCGCTCAGGCTCCCCCTCGTTCCTGCCTCCTGCCCGGGGCAATCAGCTGGCTTGCCGTGTTCGGGAGGCAGGGGAGGGAGGGGGAGCCTGCGCTCCTCCTCCCTCCTTCCTGCCTCCAAAACGCCGCAAGCCAGCTGATTGAGGAGGCGGGGGGAGGGGGGAGGAGGGTGAAGGCACTGATCCTCAGAGTCTGCCGGCAGGCGGGAGGCACTGCGGGGGAGGGGGCCGTAGGGAGGCTGCCAGCTGTGGAGAAAGCAGGCAGCCAAACAACTTAAGAGTGGAACATTGCACAACTTTAAATGAGTATGCTCCCTGATTGATCAGCAATCAGCACCTCAGAGACTTAGGAACCTAAATTCAACAGTTCAATCACATTGGTGCTTCTAAAAATTCTATGCCTTAACCTGCAAGCTATGCATGTGCAAGCTGAAGGATCAGGCAAGGGGCACGTTTGTTAAAATTGGCTTTTGCTCTCATTTGATTTATAAATGTTAATATTTGAATATATGAAGGCATTAGTGGGAGTAAGAAAATAACTGTTTTCCTTTAACGATGTGCTGAATTGTGTAGGTATTCTATGTGTGTATATGTAACACACACATGAATGCAGAATCCAGTTCAGGGTCTCTGCCCTAATATTCAAAACTCTCCATGGGATTCATTGGCCAAAGCAATCGGAGAGATCACACCAAGCCTCCATGATCAGAATATCATTCAACAGCTACATTGACCAACAGGGGAAAGCTTATGCATGCAGGAGCCAGAACTTTCACAAGAGATGGATCTTGAGCAGTGGGGCTGTCTGTCAGCCTGAGGGCTAAACCTACTTCAAAAAGGTCACGATGCTCCATCAGTACTTTGGGGGAGATTCTCTGCCCTATTCTGTTCCCTTTGCACTCTTCAGATGATAAAAGTGGAATGGAAATGATCCACAAATCTCTTGATGGGGATTTCCCCAACATGGGGGGGGAAGTAGAAAAACAGTAAGGAAATGGGAAAAGTAGGTTTTGTCTCAATTTCACATCCTTTTTTTCCCCACTGAACCCCTCTTTAGTTCATAATCAAATACAAATATTCTTCTTAACATGGTTACCCTTTAGGGTCCCAATTTAAGACCACAAGTTAGACACCTCTGATTAGAAAATGGAGCTAATTCCCAAAGAGATAAGAATGATTGATGGATCACTGCATTTGAAACTAAATGCAAAATTCAGTTGGTATAGCGCTCTCTCTCTGTGTGTGTGTGTGTGTGTGTGTGTGTGTGTGTGTGTGTGTGTGTGTGTGTGTACACATACACACAGCAAACAAAAAATGTAAACTAAGTGAGAGAGTTCTTCTACAGTGTGGGAAAGAAGAGAGTATTGTTTCAATTTTTAAATATTTGGGAGTCACTTAGTATCAAAGGAATCATAGAATATCAGGGTTGGAAGGGACCTCAGGAGGTCATCTAGTCCACCCCTCTGCTCAAGGCAGGGCCAATCCCCAATGACCCCGATCCTGGAGACTTGTCTGTATGTGACTAGTTCCACTGACTTCGCTATAACTAATCATGAGAGTAAACACTAGGTTTTTCAGGATTGGTCCCAATTTTGTATAAGACCTCTGACATCTGAGGAAAGAACGTGTGCAATTGTATTGCCATTAGACTGTCATGGAAATCAACAGTTCAGAGAATGATCTACTGTAGAGAATAAAATCTTTCCGCTAGGGGAAGTGGTAGGGGATGGAATGCTCGCTACACCAAATACAGAATATTTCTGACAACCAGCTAAGGATTTATGCATGTTTCTGCTACTGGGTTAATTGTGGAAGGTGGAACACTGGGGAGATCAGGGCCGGCTCCAGCTTTTTTGCTGCCCCAATCAGCGAAGGAAAAACAAAAAAGATAAACCCGTGATCGGCGGCACTTTGGCGGCAGCTCTACCACACCGCTTCATTCTTCGGCGGCTGGTCCTTCCCTCCGAGAGGGACTGAGGGACCCGCCGCCAAAGACCCGGACGTGCCACCCCTTTCCATTGGCCACCCCAAACACCTGCTTCCTGCGCCGGTGCCTGGAGCCGGCCCTGGGGCAGATGGTGGGTGTGGGTGTGTACACACTAGAGAGAGAAGGTGGGTCAGGTAATATCTTTTATTGGACCAACTTCTGTTGGTGAAAGAGACAAGCTTTCCAGTCACACAGAGCTCTTCTCCCGGTCTCCGCTCTGTGTAGCTTGAAAGCTTGTCTCTTTCACCAACAGAAGTTGGTCCAATAAAAGATGATATCTCACCAAACTTGCCCATCTAATATTATGGGCCCAACAGGACTACAGCAATATTACAACACACACACACACACACACACTTTTTCCATTTCTCTCTTTGATTAGCAAAAAGATTGCGAAGAGGCTACCATGTGATTTTTGCAATGCAAAAACTAAAGTTTATAAGAAAATAACCTATAAAACGTATGGGGCCAAATCCTGTCCTTCTTACTCAGACAAAACTCCAATTAAAATAGTGGGATTGATTAAAACTATAAATTAGTATTGAGGTAAAATATTACCTTTTCCATAAGGCACATTGTGAAAGAAAAAATGGTCAGTAGACCTGCACTGAAACGAATGAGAGGAGATGGAAAAGGTCTGTACTGCCACATGGCAAAACATATTACACTATGCAAGATTAGAGTAAGCACACAGTTATATTGTTAAGATCCACTGAAAAGTGCAAATGCGAATTAGGAATGAGAATCAGATAACCTCAAAATAATTCAAAATCCAATTATTTCTACCAGTGTTGCATGATGTTAATCTGTGTCTTTGTTCCAACGTTCATGGGCACTAATTTTTATAACAATTGTGTGCTGAAATAAACAACCTAAAAGTCACTCGTGCTAATTCTGATTGTGTGTGTGTGTGTGTGTGTGTGTGTGTGTGTGTGTGTGTGTGTGAGAGAGAGAGAGAGAGACACACACACACATACTCACATTTTCAATTTAAAATTAATGCCCATAGCCACAGTATTTATTTGCACTGCTGTGCTCCTTGGCCGATGAACAGAAAGAGTGTGTTTGAACTCTGTTTTGTCCTGGCCCTGTAGTTATCATACAGGGAGAAGATGGGCACCAGTGATGAAAATAAATTCATTTATAGCTAGCCTTTTGTAATGTTTTTCCATCTTCGCTTTTTCCTCTTGCCTATAGAACTTGTGCTGAATGTGATCACTTTTAATTGCCTTCAGAAGACAGACATTCCTTGCCTGCTGCAGTGGGCTGTGGCTTTTTGTCCTCCTTGTTCAGCATTTTGTATACACATGAGACTGCAGCATTGCATGCAAAAATAGCTTCACTGTAAAACGTGGCACTTTGGCCGCTGTAATAGCCTTAAGTTCTAAGAAAATGAGAATGTTGTGTTGTGCTCCTAACCTGCTCACCCTATATCTGATACATCTGCAAAGGGAAAGTAAATCAAGTAGTGAATTAAAAATAGAGGAAGGGGGTAGCCTGCCACTCTACTACTCAATCAGGTATATAGAAGTAAGAGTAATTAACTCTTAAGTGACTGTACCCACACACATGTAGATACAAATATGAATGTTGTGTGAATGTATAGGACTGGATTCTGGATACAAATGGCCAGCATGAAATTCCCCTGACATAGGGGAACTTCCCCCTGGGATAAATCTAGCAGAGACGGCATCTATGCAGACCATGCTCTCCACACTAATAGTAGATTGTCAGGGGAGGGCGAGGACAAGGAGAGGCATGACAAAGCTAACTGTGCCAATGCCGGGGAACTTCCCACTGGCATAAAGCTTATAGAGGCGGGTCCAGTGCCAGCCACACATCCCCACCCCATAGGGGATGTATCTGGGAAGGAAGGGAAAGGAGCATGATGGAAAGTATCAAGGGGTAGTCGTGTTAGTCTGACGAAGTGGGTTTTTAACCCACAAAAGCTTATGCCCAAATAAATCCCTTAGTCTTTAAGGTGCCACCAGACTCCTTGTTGAATATGATGGAGTACGTTACGCTATGCCATGCCTGTCCCATGGGCCCTATGCCAGGGCAGAAATTAAAGCACCTTGGCCCTCAGAATTGAGAAGCCATAATCTGCTCCCTGCCATCTCAGCCTGACCTTTTCAGTGCAACTGAGAGAAGGCACCCAATCTGCTTTCTTCCTGACTATATTTTTGCCCTCTCACCAGTCCCATTATTATACCTTAAGTTCTCCTAAGTTTTGAAGAGAGAAGTTTTCTGTGATCCTCACGGCACCAGCATGACCAACAAGCCAATGGCATCTCTTTCTGCTGGAGGCAATGGTGGACCATTCTGTTCATTGTCCATCCTCAGTAGACTTTCACTAAGATGCAGTATCTTGTCCCAATTCTGTAGTCTTTGGTTTGACAACCCAGGTGCTGTAGAGCAAGGGTTGAGTGAAAAACTAGTAGGAATCGGCTCAACTTGCTTCACTTCCCCAGGAGAAGATTCAATACCATGACGTAAGCCAGAATCTGAAAGAAGATTAGATAGTGGGGCAAGGATAAAGAGAAACATGTGTTGAAGGATCAGCTTCCATGTATTTTGGATTTCATAGAAGAAGGAATCTGAATTGGTTTTACTCTGATTGCCCTCAAGATGCAGCAAACTATTGCTAGCATTCTCAGCTAGAATAGAAAGTTTGGTTAGCTTCCTGAGTACCTCTTGTACCTCTCAACTCCAGAATATCTATCTTTTGCAAAGTCTTAACTTGGCTGCTTGTTCATTGAGAGTTTCAATACTCACTGTCCCCATGTCAATTGCCTGGAAAAAAAACTAGTACAAGGTGGATGTTACCCTAAACAAATAACATTCATCCCTGAGGTCATTGATTCATAGATTTATAACACTGGTCTACAATTTTTGAGAAGTCGTCTGCTTCAGAGATAAAATGTGCTATTTATTATGTATTTTGATGTGCTGAATTCAAATATGACAATTAAAACAACTGATTGGCTACTGTTTCTAAGATATTTAAGTTTTTACATTTTATGTGTATGTATATTGTGTAGATAGTAGAGTTTTAATCATAAATTGTAAACCTAGGACTTTTCATGTGTTTATGGTTGCTTTACATGATAATATTTCACCTGTCCTGTTTATGTAACACTTTAAAAATCAGCAACAGGGTTATATAAATAAAATTGATTATGAAACAAAAGGCAAAAAACTATTATGTACATAGTTTAGTCCTATTCAGTGTCTACTCGGCGCTTCTTGGCTTGTCTCTTGTATTCATTAAATAGAGCATCTCTTGTCACTGGCCAGCAATAGTCTGCAAGCATTGATGGGCTCCATTTGCCCTGATAGCGTTTCTCCATTGTTGCAATGTCCTGGTGAAATAGCTCGCCGTGCTCGTCGCTCACTGCTCCACAGTTCGGTGGAAAAAAATCTAGATGAGAGTGCAAAAAATGTATCTTTAGTGACATGTTGCAACCAAGGCTTTTGTATGCCTTGAGGAGGTTTTCCACCAACAACCTGTAGTTGTCTGCCTTGTTGTTTCTGAGAAAATTTATTGCCACTAACTGAAGGCTTTCCATGCCGTCTTTTCCTTGCCACGCAGTGCATGGTCAAATGCATCATCTCGAAGAAGTTCACGAATCTGAGGACCAACAAAGACACCTTCCTTTATCTTAGCTTCATTTAACCTTGGAAATTTTCCACTGAGGTACTTGAAAGCTGCTTGTGTTTTGTCAATGGCCTTGACAAAGTTCTTCATCAGACCCAGTTTGATGTGTAAGGGTGGTAACAAAATCTTCCTTGATTCAACAAGTGGTGGATGCTGAACACTTTTCCTCCCAGGCTCCAGTGACTGTCGGAGTGGCCAATCTTTCTTGATGTAGTGGGAATCTCTTGCACGACTATCCCATTCGCAGAGAAAACGGCAGTACTTTGTGTATCCAGTCTGAGGACCAAGCAAGAGAGCAACAACCTTCAAATCGCCACAAAACTGCCACTGATGTTGGTCATAGTTTATGCACCTCAAAAGTTGTTTCATGTTGTCATAGGTTTCCTTCATATGGACTGCATGACCAACAGGAATTGATGGCAAAACATTGCCATTATGCAGTAAAAGAGCTTTAAGACTCGTCTTCGATGAATCAATGAACAGTCTCCACTCATCTGGATCGTGAATGATGTTGAGGGCTGCCATCACACCATCGATGTTGTTGCAGGCTACAAGATCACCTTCCATGAAGAAGAATGGGACAAGATCCTTTTGACGGTCACGGAACATAGAAACCCTAACATCACCTGCCAGGAGATTCCACTGCTGTAGTCTGGAGCCCAACAGCTCTGCCTTACTCTTGGGTAGTTCCAAATCCCTGACAAGGTCATTCAGTTCACCTTGTGTTATGAGGTGTGGTTCAGAGCAGGAGGATGGGAGAAAATGTGGGTCCTGTGATATTGATGGTTCAGGACCAGAAGTTTCATCCTCTTCCTCTTCCTCGTCTGACTCAAGTGAGAATGATTCTGGTGCATCAGGAACCGGCAGCCCTTCTCCGTGGGGTACTGGGCGTATTGCTGATGGAATGTTTGAATAATACACAGTCCACTTTTTCTTCTTTGACACACCTTTCCCAACTGGAGGCACCATGCAGAAGTAACAATTGCTGGTATGATCTGTTGGCTCTCTCCAAATCATTGGCACTGCAAAAGGCATAGATTTCCTTTTCCTGTTCAACCACTGGCGAAGATTTGTTGCACAAGTGTTGCAGCATATGTGTGGGGCCCACCTCTTGTCCTGATCTCCAATTTTGCAGCCAAAATAAAGGTGATAGGCTTTCTTAACCATAGTGGTTATACTGCACTTTTGTGATGCAAAAGTCACTTCACCACAAACATAGCAGAAGTTATCTGCGCTGTTCACACAAGTACGAGGCATCTCTGCTCACTTTGGCTAAACAGAAATGTGTCCCTTTGCAAAATCAAACACTGACAAATAAGAGAGCATGACACTGTATGATTTCTAGAGCTGATATAGGGCAATTTGTTCAGCAGAGTGATGTAAGCTTTGTTATGATTGCATCATCCATGACTTCTAGGAATAACATGATGCAATTCATATCATGTATGACGCAATACCAGCTTCAGATTGCATCATTCATTGTTTTGCCTAAAAAGCAAGTACTGTCCAAACCCAGTCATAGATTTATTCATAGATCCAGTCAAAGATGTGTATTAGTCATTTCTGGTTTAAATTGAGATCCCTTCCCTTTATAACTCACTTATCCTCCGCCATTCCCAAGTCAAGGTTCGTATATACTGACCCAATAGCATATCTTGAAAACTAGAGCCAATCAACAATTTTAAGCATCATTTTCGTTCTCAGTGACCCAGAATTAGTAAAGTTTGACTACATTTATTTCAGAAGCATTTTGGCTGTAGAGCAGTGTAATAAATAAAATGCTTTTCTAGCGTAAATTTGATGAGAATAATTCACAATACTTATTTTGGTGACTAGAATGGCATATGTATAAAGAACAAAAGAATATACAAAAGCTTTTTCTACTATGTCACTGTTATGTCCTTTCATCTTGTCGAATACAATGCAGTTCATGGGTTTAATGCATAAGTGAACAAAAACTTCCTCCTTATTTCCCTACTCTAAGAAACATCAGGGATTGTACCCTGCTGTTAACAAGTGAGAATAATTGGCTTGATAGTAAGCCTGTTATCCATACAATGCTAGGCTGAAGTGTTTAATTTTCAGGCTTCTCATTCACGTCTGATGAGTAATGTGTTCCTTCAGTCTCATATTTTATTGCTGAAATGTGAGGAGTGGAAGTGTGTGTGTATTTGTAATGGCTTGGATGAATACTGTGGTATGAGAGGCTGAAGAGAATTTCAAACCTCTATAACTTCCTCCCAGTGGACACGTACCTAAAGAATATAAATTTGTTTCACTAACCAGGATATTATGCCATTATTTTTCATACTGTTAGTCCCTTCACTCCAGCCTTTCTCTCCAATATCGTGGGGGGTGAAGAAATCAGTGGCTAGGAGCCAGATAGGGAGTGTGTTCATAGGACAGGGAAGGGGAGAAGGGTCAGGTGGGTTGTGGCAGCTGGGGGTGCTCTTAAACAATGGGAAAAAGAGAAGAAGCAGTCAGGGGAAGAAGAGGGAACTGGAGAGGGGTAAGGAGGGAAGCCAGAGTGACCAGGGAGAAGGGAGGTGAAGTGGTGACTAGGGATTGCTAAAGTAGGATAGGAATAAGGAACAGAGTGGGAGAGGCAGGCTGTCCATCACGGTAGGATCTGCAGAAGCCAGTTGGGGGAGCTTGAGGAGGGAGAGGTGCAGATCCCAGAATAGAAAAGGGGGTAACAAAGAAAAGATGCTTCTTCTCCTCTCCCTTGCATATGGGAATCACTGACACAAGTGCAGACCTGCCAAGTCTACCGCTTTTAGCCCTTTCTACTAGGAAGCTTGACTAATTTACTGCCTTTTCTGGTTCCCAGGTCAGTGAGAATTGTGGGTTTCATATGAATTCAGAGAGCAGAGTGTGTGTATGTTTTGAAATAGACCTGGCACTACAATTCTGAAGAGTTATCTTTTTACTCCACAACTTCTCTCCTACTTTTATATTATCCAAATCTAGATTTCTCATATACTCTATCACTCGCTTGCTCAAACTAATTCTAAGTAAATATTTTTCTCAGTGACTTTTAATGGCCACATGTTTCATTTAATCCCATTCATGTTTGAAATGTGTTTGAGAATGTGTTGAGGAGGGCGCTGTTATGTTTGAATTGTGTAGGGTGTTCTCTTGGATTAGAGGGCAAATGTTTTTGAAGACAGGGAAATTGGAATATATCTTTTTTGACCCGTGACTTTCCACTGTACAGACTTAAGATCTCATTCTGATTCTGCCAAGCACATCAGTACAGATTGCTGAGAATGGCCTGATGCCTTTGGCATTGAGAGAATTAAGTTATGAGTCTTACTAACAGACAATTGTTCCTCCCATTACTTTACTTCTTAGGGCTTGTCACCAGGGAATAGATGATAGGCATCATATTAGAAATATTATGGCATAAACTGAGAAGCTTTGTGATCTTGTTGCTGTACCCACTGTCATTCCCCCTCTTTCTTCCCCTCCAGTTTGTTATCCCTCTTAAGGGGCAAGACCATGTCTTATCTGTACTGTAATGTGCCTACCACACCTTTGGGCACTGCAAAATAATATTAATTAATAATGGCCTGGAAGTTTTATTTATTTATTTGTTTCATTGATATATGGCACGTAACTAAAACACTGTGTCCCATCTATATATGCAATTATCTCCCCACATTAGCATAATTTTCAAATGGGAAGGTGCATGCGTCTAATGGTGTTTGTATACTAGAACTGGTTGGGAATTTGTCAGTGAAATGTTTTTTTTCCCAATGACGTTTTCATCAGGGAGGTTTCTCAGGCCCATGGTATGGGGGAACAAGGAGGAAGAGAGGAGGGGAGAAGGTGTGTGTCCTGCCTGGTGATTAGGGCAGTCACCTGCAGTGTGAGACCCAAGTTCATATACCAACTCTAAATCAGACAAGGATTTGAACCTGGGTCTCCCACATCCCAGTTGAGTGCATAACCCCTTGGCTATTCTGGAGTGTCTCTCTCTCTTATGGGTTTGTTGTTGTTGGTTTTTTGTTTTTTGTTTTTTATTTAAGAAAAGTTTGAAAGGTATTGTTTTCATTCCTGTGTGGAACAAAAACAGATTTCAAAAGCGCAACATTTTTTATTAAACAGGGTTCTTGTTTTATGGCCAGCCCTAATGTATACAGGAATTTTTGGAAGTATATGAACAATTATGCAAATCTGCACAAATTCTTTGGCTGTGGCTTGTGGGTGGGAAGCATGTGTCTTCTTTTCTCTTTTCTTGCTGTTTGCAGCAGGAGGTCTCTGACATAGGTGGTTGCACCTCTTCCAGAACTCATTCATATACTGTATAACAAGGGCCATATAAGTACCCAGACATATAGCATAAGATAATTTACAGCAACTCATTAAGATCTGATTGTGGCACTAAGGGGAAATGGAAGGGTTTGACATATGAAGCTCATCTATCCTAATACCAACAGGCACTGATGTGATGGGCAGGTAGGAATGTAATCCCAGCAAGGCTCCTCCCTTAGCCACCTCCTCATCACAGGTTTACATCAGATGCACTGGGATAAGAAGGTTCCCTGCAGTAGTACATATCACTCTCCAGCATCCTTTTTAGCAGCTGCCAGAGTAACAAGAAGCAGATTTTGCCATATTCTGTTCCGATGCAGCTACAATGCTGTGGAGATTTCCTGAGTAGGTATAGGGTATCTGCACAGGGGAAAAAAAGGCTAGAGAAAGTAGAGAGCATTTTATAACAGCTAAAACATAAACCGTCCAATTTTGCACACAGCTAGCCAAACTTATTGCTCTTACCTTCATCACCTATACCCACTGAGCACAGTGGGACCCTGATCGGGGCTTTTGGGTGACACTTCAATAATAAAAGTGATTAGAGATCACATTTGGTCTTTAACAGTACCTTAGCTGCCTTATTTTTATGCTTATTGTACAATATAGCTACACATTAAAGGCAATTTCCATTCACACACATCTTCTTTAACATATCTTAACTTGCAGCTGCTCTGTATTATTTGTCAAAGCTGCAACTGCATGGATCCTCCAGCTGAAACAGCTTCAGTTTTGACCTTGTGTGATAAATGAAAGGAGATGGGGGTATCTCCCTTTTATGGACACCTAGCCAGCCAGTAGCTATAAAATCCTTCCTTGTAGCTGTTCTCTAATTGCTCTACCTCTCACTGCTATGCATAGGTAAAAGGAAGTGAGTAGGCACCTGGCAAAAAGAGCCAATGGGAAGGCTAGAACTTTTTAAAATTGAGCAAAGACTCCCCTTTTGTCTGTCTGTGGTGGCTCTATCTGCTGGAGAGGGGACAGAGCAGCAGTTATGCTGTAAGAAGCTTTGGGCCAGGTATGAAAAATCCTCAGTATCATACCTAGAAACTACTCATTTAAAACCCCAGATATGTAAGTAGATCAGGGAATGTCTAGGAAGACGCGATTAGGTTTATCCTTTTTATTTCTTTATGGCTTGTGGACTCCTCTGGGCTAAGCCCAGGTGCTTTTGTTTTGCTTTTAACCTTTAAGCTGGACCTCAAGAAAGCTATTCTTGATGCTTAATCCTTGTATTGCTCTTATAAAATCTAGCAATAGCCTGAGTTCCCAGATTTATTAATAAAAAAAAGAAAGAAAATACAATTTACCTTTTTTAAGAAGAGAATTGGATTTTTGTGTCTTAAGAGGTTTGTGCACATGGTGTTTAATTAGCTGATGGCAACAGCTGATTTCCTTCTTTTTTCTTTCTCAGCTCTTCCCCGGAAGGGGGGTGAAAGGGCTTGAGGGTACACCACAGGAAAGAACTCCCAAGTGCACCTTCCTGGGCTCTCAAAGGGGTTCTGCACTTGAGTGGTGGCAGCATCTACCCATCCAAGGTCAGAGAAAAGCTGTAACCTTGGGAGTTTAATACAAGCCTAGAGTGGCCAGTATTAATTTTTAGAATCCTTGCAGGCCCCCACCCTCTGCACTCAAAGTGCCAGAGTGGGGAATCAGCCTCGACACCTTGCATGACTTTTAAATGACAGGACACTGAGCTGTCATAATGCAAATACATGTAAATATAACAGTTGTGTCGTATTATTTTTCTTAAGACAAATTTTTGTAGATTTAAATCCACCACTTACTCCCATACAGAGTTCTAGTCATTTAGATTGATATTAAAAAGTAAAGCAACAGTGTGGAGAAAACCTGTTGTTGTCTACTGTTTCAAACCAAATAGTTTTCAGATTCTGCTAGAAAGTCTTGATTTCCTTCCTTCTCAGTGTCTCAGTAGTAGGTTCTGTCTTTTGGATGTAATTAAAAAGCTATATAAAGCTTAAAGAAAAAAACAGCTGACTTCTATTATCTGTTGAATTCTGGGTTTTAGGAGAGTGGATCTGTTGCTGGAGGAATAGACTAAATATTTGTTTGACAGTATATAGCAACAGTGGCTACATAGCCAAGCACTTCATTTAATCTAGTGTTTAAAGCAAGTATCAAAGGAGTAGCCATGTTGGTCTGGATCTGTAAAAAGCGACAAAGAGCCCTGTGGCACCTTATAGACTAACAGACATATTGGAGCATGCTCCAGTACGTCTGTTAGTCTATAAGGTGCCACAGGACTCTGTCGCTGTTTAAAGCAAGTGACTAGTACAGTGCCCTGGGGCTAGATCCTCAGCTGGCATAGGCAGGCATAGTTCCATAGTAGTAAATTACTCCAATTCACACCAGTGATGGAGCTGGCCCCTGTGGTCTATGCCCTACAGATTTCCTGTGTGTTCTTGGACAAGTCACTTTAACATTTCATTTCCCCATCAGGAATATTTTTTTCCTACCTTTTTTTAAGTGCCCTGAGATCTTAAGAAGAAAATGTAAAGTTAGTGTAAAGTGTTACTTTGTTGTTGTTAATGTACCAGCTGCTCTTACCATTTCCAAAATGTTTTCTCAAACACTTGATGGTCAATTGTACAAGAGCCTTCATTCACATTTGTTTATTTGTTTGATTTTACTTAAAACAAATCTAAAACAGTTTGAGACTTTAAATGGCCAGCTTTTGTGGAGTGACAGACTGTAATGAATTTACTCCGTGTTAGTCAAAACACAATTTACTGTCATAAGAAGTAGACTGAAATAATATCTACAGTGCTCTTTAGTCATGTTCATTATTTTAATGAAAATAATATCAACAAGTACTAGAGTATTACTATTCTGCTTATATACATGTTGAATTTTGCTAATAATGAAACTGTTCTGCTTATATCCATGTTAAACTAAAAAATTGTGTGTGTATATATATATGTGTGTGTGTGTGTATATATACACACAAAATAAAAGAAACAGAAGTATTCATGCTTAATATAAGAAGATTCTGCAAAGGGTCTAGCTTTGAGGGATGTGTAACACATGATGAAATGATGGTCAGAATGCTGCTTGAATTCTGTGTAGTATGAACTTTAGATATGACTAAATTACATAACAAGGCATAACTAACGAATGTGCATTGCCACACAGGCAGATCATAAAAAGAGGTCTTTTGCCTTGTAAACCTTATGCTTAGAGTAGGAAATAATTTGAGTTCTTAAGATCCAGCCCAAAATTTGCTGAACGTCTCCTGCTGTGTGTGGAATATTTACCACTCCCATTAGTCTCAATGGAAGGGACACGTGCTCAACAGTTTACAGGAGACACTTTAGTGCCTCAGAGAATCTGTCTCTCACGCAGCATAATACAGCTTAAATACTCATTGATAAATAAAATACTCATTGATAAACCTTAAAATTGATTGATTTAGGTTTCATGCTGCTAGCACTGTTGCCTGTTGAACTGTAATATCACTCACTATTGTAACCGTTTTACTTCAGCTGTTTGTTTATTAATAGAAACTGTTCCCTCCAGGTCACCAGTTTTATCTGGCTCAGAATTACAGCATTTGAAAGTTGCTATAAACTCATGGCTCTCGTGGACTCAATGTACTTCGTAAGGGGCATATACCCATATAACAAAACCATCACCACAACTGGTACAATCTCAGCAGATAGCCAGGTTCTAAATGAGCATAAAAAACTAGCTATCCTCTCATAGAGGCGGTCTGGGCTGAGAAATGTCAGTGGGATTCTGGAGAATCCTGCGCTTTCACTTTCTTAACCCAGTCCAGCTCCCAATGATGGTAATGGGAGTTTTCCGTTGACTTCTGTGTGTGCTGGATCAGACCACCCCCATACGTAAACATAAAAGGAGGACTTCATGGAGCCAATCCACACAAATGCCTTTGCTCCATCATCCACCGGTTTCAAACCCGCTTAGGGAAGTATTTTGGACCAATGTTTGTTACTACTGTTGCATATAAAGAAGGCTATAGTTCTAGTGCAGTGTAAACTCGGAATATATTAAGTGCCAGTATTTGTGAGATAGAGGAAACCTTCTAAGCTACCACTTAAAAATAAATCAATAGATGTAACATTCAACTCCACATTGAGACCTGAATTTTTACCGAGGCAAATTAGCCCAGTTCAGCAGATTTTGTACAGTTCCAAATCAATGGTTTTGAAAGGTGTGTAGGTTAAGATAAATCAATATTGGTTTTTTAACTTTATTATACCGAAGAGGATTTATTTAAATGTTGCTGTACTTTGAAATTGATGAAAATGTTCTTTTGTTTTCCATAGAAACGTTCCAGAGGTCAAATATTGTTTGACAAAGTATGTGAACATCTAAATCTTTTGGAAAAGGACTACTTTGGGCTAACATACAGAGACATGGAAAACCAAAAGGTAAAAAAAGACACATCAGCCAGGGTTTTCTTGAATTAAAAGGAAGTAGAATGAAAGTCAACAGAACTGGAATCTTGCTAACTGGCATTGATCTTGAGTTTGCATGGGATAAGACATGTGGCCATCAGATTTTTTTTCCCGGTGATCAATCCAGAACTGATGTTTTAGTTTTACCTCCAAAAGGATGCATCTTTATTTAATGCCATCTCCTTTTTAATTGTTTGTGCCTCCCAAGAACAGGAACAATGTTCTCCTGTCTTCCTTTTGCCTTAGAATCATAGAATCATAGATTATTAGGGTTGGAAGGGACCTCAGGAGGTCATCTAGTCCAACCCCCTGCTCAAAGCAGGACCAATCCCCAACTAAATCCCCAAATTGCCCCCTCAAGGATTAAACTCGTAACCCTGGGTTTAGCATGCCAGTGCTCAAACCACTGGTTATTTATGATGTAAGAGAAGTTAATCATGTAGCTTTTCTCGTATGGTTTGTTCCAATACTGCCTTGAAAGTCCGATTTACATTCATAAATATATTTTAATACTAAAAACAGTTTATTTAATGTTAAGGTTGTGACACAGACAGGCAGAAGTTAATTCACTATTGCTGCTAATTCCCTTTCAAGACTCATGTTATCTTTACCTGAGCATTATTGCTCAATTAGTACTGGGATATGATGATCTATGATCCATGCAACATACACATTGTACACACATTAAGATGAGATAAGGAGCAGCAAAGGACCCTCTAAATATTTCTTTAAAGTATTTTGTTAACTCCCTTTTGATATGTCTTAGTTAAAATGTGTATTATAAAAGAGTCCCCTAACAGGTTTTCATATAAGTATGTGATGGTTTTCTCTCTGAGAGAGAACTCTTACTTTCTATATTTATGGACTTTTTAAAATGAGGATTTTGGCACTGATGCAAAAAGCAATTAAACAGGTGCTTAGTTCCATCCTGATTCAAGAAAGCACTTAAGTGTGTACTTAACTTTACGTTAAAGCTCAAGGTAAGCATGTGCTTAAATTCTTTCCTGAACAGTCATGCTTTCCTGAAGTGGGGCCAAAATAAGTGTGTATTTAGAAATCCTGTCAGATTATTAATAATGATGATGTTCAACATTTATAGATCTCAAGTTACTTTACAAAAGTGGCTAGAATAAGTCAATAATTAATTTTAAAAACATGTACATGATAGTGTCAGAGCAATAGTTTATTTTTAATTTTTACATATATTTTTAAATTTTACAATGTAAAAACAGCTTGTTCATCCTCCCCCCCCCCCCGCCCTCACTCCCCCCCTCCACCATAGAAAAAACATCTTCCAGGCTGAAGATCTTTATGCTATATAAGAATCCACATCAAATTTTTCCATCTGAGTTACCTGAGTTACAAGTATCTGAAAACAGGGCTTTAAAAAGAAACCCTGAGGCAATCTTAATTGTAGTGGCATATTATACTCTTGTAGCCGCATACTTTGGAGTTCAGACTAATTGATTCTGGGCAGCTGCCAGCTGATTAAGGGAAGGCGGGGTAAGGTGCAAGGGTTCTTCTGGGGTTTGTTTGGTTTTGGTTTTTGCTATATTTGTTTATCTTTCCTTGAAGAAAGTGGAATTTTTCCTAGGGGATTAACAAACTGCTTTTGTTATGAACTATATACATATTAAATATTAATTTGCATTGGTTAAGACAATGCTGAAGGTCAGGGACATAACCTCCCAATATCTGAGAGAGAAAAACAGGTACAACGCAGTCTAGGCTGTGGATTTTAAACCATGCCGCCTGCCGAAATGGTTAGCGATACTATGCTGCAGTAAGATATCCCAAGCGGAATTGTGAGGCAGCCACAATTCCTCCTTGACTGCCAGGGAGCATGCACTGCAGTGGCAGTTCCCCATCCTTTCAACAGCTGTATTGTACAGTTCTCTCATACACCTGACAAGCTCTGCTGGTCAGTGTGGATGATGGCACTGCACAGAACACCTCACCCTTTTGGATAGCTAGCACTGGAGGAAATTCTAGCAAGGGACAATGTCTGAACACCTCAATGGATTAAAGCCTGATTCCTGCACTGGGGCACAAATAGAGGAGAGGCTCATGTCCTCTTCCTCCTCTTTATGTACTTAAGCAGGGCCAGACTCTTCAGTCCCTCCAGCCTTTCAAGGTTTAAGCAAACAAGAGCCTCCTGGTGTGCTAATGAAAGGTCAGTGGACATGCTGCCAGAGGATGCCTGTGTTCTAACCCAGTCTGCAGGTTCCTGTGATCTAAGAAGTTCTTACGACAACAACGAAACCCTTCAAGGAATCAAGTAAATGTATTAGCGTAAAATAATTGCTGTAGCTACAGTATTCCAAAGGAAAGAGATGGCGCAAGAAGTTAATTTAGCCAACAAATGTGGCATCTGCTGCTGAGTTTTTAAAAGGCCACTGAACACATGTAACTTTACTTTGTCTCATTTCAGTGCTGTTAATATCAATGTTTAAAAATAATTTTCACTGTATTTTTAGTCAAATTAAAAAAAAATTTCTTTTCAGAACTGGTTGGACCCTGCAAAGGAAATCAAAAAGCAGATCCGAAGTAAGTTGTAATCAATCATGTGTCTGTGTGAGGAGATCTGGGAAATGTTTTAATAAGGAGAGCAGTGTTGATAATATGAAATACTTTTGAACAAAATTAAAACATTTATTGAAAAATAACTTCACAATGCTCTGTATAAAATGGGAAATGCTGCTTTCCCTGGTATTCCACATTGTTTGCATGTAATAAATGGTGTGAGGAAAGTCCTACATACTCATACAAAAGAGCTTCACGTTAACACACTTTCCCAGCTTGAGAGAACATATTGCCAATATAAGTGACTATATAAAGCAGCAGTAACTACTGAGAGATCATTTTCCAGGTAGAACCCTACTAAGCACACTGACACAACACATATGGTTTAAGGCCTCCAGATGCAACTTCATTTATGAACCAAGTTAACCTGGTACTTAACTATTAATTTATTGCCCAACAAATATGCACCAAGCAAACTAATGGTTACCCAAAAAAGATTCACACTTTCTCCAAGCTGTGTGTCCCCCATGGCCATCTCCTTCTGAGAGAAATTAAACTCTTCACTGGAAGTGCCCCACACCATATACCTGCTATTATCTCGCCCAGTGCTCTGGGTGCCTTTTGGACATTAAAAATAATATCCCCCTTAAAAGATCCAAAAAACATCATAAATACTTCACACCATAACAAATTGCTACCCATCCACCCACATCATCTGCCTACACCAAAACACATGTTTATAATTCTATCAGGACTCTGCCAGACCAAGTAGGGAAGTGGAGGACGACCTGACCCCAAATGTGACAATCTATCTAACCTGCTGTAAGGCACAGAGACCCAGAAAGAGTGGAGGACAAGGACTATTGAACTCCATTTAACTGTGCCATAAATAACATATTGCCTCAGTGGGAGATTCCAGTCCAATGTAGTGTGTAGGGGTGGATCACTGCAAGAGAAGTTCTCTGGCTGGCAGCCTGTGGAGCAGGAATATTCCTCACCCACACATGTGGTTCTCTAAATGCCCTCACCCCTTGGGCCTGAGTTACCAGTTAGAATGACTAGTGGGGTGCAAACCTACCAATCACTTGCAGGCCTGCGCTCCAACCTCACCCTCCCCAGCCTCAAAGACTGGTACTGTATGGGGAAGGCATACAGGGGAGCAGCAGGTAGTTGGAGAAGTCTCTGTGAATATTGCACTCCCTCTTCAAGAGAAAACATCACTTTTATCATTAAGCCCCATCTCAAATGTTAAGTTTCATATTATTTATTCAGGTCTGTTTCTGAGTCTGTAGAAGAAGAATTGTTGGATGTTTTTCTTCATCTTTTTTTACTCTCTAATAAAATCAATCAATTGGTCAGGATCATGAAATATAAATGTCTCATTGCTAAAAACAACTTGACATTTACAGAGAGGGAAAAGTCTAAACTCAGCATTAAGCAATATAATCTTTGGGGCCTAGGTCACAAGATATAAATTGTTTTCTTTGAATTACTGTCATTTGGGTCACGTCTGGGAACACTGCTGGCCTTACATACCAAAACACGTAACTGTGTTAGTACAGATATCCCTCTACCCAAAACATCTTTATCTCATTCCTGCATTTCTCCAATAACTTGAACTTTGTTCCTAAGATGACTTACTGCTTCACAAGGAGAATCAAATGCTGTGTTAGTAATCCAAAAATGTTTTGAAGGGACCCTGTGTCAAGACTGCTAGGCTCAAACTGTGACCTACCTTTCTTTTCCTCCAATAGCTCTTTGGAAACCTGTTGTAATGTTTATAAATGTGATTTTATTTTGGCAAGAAAACTTCAGTATTCTCCTCCACACATCTTATAAATAATCACTTTCAGCAGCCTAGCATTTACAAGGAATTACATCTGGTAGTTTGTGTTTCTAGGATCAGGCCCTAAAATAGTAGGTTACCATTTCAGGATTCAAAGGATTAATTTAAACTTAGTGTGGAAAATTTCCCTTAGAGTATTTTTCATAATGATTAACTTCACCTTTTCCAAACTATCCTAGATATTATATATACTATCTAAAAATGAAGTGCAATGAAAAATAATTGAAATCTGTGTTCCATTGTGTAATTGATAATAGGTTACTGAAAAGTTATCACAGGAAAAGAAAGTGCTGTAGACTTTGATAACAAGTTATGTAGATTGTTGATGCAATTAAGGCAGTCCAACTACATACAGTTGATTGCAATGTATTTAATGTGTGTTTTAGCTAAGAGCTAGACTATGAAAGGTTGTGACAGCAAGAGACTAACCAGAGCAGAAAAGCCTAGTCCTACAGTTGATACTGGGAACAGTTAGAGTTGTCCTAGATGACAGTGTTAATTTGCTTGGTTCAGATAATTCTGTTAAGAACTTTGGAATAGTAAAACTATCTTACAAGTGAACTATTTCATGAATGATTAAAACCACAGTTGTATTGAATACTGATGAGAATATAGGATAAATGTCTGCTTTCAAGAGTGCTCGGTTCCACTGCAGGCAGGAGGAAATCCGAGCCAGTATTTGAGAAAAGAATTTGGCCAACACTGTTTATAGAGTTGCTGGGTCCCCACACCAGTTTAAAACCATGGACTTCAATAGAGTTATTCTTGATTGAAACCAGCATAAGCAAGAGGAGAATCAGGCCTGTTATACTTTTTTTTTCCTTACAGAATCATATTCCTGAGGGGCACAATGTGGATTTAATTTATTTCTTGTTTGTCAGGGGGATCTTCTCTCTCCCTTCTTTCTCAAACAAGGGTGTGTATCCAAAAATTTCACAGAGGATTTGGGGCTATCTTCTTCTATATCAAATGTCAACCTCTTTTAGCATATGAAATCTATGTTCTCGAATAGATTCAGCAAATTAAGGCCCTGATCCTGCAATGAGCTCTGTACAGCTGAAGATCTGAAGGCCCTGAAATCATGAGGCAAGGAATGAACCATGCAGATCTCATTGTAGGCCCTAAATGAACAGTCCCAAATACATGATCAAGAAAACAATATGGAATTTTAAAAGTAGCATTTGCAATATAGTCGACATTAACACTTCCTCTCTTCTATCCAGCATAAAATCCAGTAGTAGAAGTTGACACACCTTCAAAACATACGTTCATCACAATTTAGACAGTGCAAAATACCTGTTAGTTGTGTTAGAATGAAAGAATACATTGTAGAGTTTATAAAGAGGAGTCCTATTTCACATAGTGCCCACAAAGAATCTGTAACCATCATTATACAAGTGTCTTGGACATTTTTTTAAAGTGTATTTTTCAGTTCAGTGCTGTATTTTAATAGGTTACCATATTTTAGAAAATAAAAGCATCAGGTTATCTTGATGTCCATTTCTCAATTCCCACAGTAATGTCACCTCAGATATTGGTTGTGTGCAGGGGGGTGATCAATTAATATAGGGTCTCTGTAATAGTAATATAGGTGAAGAGCTATGTAATTAATGCAACAGAATCTTGGTTGCTGATAGGCTGTACCAGAGGTGGGGGGGGGGGAGTTGTGTGTGGTTTGTTTGTTTTTTTGCTTGCTAGTTCGACAAGCATTTGGCTTTTTTATCGGTGCCATTTATTAAACATGAGACATCGGTTTTCTAGGAATCCTTATCCCCTTAAATTTTCCCTATTTTTTTGGAATGTTCTTGGTATTTTTTTATCTATAGTTTTGAAAAGTAAGGTCCTATTAAAAATGTCTTATAGGATGTGTAAAGTTATTGCCTGTGACAGGAGTTATCTAAAGTACTACGATTATTGTTTCCCTTGTGTTAAAAATTTGGGTCCATTTCTTTCATTAATGGCCTTTAAATTTGTCCTTGCAATTTTGTCTATATGATAATTTATGCCGGCTACAGAGACAGTGTGTGTGCTAAAACAGCATTCAGACACTGCTGAGTGCGGGGTTATAGAATAGAATGATCTATTTTGCACATAATTGTGGTCACATATTTAAAGCCCATTTTCATTTTTAGCCTGTGGTGTTTCCAATGCTTATCTCCACGTTTTGTTTTCTTTTTATTTTATTTCTATAGGCTACCTTTTAATACATCTAATCTCAGTAAACAGACTCTTTTCTTGCTCAATTTTCAGGGCATTAGAAATAAATTACTGTTCACTATGCAAGAAAAGAACTGTAGGCCTCAAACTGTAACTGTGAGAAGTAGGAAGGTATCTTAAATATTGTATACAAGAAGAAGAATATAAATCCTGTCATTACTGAATATTTGACTGGAATATTTCCTAATTTATCTTTTAGATTGCTAGTAACCTAACAGTGTGAACATCTTCATTTGTACTTGTGTAGGCAATTTCAGTGAACCTGTGGGTTTTTTTCAGGTGGTGCTTGGCAGTTCTCCTTTAATGTGAAATTTTACCCTCCCGATCCTTCCCAGCTGTCTGAAGATATTACCAGGTATTTGAAACAATAAATACCTTTCCAAAAGTGCTTTTAAACACATTTTTGACAGCAGTGACATTCTATCTGTCTGGAAGCATGAATGTTTTTGTTTTACTATCAGCCGCCTTCTAATTATGAGCTAATGGGAAATATTTGATGTTCTCTTAGTAGAGAAAAGGTTAATAGTTGGGGTTTTTATTCATTGTTTTGACTTCCAAACTAGAAGACTTTCACATTTGATAAACTGATACCAAAATCAGGCTTTCTCAATACGTATTTCTAATGAGAAGAATTAATTCTAGCTTCCGAGTTCACAAACATTGCAGTACCCAGTCTTGCCTATTAGTGTTTTGTTGGGTCCTCTAGACACTGTGTGACACAAATACAACTATAATCATCAAACTGGACATGAACATGAACCAGGATTTCGAAAGTAAACATTACTTACCTCTTTCCCTCAATTATGTGTTTTCAAATTTAAATCCCCAGCTCTAAACCTGTTCCCATGGTTTTGGTTCAGGGTTGATCCAAACCCCAGAAGTGGGTTAATTCCCAGCTTTATTTTTGGATACAGCCCAAAGTAGCAGGAATTCACATCAATTGGTCTAATGAGACTTCTGCCATTTGGGGGGCCAAAATTTCACAAGAACAGCTCAGGATGCCTTTGAATCTGAATCCTATCCTTGGTTCACCCTGAAAACTAAGTCCACAACTAGATCCTAGCCTAACCTAATTTCTGGCAGTCCCTTCTCACTATGAAGGACCTCTTGGGGCTAAGTGACCCTGGCTGTCCCAATGGTGCAGCACCCTTCTGCTGACTTTTTAACCTAGTCATGCAGTGCAGTCTAAAGCATTCTGCATCCCAGTCTCATGCAGTCTGGGCTGTTGTGAAATTTGGAAAAGACACCAGGCTGCAATGTTCACTTACACAAGTAGAATGGCCCAGAGCTGCAAGGAAATATGAGGCCTCAAACAAAAAATAAAACTGTGACTCCCCTGTAAACCATTATTTTGCACAAACTTTTCTCCCCCTCTGTTTCTCCCCCTCTATCTTACACTTCCTAGTTTCACCTCTATCCTCTTTTTGGTTTTAACCAGATTGTTCACTTGCAACTTATACTTTTCTTTTGTCCACTTCAGACTACCCTTTTTTCACACCACTGTTGCCAACCACCAAAATCACGAGTCAGACCCCAAAAAATCATGAGATTGGCCCCAAAATCATTCAATTCTTTAATGTTTATGAGCTATTTTCTGAAATTTTTTAACTCCCCCACATCATCATCA
This sequence comes from Chrysemys picta bellii, assembly GCF_011386835.1. Lineage (NCBI taxonomy): Eukaryota > Metazoa > Chordata > Testudines > Emydidae > Chrysemys > Chrysemys picta. Next base: position 206,177,881 of record NC_088792.1, read on the forward strand.
TCATCATGGAGAAATGCGATTTTAGCCACCTAATCTCTACAGCAATTAATTCTGCCCCACCCTTCCATCACATTTGCTCCAGACCCACATCAGCTCCGTCCACCCAACCATACAACAATCCTCCTTTGCTCCACAGCTGCTCCTCCTGCAACTGTGGAGGAGGTTCTCCCCATTGCTAGCCCTGGTGCAGCAGCATTAGAGAGGAGCAGAGGTGGGAGGAACCAATCCCTTTTCACAGGAGGGGGTTGGGGGAGAAAGGAGCAATCCTATAATGAGAGGCTGGGATCTCTCTGCTCCCGCCTCCCTGGCCCCCTCTTGTGCAAATGGTATTGCCTGTTTCCTCTCTGCTCCTGAGGGGAGGGGAGAAAACGTTGCCCGCCTGCCTCCTGTAGCAGCTCTGATTGGCTGCTCTTCCCCAAAAGGTGGTTAGTGAGAGAGGGCTTTTTTCCCCTAGGCAGGAGAGATTACAGAGATTAAGCAATTTGCCCAAGGTCTCGCTGTAAATCTGTAGTAGGGTCAGGATTTTCTCCCAGTCCTGTGCCTCAGCCACTAAACCACCCTTCCTTTCTAGTTCCTCTGAAACTATTTTCAGTTTCTTCTGTCTGGCCCTCACATTGCATGATTAATGGGATCATTTTTAGCAGCATAGCTACCCTTATGGGAAGTAGTCATTTGTTGTTTTTGCTTTTTAGCTAATCAATTAACTGGTATTTCTTAAGTGCTTATTACAGAAAATTATAAATAAAATAAGATGAATTGCTCAGGATATCTGTATGACAGTAGATACCTTAGTATAGTTAATATCTAATGGGGAATTTTCTCTGTAACTTATACCAGAGGTTCTCAACCCTTTGGGGCCATGAGCAGGTTTCAGGGGGTCCGCCAAGTATGGCTGGCATTAGACTCTCTAGGGTCCTGGGCAGAAAGCCAAAGCCCTGCCTCATGGGACTGCAGCCCGGGACCACGGACCCCACCTCCTGGTGCTGAAGCTGAAGCCTGAGCAACTTAGCTTCGCGATGCCTCCTGTGGTTTGGGGCCCCAGGCAATTGCCCTACTTGCTATCTCCTAACACCAGCCCAGGTTTTTATATGCAGAAAAACGGTTGTTGCGGCAAGCTGGGCTGGGGAGTTTTTGTAGCATATTGGGGGGCCTCAGAAAGAAAAAGTTTGAGAACTCCTGACTTATACTATAGTTATAAAACACAGAGTAGCCTATTTCATCAATGAATCTCAAAGTGCTTTACGAAGATTAGTTATTTAAGAGTTAGCATTCATTTGTTACATAGACAAGCATTTATCCCAGTTTTACACATGGAGGAACTTGGGCATAAATTGGGTGTTTTGCTCAAGAACTGTGAGTGGCAGAGTCAGGAAAAGACCCCAGAAATTCTTACTAATGACTGAACCACATCACTTCTCTAAAAGTGCTGGAAGAACTCCTATAAACTCTTGCTCTTATTTATTGTAGGTACTACCTCTGCTTGCAGCTGAGAGATGACATAGTGTCTGGAAGGCTGCCTTGTTCTTTTGTTACTCTTGCTCTTTTGGGGTCCTATACCGTTCAGTCAGAACTTGGAGATTATGATCCTGATGAATATGGAAGTGATTATGTCAGTGAATTCCGGTTTGCACCAAATCATACTAAAGAACTGGAAGACAAAGTAATCGAGCTGCACAAGAGCCACAGGTGAGCAGCGGACCTCCACTCAACTTCCACTCAACTTTGGAGCTTGAGCATCCTCCATGTGAAATATTAGAATCTGCTGCAAAATATTTTGAGGAAACTAACAGTTCTGCACAGGTCTTTTGGAGGAGTGAGACTGTTTTGCTAGGAAAAAAATGTTCTTTAGCATGGAAGATAATGATGCAAAGTGTGTAATGGCTTCTAACTAAATTCTGACAGAATGTGTTTCCCATGTACCGAAGTTTATTCCGTATTATTCTTGCTCAAAACTGATATTAGTAATGACTGTTTTTCTTCAGGGGAATGACACCTGCAGAGGCTGAGATGCATTTCTTGGAGAATGCCAAAAAACTATCCATGTATGGAGTGGATCTACATCATGCCAAGGTCTGGACTATGATTAAAAACTCTTTGTTTCATATTATGGGGCCCATTTCTATACCCCTTCTCAGCTTGACTAGTACTTTATTTCAGAAGGTCCTGTTGATTTCATTTTTCTTACTGATTTCAGTGGAAAAACTGGTAGATTAAGTAACTACTCAAGGTGAGCAAAAGTGGCAGAAATAGGCCCAAAGTGATTAGTGTGTCAGGATGTAAACGCAGCTACATTTTGTAGTTGTTGCAGAACTTAACTAGTTGATTCCAGTTCCATCAACTGTTGGTACGCATGTTTCAAAAAGTCTGTGAAGCTGATTAAACAAACAAATCTTTTTTGAAAGCTGTGATCTGAGAAACAGTTAATGTAATGAGCCTCAGAGCTATTGACTGGATTTGTTTGAAAAATATGCATTTTTATCAGAAGACATCCAGACAATGATTGATTGTCATTTCATTCAGCTGAATTTTCCAATTTAATAAAGTCAATTATGGTGTTTTATCTAGACAAGCAGACCACTTCTAACACTGCAAAAGTCCTTTGAAGCACTTTGTTAACCATACTGGAACTTAATCAGATTGGTAGTGATAAAGGGACTGACGGTTAGCTCTCATTGAAAGAAGTGTATTTGTTTCAGTTAGCCCAATGAATAGGAACTCTCTTGGAATCAATCTCCCATGATGAAACTGTCTCTAAAATCCTCAGCTAGGTTAGGTACATTCACAGATCAAGAGGTACTCACTCAGTGTGGTTGATGAGAGATCGCCAGTCATTTCGTAGTCTTGTGGGGGGGTTGTTTTTGAATTTTTCTGTTTCACTATTCAGAAAAAGATTCATAGATTCCAGCAACTGTAGAGTGAAGTCAGTAAATGTCCTTGGCAAATTGATGCTGGACAAAAGACCAGAGCTTTGGAAGAGCACCACATTTTTTGTGAAGGGTCAAATTACTGTAGAGCCATTTTCATTCTGCATCAGAACCTTTCAACAGCTGAGATAAATATGCTGCTTGGATCTTGAAAGGGCCTTCATCCATGTGCATGAGGCATTTCATAGGAACTGTGTATGTGTATTACAGACTTCAAGGTAATCCTTTGTAGTCTATTAATTGCCTACACTGAAAATGAAAACGCTGTCTATGGCTCAGTGGACATGCATTCTCCCAATAGGCATGCTGTTGCTTTTCTTGTCTCTTGCATGTATGCTCAAGATCTTGAGGCACATTTGGAGCAAAGCTAGAACTGGAATAGGAAATGTCACTCCTTTCTTTGTAGCATTTTAACATCCTCCATCCCTCAGAGGGAGATCAACAAAGAACATTTATGAGTTTTTGTGCAAAATATGTTTTGGTCTTTGATACCAAAAGTTAGTTACTTTGCATTAGGGCCTAGTTATTCTCTCAAAAAATTATGTAATGCTGGAGAAATGCTGGTAACTAGAAGAGTACAACTATTGGAGTAACCTATTCTGTGCAACAAAGACCTTGTTACCCAGTTTTATCTGACAGAGAATGAAAAACAAAAAGGATCAGGGCAAAACTTTCAGTAAAGTTGATGTGTATTTATATCAAAGCTGCTTACTGTCTAGAGAAGGTATCATAATAAAAGCTGCATCAATGAGCTGAAGGCTGCAAACAATCACTAAGTTAATTATTCTGTTCCTTGATTAAGCAATCTCCTTGAAAACTGGACTGACAGTTGTGTTCATAAATGGGAATTAATATTTTGATAATTATGTAAGTCGCCTACATATGCAAAACTGTACAAGTATGTGTAATGTATTCTCCAGTGTGGCTACGACCTTGCTGCTCTTTAGAGCTGCCTTGGATAGTCTCTTCACCCATATACTAAGAGCCAGAGTCTGTCATTCTTACTCACATTGAGTAATACCTGCTTCCTCAAGTACTCCCACTTAAATCAGCAGGACTGTTTGGGGAATAGAGGTGGCAGGATCTGGGCCTGAATGCAGGTATAACTGGTACAAAGGTTAAAGTTCAGGAAAGAAATCTTTTCTTAAACAGGTAATATGAAATAGTCCCTTGCATCTTGGACTTTGTGCATGCATTTTGCATATGGACCTCAAGCCTTTATTTTTGAAAATATGGCTCAGTATATTTAAACATTTCTTTGTTCTTAGAAAAATGAAAAATTGAAATACACTGCAGACACTAAATTTTATTTTTGGATAGTACATCCCAACACTGAAATCTAGTTTTATTTAGACGTCATTCCCCTTTGAGGGCCCCACACACATTATTGCTGTATCTCTTATTGATCTCTCATTCATGGTGCAGTACGTTTTACACACTGTCTAGTTCTTTGGTGTATATCTCACCTTGAGAAAGTTCAGCATGAGCAATTTTTGAATTGCAGTAGAATTTTCAAATTGTGAATTTCCTTTACAACTAAATTAACTATGCCTCTGGTCTTTTGGTTCACCTTAAAATGCAGCCAGATTTTCAGTATATCTTTAAAAGATGATTTGCTAGGAGACTAAACGAAACCAATTCACTCATTTCATGACTGTCATAGTATGAAAGTTTTGTAAGTTCTGTTGTCAGATTGCTGTTAACTTAAAATTGTTTTAAAATTGTTTTTAAAAAAGCCTCCAAGCTTAACGTGATAACCTTTTTGTTTCCGATGGTACTTAATAAGCTAGATGAAACAAATATAATGAAAAATGAATCCTTTACAAATCTCCAGTTGCATGCATCTGTAATAGTAAATGGCAAAGAGAGATTTTTAGACTATTTTGTAAGATTTCTAAAGGGGTGCTTTTGACACCTTAAAGTCCTGAGAAATGTGAACTGCAGCCTGGTTTCTCAGGCAAAATGAGTGACAGCACAAGCCCCATAAGCAAAGACTTTAAGGAACCATTCCATTCTAAATGCTGCTCTTTTATTATTTTTTTTTGCTTTTTTTTTTGCTATTTACTAATTCATTTACGCTGGCAGAGAAATGAGGAAGAAAGAGTATTGGGCATAGGTGCAACTACATAAATAAATAACCTGGGGAAGAACTAGATATGAAACTGCACAAGACCAACAATCATGATGATGAGGGATATAGTAAACAGGATAGTAAAGAAATGTCCCTCATCACTCCCAGTCTTATGGTTGTGCTTATAGCATTAGGGAGGTAATACTGTTTAATAAAGCAATTATCAGTGTAGTTAAACCTCTTATGCTATTTTTTTTCCTTTTTGGAGTCTTTCAGAGAAGTTTTTAACATTCAGTAAAATCTTTCATCTTCTTTGTATATGATGTTGTTAAATATGGCACCTTACATCTGTTTGTATAGATATGAATAAGTAAGCAAGCTAAGGTTACCTAATGAGTCACCACAGCTAACACAGTTCAAATATGTAGCTCAAATAAGAACAAGACATATAAAATTATGGAACTTTGGAAAAGGAGAGAAGAAATCCACAAAGTATGTTGCTTACTTTTTCAGGATTCTGAAGGAGTTGAAATCATGTTAGGGGTTTGTGCCAGTGGTCTCTTAATATATCGAGACAGACTCAGGATAAATAGATTTGCCTGGCCAAAGGTTCTGAAAATTTCATACAAGAGGAACAATTTCTACATCAAAATCCGACCAGGAGAGGTAAGCAGACCCTGACACATATACTAGTAAAAGAAACTTATTCAAAGTACCTTGTGACCTCATGGACTGGTTTGTTTGCCATTTTTCACAAGTTTGTATCAATACTCTTCATCTAAATTTTTAAGATGTATTGAATTTTTTCCCCCTTTCTTAGGAAAGATTAGGCAAATCCCTTATTTAAAATATGTCTAAAATACATTCTGGGTCATGAAATAACATGAAGGATGAATTTGTCCTGTTGCATTTAAAGATAATACTCTCATATACCACGTCATAAATATTTTGTGAATGTGAATAATATGTTGATAAAATATTAGTAAATACACTTATTTATTGGGTGCTTCTCACTGTAGCTGGTCAGAGATTACACATGGTTTAAACGGGTCTGTTCCCCCTTTCCAATCAGAGGAGCACATAGGCCATGCATTCAGAGCTTTACAGATATCCTGGAATACTAAATCAATGGAATAAAATATCTATCCATCAGTAATATTGGTACGTAAGAATGTTAGTCGTTTCAGATCTACAACACTTCATCTTCTGAAGTGCTTGAAGGTGTTTTGAACTATTGTATGAAGAGTGCCCTCTGGTGGTTTGATTGGATGCATAGCATCTACCACAAACCCTTTCAATGACCTGCCCTTCTCATTTGCTTCTGAAGATATTCAACCCCATAGAGATAGATTAGACAAATGCTTCCCACTCTCGTTTACTAACTCCAGTTCCTTTCCTATATACCTCCTTAATCCTAGTGGTCTCTGAAACCCAAATCAATCTCAGGGGACTCTTTCTCACCTCAGGCTATTGTCAGAAAATTCAAATGTTTTCTCATTGCAGTTAAGTTGCTAAAACATTAGAGCAACAAATAGTTGAAAGGCACTAACCACATAATTCTTTCTCCTAAATCTCCCAAGCCCTTTCTTTAAAAGTCTGTGCTGTGCTACAATGCATAGCGCAGCCATCTTAATCAATAAACTCTCACTCCTCATTCGGAGTCCTAACAAACTATTCCATCATCACCCAAACTGGGATTTCAAGACAGGAATCAGGAGACTGTATGTGTATATATTTGTAGAGATATGCAGGTATGTACATATGGAGTAATGAAATGATATAGGTAGAGAAAATTAATATGAAATTGTATCTAGACAAACTGGAGAAATGGTCTGAAGTAAATAGGATGAAATTCAATAAGGATAAATGCAAAGTACCCCACTTAGGAAGGAACAATCAGTTGCACACGTACAAAATGGGAAATGACTACCTAGGAAGGAGTACTGCGGAAAGGGATCTAGGGGTCATAGTGGATCACAAGCTAAATATAAGTCAACAGTGTAACACTGTTGCAAAAAAGCAAACATCATTCTGGGATGTTGTGAAGGGGTGGATTAGGCCCTGAGGCCCCCTGCTGGAGGCTTCGTGGCCCTGCCACACTCCACCCCAGAAAAGGCCAGAAGAGAGGTTCTCCAGACTGCCTAGAGCAGCTGTGTGGGAAGCCGCCAATCAGGGCCCAGCGGGTCAGTATGAGAAGAGATGCAGGGCAAGAGTGAGGTTCAGTTCCTTGCTAGAACTGGAGGAGTGTGCATGGTGTGTGCTGGCTGAGGGAGCTGCACGACCTTGGATTAAGTAGTGCTGCCAGAAGCCAGTGAGGCTGCAAAGGATCCCTGAGCTGGTTGCAGGGACTCCATCAGGACAAGGCCCTGAGGTAAGGTGAAGATGACATGGGGCCACGGGGAAGTGGCCCAGGGAATTCGAGCAGTAGCACGACTTAGGCTATGTCTACAGTACCGCAGTAAGTCGACCTACGCTACACAACTCCAGCTACGTCATTCATGTAGCTGGAGTCGATGTACCTTGGTTGAGTTGCCGCAGGGTCTACACCACGGGGGGTCGACTGGAGAAACTCTCCCATCGACTTACTTGACTCTTCTTGTTGGGGGCAGAGTACAGGGGTCGACTGGAGAGCAATCTGCTATCGATTTGGTGGGTCTTCACTAGACCTGCTAAATCGACCGCCGGTGGATCGATCTCAGAGTGTTGATCCCATCTGCAGTGTAGATGAAGCCTGAGATAAAGGGACATAGGGACAGCGGCTAACTACAGGGTTCCTGGGCTGGGACCTGGAGTAGTGGGTGTTCCCCAGTTCCCCCAAGCTCCCCATTAGTCACTGGGGGAAGTGGCCTAGACACGGAGGTACCCCAGAGGGGGAACTGAACTGTAGAAGTCCAGCTGAAGAGCTGGGGCCAGAAAGGTCCTGAGAGGGCAAAGACATTGCCTCCAGGGAAGGAGCCCTGGGACACCGTTCTATTCTGGAGCAGGGACAAACTGAGGCATTATTGAGGGCACTGAGAGAGGACCCTGTTGGACTTGTACCCCGGAAGGGATTTGCTTTGCTTTTAACACGCAGACAGACTGTGTGTGACTTGGCTGGAGGGCTGAGTCATCAAAGAGACACCACATAGAGTACAGGCGCACACACTTGGCCGGAGGGCGGGGGGACTCACGAGAGGTGAGTATGCCCCGTTATAGATCTATGAGGAGGAATGTTGTAAGCAAAACATAAGAAGTAATTCTTCTCTACTCTGTGCTGATTAGGCCTCAACTGGAGTATTGTGTCCAGTTCTGGGCACCACATTTTGGGAAAGAAGTGGACAAATTGGAGAAAGTCCAGAGAAGAGCAACAAAAATGATTAAAGGTCTAGAAAACATGACCTATGAGGGAAGATTGGGAAAAAATGGGTTTGTTTAGTCTGGAGAAGAGAAGACTGCGGGGTGGGGGCAGGCATGATAACATTTTCAAGTACATAAAAGGTTGTTACAAGGAGGAGGGTGGTAAATTGTTCTTGTTAACCTCTGAGGATAGGACAGGAAGTAATGGGCTTAAATTGTAGTAAGGATGGTTTAGGTTGTACTTTAGGAAAAACTTCCTGTCAGGGTAGTTAAACACTGGAATAAATTGCCTAGGGAGGCTGTGGAATCTCTGTCACTGGAGATTTTTAGGAGCGGATTAGAAAATGGTCTAGATAATACTTAGTCCTGCCTTGAGTGCAGGGGACTGGACTAGATGACCTCTCAAGGTCCCTTCCAGTCCTATGATTCTATTATTAGAAAACATGCTTTATAGCGATAGACTTAAGTAGCTCAATCTGTTTAGCTTAACAAAGAGAAGGTTAAAGGGTGGTTTGATTACACTCTATAAATACTCACACAGGGAACAAATATTTGATAATGGGCTCTTCAAATTAGCAGAGAAAGGAATGGCTGGAAGTGAAGCTAGACAAATTCAGATTTGGAAATAAGGTGAAAAATTTTAACAATGAGGGTAGTTGACCAGTGGAACAACTTACCAGGGGTTGTGGGTTTTTTTTTTTTTTTATTAATTTTTTTTTAATCAAGGTTGGATGTTTTTGTAAAAGAGACACTCTATTTCCAAAAGGAATTAATTCAGGGAAGTGCTATGGCCTGTGTTATGTAGGAGGTCAGGCTAAATGATAATAGTGGTCCCTTCTGGCCTTTGAATCTATATAAATCTGTAACTACTCAGTTTTTCTTTCTTTCTACCTAGTTTGAACAGTTTGAAAGCACTATTGGGTTTAAGTTGCCAAATCATCGTGCTGCAAAGCGTTTATGGAAAGTATGTGTTGAACACCACACATTTTTCAGGTATGTGGGGTTTCCTTCCTAAAGGTTTAGAATAAAGCCTGACCCCCCACCCCCCCCAAAAAAATTGTGCTAATACAGCCAAATGACTTGGGATCAAATTATTACTCTCTGATCGCTGAGATATTTGGAAAGATTACTATTCCCAAAGTATTTGTAATGCTTCACCAAAATTATTCCAACTGTGGCTGGTCCTTAATTGGACCTTAAAATATCACATGATTTTGATTGCCAGCTTGATATTTTTCATTTCATATGCACAATGATGTTATCAGTTAATGTTTGTCTAACACCTACAGTTTATGGGCTGATTGGAAATTTGTCCCATAATTTCTGTACACATTCTCTTTCTCACACACACACACAACTTGTGTGGCAACTGGAAATTTTTTGTTAGACTTGAATAAAAATAAAAAAAATGACATTTTGGTTGATTTAAATATGAAACTGCAGAATTCAATCATGATTCTTGGGATACATATGTAGATGTTTGAATCAACTTATTTTATCCATCCCATAATTTTCATTATTTAATGAGCCTTGGGCATCTGAGGGATTTAGCAACTGTGAAGATACAGCCAGGCTTTTGTCACCCAAAAATGCCTGAGAGACAGGTTGGGAAAGTGGAAGAAAAACACTAGCTGGATTTTTTTACTAAGGTAATAAGCAATGGGATATTTAGTAATGTTTACCTATGAGAGTGGGATTTTCAAAGGCACCAAAGGCATCCAGTTCCCACTGAAAATCATCTAATTCCACTAGGTGCTATAATACAGTAAGTTTGGGCTTTAACATAGGTTCTGAACTTCTAATTTAATTTAAAATTGGTTTATTGTTTAAAAATAAACCCGTATTTAATTTAAATGTAAAAATTCCAATTTACATTAAAAAAAAAATTTAAGTCATCGTTTTTTTTATCCATCCTATTGATTACATTTGGTTCACATTTGGAAAGTTTTCTTTGCAATCACAAGGGGTAAAAATACGTTACTCCCCTCCCCCACTCCCAAAGGAAAGGTTAGTTTTTGCAGTACGACTCCATGGTAAGAAGGGGAAAGAGCAAATTCCACTACCTGTGTAATTGTAGAGTACAGGGGGCCCCAACTTCAAAAATTCGAACACCTGTATGCATGTAGGGCCTTGTGTACATTGAGAATCTGGCCTGACTGCAAGGATCGATGGCCAGTCTCCAGTGTAGCTGTATCAACAAAAACCTCAACTGTAGGCAAGGGCCTTATCCTGGCTTCAGGCAGCATAACTGACAGTCCACAAGAACATTGAATCTTTGTTTCTCTTTTTGATGATTAGAAAAAAACAGTGTTGAGGTGTCTCTCTTTATTTTAATAAGAGATTCATTCACTAAATAACCTCATTTTCCCCATAAAGACTTTTTGTGAAAAACTCAGTCTTTCTGTATACCATTACAAAATTACTTAGCCAATGTCGAGGGCATGCTCTATGTTTCCCTTTACACAGAGGTTGACAGAACACAGATTAAGATAGGTAAAGATACACAACATTTTACTTTTTTTTAATCCACAAAATAAATTCTTTGTGTGTGGAATAATATTTTTACTGTTCTGTGTGTATTAGGCTATTGTTACCGGAGGCACCGCCAAAGAAATTCCTTACACTGGGTTCCAAATTCCGCTACAGTGGAAGAACACAAGCCCAAACCAGACGAGCCAGTGCACTAATAGACCGTCCTGCACCTTACTTTGAGCGTTCTTCCAGCAAACGTTATACTATGTCTCGCAGTTTAGATGGGGGTAAGATCCTCTTGATTGTCTTCCTTGGAGTTTTGTCACAAATTATAATCATAAAGGACAGTGCTAGAGAATAGCTATAAACCTCTTGTGATCTCGTATCCCTTCAGCTTCTGCTGAATGAGACCTGTAAGTATATTCACGATGATTCTTTATTATAAGTAGATAGCCTTTAAATAAATATTGGCCCTTCTCCTGCTTTTAGTAACTTTGCACAGTCTGTAGCATAATACTTATGCGGCAAGAGAACCAAACATTTTTCTGTATGGTTGTTCATCTAGGTGGATTTTAAAAGGTTTTGATTCTGGACAGATGTTATGTGATGCTAAATAATCACGCCACTGAGCACCTTTCTCCAGTTAAGCAAGCAGGGTGAGATTTTCAAAGGATCCTAAGTCACTTAAGCTCCCAAGTCACCAAGATTTTCAAAGGCTCCAAAGTCACCAACTCCTACTGACTTTCAAAAGAAATTGTTCTCCTCTGTCACTCAGGGCCTTTGAACGTACCATCCACTGTCAGTTATATGCACTCAAGTCTGGATTAGGAAGCTAATGAGCTAGTTATTTTCTTGAACTAAAGGGCTGGTCAGCTCCCCCTTGCTTGCAAGCGCACTGACTGTATCCTGGAACCAATGCCCCTCTGTTAGCTACTGGTGTATAAGGAGCACAGTGTATGATGGGACAAGACATAGAAATAGCACCCTGTTGACTTCTGCTCCATGCTGCTGATTTCAGTTACAGTAGAATCTCAGAGTTCCGAACAGCTCAGGAATTGAGGTTGTTCGTAACTCTGAAATGTTCGTAACTCTGAACAAAACGTTATGGTTGTTCTTTCAAACGTTTACAACTGAACATTGATTTAATACAGCTTTTAAACTTTACTATTCAGAAGAAAAATGCTGCTTTCCCTCTTTTTTTAATAGTTTACATTTAACACGGTACTGTACTGTATTTGCTTTTTTTCCCCGTCTCTACTGCTGCCTGATTGCGTACTTCCAGTTCCAAATGAGGAGTGTGGTTGACTGGTCAGTTTGTAACTCTGGTGTTCATAACTCTGGTGTTCTACTGTATGAAGAATCTCAGCAGGCATTCCCAGCAGCAACGTGCATAGGCCAACTCCCCCTTTCAATGCCTCCTGGCTCCCAGCTACAAAGATGGGCCTTACCATTCACCTTGCTATCCAGCCAGGATGAGGCAGAGGCCCAGCTCCCATGTGCTTCCTATGGTGTACTTGATCTCCACTAGAGAGCAAGAATCCCTTGCACTGAGAGGTTCCTTTCTAGGCCTCAGGAGGAAAAGAGATGATCTCGAGAGAAAGCAAAGATCCCCTTTGCTCGATCAGCTTTTTAATCCAGCCAAAGAAGGAGAAAAACAAATTTCCTAGCCTCTGAAGACTGTGAAAGGTACCCAGCCTAGTATGCCCCTTCCCTTCAAGATACATTGCAGATGCACTAGCCAGAAAAAGGGATGAGTGAGTGCCTAGAGGAGTGGGTGAAGTTAAGCTGGGAGGGAGGAGAGTAAGAGAGAGAGCTGAATGCGCATGCAGAGGTGGACTGTGAGAAGGACGGGGTAAGGCTGGGGTAAATACATAATTTTAAAAATAGTGAACAAAAATATGTAAAGTTGAATGGAAAACAGTTACAATAAAATACACCTGCTGTCAGATTTTACATAGATAAAAACTCTCGCTGGCTTTCCCATCTTGGAATGTTACTAGTCCATTCCTGCCAGTGATGACTTCTTTATCCTGGACTCATAAAGACCCTTCTGAAGAACACTTCACAGAGTATGGGATGCACTAAACTGCATGTACAATAGTTTAAAAAAAATGTTTGGAAGAAACATCATTCCTGGGCTGCATTCCTCAGCCCCATCACTGCAAAGTACTTTTGTCTTTTGGGGGCTGTTCAGAAGTGTTTGTGGGGGCTGCTAGCATCTGCCAGTATGTGTGCAGCAAACCAGCATTCAAAGTTTTCTCCAGGATTTAGATGAATTATTGGTTTTGTATGAAGGTTGTAATTTAATTTTCTGCGTGGAAATGGCATAGGAATATGATAGAAGTTCACAGGTGAATCATTTCTCTTCAATGAGTAACAAATAGCATTTGTTTCTTATTTCCAGTCTAGCATAGCTGCTTAGCATGATATGAGATATAGCTTTTTACGTAAACTAATTCAGATTATGTAATATTAAGGATAATATGGCATAGGTTAATATTACTTCCTTCCTCCTCCTTTTTCCTTCTTTGTAGCTCATGGAAATCAAGGTCCTGCTTCTCCTTTAGGTTAAACCAGCATGCTGTTCAGAAATCTAAACTACTTGGTCAGTTTTTAGTACTGTGCTGTTTCACCCCACATTCCTAATTGGTTTTTGATTTTTTTTGTGTGTGTGTGAAAAAAGTCTTTTAAGAAGCTTTATTTGAAATGACTGCATTTTTAAAAAATGAATGCTGACAAAAGGATATCACAAATGCTACACAGATTATACATAATGAAGACTACTGAGGTTAGGGGGAAAATCTGTGATTTTAAACATATTAGTGACAATCCCTCCCTTCTCCCCATGAAACGGATGCCAACGGTGCTTATCATTCATTAATTTGGATCCTTCTAATTCTAATATGCTTCATGCTGGTTACCAAGCAACTAGTGACCTGACTGCTGTGCATGTATCTCCAAGCACAAATTACCCTTCTGTGTTATTTTATTTTATTTATAATATCCAAACAGTCCCCATCCCCCCCCTCCAAAGGTCATCTAAGAGACAAGAAATTTGAAATGCTTTCTTATGAGTGTATTAGGATCTGCCAGGTTTAAAATACATTAATTTGCATAGATAGACCTAGTAGGGTGGGGAAGAGAGGTCTTTTGGCATTCATTCAGATTTCATTGCATGAAATTGCAGGATCAGGGCTAGTGTAAACTTTCACATGTGCTAGTAATCTTATGGGTGTGAGCAATCCCATTGGATTAGGAACTGATTACATGCATAAAGTTATTCCTGTGCAGGATCTAGGCATATAGTTGTATTTATTTGTTAATCTGCTACTACTTTTGGAATCATTAATATGTATTTAGGTTTATAGATTATTGAACATTTAAGACCTAAAATACTGAGAAAAGCCATATCCTGTTTGGCTTACTCACATAGATAGTCCATGGGCCTAAACACAATATTTTTGCCATCCTGTTTTTGAGGTTGTGGGCATATTTGACTGTCAGATTTTAATTCTGAATAATAAGAAGAAGAAGAGAGAAAAGCTGTTTCTTGCTTCTCAGATGTTATGCATGTGTTACATTAAGAATGTCATTTTGTGTAATGCAGTGCAGCTATATACAATGCATTTGATTTGCATTAAGTTATATTGTGACTAGAGATTCAAAAAATTCCTTTGTTCCTCTACTCGTGGCTGAAGTCATAGCTATTTTTTCTTACATTCCTGGCCTACTAATATGGCAATGCATTAGTTTCATTCAGATATTGAATCATGGTAAGCGCTTTAACAGCTTACTAACAGTTCAAAATAATGCGTAATGCATGCATTATGAATGTAGTGTGTGTATACACATACATCTGAAAAATAATGTGTGTATGTATGTCTATACAACCCAGACCTTTAAAGTAAGTACACAACACTTTTATTTAAGTATATATGCATGTTTTTGGATACCTGAAATATATTTTCATGTTTTCAGCAAAATAATGTTTTACTAACCCAGCTTCTAATTTTATTCAGATCTGCAGAACAAGCTATTTCAGACTTTATCTCTTTAAATTATATTTGCTTTTAGCATCAGTGAATGAAAACCATGAAATGTACATGAAGGATTCTATGTCTGCTGCAGAGGTTGGTACTGGCCAGTACGCCACAACAAAGGGCATCTCTCAAACCAACTTGATAACCACTGTGACTCCAGAGAAAAAAGCAGAGGAAGAAAGAGATGAGGAAGAGGGCAAAAAAAAAGGAGAGGAAATCACTCCAGTCTCTGCAATACGCCATGACACAAAGGTAATGTTTTCAGGTTTACTATTTAACTCACCCAGCTGTGAAGTACTTGAAGCACCACAGTAATTATTAGAGAGAGAAGCAAAATTCAGTAAGGATAAGAAAGAGAATGTGTATTAAACGCATAACAAGAAAACTTTGTACGCTGCTATGTACTCTCTGAGAGTGAGTAGGTGATGTGTTTGAAGTTAATTCATGCTTTCTGCTATTTGGCTTAGAAACAGTTTGATTTAGCAGTCAGTGTGATATGGCTTTCAACAGGGAACATCTAAAAGAAGTGGCATTTACATACTACACTTTTGATCTTTTTTGTTTTTGTTTTATTTATTTTGTTATTGTTCACTTTTCAATAGGCAACAATATTTTTCAGGGTTTTTTTGCACAGTTCAGTGTTTGAAGAATCACTTGGGTTTTTTTCTGGTCACATTCCATACCTCAGCACATACTTAATGGGCATATAATCTCTACACCTAACTGTTTGGTGCTAGTGTACTGTAGCATGTTTTTTTCTGGCTTAGTAAGTTGTTGGCTTCCCTTTTATGTAGTTTTGCACTGAAAAGCCTATTTTTACTGGCATTTCTCTACTCCTTAGTCATATGGTATAGATTTCTGTCATTCACCACATCCCATTCTCCTCTCCCAATAACTCTGGAATTCAATTTGCTCTATTTTTGATAAAGAGTAAATCAAACAGAGCAAATGCCGAGCTTCAGAGATTAACACTGAAGAAAAAGCAGGTAGAATCAGGAAATATGCAGCCAAACAATCTTCCTGTTCTACATCAGAAAAAAATAGCCTGTGAAATATTTGTACCTAGGATATAATGCAAAGGGACATTTTTTGAACTTTGATGCTCCACATTTTCAAAAAGGGTGAGGCCCAGCCTGCTTAGAAGCACAAAATTGCACCTCCACATTTTATACCCACAAATAAATTATGGATACAAATCTGAGAGCTTGCACTTCTCACTACCTGAGATATGCCTGCAATAAGGTAAGTAATTGGAGGTTTAAGTCTCTATACAGACACCTACAATTAAGTTGCAGGTTCAAAAATTCAGGGAAAAAAATGTACACATGCAAATTGTACCCCAAAACAGAGTCCACCCTTTAGAGCTCTCTTTAAAAAATAATACCTTTTGTAATTTTTAACAAGGATTGTGAATGAAAAAGACTATATTGAAATTCAAATGTATGTCGGGGGGGGGGGGGATGGGGGAGAAAATATCCACTGGAAATAAATGCTGTCCCTATGGGATTGTTAATTTAGGTCAAGCAGGAGAGTGAGCTGCAGTTCAAAGGAGACATATAGCTGGAAATTGCTAATGAGACTTTCAGAAGAACATTGTGAAGTTACTTACCCACCCCCAGAATACATAATTTATTTTTCAAAAATAAAAATTGTGTTTAAGTAATCAGTTAAGAGGGCTGCAATTTTAAAACACTATTAAAGACCCAGTTCGGTTTCTATTGAGGACCATGGGAGTTTTGCCATTGACCTAAATGGGAATATGGATCAGGCCTTAAGAAGCAACTGGACCAATTTTCAATTCGATTCTTATTCAAAGAAATCTAAACTTTTGTATATAGTTTTTCAGCTTTTCTGATAAGGGATTTTACAGTTTGAATTAAGCATTGCAGGTCTAACTGGTATACCAGGAGAAATTCTAAATGTTAATTCTCCCAGCATGTAAATAAATTCATTAAAATATTGCTGCAGAGGAAGAATTTACAAATTATGACTTTTGGCTTCATATTGTAAAGAAATGTTTGTGTGCATATATCACATATAATAAAGTAATTTCATCCAGATTTAATCTGTTTGGACACTTCAAAACAGGTATGGACTTGAACATAGCACTTGACCATAAAATTATTGGCAGAGAGTTAAAAAAGGAATTCATTTTGAATAATGTTTAAAATTGATGTTATATTAAACATAAGTATCTCAAATTTATAAAATGGTTTTTTACTTGTTTTTTTTTTAATTCTGGAATACTATGAAATTGGATGCATCATTACCTAAATTAACTGGAATCAGGAAGTGTGTAGTTATGTGATCTGTTTGGATACTAGGCTAAAGGAAAATAATGGGGGAAATCGGTAATTTTTTAATGTAAATGTGAATCTTAAGGGGACCAGCTCCTGCTACTAAAATGCGTAGTAAGGTTTACACACAGTAACTAGTGATAGTAGGATATGGCATTAAGGCCCCTTATCTTGCAATTGGCTCAGTGCAGGCGGGTGCCTGTTCCCACATGGAGCTGGTTTTGGGATCAGGGTGTAAGACTGTAAATGCATGTGAAATGTAGAAAACTGGTCTAGGAAGACAGTAATAATGGGCGCAGTTCAAGTTGTCGCAGTTTGGGTAATGGAGCTGGTTCTCTGTTTCATTTATTCACAGTGGGCCATATTGAATTTGACCAAGTGTGTCTAAAAATAAACAAACATTATGATGAATCTACTGGCCTTTTTCTTTTCTTTTTTTAAAGAATGCCAGTGAGAGGCTACGAGGGAATGTGATAGTTACACAGCACACAAATAGAGTGTATTCCCTCGTGGCAACTCACACCATTGTCTTGTTTTATTTGTTTAAATTTTAAATATTGTGTTGAATGCCTTTCTAACATTCTTGCATCTCAATGAAAGAGTAGTAAATCCTGCCTGTTCTTCATAGGTAGAGCGAACTTTCTAGGAAGAGTATTGGCTGCATTTTTTTTTGCCTGTGCATAAAGGGTAAAAGAAAAAAATTACTCTTCTAGCACAAAACCAGAGGGATTTGGCTTTGTATGTAATTCAGCCCTTACCCACAAGGCTCATGTAGTTAGAACCCTAGCCCATAGACTGCAATGGTATTCCCTTGCACAGCCAGTGAGGGGCTGTTGGGGACATTGCATCTGCATAGCCCAGGATCCTATGTCCCCTCCTCCAGTCTGCTCCCAAACTTCCTGTACCTAGTGGTCTGTTTGGGGCCAGTGCAATTGCTCTTTCCTAGGGATACGGAAGTCACACTGTGTACTCATGTAGTCCTTGGTGAAGAGGGCCATTCCTGGGCCTTCTGAAAAGTTATTTACAACTATTATTTGTAGGCGAGGCTTCTTTCCATGTGGCCAAATTGATTATGGGTTTGATGGCCCCAGTCACAAAACAGAAGTGGGACCGGAAATTTAAATATACTGAGTAGATCTTCACCTGTTGTAAAGCCAGCTGAGGATCTGTCCCACTGTGTTCATCTGCTGAGTATGATTTTTCTGCTGAGTTACCAATCCATGAAACTGGCATCGGCTGAGGTAGTAATTTTTCCCAAAACCAGAGTAAGTTTTCATTTTTGATCATCTTTAATTTTGGGACATTTTATTCTGTTAGATATTTTTCTGTGGAGGAGACTTGGGAAAAGACTATTGAAAGCCTTGATTTTTCAGTCATTTTGGGGGAGATGTTCAAAATCTCAGATGACAGACATCTAAATGCCTTTTGTGCTTCTGAAAATCTCCCGCTTTGTGCCTAGTCCTTGCCCAGGCTAATTTCCCACTGACTTGACTGAGTAAGGACTACAGGACATGTCATAAGCAGAATAGTTATTAGAAGTTCTTTTCCTTGTTTCAATGCCTTTTTTTGTTTTGGGATTTTTGTCTTTATTTTTAGGGGGGGGGGCGTTTTGTTATCCACGTACTTTATGTTTGAAAGCACTTATGATAGATAGGAATCCACAGCATCTGGAAGTGCACATAGACAAGGTTCCTTTAAAGGACTTTTATTTAGATCGTGTACTACAGTATGACTGGACAGACAAATGTTGAATGAAGAAGTTGCTTTTGTAAGCTGCAACCCTCCATCACTAATAATTGGCATGCAGTGTGAGAATTCGTCTCATTTAACTCAGTGAAAAGCTTTGGTGTTAAAATTCTGTTTTGTATATATAAACACAGAAGAAAATTAACTAATTACAGTTTTCTTTTTGTCCTTTTGCTTCTGCGCCTTGTTTGCTGCTCTCTCTCTTTCATCAGTCATCTTTGCTTGGCACTGATTCATTTCATTCCTCATCAACCTCACAGTCTGGTCCCCCTGTATCTTCAACAAAGCTTCGTAGGAGATGTAAGGAGAATGCTCAAAACCCATTAAGTTGTGAGTCATCTAAAGACATTATGCAAATGCACGGTGAGTCTGACTTGGACTCTGATAGAAAAGGAAGAGTTTGCTCTGCTGAACAAGACATGGCTTTTAGTTATAAGCAAAAAGCTGGTAACGGCGGAACACTGTTTTCCTTCTCCTTGCAACTTCCAGAGTCATTTCCTGCTCTCCTGGATGATGACGGCTACCTTTCCTTCCCTAACCTCTCTGAAACCAACTTCCTGCCTGAAAGTGTGCAGCATTACCTTCCCATCCGATCACCATCCCTCGTGCCTTGTTTCCTTTTCATCTTTTTCTTTCTGCTGTCTGCCTCATTCTCAGTGCCATATGCTCTCACTCTCTCCTTTCCTCTGGCTATGTGCCTCTGCTACCTGGAGCCCAAGGCGGCCTCCTTGAGTGCCTCACTTGACAATGACCTGAGTGACAGTTCAGAGGAAGAGGTGTGTACCTCGGCATAGAACACACTTCTTTTTGTGTTCAGTGCTTCAGTCCTAAACAGTGGTAGAATGCTGCAATAGTGGTCCTACTTTCAGAACCTCATTTCTGTCTGTGCTGATATGTAAGAGTTTTTTGTGTTGGGAGTGCAGCTTGGGTCCCAGGGTTAGGCACAACACTGTGAATGAGATAGCAGCTTGGTTCAAACTTTATCAGTTGTTGTGCAGTGAATTACACTTACGATTTGCCACAAATCAACTCTAAAGAACAATATCTGAACTCTCTCTCTCTTCCAATCAGCTTTTTTCTTCCAGTTAATACTAGTTTTTACTAAAGACAGTAGAAGAGTTGTTTAAATAACAAGTAGTTAAGTAAAATTGTATGCATAGTTACATATCAAACAACTAATAATTGGCACTATCCCAAATTTTGGGGTTGCTCAGAATCCAAACCAGAGTCAGAATTTTGAAAATGGACTTTAATTTTGTAACAGGACAAGCAAAATCCCCAGTTCCTAATATCCCAAACTTTGAATGTCAAAATCTGGATCTGGTCTTTGTGGCTTGATCCTGTCTCTACTGTAGATTCAGCTAGTATCCCATTCAGTGCAGCATTCTACTGAAAATCTGCATTGGTACGTTTTTCAATTGCAACTGCAGCATTTCCTAGTTACCACTACCAAAATTAATGCTTTCTGTCAGTAAACTGGATGGCTTATAACAAAATACAGCTAAAGCAATTTGCCTGGCAACAAAATCTGTAGTGCTGGTGAGAAATTTGGATGTAATTACGTAGAAGAAGAAGAAAGGGAATCTACTTGATGGTATAACAGATACTGAGTAATTGGTATCTCTTTTACTCCTGATCCTTTCTATGCTGACAGAGTAAAAGCATGGGGTCAGATTTTTAGAATCTTTAGATGCACAACTACATGCCTGTTTTGTGCATACAATTGTACCGTCCTTGCCGACACAAATCAGGTAATTGCATATATAAATTACCATTAGCCATTTGTACATGCAGTTCTTAGTCTGACGTGCATTGTATGCACATTCTGTTCATCTAAAGATTTTTAAAATCTGCCCCATGAGTTTCAGCAACATTTGGCCCTAGGATTGTGATTCCCTTTTATGGAATGCCAGAGTTACATCTGTTTGCACCATAACATTTTCTTCACATGTTTTTGGTTCCAGTCTTTAAGAAAAAAAACTGCAATTTAGGATGAAAGGCGTCCAAGATCCATTTTACTGTCTCATTTCATGTCTTCACTTTGAAATAGCATTAAATTTCAACTTACAATAGCTCTGCACTCAGATGATTATAATAGTAAAAACATAATATATTGTCTGTTATAAAAGCAGAGTGTATAGCCAAAAATAATAATAAGGCAGTGTTTATAGAATCCATTTGTGTATTCTTCTTTCAGTCTTTTGGTATTAGACTTAGTGGTCAAAGTGAATATCATCATAACAATGTGTAAAATAAACTTTGCAATTTAGTCCTTTTGTGATAATGGTTACCCCAGAATCCGTACTTGTATGGCAAATTACACAGACTTGTGCCTAATCCAGGGTGTATTTCTTGTTCAAAATATTGCATGAAAGTTAATATGTTTTAAAGTTGGGCATGTCTGCATTACATTGGCAAAACAAATCACAGCAGTTATTGTCACAAACTAGAGGACAAAGCAACTGAAGCTTATCAGAATATAGCTATCTTTTTCCTTTCGTGTCCCCTAGCCTGCCAATAGTGCCAGCAGCTGCATATCATTCAGAGCACTACAGTTGGTCTATAATTTTAACCAGCCATTCTTTTAACTCTCTGTGCCTAGTGAAATCTGCCTTGCTGAGCCTCTTAAACCTCCATTTCACTGCTTTTTAATGACTTCAAATCTTTATTTGACAAGTAGTTCAATAACATCAACTTTTAGCCTCTTGGTGTAGACTTGTTTATTAGTAGATTTGTCCATCGTGATTATAGACTGATTTCTAGATTTCATTTAGAATTTCAGTTTCATTAAGGAAGAAATAGAAAAAAAAACTCTGTATAAACATGTACTTTTAGTTAACAGTAGTGTACCCAATGATGTGCATGACCTATTTAAGAGCTACAATAAGTAGCCTGCCCCTGCGGACTGTATTCTGATCAAACCTCTTCTTTGACCACATTCTATCCTGAGACGTGCATCGGTGGCAGGCTGTGTGTCCAAGGGCAGAATTTGTCCCTTTATATTTCATTAGCTGTACGATTCACACCTTAGTGATTAAAATTCTTGATAGCCTTTTCTTTCCAAATCGTAACTGTTGTAATAACAATCTGTGCCAAAATTTAGCATTACAGTGTCTTGGCCCCAGAATATTTATTATTTTTTAAAAAATACCTGGACTCATCTATTCAGATGTTTTTAAGTTACAAGTGTAAATTGGATTTTAGTTGTACTGTTTTAACTCAAAAACAGTTTTGCTTATAAAATTGTAATGTCTGATCTTTTAGTTAGTATAAAAAATGAATGACTGCTTTGCTAGCAAGGCAGCTACTTTATAACACTTTGTTTATAATCAGTGTATTTTGATTTATGATTTATTCTGGCACTAAACTTTCGTACAAAAAAAGTAGTCTGTCCAGTCAAACCCACTTACTAGAAAATTGTATATACTATTTTGTATGTACCCCAGTAGACCAAAATGACTTAATCAGTTCTGGCTAGCCTATGAATAATGCACATTCTGTATCCTCTATTCAAAATAAGTAGTGATAGCCAAAGGCAGTGAAGGAAGTATCAAAAGTGTCTTTAAGGTAACATTAAAATTGTCACAAACTGACAGAAGATAGGAAATTCAAAGTTGAGTCTGACCCTCCATCCGTACCTTCAACCGTGTTGCCTTTTTTCTCTCTCTTCATGTTGAAGAGACTAAAGGATGAAGAGTATTGTCTTAACTATAAATTACCTGACTTTTATTACTTTATATATAGTCTTATGACCATTTATGATCCTTGGTCAGTTGAAGAACTCTCATTGATTTTAGTGAAAGTTGTGCATGCAGATCAAGGGCAGGTGACTTAATGATATTTAATTTTTGCTTTTAAAGTCGTTATTTTGATGATCTGCAAGTCTATTAACCATTTTAACAACCACTTCATGAGGAGTTACCTAAATTTGACTCTATATGTGTTAAATTATTGACACTCATATTGTCTATTCCAAGATGTACTTGACCGTGTCGATGTTCTACTTGTGCAGCCTAAAAAGTAGGGGTACATTAGGCTGCATAATGCTGTGCTTTGTTTCATATTTACCACCTGTACTTGGTTTGGTTTGGGGTGTTTTTGTTTTTGTTTGGTTTGGTTTTTTTGGGTCAGTATTTTTAATTGGAATGAAAAGTTTTTAAAATTGTATTCTTTTTTGAAATGGTAAGTTTGTTCCTTTTTAATATTCAAAACAATATCGGCAGCTCTATCTTAGCACTAACAAATGTGGGGTGAGCCATACAAATGACATAGGTGGACTGTAGAGGACTATGTATATACTTATTTGAACTCCGTGGTAATGCAGACAGCCTCGTAATGTTTAAATGTGGGGACAATAATAAAATCTGTACAGATGAGGGGCTGAAAGTCAGGTGACTGTTAAAGTAGCTTTTTTTCTTTTTTTAATTATCATCTTTTCCCCCTCTAACTACAAAATCAAACACCACCGTAACTATGTATACTAGCATAAAAAATTGATTAACAGGATTGTATTTATTTTTATGTTGTGGGGGAAAAGTTTGTTAATTATATATATTTTTACAAGGTTTTAGTTCTTTAAAAAAGCCACCTGGCTTTCTTAAGAGGAAAAACCTGTGATTCAAATAACATTTTTTCAGGTAATGTTTTGTCTGGCTAATAAAGCTGTTATGATAAAGCCATATACTGTGTACATTATGCCTTGAGTCTTCCTCTGAGTCTGTTCTGTTTATTAAATATAGCATTTTTTTGTTGCTTCTTTAAATTATATATGGTTTAAAAAGCCACACCACAGGGTTGTAGACTTAGCAATTCAAGCTGTGACCTGCATTTACTGACAAGATGGGTTTATTCTTTATTCCTGCTTACCTCTTGGAACCTGGTTACTTGTGTAACAAAATAGACTGACAGTGAACAGACGGATACCGCAGCTGATGGTGAAACTACTGCCACAGAGGTTTGTACAGTCACCAGCATATAGTTATCAAAGAATGTAGCATGTAGCTTCACCTCTCTCAGATCCTGTATATTAGCACTATTCTGTGCCTCTGTTGCTGCAGTTTAGATACCTTTCTGTATATATGTGTGTGTTGAAGAGTTTGATTCCTTAAGTTTCAAACATCCATTCTAGATTCATTTTATTTTGGGTTTCTTTTTGGAAATTTGGGTAAACTACTTTGTGTATTGTGTAGGTAACAGATGGTAGTAAAGTAACTTGAACAAATGCTGTTTCCCTGGGCTGTAATGCTGACTGAGGTTGTGTTATCTTGTTTTTAAGATGAACATGTTAAGGAGAATTAAATGTGAGACTGTGCCTTGAATTCTGTTTAACATGTAACATTTATAATACATGTATTGTTACATGTATTATTTTCAGAGGATGAAAATAAATAGCTTAGTCCTCTTCCTCAAATAAACAAACAAAACCCTAAAAACATATACAATATAGTAAGTATACTGAATACACAAAATTCAGCCCTATTACAACTCCAGTGAAGAGGGTGTAACTTCTCGTTAATGGAGTTGCAGCTGCATACACCAGGGCTGAATTTGATAAAATATGAGGTAAAGCCGCACAGTGTTATCACATATATTATTAAAGGGTTTCAAAAGGATCCAATCACTATTTCAAATTATTATAATTTAAATCACCATCAGGGAAATATTCTGTATGCAGCATATCAGTGGCAATCAGATCTTGCCTGTAAATACAGTAGACTTGAATTGAGTGATAAAGTGAATGTCAAATACAGAATTTGCAGTTGTTTGAATAATTAAGAGTAAATTTTAAAATATCAACAAGAAAATAGCGGCCCAAAAATCAGCAGAACCCATTATGAAACTGACATTATTAATGTTGATACCAGTAGAAAAAATAGAATTCTGTATTGTGTTTCCTGTCTAAAAAATTATTTTTAACTATACTGAAAGGATATATTGAAAACATTTAAGCTAAATTTTCACAGATAGAGATTTTGGAACCCTGAACTTTTGAGTTCCTAACATAGTGTCTTATTAGGGACCTGCTTTTTCAGAAAGCGTTGAGCACCTGACAGCTAATAAGGGCCTGATTTTCAAATGTCTCAAGTTGGGCACTCACAAACTGAAGCAACCAGCAAATCATCAGTCACTTCAGAAAATTTAGGATCCCAATGAGTATGCCATTCCAGAGTGCAGTTCCTATAAGTGGATCCAATATAGCTAAAATGTGTGTATAAAAACACTCAGAGACAGAGAGAGAATGAATAAAATTAGTGAAATAGCATTTTATGGAATCAGATGATGCTCCAGCTTTGTATGCAGCATTGTGCACTGTTACCCTGCTTCAAAGTTTGTAGGAGATTGCTAGTGGACCATTATTTATAACTTTTAAACTCGGGGTGTCATATAGATCTGAAGCTCTTACTATTAGCATTAAAGTATAATACAACATTACATCTCAGTAGGAAGTCTGAATGCTGGCTCATAAATGGATAGAGGATCTGTGAATATTTGAGCACAAAGACGTACAGAAAAAATGAAGTTTTAATATCCTTTTTTCACATATAGCAAGTTCAAAAGAAGGCTCTTGTATTAGATATGAGAACTATGCAAGGTTGGGTTGATAAATGTGTCCACCCATTTCTCCAACGCTCTCAGTGGAGAGAAAATGTGATCTTAGCATTATAAAATATACGGATCAGCTTTTGTCACCTTACGTTGATTTGTGTTGGTAAGGTTTTGTTTTCACATCTTTCCTATGCTGGCAGTCGGATCAAGAGGAAGATGGAGATCTCAAGGCACAGGTACAGAATGGAAGGCCATGAGCATTACTGAATTGTGGGTGTCCGCAGTGTTCATATCTCTCAGCATGCCATTTGCCAAGTCTTTGTGAAGCAATGCATAGAACAGCATTTTGTATCCTTTGAATATTGTGTCCCTTACCTTTCCCTTTCTTTTCACTTCTTTCAGAATAGTCTGATTAAGCGAATAAAGGGTGAAAATGTGTATGTCAAACATAGTAATCTTATGTTAGAGGTTGGTATTGGTATATACCAGTGCATGTACTGTACATGTGTGTTGGTTTTAGTGGTAAACCTGTGGATCTGCACTATGATGCATGAACCGTGTACTCCCACCTGCTAATAAATTAAATGGCTATTTTTTTCTCAGATTACGATGGCTTTCTCTACCTTGTTCCATAAATATGTGTGTATATATGTTCAAAGTTCTTTATCAGGTATAGCTTATAGTGTATATGGGTAAACTTAGGAGTATTTTATTGCTCACATGAACTAGATTTTCTGTGCAGTTATCCTTCAAAATATCACATTTTCACAAGTGTTGTGTTAGTGCCGTGATCCCTGATCCCCTAAAATACTTACTACCTTCTTCACTAACCAATTTGCACATTTTGATTTTTACATTTTGGCAGCTTAGGTGAATGTTACAAAATGCCCTTGTTTTTATATTATCCAGGAGCTAGATAAAAATCAAGAAGACCTGATGAAACACCAGACCAATATAAGTGAACTGAAACGAACTTTCTTGGAAACCTCCACAGACACTACAGTGTCTAACGAATGGGAGAAGAGGCTTTCGACATCTCCAGTTCGGCTTGCTACAAGACAGGAGGAAGCTCCTATGATTGAACCACTTGTGCCTGAAGAGGTCAGTGCCCATCTTTTCATCAGACTCAGAATCATAGAAATGTAGGGCTGGCAGGGACCGTGAGAAGTCATCAAGTCTAGCCCTCTGTGCTGGGGCACAACCAAGTAAACCCAGACCATCGTTGATAGATGTTTGTCCAACCTGTTCTTTAAAACCTCCAATGATGGGGAATCCACAACCTCCCTTGGAAGCCAGAACTTAACTGCCCTTAGAGTTAGAAATTGTCTAATCTTCCCTTACTGCAAATAAAGTCCATTACTTTTTGTTCTGTCTTCAGAGGACATGGAGAAGAATTGATCCACAGTCCTTTTTATAACAACCCTTTAACGTATTTGAAGACTATTATCAGGTTCCACTCTCCCTCAGTTTTCTTTTCTCAAGACTAAACATTCCCAGTTCTTTAACCTTTCCTCGTAGGTCAGATTTTTTAAACCCTTTATCTTTTTTGTTGCTCTCTTCTGGACTCTCTCCAATTTGTCCACATCTTTCTTAAAGTGTGGCGTCCTGAATTGGACACAGTACTCCAGCTGAGGCCTCACCAGTACCAAGTAGAACAGGAAATTACCTTCTTTGTCTTTCATACACACTCCTGTTACTATATCTGTCAACTGCTCTTGGTGCAGTCTCTCTAGAGGTCCCAGCTTTTTCCTAACGGTCCCGTTAAATTCATCTGCAGTTTAAACCAGTCCATAATTTCTTAACTTAAATTGAGTCTACCAGCCTTTAAACTCCAGGGCTTACCGTCTCCTTTTGTCAGTTTCTCAGAGGCCGCCTGTTGCCCCTCTTCTATCCCAGACCTTTCTGCCCCCTTTCTCTCTCTGTTCTCCATCCTTTATAGCTGGGCTTGTTTTCTTTATTGGTCCGATCTGTGAGTGCATGTTTCCACGATTGGTGGTTCTAGTAGCTGTGCTGGGGTGTGGTCAGCCTGATTGCCTGTAAACAGGAAAGACTCTCCTCTCCCTTCTGCCTATGCTCAGTATAGGGTTTGCAAACCCCATTACATAACCCCAGAATGATTATTAGGCTTTTTTGCAACTGCATCACGTTGGTGACTCATATTCAATTTGTGATGCACTGTAACCCCGAGATCCTTTTCAGCAGGTCTACTCCCTCACCAGTTAGTCCCCATTTTGTAGTTGTGCATGTGATTTTTCCTTCTGAAATGAAGTACTTTACACTTACGTTTATTGAATTTCATCTTGTTGAATTCAGACCAATTCTCCAATTTGTCAGGGTTGTTATGAATTCTAATCCTGTCCTCCAAAGTGCTTGCAACTCCTCCCAGCTTGGTGTCATCTGCACATTTTATAAGCACAGTCTTCATTCCATTATCCAAGTCATTAATGAAAATATTGAATAGTTTTGGACTTTGGACTGACCCATGCCATGCACCACTGGATACGCATTCCCAGTTTGACAGTGAACCATTGATAACTACTCTCTGATTTGTTCTTGACAAATCCATGCTGTCTATTCTTTATCACCTATTACCCTCTATGTATTTTATTTGCGGTCGCTCCCATTAGGTGCTAGGTGCTTACCAAGCACTTGAAGGCATTCTCTGTTCTGAGGAACTAGCAATCTAAAGGCAGAGGTCAGGGAAAGGGGAAGAACAGTAGGCAACTTGTATGCAATTTACAGATGACTTAATAAGATTCACTGTAAGCAGCATAGCAGAGGTAGGTCTTTAAGAGGGACTTAAATGTGGATAGGGTTAGGGGGTCTGATGAGCTGGGGGTGGGAGGGTGAACCAGCCCAGAGGGCTTCATGAAAGAAGGCATGGAGGCAATTGTATGAAAATCTGGCAAATGTGTGGACAAAGGTCAGGAGCATTAGCAGAGCAGAGGAGGAGGAGGGGGTGGCAAGAGGGAGTAGGTAGGGAGGAGCAGAGTTATTTAGAACTTTGAAGATGGTGATGTGTTAGTTATGCCCAATTTGCCAGTTTCATAATCCGGACTAACATTTTGTAGGCACTATCTGTAAACTATGTGATAAATTTTCATTTGCAACCAGCTTGAAAGGCTAGATTGCCAAAAGTAAAAAGCTGGTGCACTAAGTGGTCAGGAAATGCTCGTAGAAGAACTTTCCAACAAAAATGTGTCTTTTAAGTTAAGCATAAATCGTGTGGTTTGCGATATTGACAGAAGTGGTATTGTAACATCAAAACAACCTAAGATGCTGGGCTGCCTTACCATTCCTAAGCGTTCAAAGAGAATGGGGAATATGGAGCCTTCCATTAGTTTGAATCTAGTCCAAGTCAGTAGGGACTCAGAGTTGTTACCAGTGGTCTTCATGAGAAAACTCATACTCTTAATCCAGTTCCAGAAGCATCATCACTAATGTCACTAACTGTTAGTATTAAAGTCCAGTGACTGAATGATCATGGAAACTGAATGCCTGTTGGGTTGTACTTACAGAAGGACGTGTGACAAAGTTCCTCCTCTGCCTTGGTGGGTGTCATGAATATAAAGGGACGGGTGACCACCTTTCTGTATACAGTGCTATGAGGGTCCCTCCTGGCCAGAGGCACAAAATCCTGTAAAGGGTTAAGAAGCTCAAGTAACCTGGCTGGCACCTGACCAAAAGGACCAATAAAGGGACAAGATACTTTCAGATCTGGGGAGGGGGAGGAAAGGCTTTTGTTTGTCTGTTCTGTTTCACCCCTTTATATATCTTTTGCATAAGGGGTGAATGATCATTCATGTTTAATTCTGTTTGCTAGTGTTGTGGAAAATTGACCACACGGTTGATTTTGGATCAGACGGCCTGAGGCTCCTTTATTGATCAATCAAACATGCATGCATGGGGGAATCAGCTAAGGCAGCCGAACACCCCCGACAGATAAAATGCAAGAGATTATATAGGATAAAACCACAAAAATTACATACACTTCCTTAAAGTTTTACATCCATATAAGAAATAAAGCAAAACAAGTTTTCCTGTTTTTCTTAGGGGTTTTTTTGCGCTTTGCGATTTCTTGCTCTGTCACCTGACATCTATTAATCATAGTCTGTTACAAAGGTTAATTCTACTTTTATAATTTCTACAGTTAGTTCTGCTTTTATGATTTTTGTCTACTCTTCTCCTTTTACTCCCCCCCCCACCTTTTCTCCTTCCTCCAGGCCACACATACAGTTCACCTGACCCTACATACAGTTCACTTGACCAAAGTTTAGGCCTTAGAGCATTTTTCCTCCACACTAGTTTCTCATATGAAATAGTCTGGCAATGAATGGTATGCTTGTACATTAGAAATGTATGAAACATAGATAAGTTTATGTATGGTATAGAATAAGAATGCATTTCAGTTATTAAAACTGTCTACTCCCTGGCCCTCTCTTATTCATTAGACCAAAGAAGAAAAAGAAAAATCTGAAAAACTTATATTTTTGCAGAAGGGAAGTACTACATTCCTGGAGTCGCAGGTAAAAACGAAACATACTTTCTTAAAATGCAATCAAATAGACTGGCACGGAGTTACTCTTTTGCTATCATTTTCCTTTTCAAAACCACAACATTCTGTTAAAAAAAGCTCCACAAGTAGGTATGTTATTGTGGGCAGAATGCTGGGGAAGGAGAACAAGTATCCTACAAAGTTTTTGTCTACCTCCTAGAGATTTGTTTCACTGTGGTTAACAGCCTTGGGTGAGTGGATTTGGGCGAGGGGAGAGTTCTCTAACTGTGCATGCATTTGCAGAGTACAGAAGTCTCACTGAAAATGTTAGTGAATGAGGCAATGTTGTTATTAGAATGAATTTCCTTTATGGTGTCAAGTGAATTCAGATGATCTTGATGATTAAGTTTGAATTCTTACTGGTTTTTCCATTAGCCAAGGGAGATAGAGAAGAAGCTGCAGGAAGGAGAATCTGCTGGCACTGTTGTTACTTCTCATCAAATCATTTTCCAGAAAAGTGTTCCATCATCCTTAGAGGTTATTTTTAATTAATTTTTATTTAAATCAGTGCATTGATTTAGTTGAATAAATTAAACTATTGTAGGGATAAATAATTGGACACTGTGTACTTTGAAACTAGGGTGACCAGATGTCCCAATTTTATAGGGACAGTCCCGCATTTTGGGTCTTTTGCTTATATAGGCTCCTATTACACACACACCCCGTTCCAATTTTTCACACTTGCTGTCTGGTCACCCTAATTGAAACTAAATCACATAGCATACTTGTATATGTATATAGGCACATTACATTTGTATATTATGTTCAAACAAAATCCACAATACTCAGGATATTTAATATACTGTATAGCTAAATTTAAATGCTAGGGGAGTCTGATTTAGTCCCATAAAAGCAAGGAAACTCAGTTAAGACTCTGGCATATACAAACATGTGCTGTCCTGAGACCTCAAAATACTTTCACAAAATAATATTTGCATGGGAGTGGGGGGGGGTGACTGAATGGGCTAGTTATCCTATTTTTATAACTTGACCTTCATTTTAAAGAAATAGGGTATTGTTATGGTGCATGAGCTTACAGCCAGCCAGGATTACTCAAAAACAGCCAGTCAGATGTGTTTTTAATTTTTTTAAAATGCTACTCAGCTGCAAGTTATCAGAGTCAGACTGTGCCACATTATAAATGGCCTCAAACAGGGGTCACAAAAGAAACTCTTCGCAGATTTGATGTTGCAAACAGTGATGCTGTTTATAAGTTTAATTGCTGCTGTACCCGGTACAGCTATTACATGTTCTCAAAATAGCTACCTCAGATTTCTTAAGTTTTTAATATTTTAGTGTTCCTAAAACAAAAATAAACAATTGGATAATCTAATGTAGCTTTTATATTTCAAATATAGGGCTCTGAGGATTGGGTTATTGTAGACAAAATACCTACTGAGGTAGTTGATGGTGAATCGAAAAAAATTGTGACATACAAAGTAATGACTGTGCGCAGTAAAACTGGTGACATTCCACCTGAGATATTAAAATCCAGTACCATTGAAATGCAAAGCTTTGAGGACTTGGAATATGAAATACAATCAAAAGAGGAGAATAAACAGAAAATGTACACCTTAGGAAAGTCCTATGACGCTGTATCCGGGAAAATTGTAACCATGACAAGTAAAGCTAAAGAGGGAGAGAAAACAGTGCAGTCATCACTAGAAGCATTTCAAAAAATGGAGAGGGGAATGCCAGAATCTGTGAAAATCATTCCAGTAGTGGCTGAATATGAAATTCTAGAGCCCATCACAGACGAAAAAGCCAGGAGGGGATCCGATGTACAGAGTACAAAAAGAAAGCTGTCCGAATCTTTGACACCTATAAAGGAAGCAGAGTCTCAGTTGCATAGTCCTGAAGAGGAAAGTTTGAAGAAAGCACAAAAGATGGACCAGGATTTTCATGGTACACTGGGAAGTTTGCAGTTTGGCAGAGCTGAAAAGCACCTTGACAGTGAAGCTCTGAAAGCAGGGGCATTTGGTCGGAAAGATAAGAGCCTATCTGAGTGGAGATATTCCAGAGAACAGCCATTTACCATTGCTACTGCTCACTATGTTTCTGAGTCGTCTGCATCAAGAGTAGTGGTAACAAGTGGCTTTGACTTTGTGCCACAATTTAAAGATTAAAGCATGACTTTTTTAGGCAATACCCTCACACTACCCTACCTTTCGGTTCTCTTGCTGCTTGGCTTTATGTTGACAATAGCCAACCCAGCTTATTTTTTTTTCTCATGGTTTAAGTCAGTACCACAGTCCAAAGCAGGCATTATAATGCTTTAAACTTTTCAAGTTTATTTGGAGATTCATGTTGCTGAAATGTAGTATTGCTGCTGTGGCTTGTAATGGGGGTGGAAAAAAAAGGTTTGCTTGAACCAGCAAAATCCCAGTGCTAACAAGTATGCTTTTAAATTACTGCTTATAGTCATTACAGATTTGTGCTCATTTATTTTCCCATTCTTTTCCTGTTTTCAACCTGTCTGTGTCCTTGCAACCTTATCCTCCTTTCCTCTGTCTCAGCCTAGAGTTTTGTCAATTAACATATCTGTGTGTGTCTGTCTGTCTCTCTTTTGTGTATGACTCTGCATTTCTTTGTCCACTTAGACTAAACAGTCCTCCAGTGAGAAAACCTTGGATGGTTCAGATATCTTCAGTTTATTAGAGTCTGCGAGAAAACCAACTGAGTTCATAGGAGAGGTTACTTCTACTTCACATAGCAGGGCTCAGGTGGCCGTTTGATTCCATCTATGAATTTTATAACTGCACACTACTGATTTTTGTTTTTATTTTGTTCCCTATATTTGCACATAAGTGTGTTTGACTCATAGATATTTCAGAATCTGCATGGTTAATATTAATGCAAATGGTTGGTGTGCCTTTTACTTCCTAAGCTAGATCACAACTAGAAACCTCACAAGAAAATCAAGTTCTATTCCTTTTTTTTTTCTTTTGTCATTTTACAGGATATTTTATTTGCGTTTAGAATGCTAGGGCATTGATACAAACAAAAAGGATAGTATGAGATTTCTTCTCCCCTTTTTAAATGCTGATTCATGGTGCGCTTTTGCTATAATAATTACCTTAAAGTGAAAACTTAAGCAACTCAGGAGAAACAAAATGGCAAACTTTAATATCATTTGTTACTTATATTTACAGTACATTGGCATTAGGAGCTGGGTTAAGTTTTATTTTTCACTTCTGACATTTAGATCCATTTCCCTACAGAGAACGGAAACAAAGACCGGCCAGGAGATAAGTGTCAGCGAAATGAAGGAAGAGATTCGGCCATATCAGGATGCAGTGAAGAAGGTTGTGCAGGAGACTGTATTGGTCGAGGAGAGATATGTGACGAATGTGCATGCAAGTGGGGATGCTGTTAAATTGGCTGGAGATCAGCTGGATGCTATGGCACAGGCAGGATCTGCTGTTGCTTCTAGTATGAAAGGAAAGGAGGGTTCAGCTGTGACTGAGGGGGCTACAGAGGAAAAAAGGGAGGAGGCTGATAAAGCTGTAACCAAACGGGAAGAAATTGCTGCTGCTTCTCATCAGCAAGAGGAGGAGCAGAGTGCAACAGTCCACGTTTCTGATACATTGGAAAGAAAACCTCATTTTGAGGTAACTAGTTATTAATAATCAGTTATTTCTGCATTGAAGTATAAGGCAGTGATACTCAGACTGAGGCTCGGGAGCCGCATGTGGCTCTTTAATGAGTCTCCTGCAGCTCTTTGCAGCACATGATATTAAAACACCGTGTGATTTAATTATTAATCAGTCAGGATATTTTTGCTATATTATTAACCAATTGTAGAATACTTGGTCAGTCATTTTGCTGTGAGGGAAAAAAAATCTATATCTATATCTAGATATATAATATAGACACACATACATACTCACATGCGTGTGTGTGTGTGTGTGTGTGTGTGTGTGTATATATAAAAAAAATAAATGAAACAATGAATTTACACTACCGTGGCTCTTTTGGGTAATGATGATTGCTAATTTGGTTCCTGACCCGCTGAGGTTTGATTATCACTGGTATAATGTATACAGTATTGGACTAAATTAACTGCACTGATGAAGAGTTAAATAAAATATACGCAGGTAGTAGATTACATTATCTCATCTTTATAGTGGGCAGTTTGTTTCTCCTCTTATTTCTTTCTTGCATGGCAGTTCTGAGGCTTGTTGCTGGTTTCCATTATCGACAACATCAGGGCCGGCCTTAGGGAAAATGGCGCCCTGGGTGAACTTGTATTTTGGCGCCACTGGTCCCTGCTGCCTCCCTGGGCTCCCCAGCCCTCCATCGCCCTCAGGCCCCGCTATTTTCTTCCCCATTGCCCTGAGCTCCCTTCCACAGCCTCACATCCCAGGCCTGCCCCACTCCTTTCCTTTTGAGCATGGCATCTCCCTGGACCACAGAACCCTGGGCAGTCGCCCAGGTCGCCCACCAGTAAGGCCGGTCCTGGACAACATGCAATGTATATTTTACCTAAAGGAGTGTGCAGTGCTGAAGACTGTTGTCTTTTATGTAACTGATCATAAGGATCATAAGGAACTTTCCACTGCCTGTGGAAAGTTCATTAAGATTTATAGAGTTCACTTGTCCAAAAGGAACAGAAAATAATACATTCTTCTATGTTTGTCTCAATTGTAAATAATTTACCTTGTTTTAAACTACTAAATTTTCTCATTTTAGCCTCATTAGCAGGATTTCTAAACCTGTTTGTACTAAGGTGTTAAAAACCTTCATATTGTTTTGCTTCTCTTTCTGAGAGGTAATTACAAGAAAATAAACTTGTAATGTCAATCTGTTCTACTGTATTTTAAAATAAGCAAATTTTTAATATTGACATCTTTTCTAAAGTCGACTTTCATGAATTACAGCTTAGCATTAGATATAAAAACTGCCTTGGAGTATTGTTAACATATATACATGTATGGACCATTATGCTGACATTTTTTTCCTTCCTGTAATGCAGAGCACATTTATTTTATTTTTTTCCACTCCCAAACAAAAAAAAAAATCTCTGAGAAATCCAAAAGCTTTAATAAATGCTCCAATTACTTTTCCATTGAAGCAGTCACCAGTTGTGAAGACTGAAACCATCAGCTTTGGCAGTGTTTCTCCAGCTGGGGAGAAGCTTGAAATGTCTACCAAGGAAGTTCCCATAGTTCATACAGAAACAAAAACCATTACATATGAATCATCACAGGTAAGAAACTCTGCAAGATCCAAGACCTAATTTACCAAGGGCTAAAAAAGTACCTGAGTGTCAGCCTCTTTAAATATGTTACAGTATTAAATAGTAATATCACCCATAGTAAGTCTATACTAAACAGAAGAACTATATAAATATGTAGGTTTATCTGAAGGTACTCTTATTTGTACCAGTATACAGTCTTTTGTGAACACTGCTTAGACTACAGGACTTTGATGTATATGTTTAAACATATATCCTTAAAAAACTGTATGAGACACATCGTAATACAAACAAAAGTACTGTTGTAAACTTATGAGGTGATGCAATATTCTGAAGTAGAAATAATGAAACAATATCTAAGTCCTATGGGACAGGTCTGACAGGTCTCCTGGCCATTAAAGAACCACATGATTCTTTTTGTAAGAGTATTACAAAAAGAATATTAAGAGATTCTCAATACAATAAAATATTAATTTTGGTGTTCAGATTAAATACCAACTCAAGCAATTACATTTTACCTCTGAATTCTCCAGGCAGTTCCAGTTGCACGTAGAATTCTTTACTTCATGTTCCAACTGTTGATGAATATTGTTAAGCAGCTGCTGCATTCCACTCTAGAAG
The DNA here is from genome assembly GCF_011386835.1 of Chrysemys picta bellii. Classification (NCBI taxonomy): domain Eukaryota; kingdom Metazoa; phylum Chordata; order Testudines; family Emydidae; genus Chrysemys; species Chrysemys picta. The sequence continues at coordinate 206,213,686 of NC_088792.1, forward strand.
TGGCCACAATAGGTGCTATTTGCAAAGCACTTTGAACACCACCAGGCATAATAGAAATGCTGTTGTTTCAGTCAAATGAAGTAGCCTGTCAGCTATAAAGGAACATCCCAGCAGCAATTAGTTTATATCATCAGCCACATTCTTTATGCAGAAGTCTAGAGACAGGAAAGCTCAGCCAATAGCTCCATTTTTCACGAACAATTTGTGGCATTTTTTTTTTCTTTTGGCTATTTAGGCAGATTCTGGTGCTGACTCAGAGCCAGGTGTGTTGATGAGTGCACAAACCATCACATCTGAAACTACCAGTACTACAACTACTACACATATCACAAAAGTAAGACAATGAGGGGTTCAGTCCTTGAATAGATGTATTTCAGAACTTGGACATGACTGTATAAATCAATATTTATTTCAGAATATGGATGCATGCTAATATTTTCTGTGTGAAATCCTATCTAGCGTATATACTTATGTAGTCCCCACGGCAGTAGTGTCTGAGCACCTCACAACATCCCTGTACGAGGCACAAAGAGATTAGGTGGCTTGCCCAAGGTCACCCAGTAAGTCTGTGGCAGAGCAGGATATTGAATCTCGGTCTTCCAAGTCCCAGGCTAGCACCCCAATCTCTGGACCATCTTTTCTCCCTAAGCATAACTCCCATTAACCTCACCGAGTATGTCTATACAGCAAAGAAAAACCTACGGCTGGCCCATGCCAGCCGACTCAGGCTGCGGGGCAGTTTGATTGCTCTGCAGGCTTCTGGGTTCAGGATGGGGTCTGGGCTCTAGGACCCTATGGGGTGGGTGGTCCCAGACCTCAGGCTCCAGCCCAAACCCAGAAGTCTACACAGCAATAAAACAGCCCCACAGCCCAAACCCCGCAAGCCCACGCCAGGTGGCACAGGCCAGCTGTGTGTGTCTAGTTGCTGTGCAGACATACCTACTGGGGCCGGGATTTAAGCCTATCTGGGTGAAATTCATCTCTAGGCAAAGGAGTCACACAAGGCCACACCCCATTTAAGAACCCTCACAATAGGACTTAAGTGGGAGCAGAGGCTTTGTGTTTCCCCTGTTGTGCGTATAGATATGCTGTGTATCCATGCTTTTCTTCATATGTTGGAAGTGTTTCTTTTAACAAGCAGCACCACTTTTAAATGTGTGTGTGTTTATTTGTATTTGTTCCTCTCACTTTTAGACTGTGAAAGGAGGCATTTCAGAGACAAGAATTGAAAAACGAATAGTCATCACAGGAGATGCCGATATTGACCATGATCAGGTAGAGTATATAAGCTACGAAAAGCTGCCTTGAACTGAAAACTACCAAAGAGGGAATATTTAACCTTAAGCTTTAAAACACTGTTCATACTGGCATGCTTTAAACTGGATTAGTATTTAAATCAATGATAGTATATTTTAATCATTTTTCCTCATTTGTAAATTGTGTAATTTCTCATGAATCTCTCCACCTTGCTACTGATCATGCATGTTCCACCTCCTTTTTGTTTTTGCCCTTCTGTGGTTTCCTTGGGCTAGGCGCTGGCTCAGGCAATTAAAGAGGCCAAAGAGCAGCACCCTGACATGTCAGTGACCAAAGTAGTGGTACATAAAGAGACAGAAATCACACCAGAAGATGGGGAGGATTGACCCACAGGTAAGAGGAATAGATGATTTTCCTAGGCACTCACTGGGCTGGCATGCAGCAAAGGCATTCTCCTTCCATAATTCACCTCTAACTCCTTATTTCTCTCACTGGCATTTGCAAAACCATGTGAGCCAAGTATTAATTCTGGAATTTGCCTCAGATGTAAATTATACACATTTAGTTCAATGTATTTTTCTTTGTCTAATAGTGCCAGTTAGAGAAATGGAAATTGGCTTTTGTTGGCTCTCTGGATGTTACTCATCCATGCTTTGATGTATTCCTAAAATTTCTAACTCTGCGATCAAAAATCTGTTGTCTGTTTATATATGTGTCTTAAGAACAAAGGCATTTTGTTCTTAAAGGTACAATTTTAATTTCTTTTAAAATGCTGAGGGAAATAATTATAGCTACTTACCCTATTTTAGGCACAAATATGGCACAATTTAGGGTTTTAGTTCAAACTTGTAAAGCTGTGTGGTCCAATTTTCTTTTTTTAACCCCAAATTAATTGTTGTGTCAATATTTGGCTGTCTTGACTTCCTTGTATTTTGTAAGGACATTTTGTGTTTGTAAGTGGCATTGTTTCTCAGGATGAGATAATAATGCAGCTTTTCTTGTGTCAAGCTGTCTTCAGTAAAGGCATGCTCTCCAACTAAGTTTGGCTAAACAGTCATCTTGATAATATTGTATTTACTGTATGTGCAGAAACATATCATGCATACTAACCTGCTATGCAAGAGCTCTTAATGACAGCATCATCCATAGGCTGCTTTGAATGCTGTATGCACACACACAAAAAGAGGCTGCTTGTCTAATTTGTCTGAAATGATAGCAGCATCATATTCTTGAAGCACTATGTATTCCCTAGCATTTGGTATAAGTAACATTAATATGATGTGCAGCATCTCTTGAAAGTTTACTGCTTTCCTGCTTTGGATGAGGAAATATAAATGCCTAAAGCAAATGTGAGTAAGACCACTACTACTTATTTTGGAAGATGGAGACAGTCCTTAAGGAATGAGCACCAATAACAATTATGGTCTTCTGCTAATCAGTTCAGAGAAAACAGTGAAGTGGCCTGATCCAAAGCCCACTGAAATCAATGGGGGTCTTTCCAATGCACCTTGGATCAGGCCCAAGGTTGGCAGTTACTTATACTGGAATCATGTGGTTATAATATTGTTGTCACCTGAAGTATTCAACATGAGCCCCTTTTCACCTATGATTTGAGAGAGAGGGAAACTCAGTTGTTTCAAATAATTAACTCGGTTCTCTTTCCTGCAGGAATAATTTAGCTTGCATACGAATCCAGTCATGCACACCCTTAGGAATACCAGAGCCTATATGGAGTCTCAGTTCTAACCTGACTGACTTGTATCTGTCCATGGAAAATTTCAGTACCGAAGAATTGATCTTAAACACTAATAAAGACACTGGCAGAGATATTTTCCCGTATAAAGCAATCTGAATCAGCATCAGTAAAACAATATTGCATGAAGCAACGATAAATTTACAGAAAAGCAGCATTTTAAATTTTCATTATATCTAAGTTTTCCGCTATACCTGCACGTTCATAAACAATATAAACAGTGATCTAATGTAACACATAAACAGTTCATGCCTTTCACGTTTTATTAAATCTAAACATATTACAATTTGTTAGGTGGCAAACCTTTTGTTTATGGATACTGTAAATGAAGATTACCCTAAACTGCTAGAAGCTGTATAGGTACTGTGTATAATGTTTTATCACACATTAGATGTGCCAATAACACAGTTTATTCAGGAAACAATTTGAATCTTGTATTTGTTTTATCTGGTTTTATTACTGTTGCCTGATAAAAAATGATGAATCTCTAATCTTATCAAAATATTTAAATTCTTACAAAATGTGCTTTGCATACCTGATTTAATACCTTGTGAGGTAGTAAAGATTTCAGCACATTTACTTGACTTCAAGATTTTTTGTCAGCATTGTTCAGCGTTAAAGTCAGAAAGTTTCCAGTCACCCTTCAGAAGTTCTAACCCTGTTAATTGTATGTAGTTATTTTGGAGAAAATCTGTATTTTCCTTAGTTTATAGTGTTACAAAATTATTATTCTGAAATAACCTTGATGGTTTTTTATTGACTTCCCTTTTGTTCTCAGAGAAAAAAACGTTTCATTTCAGAATCTGGTTAGCAGCATTTACTATCTAGTTCAGAGCCAAGCCTTAAACTGTACAGAACATCCACTGAAAACTCATTAGTATTCCATTATAATATCCACTGAAGGGATATAGTCTCCATTACACTCTCAGCTGCGTCACAATACATGGTGAATGTATGTTTCTGCATAGTGAAATAAAAGTGGTAAATGCATCCAAAATTGTATTGTTCTGTGTCTAAAAGAATCCAGTGTTTTTTATATTCAAAACCCAAGTAATATCTGTATGATATCAAAGGCTTTATTCATCTGCATAGTAGATGTGTCCTGTCTTACAATGGACCACAGTACGCCGTGCAGACAACTGGAGTTTGCAGGGGAGCCTACGGGATAATAATATGAAAATGTACTCCTTTGAGTAAAATGATGTTCGCAAAGGAAAAAGAACATTATGCTTCTTTTTTCTATAGCGGTGTACTGTGTTTCAATTACGTTAAATGGAAATTATTTGTGTTTGGCTAACAAAATTATAATGAAAATGTAGCACTGGCTCAAGATCTGTTTTCGTTTCTATTTTTGCTCTGAATCATGGATGAATTATCTATTTAAGAGAATCCTTACTTTTCTGTTTGCTGTTGCTTGCTCCTTGACCACACTTGGATGGCATTCCCTTGGGGATTTAAGATGGATTTGTAGAGGCTTAAATCATCCTTCAATCCATAAACCCTGGTAGGATGCAAGAAATAAATACAAGTGAACTTGTGTACATGGGGCTCCCTCTCATTGACTTCAGTGGAGGGCAGGATTTGGCCCATAGATTTGTTACAAGTATTTATTTTCTTAATTTAGAAAGAAAGAAAAGAGAATATATCAAGAGAATAATTTGTAGTTAATAATTAAAAAGAAATCGCCTGAGGCTTTGACTGCTCTACTGTCTCTCTAAAATGATGTTTTAAATCAGCCATTCTTCATGTCTTTGTTGTTTAAGACCTCCCTTTATGTATCTCCCCTTCTAGCACATCAGTCATCTCTCACCTATTACCTAATGAATAATGCAAAGATTGTGTTCTTATGTTCATATTTTTGGAGTTCTCTTCCTGACCCTCTTCCTAATATAACAGAATGTGTCTATAAATTCTGTTCCTTCCTAGAATTGGATTTCTTTCCTCCCCTCTCCCCCCCTCCCCCCACTTCAGCTACAGAGAGAAGAGGTATCTACCCTGTTTCTCAGCAGACTACATTCCAGGCTCTTGCTTCTGTATTAAGAGTTTAAAAATAGACTCTGAAGCCATATTGATCTTCCCTCAGGTGGCCCTTACCTTGTCAGCTAAGAAACAGCATTATGTTACCTCAGAGATGTGAGTGGCTACTATACTGCCTTCTGTCCAGAGTTACCCTTAGCATTATATTTTAGCATGGCTTGAGGGAAATGTACTATAGTGATTATGTACAGTATGTATGCTGTCTGAAGATACTGTATCTTTGAGGTTAGTCTCCTTCAAAAGCTAGGGTATGGCCTAAGCATGTTACAGAGTAAGAGAAGATTAGAGTGGATCGGCGATGACATCTCAGTCATTGTTAGCAGCAGACCTTTGTTTGGGGTAATTCCTCGGAATGGTCCTGGGAATAATAGTTTTGATTTTTGTTAGTGACTGTTTCTTGGGTTGTCTGCCTAATGCTGTGCCACATGAAATAAAGAACACTTTCCTGTTTCTACCAGATGCCTTTTGTCTCAGTCTCTTCTCACTTGTCCAGCTCTGAGCTGTACGACAGTCCCTACAAACAAACTGTCACAAGACCTGCACCATTACTAACACAGACCAATACAGAGAGAAATCTCACTCATTACAGCTGGAATAATAATTTCTGACAATACAGCACTGTCTGAACAGGCTGTTCTGCATCATTAAGATAAGGGATCCTGATGTGTAGGTAAAAAAGAAACATAGCAGGCGTCACCATTCTAGATACAGAAAGTATAAATACAATAATCTCATAATCATTAAAAACAAATACTGTCCTTAGGAATCAGTTAGTATTGATCTTTCTTAAGCTTTTTGAGGCTACTACCACATAAATAATAAGTAATGTTGACCAAGTTCAAGCATTATAGGAATTTTCTGATGGGCCTCTCTATTCAGAAATTAGATCAGAACCTGAACCAACGTCTTCACCCATATTCTTCAAATAGACAAGACTTGTTCAGATGGAGAAAGGGTGGGGGCTGACAAATATTCACTTTGTCAGCTCCCATTCAGATATTGTTCCTTGTTAGCACATTTTCAGGTAAATTAGACAATGAGGCCATGCTTCAGTCTTGCAACCAACTTGTAATTCAGGAAAATCTGATACCGATTTCCTTTGTTTTCTCATAAAAGATTGTGGGACATAATCTGAATTTCAGTATTTCATTTAATGTCATTTATTGGCTTTTCCATGTAGTTGTGAACCATAGAATCTTCCCAATTCACAAGTACTAGTGGTGAGATATTAGTATCCCCATTTTATAGATGGAGATTGAATGCACAGAGAGGCTATATGACTCGCTCAAGAAATCTGTGACAGAACTCAACCCTGATCTTCTGAATCCTACTCCCATGCCTTAACCTTTCTTCAACTTGAGTGCTAGTTTAACTTATGTAAATATTTTGTTTATACATCCGTTGTTATAACATCTGGGCACATGGCATATGTTATATATAAAATATTGAAGCTGCCAGCAGTAGACAACACTTTAGATTATCCTTGCCTGTCATAAAGAAACATAACAGTGCACAGTTAATAATAATAAATGGAGATATACCTATCTCATAGAACTGAAAGGAACCTTGAAGGGTTATTGAGTCCAGTCCCCTGCCTTCACTAGCAGGACCAAGTACCAATTTTGCCCCAGATACCTAAATGGTCCCCCTCAAGGATTGAACTCACAACCCTGGGTTTAGCAGGCTAATGCTCAAACCACTGAGCTATCCGTCCCCCAAATGCTTGATCAGTGTTACCTTGCATCATGCTTTGATAGTCTGTCAAACCTTGGGTTACTATCAGCGACCCTATACTAAAACCCCTATACCTTCATTCTTCAAAGGTCTGTTAATACTAGCAAGAGGTCTTTAGCTGATTTCAGCCATTGCGGTGAAACATAAGGAAAAAAGGCAGCATCTCAGGCAAGCAAGTCACAGACCATATACAGGTGATTGGACTGGAAGAGTGATCTCAACCTTTTTCATATTATGGACACCCCTTCCCTCCCTACCTCTCAGTTTTGAATCCATGTCATCCCTGCAGCGACTATAGTGCCTGGTTATATGAAGTAAAAGTGTAATATATCAGGCCAATATTAAGGAGCTATAATGAAAACAAGCTACTTGGTTGCATCTCTCTGGGAAGAGGTTTTTTGTTCATTAATATTGAATCTCTTCATGTTGTCTGCAGCCCTTACTGCTCTAATCTCTCTCAAGATCCCTTTGCAGTTTAGTTCTGCCTCTCTGTATGTTTTATAGGTCTCCAATTTTGGTGGTGTCCACAAATTTGACCACAGCCAAATATATACCAAAGAAACTCCCAAAGAAGAGGGACAAAAAAGCAGTTGTTCAGGGAGATGCTTGTTTCTTGGAGTTTAGCTGATTAAAAAAAAAACCCTCTGGAAACCCTAGGAGTTTTGGATTGAACTACAGCTAGTGACAAGAAGCACAGCTGCTTGAATAAGACAAATGGTTCCACTTTGTGACAGAAGAAATTACATAGAACACCGTGAAGTGCTCTGTGGACCACCAGGCTTAGTTGCAAATATTTACTAAATATGAGTGCCAAGATGAGGGTTCATTCTATCATATAATTTCTATGTGGAAAAGAAAATGAAGGATTGTATTAATTCAATAACTCCCAAAGAGGGCATCATTCTCCAGGTGCAAATGCTGCTTGAGTTAAGAGTGCACAGAGGAAGCACCTTTATCACTAAAGTTTGTGCAACTTCAGAAACAAGAGATTCTTCTTCGAGTGCTTGTTCACATTGATTCCAATCAGGTGTGCGCATGCCGTGTGCATGGTTGTAGGAAACTTTTTCCCTTAGCAGCTCCTGTCAGGTCAGCTAGGGAGCCCCCTGGAGTGGCGCCCTCGTATATATGACCCTGCCAACCTGACCCCCCTTCAGTTCCTTCTTACCATCTGTGGCGGCATTGGAACTGTGTTTCGCTTACTTGCAAGTGTTCCCTTAGCCTGGTACCTAGTCCTACCCAGTTTCTTATTTTAGTAGATAGTGTATTGTTGTTTATAATTAGTATAGAAATTGGTGAGTGGGATCGTTCCTGTCCCGTTACCCTGCCTTGGGCTTCAGGGCATGCCTCAAGCCCAAGGGTTTAAGTCTTGCAGTGTATGCCGAAAGCCTATGCCTAATAGCGATCCCCACAACTCAGGCCTGAGGTGTCTAGGGAAGGTGCATCAGTCTGAGCACTGCAAGATTTGTAAGGCTTTCAAGCCTAGAACTAGAAAGGAGCGTGACTTCCATTTAAAACAGTCACTGATGGAAGCCACGCTCCATCCAGCAGCACCTGACTGCCAGGGCCCAGTGCGGAGCGCCCCAGCATGGGTCCGTGAATCAATGCCGAGGAAGGATGCTGGCACGAGAGATCCGTGGCACCGCAGCAAAGAGCAGGGCCCTGGCACCGCTCCACATTTCTGGTGCCCCACAACTGCCATAAGAAGGTGGACAGAGGGCGTTCTCCTCAGAGAGCTGTGAGACCATCAGTGGAGGCTTTGCTGCTCCAGAGGAAAGTCTCAGCTCCCAAGCAGCAAGAGCTCATGCCATCGACTCCGGCACCCCAAATGGCACCATTGAGCCCAGCACTTAGTGACTCTCCAGCGGGACAGGTGTCTACCCCGGTCACTTTTGAGGCTGCTAAGGAGCTCGTTGAAATAACTGCACCTCAGCCCCCGGCCATTAGAGAGAAACCTCCAGCACTGCCTAGACAGGTACCGTGTAGAGGCAAGCCCGCAACGATGAAGCTCTCCTCATCACTGGGCCAACACCGTTTCAGGTCCCCATTGCCATAATATTCCCCGGCACCAGCCTTGGTACAAGATCGCACTTCACCAGGAGCACGACTATCTATGTCTCCAGCACCGAGGGCCGGCACCGACACACAGCACCGGAGCACAACAGTTGTTCCCCGGCACCGGACACAAGGCACCGGTCTCAGGACAGCTGGCACTGTGTGACGGGTTGGATCACAGAACCTCCTTTGGGAGCTGCCAACTGATGTGCCAAGACTACTACTACCTGCTTTCCTGCCCCATCAGCTTAGGACTTCAGTGCCCTGCCTGGTTTGAGCCAGACCCACTAGCCTGCTGCAAACCCAGACCCAGGTCTGAATCACATCCCCTTACAGCTGTAGGCTTACCTGAAAGCAGCTAACAGAAGTGTGCTTGTCTTTAGCACTCAGATGCCCAACTCCCGATGGGGTCTAAACCCAAATAAATCCATTTTACCCTGTATAAAGCTTATACAGGGTAAACTCATAAATTGTTCGCCCTCTAGAACACTGATAGAGAGATATGTACAGCTGTTTGCCCACCCAGGTATTAACACATACTCTGAGTTAATACATAAAAAGTGATTTTATTAAATACAGAAAGTAGGATTTCAGTGGTTCCAAGTAGTAACAGACAGAACAAAGTAAGTCACCAAGCAAAATAAAATAAAACTCGCAAATCTATGTCTAATCAAACTGAATACAGATAATCTCATCCTTAGAGATGCTTCAGTAAGTTTTTTTCCTCAGACTGGACACCTTCCAGGCCTGGGCACAATTCTTTCCCCTGGTACAGCTCTTGTTCCAGCTCAGGTGGTAGCTAGGGGATTCTTCATGATGGCTCCTCTCCCTCTTTGTTCTGTTCCACCCATTTATATATCTTTTGCATAAGGCGGGAATCGTTTGTCCCTCTCTGGGTTCCCACCCCCTCCTTCTCAATGGAAAGACACCAAGTTGAAGATGGATTCCAGTTCAGGTGACATGATCACATGTCACTGCAAGACTTCATTACCCACTTGTATACAGGAAGACTTACAGGTAAAACAGCCATTTGCAGTCAATTGTCATGGTTAATGGGAGTTATCAAGATTCCAAACCACCATTAATGGCCCACACTTTGCATAATTACAATAGGCCCTCAGAGTTATCTTTCATATTTTTAGTTTTAGATACAAGAGTGGTACATTTATACAAATAAGGTGATCACACTCAGTAGATTATAAGCTTTGTAATGATAACTTACAAAAGACCTTTTGCATGAAGCATATTCTAGTTACATTATATTCACTCATTAGCATATTTTTTATAAAATCATATAGACTGCAACGTCACACACTGATCCTCAACATGATCGTTACATCACCGATCCCTGACCACCTCTTCATGGCACCGACCGCCAGCACAGGGGTTGTCGGCACCACCGTGGTCGTTTGCCCTCAGGATCTTCGGACTCGGAGGCCGACTCATATTAGTCAAGGCGCAGTAGACATAGATCTGGTAAGTGCCGAAGAGACGTACAAGCGGCATGGCAGCCACAGTGGCCACTCGTCGCACAATGGCCCTTCTGAACCCCCTGGGCTTACCATCAGGCCCAAGGCACCCCGTTGAGGGCTTCTAGGTCGGTAGCCTCGGGATGTCACTGTTCATAGATTCTAGGACTGGAAGGGACCTTGAGAGGTCATCGAGTCCAGTCCCCTGCCCGCATGGCAGGACCAAATACTGTCTAGACCATCCCTGATAGACATTTATCTAACCTACTCTTAAATATCTCCAGAGATGGAGATTCCACAACCTCCCTAGGCAATTTATTCCAGTGTTTAACCACCCTGACAGGAACTTTTTCCTAATGTCCAACCTAGACCTCCCTTGCTGCAGTTTAAACCCATTCATCCTGTTCATGCAACCCTGGGGAGACCGTCTAATGTATGCCTTCCTGCAGATACCATTCATCCACAAAGTGCTGCTTAAGATCCACAGAAACAAGGCAGAGGTAATTCTGCTAGCCCCTGCGTGGCCACACCAACATTCGTACACCACGCTTCTGGAGCTGTCAGCGGACACCCTGATCACACAGGACCATGGTCACCTCCTTCACCCAGACCTCCAGTCCCTCCATCACATGGCTTGGAAGCTTCATGGTTAAACCCAATGGAGCTCCAATGCATGGAATTGTTGAGGGAGATGCTGCTTGGTAGCAAGAAATCTTCCACCAGGCCCACTTACCTAGCTAAGTGGAAAAGATTCTTGTGCTGATGTGAGCAGAGTCATGTACCTCCACTTCAGGCATCTATACCATCCATCCTGGAGTATTTACTGCATCTGAAGCAGCAAGGTTTGGCTGGATTATGCATCAAAGTACACCTCGTGGCCATCTTGGCGTTCCACCCGGAGAATTGTGGCGCTCGGTATTCACCAACCCTATGGTGGGCCATTTTCTGAAAGGCATGGAAAGGCTATATCCACAATCCTGACCGCTGGTACTTGCTTGGGATCTCAATCTGGTCCTCTCTAGGCTAATGGGGGCCCCATTTGTATCACTGGCTACATGCTCCCTTCTGTATCTCTCATGGAAGGTGGTATTTCTGATTGCCATCACATCAGCCAGGAGGATGTCAGAGTTAAAAGCGTAAACCTCTGAACCCCACCCCTCCCCCAGTGTTCCATAAGGACAAAGTACAACTCAGGCCTCACCCAGCCTTCCTGCCCAACGTGGTATCCCAATTAAACATTGGCCAAGACATTTTTCTACCAGTCTTCTATCGCAAGCCACATGCTAATAATGCACAGGAACAGTGGCTTCACTCACTAGATGTCCGGCTTGTGCTAGCATTCTAGATTGAGCGCACGAAGCCTTTCAGGAAGTCGAACCAACTGTTTGTAGCAGTGGCAGACCGGATGAGGGGATTTCCGGTCTCCTCACAATGCATTTCTTCCTGGATCACAGACTGCATCCATACCTGCTACGAACTCGCCAAGGTCCCAGCCCCGGCTATTACGGCCCACTTGACATGAACTCCAGCCTCGTCCGCCGCTTTCCTGGCCCAGGTGCCCATCCAGGAGATCTGCAGAGCGGCAACCTGGTCTTTGGTGCACACATTTACAACCCACTATGCCATCACCCAGCATGCTAGAGAGGACGCAGCTTTCGGCAGGGTGGTTCTCCAATCCAATCTGATTCCTTAACTCTGACACCACCCCCGGGGGAGAGCTTGGGAGTCACCTGATTGAATCGACGTGAACAAGTACTCAAAGAAGAAAAGACGGTTACTCACTGTGACGATGTAGTTCTGGTGGGACCCAACTGAGAGTGCTAATTCAGGACAAATCCCTAAAAACAGGGCAGTCACAGCCCAAGGCTAGGGTTTTTCCACCTCTAAAGCAAACCAAACCAGCCAGACTAAGAGGACTTCGGTCTCACCCCACTGGCTAACCACAAGGAATTCCCTTAGACACTCCAGTTTCCCAGTATCACTACCAGTGCCACTCGTTATGGGGATGAATGGTTATGAAAACCAGCACCCCAGTAAAAGAAAAAAGGTTCTCCTGATCCCATAGGACCAAGCCCCAGATCCAGGTCAATATACAAATCAGATCTTACTCACAAATCACGCTGTTGCCAATCCTTTAGAATCTAAAATCTAAAGGTTTATTCATAAAAGGAAAAAGATAAAGATGAGAGTTAGAATCGGTTAAATGGAATCAATTACATACAGTAATGGCAAAGTTCTTGGTTCAGGCTTGCAGCAGCGATAGAATAAACTGCAGGTTCAAATCAAGTCCCTGGAACAGCCCCAGCTGGGATGGGTCATCAGTCCTTTGTTCAGAGCTTCAGTTGTAGCAAAGTCCCTCCAGAGGTAAAAAGCCGGATTGAAGACCAAATGGAGATGAGGCATCAGCCTTATATAGTCTTTTCCAGGTGTAAGAACACCTCGTTGTCCTTACTGTGGAAAATTACAGCAAAACGGAGTCTGGAGTCACATGGGCCAGTTCCTGCATACTTTGCTGAGTCTCAAGGCATATTTGCCTTCTCTCAATGGGTCCATTGTATAATGGTCCTTAATGGGCCATCAAGCAGGCTAGGCAGAGCTAACACCAGCTTGTCTGGGATGTCACCCAGAAGCATAGCATAAGCTTGCAATACAGACAGTATAGAGCCAATATTCATAACTTCAACTACAAAACTGATATAGACAGCATAATCATAACCAGTAAGCCATAACCTTGTCTTAGATACCCCATTTGAACCCCTTTATACAAGATTTGGGTGCCACTACAGGACCTTGGTTGCAACAATGGTCTATATGGTCCCAGATTATATCAATAATGTCACACTCACCTTCTTGTAACTGTTGCTCTTCAGGATGTGTTGTTCACGTCCATTCCAATACCCACCCTCCTTCCTTCTATCGGAGTAGCCAGCAAGAAGGAACTGAAGGGGGAGTCACGTTGGCAGGGTCATATATTGGGCGCCACTCCAGGGGACTCCCTAGCCGACCCAAGGGGAGCAGCTAAGGGAAAAAGTTTCCGATGACCGTGCACGCAGCACACACACACCTGATTGGAATGGACGTGAACAACACATCTCGAAGAGCAACAGTTACAAGAAGGTGAGTAACCATCATTTGTGGCTGGCTTGCTCCAGGTTCCTTCCAGTAACACAGTGGAAAACATGATTAGATTTCCTAATCTAGGAATAAGTAGCTTATTGGACAGCTAGTAACACCATTACCACCTATGCATCTTATAGTTCCATGTCAAAGTAGAGATTTAAGTGGAGGTAAGCAGTAGGTGTGACACTGCTTATTCTTACCGAGCAACCACAAAATACTGTATTCATTATCTTGAAGACTAAATAGTACATTTTATTGGAAGTAATAGTAGCCACTTAGTAATTTTGTTAAAAATTCTTTGTGCTTCTTCATATCTGATTTGTTTCCCTTTCCTTGCTCCTATTCGAGTGCACAGTCATGCTTCTCAGACTGTTGGCTCCAGGATTTAAAAATACTAATTTGAAAGAAGCCGGATCTGCTTATATGTAATCCACAGTACCCCCTCTGCTTTCATCTCACGGACCAGAGTTCAGATCTCACCATTATAGTCTGATGGCCTCATTCTAGTCTGTAACATAATCACCATTCCACATAATTAGGATTAATGGCTATAGTGGAGAGAGAGTCTTAAAGGAAAGTAATGAAGATGACAGCAATACTTTTAGCCTCATTACTATTTTACTTTTATCTTTAGAAGGCTCTATCAGGTCTGTTTTCTCCAGTACAATAGCTTAGCTAACAGCCACTTTGTGTTCAGAGAACACTCCTGCCTTTCAAGATGTACCATGATTTTTTTTATTTTATTATAAGAAATTGCTCTGCTATTTAGCAGGAAATGTTACAATGATACAAGAGCTCCTCCATTCACTCACACAAACATACCCCAACAGTGGTGCCAGCCTCAGTACTATTCTGCTTTGCAAAATTCTAGAACATTTATTCTAGAATCTGGATTCTAAAACATTTTACTGGTTCTAAGGTTCCTTCTGAATCACAAATTGTACTGTACTTTTCAACGTGGCTGGATTAAAGTTCACCTTATATTCTAAGCCAGTCTTTATTATTATGTATTGTGTATTATTTATTTTATTTATTATTAAGCACTGACAGAGTGTGTTTTCCAGGATAAGGCCCAGTCTTATTTCTCAGGGTGATGATAGTCCCAAAGATAAAGCTTAGATAAAACGCATGACAGGACCCAGAGAATGGATATACACAGCATCCAAATTCTTCTTTTAGAATGGGGTCAAAGGAAGTGATTTGACATTGAAGGTAAGAAAAATAAAATGTGAAAGTACAAAATCAAATATCCATGAGTCTACAAAACCTCTTCCAGTAGGAGTCAGGCCGAACACTATGTTCATCCCTGGCACAATGAGTGGAAATAGCACAAGTAGTGCATCTCTCAGCTAAGTGCCCTTCTCACAGGGACTTTTAAGCCAATAGGGGCCTAGTTCTGCAGGCATTTATTCCATTGATCTAGACCACAGCCTGCACATAATTCCCACAAGTGTAAATCTTGTTGCACAGCAGGAGGGGGTGTTGTTAATCTACTCACTAGGACTTAGCACCTCCTAGTTCCCTAGCTACCGATGAAACACATACATGTGCACCATGGTCATAGCTCCAATGCCAAAGCCTGTCAGTGATACTAACCTGCAGCGCAGTACTGCGGTACAGCTTCTGGCAAAGCAGTGCTTGCTTTATGTCATCCTTGGAATAGACAGACAATCACTTAAGTCATAATTACATATGGAAAACTTATAAATAGTTAATGCTAAGCACATACCTGTGGCATTACTGTCACAAGATGTACAGTGTTTTTAGCATTCTCCTGTATAAGTGTATACCTGACATAGGAGGACTATGTGGGGTAAGGACAGCAACACTCTCCTTCCTCCTACTTCCTTGACAAATTAATCTGGACTTTCCATGTGCCTCTACGCTAGGAACATACATTCATGGAAAGGTTGCTTGAATCCCTTTGTGGGGAAATAAGAGGGTCAGCGTAACTTTCTTTGGAAGCCACTGTCAAGTTGCCAGTACATACAATTTTCAGAATTTATGCCTGTCCTAAAGATCTGGTAACTTCTTGTAGTTCCAATCAGACTTCTGAGCAAACCTAGGAGTTTATTTTTGGAGGATTACCCTTACAAAATTGCTACAATTTGTATGAAGTCATGTTGCCTCATATTTTGCTAATAACCAACTACATACATGTCTGCAAAGACATGTCTGAATATCCATTATTTCATGATGCTTCCCCATAATGGACAAATAAGTTGCCTTTCTTCATGCCAGAATCATTCTTGGCAATTTCTTGACCATACATGAAGGCAGTATGCAATGATTACTATGTAATATGCTACCTACTAGTGTAATGGAATAAATTAATTGCATCATCAATAAATTGACACCTACTTGTTCTGAAGTCCTACAGCCTGTGTCACATGCATTATAGATCAATCCCTTCAGAAACAAAACCTAGTTAGTGCCCAAATGCTGGTAGCAAACCCCATGAAAGTTGGTTCCTTGCTCAAACTGCATAGAATTACATACTCACTTTTGACCAGGAAGACAAGTCAGTCATTGAGGGCTGACACTGTCCTCTCTGGTGTGGAGTGGGCTTTTCATCATTGTCGATAGCTGACATCTAACACTGCAGAGTAAGAGAAACCAGCTAATGCCTCAACAGGACAAAGTTCACAACTCTACTGAGTTGGAAAAGACCTCTCTCTCATAAAACATCAGGTAATGTTATCAGCCTGTTACACTGAACCTGATTAATGACAATGTGTCTCATGGGATACACAATTCGGGAGAAAAAATTCTCAGCAGTCTTTACAAGGATTCTTATAAGGTATTCAACGGAAGGCACAACTCAATAGCAGCCATCCTCTGCATCTCTGGGCATCCAAAGCAGAAACCACACTTCAGAACCAGTCCTCAGATGACCTCGGTCCCAGTACCTTTGAGAAGCTAAGGTTGGAAGTCTACCAGCTGCTGAACGACAGAGAGCAGAAGATGCTGCAGAGTCTACAGAGCTACTTTGAGAGTAGAGCGGAGACCCTACACCTGGTAGAGAAATACAGAGAAGATATTATTTGAAGCATAACATCTCTCCAGGCCAGTGGTGTAGCTACCAGCAGGGGGAGCAAACACGTAAAAAAAAGGCAGCGAAGAAAAAAAAAAAGAAAAACCCAAGTTTTGCCGCCGAAGACTGAAGGACTTGCCACCAAAGACCCGGAGCGGCTGAAGGACCTGGACTGCTGGGGTGAGTGTAAAATTGCCGCTGAAGACCCGGACTGATGGGGTGAGTGTAAAAATTAAAAAGGCCCCACTTTGGGGAAATGTGCTCATTGGGGAGCGGCCACTCCCCCGCTTCCCCCCCCCCGCCCCCAGCTAAGCTACTGCTCCAGGTGGGCTGAAGAGCTATCTGCAAGTCTGAAGAGGCCACTGATATCCAGAAAGGCCAGCACAAGTTAGACCATCTGCAGGCTGGGTACATGAAAGCCATTGAAGGGAAGGTGAGCAGGCTTATGAGGGACAGGATAGAGATGAAGATGGTGCTGAAACCCAAGGAGGTGGAATGGGAGTTTGCAAAAATGTGGAAGGAAACCTTAACAGAGCTGCCAATGGAGAGCTTTCCCCAGCTCCAAATCCACAAAGATGTCCACCACCAGCCATATAGGGGACCTGGAGAACAGGAGGAGTCTGGTCAAGTAAAAGCTGAGCTACCAAAGAAAACCTTTCCACATAAAGGAGGAGTATCTGGACCTGGCATGGTACAATATGGTCATAGAGTTTGTAATGCAGGAATGTTGGTGTAAAGTGAGTTTGCTACGTCTCTAGAGGAATAGGCATTTTGGGCAGAAGGTCCACTTATGTGGGGATTACTGCAGGGAATTGCTGCAGATAATCAGTGAGAGGCTTCAGCAGGAGAACCATGGGAAACTTCACACCAGTGCTTCCTTCCAAGTCAAAGTGAAGCTTCATAATCCGGAGGAGGCTGCCAGAGCCTTCCAGAAGATGCATGAAGACTTTTGCAAGAACAAAAGTCTTCAGCATCACCTGAAGGAGCTGATACCTCAGTATTGCTCCACCTTCAGAGACCTTTACTACAAGAAGGATGCCTGCCAGAAGAGGGCCTTTGATTTCTGCAATCCAATGTCTGCAACCTACCCTGCGGGACTGTATGAGGACAGGATAGAAAAACAGGAATGATTTTTTTCTGTTGCAGAGAGTCCATTAAATCCAGCAGCCAGAGCTTCTTCAAATTCACCATGCAGAAGAAGCTGTTGGACTAGATGGACTTCAATGACTGTGTGAAATACATTGACAACAATGAAGAGTTTGTCAAGGTCTGGATCCAGACATGCCTGATCGATTGCTACAGAGAGACTGGGATCTTTGGGGAAGCTGGAGAGAGGGATTATAGCCATAATAATGAAGAGCACAAAGATACCTTCATGGTTTTGAGTTCTGGGACACATTATGCAAGGAGCTGGTCATCTCCAAGTCTGGTATGGAGATTATTCTCTTCAGAAATATTGCTGGCATCAGGCAATTCTCAGCCACCATCCAGACCTTCCTCCCCCAGGTGTAAGAAGGAGCTGAGTGTGGAAATGACCTTCACGCAGCTCCAGTTCAAGTCCCAGAATGAGCTCTTTGAACGAGTGTTGAGTTGTAGGAAGCAGTATCCATTCTTCATAGACCCTGTGAAGCCAGAGGCAGCAACCACAAGGAACTGTCCACCCTCATCTTCAGAAAAGTCATTGTCTTCCTTGTCAAAGCTATCTGCAGCAACAGTATCATCCTCATTCAAGGGCAGAGTTCTCGGCCCCTCAAAGTTGTGCAAAGTGGCTCTTCAACTACATAGCCAGCCAGTAAGCCTTTCTGTGTTCTATCACTCTGTCACAGAGTGGTGAAGGCCATGAAAGTACATCTTCATTATCCCAAACAGACTTTCTCATTTCTATTACTCATCATGTTTTGCAATGGGAAATATTATAAGCTGCTTCTGCCAGAGTTGACTGGCACCAGAACAGTGTAAGTAAATACAGATGGACTTTCTCTTCCACATCTCCTGCAATGACAGAACATTAAGGTGCTGATCATTTTCTGTCATGTTGAAACCATCTGATCATAAATAGCACAGTACCCCTTCAGTGCACTGCATTTATTTTATCCATCTGCCACAGTTAATGCATTGGATACCACACCCATTGTTATCATTTAGTTCATATCACACAAACACGCTCAGCATTGCTCCCAGCTAATATCTGCAGTTAAAAACAAACCTGGTCAAACAATACTTCAAAATAATATTTGGACAAATTGTCCTAAGCTCAAGGCTCTGGCAGATGAAAATTTACAATGAAACACCAACTGAATAGAGCACAAATGAAAGCAATAAATAATTGGATTTGCTTTAGAAAAATACACCGACTGAAATATGTGGATACCTTCTTATTTATTGCTGAACAAAAAATATTCATGGAGGTTACACTCATTTCACTGCCCTGCTCCCTCAGGCCTTGCAGATAAATGCGTAGAGATACGGATCATATCACTATTATGTACATTCACAATTACCAGCCACATGTCATTGATTACGATATGTAGTCTGTAAGCTCTTTGGACCAGGTGATCTTTTTGTTCTGTGTTTGGAGAGCACCTAGCAGAGTGGTGCCCTGATTCATGTCCATGGCCCCTAGGTGCTACCACAACACAAATAACTACAATATCTTAGGAACTTGTACAGCTGCTATTACCAGAGTATCTGAGTGCCTCACAATCTTCAACGTATTTATCCTCGCAAAGCCTCGGTGAGGTAAGGAAATGCTATTATTCCCATTTTACAGACGGGGATCAGAGACACAGAGAGATGGAAGGGACTTGCCTAAGGTCCTTCAAAAAGTCTGTGGCAGAATAAGAAATTGAACTGGGAACAGGTCTGCAAAATCCCAGGGTAGCATCCTAACCACTGGACAGCCCTTCCTCTCTCTAATAAATACTTCATGCACAAATTGCCATGCTATCCCATTGGCAATTTGCATACTACTCCTGTTTTTAGAACCTGGCATATCACAATTCTTAAAGCGTCCACTGACTCCAAGTGACTTAACACTGGGATTTGGGTTCTAAGGTAAGGGAAATCACTCACTGAAAATTAAAATAAACTAGAATTCAGATTGAAGAATCTGGCATCAGTCTGGTATGAGCAAGCGCATAGGATCACGTTTGCCAGAAAGAAAAATGCTATGTATCACATCAATCCATGGAGCTTGCTTATTCACCATTATCACCTCATTCGCAAGGTTCTGTTACACTCAGCCTGGCATACACATCCTACTGTCTACAACTAGACACAGAGTGCTCAGGAGAATTTAGATTATAACTAAACATGATCACTGTGCTATCGAAAAAAATACCATCTTGCGTTTCCTAAGATAAAGGATGCATCTGCTGCACATCGTTCTGATGCACAGTTATCTTAATTTACACAAGCAGTGCTGTAAGGATGAAATCCACTTCTTGGCAGAAGACCAGCACAAGACTAGCTCTGCACATTTTAAATCACACACATGCCCTCAAAATAGCAATTAAATGTTTCTTGGGGCTTCTGGAGGCCTGCTGCATGGAGGTGAATTTCAACTCCTTGGCAAGATTCAACCCTAGTGCTATTTCTGCTGCTGTGGCCAAGGCACAAGCTAGGGCTGTCATGGGGCTGCTGTATCTTAATTTTCTTGGTGCCATAATTTTATGGTGTATGCCCCTGGGGAATTGTAAACCATGGCCACACTCTGTCTTGTCCCACTGCCTCCTCTGCACCCCCAGCCTTCCTTGGGAATATCCCCTGCTCTGGGGTTTTTGTGCTGGCTGCACAACCCTTTTCTCACCTATTAGCCACCCTATCCCTGCAGACCACACAGCACAGGCTCCTTGCATAGCGCTCCCATCAGAGTCATAATGGGAAGCCTCATTAATTAGCATGAATATTTCTAATGCTGTTACGCACACTGCACATACACCCAGACCCTTCTTGCCCTGGAAATGTTTCCTGTTGATATATGTCTCGGTTACTGGGCAGACGGTGCACTGGGTTGTGCCATCCATCTATAGCACCCAGTACATTGGGGAAATTCGCTGTAATCTAAAGAAACATCTTTTATCACTGGTATGGCTGCAGGTGTACATGGGGAAACGATAAAAGCAGCAATATTTATAACTAATACATTGATCAGGGCTACCATGCAATGTAAAACTAATGACTGAGGCCAGCTACCCCAGCTATTACATGCTGAAATGTTACAGCTACTAGAACTGCCATAGTACTGCTTGATCATTGCTCAGAGTAAGTGCAAAATGCCGATAATAGAAGACTTGTCTAGATAAAATCTCCTAATAGTCTCATGATTAGTCATGTTTAGAGTCCTATTCTGGGGCTTTCCAAGGCAGCCCTCTACATCCATGTCTTTCTTTCAAAGTGTGCTATTAGTGTAGCCATAGATACAAATTGGATGCTTATTTATAGCCTCCATCACTAGTGACTTTCTATCCTACCATCTAATTGCTCTTTGGCACTTGCACATCTATTAATAATGCAATGCAGTTCAGCATTATTGAAAACACTGCATTGGCGGGTAGGTGGCAGTTTTGCTGGCTAACTGAGATCCTCATTTAATGTCTGTCACTGTTACAGGGTGAGCTGTGCTTTAGACCCCTTCTTGTCCCTCTTGAAGGCACTCATCAGGTGCAGGCCTGCTCTCCTTCATCTTTCAAGGATGGAACCAAGCAGTTCAAGGGTCTCTAGGCTGTTTCCCACCCATGTTAATACAACAGACAACTGGTTTTGGCACGTGTAAGCCCTTTCACTCCAAGGAACTGTGACAAGAAGCTGATTAAAGCGGCTGAAAAACAGCATCTTCAAAACAAAGCATTCTTTATTTGTTTACCCAAAGATACATAGCAGTCGGAGACAAGTGTTAAAACTATAAAGGCCTCTATGCCTGGGTCATACCTACACTATATTCATGCCTTGCCCGCGTTGGGTAAATTCTACTGAGCCCAGCCTTCCATATGCCTGGGCTGGGAGTGATAGAAAATGCCCTGCAGCATCCTCTCGCTCTCTTTGTCAGAGACTTCTCCCTAGACGCTGCTGCATAGATGCACCCTTCATCCCTAGGCCAGGATCTTTAGATGATCACAAAGGTCCCTTCTAGCCTTGGAATCTATGAAATTTTATAATGTATCCCCTAGGTTGGGGGAGACTAAACCATGCTATCCTGGATGGAGACAGACAGGGACATTCCCCAATTAATTGTATTCCCATTGTTTCCTCAAGAAGATTCTCTCTAGCTGTACTTTATTTTATTATTCACAGTTTCATTTCCTGTTTGTGCCCCCATCCACAACCCAACATCCCCCTCTGATTCAGTTCCTAGCAGTCAAGCAGGATAATAAGCAGATAAACTGAAGTGCATTTGCTGTTCATACAAAATACAGATAACACCTTCATTCTCCACAGTGTACAACTAACAGTATGAAACAAATAGTTTACTGGCAATAAATGACAATCATTGAATGCTAAACTAGCTACACTTTGCCAATACCTGCAAGTCACTAAGTATATGAGTCTATGGATTAAACCTTAATGTGGTGTAAATTTCATTTTGAGGGACATTAAGAACTAGGCAAGACTATCACTACATTTTCTGTCTTTCATTTTGTCAAAGCAAACAAATCTAACATGCAACGTTAGTGGTTAATAGTTTGACATAAAGTCTTGCATCACAGCAGCTACACTAATCCATAACTATTGCAGTCACATGGCCTGCCAATCAAAACTCAATAAGTAATTAATTGACTCCACCCACAAATAAATAGGGATGTGAATCCCCCTTTGTTGGGAATAACAATGTACAGCCACACTTGCTTCTACATTCTTATAATAACTGTAATCACAGCATATTTCTTATGACTAAAACATATTTAAGTGCATTCAATTCCAGTAGCAGTTGTGGGCTTTGCAGTAAAAATCCTCTGTACATGGCTCTAAAAAGCCAAATTTCAGTCAGTGAGACTGATTTGAGAGTTAAATGGTGTATAGATCATAGCAGAGAAGCCCGCCATGTGGACACAACTGCTCTACAAGCCATGGACCTGATATATCATTGCCTTATGCTGTATGTAGTCACTTAAACCTGTGCCAAGTAAGTGGAAAAACTCGACCATTTTGATTTGGTATCAAGTTCACATCCTCTTTACACATCTGTCAATAACTAAACAAGGGACAAGACAATGGAGAATTGAAGAAAACATGGTGAGTTTTAGCTACCTGGGATAGCACTGCTGAGAAACGTATGTGTGATGGAATGCATGTACCCTTGCTAACTTACAGGTGTATAGTGGAGATAAAACTGGAGAAAAATACAGCCCCTGCCTCGGTTAGAGGGGTAAGAGTAAAAAGACTTCTCATAGAAAAGGTATGATTTAGTTTGGAGAAAGATGGTTCCACTGACGAGCTGGAGCTGAAGGGCCCAAATCAGTACCACCAAAAGGAACTTAAAGTTTTGGACCAAAACAAAGCGTAAGATACAGTTAAGGGAGGGGACCTCACTTAGGGATCAAAGTAAATGCAGTAAAGATCTGATTGTTATTGTTTGTTTGGGATGGAAGGAGCCAAGGATTTTGTTTTGACTTTTGAATAAAACTTTATGGGAAGCAGCAAAATTGGTTAGTAAACAACGTAATAGGAACATTAAAAAAAAGCCCAGTTTAACCTCTTGAATATATTTCTAGTAAGTCACTTAATTATTACATATGTTGTTTTGGATAGTCATAATTTCAGGCATCGGATAACAGTGATGTACACACACTTGTAACAACAGTTACAACTTGGAAACGTCTGCTTTGCTCTTACAACCTGTGGTCTCCAAAGTCCTCTTAAAATTGCTCAATTTATGTGATTCCTGGAGAATGATCTTGTGTCATCAATATAGATTATGGGACCAATGATTTTTTTCTGCCCAAGACCTGGAAAAAAGCCCAAAGCAAATTATTAAAACTACAATATTATGGCTGCCTCATAAATATAGACACCAAACATAAACAAAGCAAGTGCAACCATAAGACAGCAGATGTTTTGGGATGATCGGTTGTTTCCAGCATGTGATGGTAGTTCATATGGCAAATATGCATATGTTTTGAACTGCAGTGCCTTTTTTTCCCCCGCAGGAGAAACAAAGAAAACACACTGTCCAGAAAATTCTGGTATCAGGTTCAGGAAAATCAGGAAAATGTATTGTAATAGATGTTGTACATCATGTGTGATATGTCAATATCCTGTGGAAATAATTATTCTGGAAACATGTCAGAAAATCTGCAGGAGAGGGGAGAACCTAATACAGAATTAACTGAAACACATGATGCTGTCCCAGCATTGCTAACACTCACTGCAACCCAAACCTACAAGTGAAGCAGGGACTGCCTGATCCAATCTGGAAATGATGATGGGCCAAAGGTATTTTTTGAGGCATTTGTATTACTGTTGTGCTTAGGAGCCCTGGTCCATGACCCATTGTGCTAACTGCTGTCTAAACACAGAACAAAAAGATGGTTCCTGCCCCAAAGAATGTATAATTAAGTATGAAACGAGACAACAGGTGGACACAGATAGACAGGGCATACAAGAAAACAATGAGACAGTATTAAATAGCATGATAGACAGTGGTACCAGCACACTAGCAGACTAACTGTTGTCAAGTTTTTTGTAGGCATCCCAGAAAAGGGGAGTTTGGGGGAGGGTTTGAAGGATGATAATGAGGTAGCTTTGCAGACATTTACAAGGAGCTCCTTCTAAATGTGAGGGGCTTCCTGGATGAAAGCATGAAGGTGTTTGACATTTAACAAATGGGCACTGGAGGCTGGCACAATGGTCTGCTCAGAGGCAGTGGGTGACATCTTGATAGTGAATGAGAGATGATAGTAGGGTGGGAATATGCCATGAAGGGCCTTGAAAGTGAAGACAGGTAGCTTATGTTTGATGTGGTAGAGAAGGGGAGCTAGTGTGGGGATGCAAAGTACGGATCACATGGTCACAGCGACAGGCTAGAAAGATGATGTTTGCAGCAGCACTCTAAATGGCTGTGAGCAGGGCAAGATTGCATTTGTCAAGGCCAGAGAGAAGGATGTTGCAGTAATTGAGACATGACCTGGTGAGCGCCTGGATGAGAATTTTGGCTGTGTGGCTGGATAAGAGAGGCCATATCTTAGAGATATTATGCAGAAAATATCTGTAAGATTTAGCCATTGTCTGGATGTGAGCACCTAGAGACAGATCTGAGTCAAAGATGACACTCAGGTTATGGGCCTGCATGACTGGCAGGATGGTGGTGTCCACAATGATCAAGAAAGGAGGTAGTAGGGAGGACTTTAGGAGGAGGGAGCGATTAAGAGCTGTCTTTTTAGCCATGTTGATCTTGAGCCAACAGCTAGATGTCCACAAGGAGATGTCAGGGAAAAAGGCTGAGATTTTTGGTTTAGACAAAAGACAAATCTGAAGTAGAGGGTAGAGCTGTAACTTGCCAACATAGAAATGGTAGTTGAATATGTATTTGTGGATGAGATTACTCAGAGATAAGGTGTAGAAGGAGAAGAGAAGGGGACCAGGGACAGAGCCCTGTGGAACTCCTGCAGAAAGTTGGAGGGTGCAAGAGGACGCTTTGAAGAAGCGATTAGAGAGGTAGGAGAAAACCAGAAGAGGTTGAGAAGAAATATACCCACTGCTGTGAAATTAAAGCAAAGCGGCAAAACACAGTATTAGAAAGGATGGCAGGCTAACAAAGTCTGCTTAACAAAATGATTTTTAATCAAAACAAATGAATTACAAATAATAATAAATCCTTGAACAAATTCATGGAGGTGGAGCTCTGAATCCCCACCTGTGCTACTGGCTTGAAACACTGTTAAAATGAAGAAACAGCTACCAGATCATCTACAGATGAGTGACCAAGAAAATAGGAGTAAACTCTACATTATGGTAGCTGCAGAAATAAAGAACTTTCCAAGGGATTTGATGGAAAAGATACAGCCGCTGTCATTGGATACATACAGTAGGAAACACACAAAGCAAAAAAGGGGAACAAAAAATGCCAAGACTCAATCTCGGTGACCGAGAGATTGTGGAAGAAATAAACAGTGTACTTGATTCTCATTTGTGCTTGGGTCCCTTAGCACCACTCTGGAAGTGTAATGGGGCCTTAAAGTGGGCATGAATTACACTTATGAACACTTTAAGGCCCCCCTACTCAGCCAGCGTAAACGAGAACAGACCTGATGTTTCTATATGCTTACTGTAGCCTACCATTGCTAATTACAATGTATAATTGGGATACCATGTGTGTTTTGTGGTTCTTGAGTTCTGTCATTTATCATAGTATTACTAGGTTTTAGCCCTAAAATCATGGTTAAATAATTCAGTGTCTGTGATGAGTGTCCAAGAACTCAATAAGCCTCATTTGTATTATTGTTTTCATAGACTACTGTAAGCAACACATGGCACATTTGAAGGCAAGTAACGGTAACTTGAATGACCAAGATTTATGGTTTTGTTTTTTCCCTTTAAAGAATTTGTATGTATAGGTACTTTGGGGCCATTACAGGATAAGTAATGCTTATCAAAGAATATTGGAAGAATAAGCCGTTTGATATAAGATTTACACATGTGGGCGCTGAGCTGACTACATACAACCATGCAGTTCTTGTAATTGTGATGGCAAACTATGAATACTGTGAACAGTATGCAACATACTAATCAAAAGGTAATAGAAATAGCAGCTATGTACTACACTGGGTGACTAGTGGTACATTATCAAACTCAGTAAACATTACTACTGATATGTTTCTGACTTCTGCTCCACAGTGCATGAAATATTAGTGCTCTCTTAAATATGTAGGTACAGAATAAAAATCAAAGTAAACACAGAGCAGTGTTATTGCCTAGAGATACTGTGATCTACCTTCTCTGGTATGTGCTACTCTGATAGGTCAAGATTTTCATAAATGGATACAGTACTTACAACCAGTGACCTAAGTAAGGGCTGCCCCTGTTGGTCTCCTGGAGAATCACACCCATAATTGTGAGTGTGTGAAATATATCTACTTGGTAATAACTTGCATATTTGTTTGTGGTTTTAAGGAATTGTTATAAAAATTAGGCTTCGGAAATAGTCACAACTTACCTATTTGTGGATTAATGTATGTGGTATAACCCCCCCCCTCCAATTACGACTGGAGAGGTAACATTTCAGAACACCTGTTTGAAATATGATCTGGTGTTCTGTTTATAAAGCTGCTCTTTTATGTTCTAAGTTTCATGACTATGCCATGAAGAATTTTAATGTATAGCTATCTCTTTGAAAAATTGGAATAAATTGTACACCAGTAACCAGTGCAAAGGGAGTACCATTCATGATATTGCGACAGTGGGTGACTTTGTGTATACTATAAACTATTTTTCTAATACTCATTTAAAATTTTAAAATTAATTATCTGTATCTCTGACATTAACAAAGCAAACCAGAAATTGATGGGGCCAGATTCTCAGCTCATGGAAGTCAGTGTAGCTCCATTGGGATCTGGCCAATGTTGTTTTTAGATGCTTCCAGGTAGCACATATTAATGTATAATAGCTGCACATATTTGATATAGAAATTATATCATGAGCATGACTCTCAGATGATCACTGTACCAAATCTCCTTAATGTTAGGATATTTAATGTTGTTCCTAGTGTATCCAACCTCATGCTACAGCCTTTAATACCATGCACTACAGTAGAACCTCAGCGTTATGGACATCTTGGGAACGGAGGTTGTCGGTAAACTCTGAAATGTTCGTAACTCTGAACAAAGCACAGTTCGGGCTCCAGATGCAGCAGCTGAGACTCCAGGCCAGGTTTTGGCAGCAACTGAGCTCCCTACTCAGTGCCAGCTTGAGTTTTCAAGCTTGTCCCCGGCCTACGGCCTACGGTGGGTGGGTGGATGTGTGTGAATGAAAACAGCGTGGTCCCTCTCCCAGATGAAGGAGGGTAAAAAACAGCACGTTCCAGAAGGGAGGAGGGGTGAAAGGGGCGCGGACCCCTGCGCGGCTCCTGGTCTGCTGGCTCTGGCTGCCTTTGGCTGACAGCCCCAGCCTCTTGCTGGAAGTGGCTGCCCTGCACGTGGGGACAGGCAAACCAGATGTGCCTACCTTTAAGATGCAATACAGGCACAGTACAGTATTTGCTTTTGTCTCTGCTGCTGCCTGATTGGTTACTTCCGATTTCAGTGGTGTCCGGTCGACTGGGCAGTCCGTTAACTCTGGTGTTCGTATCTTTGAGGTTCTTTTGTACTAAAAACAAGCAAACATTGTCTATCTTGATATAAGTGTGTGCACCACATAAGATAAAAATGAAATGGCCTTGGTTGACAAAATATACGATGGATGTTGCACATTTGCAAGGAAATACTTTTGATAGTGAAATGATAGCAACATAAATTCACTAGACACCGGTTTCTTTATAAGCTGAGACATTTACAGCTGATGAGGTTAATAATATTGCTACCTCATTCTTACTTCTCACAATTTTTTGTCCATTAGAGACTTACTGGAAACAGGCTGTTTATTGTTTAGACGCTCAATTATGTGACCTAAATTGCTGTTTTCAGAATATGTTAGCACTATTCCCTCAGGCATCAATGGGCAGAAAATTAAATAGCTAGCAGAAACATCAACAACAATCTGTTGAATATATTTGAGGCAAGAAAAATCTTAGCACTGTGGGCTGTTTTAATATGCTTGTGTGTTATCAGTTATGGCGGTCTACAGTTACATGTGCATTGCGTAGAACTTCTAACCTTTGGTTGCTTCTATCACCAAAGAGGTTCCTTCCTGACATAGATAGCAAATTTCATTTATACTTCAGTCAGGCTGATGACCAAAAATGTACCCAGAGCCGTCCCTTAGATATGGCAAATCGGGGCAAGTGCTCCAGGCCCCATGCTTTGGGGGTCCCCGTGCTTCAGTGTGCATGTGTCATGCGGAGAGCTAGCCAGCCAGAGCAGTTGGGAGGTGCCTGGGGGGGCCTGGCTGGCCTAGGGAGGCTAACAGGGGGCCTGGCACTGGCAGCAGGAAGCACGCGTTGTATTTCTTTTTCACCTGCCACCACACCAGCCGCCAGCATCATAGAATATCAGGGTTGGAAGGGACCTCAGGAGGTCATCTAGTCCAACCCCCTTCTCAAAGCAGGACCAATCCCCAAACAGATTTTTGCCCCAGATTCCTAAATCGCCCCCTCAAGGATTGAACACACAATCCTGGGTTTAGTAGGCCAATGCTCAAACCACTGAACTATCCTTACCCCTGTCGGAACATGCCAGTCCCAGGCTGACCCCATCCATTGCCCTTCCACCCCGAACCTCCCTTTTCTGGAACCCCCCAGCACAGGAAGCTCCCTTGCTCCTAGCACAGGTGCCACCGTGTGACTCTCCATCATCCTTTGCCCCACTCCAGCACTGATGTCCCCTCTCCATATCAGATTTCACCTCTATAAAAAATGTTAAGGAGGGCCCATATAGGTTGATTTGTCCCAGACTCTGTACCCCCTAGGGACGGCCCTGAATGTACCCCTTCCTGATTATTCTTTCACTGCATGACACAAGGCTGAGCAAGGGTCGTGAGGTTCTCAAAAGTACAGTACTAGGTGACCATAGTAATCTGTGCATTTGTAGAAAGAGATGGTGGCTTACAACATATTTATAGATATTGCAGTGTTTGTATGGTAAGGATGAAAGACCTCCATAAAGGGAATGAAATATGAGCAATGGTACCTTATCTCTTTTACAGACTGTTTATTTCTTTATTTTTTGTTTTTTAGATACAGTTTCACATTCTGTAGCTGCCAATATTTGAATGATGCTTTCTTTGTCTTTTGGCACAATATACCTAATGAATGAACTTTCTACAAGTTAAAATGAGTAACTAAAGCCGTTCTCCATATCTGCACTTGCTCTGGACACCTGAGACATTCATAGGTTGATTTAATACACACCAGCAGTATGTTCTGTACACAAAACATTTTTGACTCAGATACATGGTGAGTGGTGGTCATACTGCAATGGCAGTGCTGCATGCATATGATTTCTTTGCACACTTGGAATGTCTACACCAGATTGATGTGAACATCAGTAGTAATAAGACCTGGTTGGTTTAGGGATGGATGAAACTTGAACAGGAAATGCTTATGTGGAGGTAGAAAGTCAGGCAAAGCCCACTGTAATGAAAGGGAGTCTTTCCATTGATTTCAATGGGATTTATGTCAGTCCTGTAATCCAAGACTGGAAGAGCTGCTCTTCAAATATGGAATTAGTTGGGACACCGTAGCCTGAACTACTGTACAGATATCCTGAAAAAAATGTGCCCCCTTATAATATGTACAACATACATATAGTTAGGGAGAAAGTGCTATAGATACTCAATCCTGAGCAGTACACATCTATTTGTGCCTCAGATGCAAGGTCTCTCAGTAGTCTGGAGAAGTAGCTATGTCTTAGGGCTTGTCTACACTTACTGGGGGATTGACAAGTGGTGATTGATGCATTGGCAGTCAATTTAGCGGGTCTAGTGAAGATCCACTAAATCGACTGCAGATCACTCTCCCGTCAACTCCTGTACTCCACTGGATCGAGATGAATAGGGGGAGTCGACGGGCAAGCATCTCCCGTCGACATCACATAGTGTGGACCCCACGGTAAGTAGATCTAAACTATGTCAATTTGAGTTACACTATTCACGTAGCCCAAATTGCATAGCTTAGATTGAATTTCCCTGGTAGTGTAGACAAGGCCTTAATCTGTGTCACAATCATACTTGTACTTGGGTTGTAGAATTACTCAAAGGTTTTCCAAAATGGGGTGTGGGGGGGTAGATGTTCTCTTCTTCCCAATATTCCTCAGAATCTAGCTCTGAATCAGTGTCAAAATAATACTTGTAGGGGAATTGTGGAGGAAAGAACACAAGGGGCAATGCTGAGCCATACCTTCCAAGAGGTTGAACAATAAACGTGGTTCAGCTGTAAGCCACTAATAGTTGTGATAATGCGACTTCTGCAGCCTTATAAATGGCATTTGCATGCATGATTGTCCCAGGTGATTGAGGCAATGTTCTACAACCCTACCTGATTTTGAAGTATTTAGTTACAGCAAGCAAAGAAGCTTGGAAGACACACTTAGAGACTGTAGCTATATCAATAATGGCTTTGGCTGAAAAGCTAGAGGGTGTTCAGGGCCAAAGTATCCATTAGGAAAAGCAGACTGTGAGTAATGTGGAGATAAGAGAGCTTGATGGTTATTCAGTCTATTTTTACTTATAATGACTGAGTAATGTTAACTTGCACCGCACAGGTTGGAAGTCATGACTGCTGGAAATGTTCCATTTTGTTTGAGAACGTCCTGTAGTTTTGAAAAGATTCAGTGATCAGTGAAGAATGGTCACAAAGTGTAAGTGGAGCCAAGCAAGCACACATGATTTGTAGCTATTTCAGTGGCTACTTATTTACACAGCTTTTCAAATAGTAAATTTTATATTCGCTGTATTATGCGATTTCACTAGTAGCCAAACGCAGTATCTGTGCCCACGTTCTTACTGTGGGTTTCCACCCACATATTCAACTGATCTATCCTACTGCGCACATATGTGTCAGAGAAAGTAAATGTTGCACAGTTCTTTCATTGTTAGCCCAGTTAAAAATACATATTGGTAATTACAGCACAGGCACATTTTGTCAGCTTCTTTTTTGACTAATGTTCAATGAGCTAGTAGGTAAGCATCCCAAGCTGTTTTTTAAACACAAAGTACAACTATGTTACTTTTTATAAGGAAAGGTATCTACCAGCAGCCAGCACTGCTAACGGAGTGGAGGGAGGGAGGGGGATGTACAGCAGCATTGCCTTGTGATTGTTTTCCGACATTCATTTTCTAATGCAAGCACTTCAGATTTCAAGTGTTCATGAATATTTTGCAGCAGCATGCGGTATTCAGCAATACTATGCCCCACTATGAGAGACCATTTAATGGTTGAACTCCTTGATGTGCGTAGAGGGGCTGTGAAGCTATTTCTGTTGGTATGTGTGACTTTATCCTTAATAGTAGGCTTTCTACATAACTCCCCCTGTTTTATCTTAATGGTAGTAAGTGAAGATATATACCTAAAATTGTTTGAAACCCATCTAGACTGCTGTACAACTCTATCAAGAATCCAGTTCAGTTCTACCTGTGTTTCTAATATACCATTTTTCTCAACAATGCATGACTAAACATAGTTTGAGACATTTTCAAGCCTCACTACCAATATCATAACCAGGCTGATGGGCTTAGGGTGCATCCAAACACTGAGGATGACCTGAGCAGCAGAACCATTCAAGTCACTTGTGCTCAAAAGGACAGCCAGACATAAAAGTATTAAAGGCCAACTCATAGAGATATTAGTTCTCTTATTTCCCTAAGCACTTTCTCTTTCTCTTTTGGGCTCTAGGGGGTCATGAGTGAACTTCATGGTTGCAGAAAAGGCAATGCTGTGGCTCTCAGGTCTTTGGGCACTGGACTCCAACTGGTTGCATGTGGAAAAAGAGAGAGTATGTCTTGGATGTCGCTCCGGTGAGGGTAGATACATAAAATCCTGCCAATGCTTGCCTGAAATACTCTACCCTGTTAGCAGGTGATGATCCTGCAGAGAAAGGGATTGCTGGTTCACTGAGATACTTCAGAACACCTCACATATCTAAGAGAGTCAGGAGCTGGTCTCCAAGAAGAGAGGAGGGTCTATGATTTGTGCGGAGTAGTACTGAGGTTGGACCTCTAGGAGCAGCTGAGTCTAGGGAAGGTTTGAACTGAATGCTGTTATCTAAGGTTGAAATTTTTAAAGAAGACTAAGGGATTTGGGCACTTAATTCCCTTAAGATCTTTTGAAAATCCCAGCCTAATTGTTTATTTCTTTGTTAATGAAGCCAACCCCCTGGAAGCAGGGCCAGCTCCAGGCACCAGCTGAGCAAACTGGTGCTTGGGGCGGCAGATTGTTCGAGGCGGCATTCTGCCCAATCCTAGGACGGAACGGTCTTTTTTTTGTTTGTTTGTTTGTTCCGCTCCGGCCGCCCTGTGTGGGGCGGCGGCGCGGAGAACCAGGGCGCCCTGCAGGGCAGTCCTCTTCCTTCCCTCCCCGCCGACTGGAGCGGAGCCCTCGTGGCAGGCGGCAGCGCAGCGGGAGGGGCCGCGTGGGAACACCCCTGCTGTAGCCCTGGCAGCCCTCTTCTCTCTCTCTCCCGCCCACTCCCCCCCTCATATTTCCTGATTATTGTAAAAAGGAAAAGTTAGTACATAACGCACTTATATTTAAGGAAGACCCATACAGCTACCAGCTAATTAACCTGATGTCTCTTCTGGGCATTTGAGCATAGTAAAGGAGTAAAGTACATGAGTATAATGTATATGAACATTTGGAACAGACCTTAGGTCTCATAACCAGCTAATGTAGATTTCTTTGGTCATGCCAAGTAAATCTAATATCCTTCTTCAGTATAGTCACTGAGGTCTGGACTCTGCAACCTTTATTCACATTGAGTCGTACTAAATAATGGAAGTATCCTCATTGAAGTCAATAGGATTATTCACATGATTCAGTACTGTTCTTGCAGAATCTGACCTTGAGTTAGTAGGGACAAAGAAGGCAAGGCGTTTGATTTCAGCAAGTTGTCTAATGCTTCATAACTTTTAATGTATGATCAAATCAGACTGTGATATGTAATTGTTCTTCACCTTACAAGAAACAGGGCTCAGGTAGTTAATTAGCACTAATTGCTTTTGATTTATCACTTGACAGAGAGAACAAGGATGGTGGTTCATGCATTAAGATGCACAGTCAGCCCCATCTTCTTCAGGCCTGATCTAATTCCCACTGAAGTTAATGGAAGTTTTTTCCATTGACTTCAGTGGGGGCTGGCTCAGGCCCCATGTGCAGAAGGCTGCTGTAGAATGTTGGAGGGCTGAATAGGAGGAGGTAATGAAAATAGACAAATCCACTGAAATTTTGTTTACATGTCATTTTAATCTATCTCTCTGAGTCTCAGACTCTATTGCAATGTTGTGATTCCTGAAATGCGGAAGATGCAGGAGAATGTTTAAACCCAAAACAAAAAATATTGATTTATAATATCATTTTACTCCAAAATGACCTAAATTTGGGGTCTAAATAAACCTGTAGGCACTTTAAAAATATTTTTATATGTGTTGTGACAAAGTTCCTCCTCTATCTTGGTGGGTCCTGCGCTTATTGGCGGATTTTCTTGCCTCAGAGATTCACCATGTGGGTTGGGGAACAGCCCAGAGACCTTCCCCTCTGGAAGAACCCACAGTCCAGGTCAGTTGGGAGGTTTGTGGGGAACTCGGGCCCACCCTCTACTCCGGGTTCCAGCCCAGGGCCCTGTGGACTGCAGCTGTCTATAGTGCCTCCTGTAACAGCTGCATGACAGCTACAACTCCCTGGTCTACTTCCCCATGGCCTCCTCCAAACACTTTCCTTGTTCTCATCACAGGACCTTCCTCCTGTTGTCTGATAACACTTGTGCTCCTCAGTCATCCAGCAGCACACCCTCTCAGCTCCTTGCACCTCTTGCTCCCAACTCCTCACACTCACACCACAAACTGAAGTGAGCTCCTTTTAAAACCCAGGTGCCCTGATTAGCCTGCCTTAATTGATTCTAGCAGCTTCTTCTAAATTGGCTCCAGGTGTCCTAATTAGCCTGCCTTAACTGGTTCTAGCAGGTTCCTGATTACTCTAGTGCAGCCCCTGCTCTGGTCACTCAGGGAACAGAAATCTACTCATCCAGTGACCAGTATATTTGCCCTCTACCAGACTCCTGTACCCCACTGGTCTGGGTCTGTCACAGTGTCTATAGTCTTAGAGAGGAGTATCTTTAAAAAATAATTTAAAAAGTTAAATATAATTCTCTTCACTCCATGAATTCATCTCTAAAAATATACAGTTAGTTGTCCAAGAATTTTTAATGTAGTTGATATGTCAGTTTCGCCTATAGAGCAAGTTAGAAATTAAGGGCCCAGGGCTGCTTCTCTTGTAATCAATGGCAAAACTCCCACTGACTTCAAGGGAAGCAGGATCTGCTCCTAAATGCAAATATCACCCAGTTATCCCTGAATTGAGTCCAATAACTTGTGTTTGACTAACTTACATCTTCCAGAAAGGCATCCAGGTCATGATTTGAAGACTTTAAGGAGATACAGAATCTACCACTTCCCTTAGTAGTTTGCTGCAATGTTTAATCACGCTCATTATTAAACATTAGTGCTTTATTTCTGATTTGAATTTGTCTGGCTTCAGCTTTTAGCCATTGGATCTTGTTATGCCTTTCTCTGCAAGACTACAGAGTGTTTCAGTACCCCATATTTTCTACCTATGAAAGTGTTTAAACACCTCTCAATCTTCTTTGTGATAAACAGATTGAGCTCTTTAAGTCTCTCATGGTAAGTCTCCAGCCCTTAAAACATTTTTGTGGCTCTTTTCTGAACCCTCTCCAGTTTTTCAACATCCTTTTTAAAACATGGGACCAGAACTGTACACAATATACCAGTATCAGCCTCACCAATACCATATCTTGGGGTAAAATCACCTCCCTACTCCTTCTCACTGTTCCCCTGTTTATACATCCAATAATCATATTAGCCCCTTTTTGCCACAGCATCACACTAGGAGCTCATGTTGAGCTGCTTGTCCACTAGGACCCCTAGATCCATTTTCAGTCTCACTGCTCTCCAGGATACAGGCCCCCATTCTGTAGATATGGCCTACATGTTTTATTCCTAGACATATTACATTTGGTCGTATTAAAATGCAGTTTGTTTGAATGGACCCAGCTTATCTTACAATCCAAATTGCTCTGTATGACTGCCCTGTCCTCACCATTATCTATTTCTCTACCAATCCTTTTTATCAGCAGTGATTTTATATTTCCTTCTAGATCATTGATGAAAATGTTGAATAGTGTCAGGCCTAGTACTGATCCCTGCAGAACCTCACTAGAAACTCCCATTCAATGAACTGACAACAACCTTCTGAGATCTATCAGTTAGCCAGTTCTTAATTCATTTAATGGGTGCTTTCTGATATTGTACAGTATTATTTTTTAATCAGAATGGTGCATGATACTAAGTCAAAAATCTAAGTATATTACATCTATGCTGCTACCTTGATCAGCAGTAACCTCATCAAGGAATGAAATCAGACTTGTTTGATAACATCTATTTTTATTAAAACATATTGACTGGCATTAATTATATTCCTATCTTTTAATTCTTTATTAGATGAATCCCATATAAGATTTTCCATAATTTTTCCTGGGATTGATGTTTGGCTAACTGGCCTACAGTTATTCAGGTCACCCCACTTGCCCATTATGAATATTGGCACAACATTAGCATGCTTCCAGTCTTCTGTCATTTCCTTGATTTTCCAAGTTTTATTAAAAATTAACATTAGTGGGCCACAGATCTCCTGGTCCAGCTCTTTTGGGACTTTTGAGTTCAAATTATTTATGTATGCTGATTTTAAAATGTTTATCCCTAGTAGATGTTGTTCAACATACTTGTTGGTTACTAATGGACTGGAAAGTACTTCATCATCCTCATATGATATGAGTACATCATCCTGCTTCTTTCCAAATACAAAACAGATATATGTATTTAATACTTCTGCCTTTTCTGTAGCATTATTAAAAATTTTACCATCTCCATCTAGTAACAGACCTATACTGATGGTAGGATTTCTTTCATTAAAAAAAACCCTTATTTTCCTTAGTCCTGGCAGTCATGGATTTTTCCATGATGTCTTTAGCTTCACTCATCAATTTTCTACACTTCATAACTTCCAATGTATATCAATAGCTATCTATTTCCCATTTTTTCTATTTGTGATATATTGTTGTTTTTTTTATTCTAATTGCTGCCTCCAGTTCACCACTGAATTAGGGTGGGCTTTTATATAAAAAGTTGTCCTTGATTGTGGAATCATGACTTTTTGGCCATCTAACAAACTCTTCTTAAAGAACTCCCAATTTTTATTTACATTTTTTCTGTCTAAATTTTTCCTCACAATCAATTTTCCTCAGCTTTGGGAAATTAAATCTTTTGAATCACTAAGTAAGTATATTACCAGTTGGGGCTGTCCTGTGGTTGCCAACACTGAATGTAAACAGGTCACAATCACTGGTCCTTAGGCAACCAGCAAGTTCCAGTTCAGTAACTAATTACTTTGTACCTGAATTATGATGGATAGAAATGAATTACCCCATGTTGTGTGCAATAGCTTTTTGTGCTTCAAAATTCTCTCTATATTTCTAGAATGTCTGATAATGTTTTGCTACTGGCTGCATGAGTCCTCCAGCATATATCTCCTAAACTGAAGTCCCCCAGAATAACAGAATTTTTCTTTCCATATATTACAGACACATGCTTAAGGAGTGACTCATCCTGTTCTCTAATTTAATTCAATGGTCTGTAACAGACACCCACTTTATTAGTTAGCAAATTGAACCATATCCATTTAAAATTCTGTGGTTCTAAGTTATCAGTAACTCTAAAACAGGAAACAGTGTCTTTAAAGTAGGGTGCCACCATTCCACCTCTTAACCCATTATATCCTTAGTACCGGGTTTACAATGGTTGCAATGCTGCCTTGGTGCCGGGCCCATGCTCAGTAGGCCCCACCCCCACTTGGCCTCTTCCCCCAAGACCCTGTCCACCACTCGCTCCTCTCTGCCCCCTCCTCTCCACCTGCTGCTTGCTCCTCTCTGTCCCCTCCCCCATGTCTCTAAGCCAACCACTGGCTCCTCTCTTCCCCTCCCCCCCCCGCTTCTCCCCCACCAGCAGTGGGAGGAGCCTCAAGGGGAGAGGCTGAGCAAGGGTGGGGCTTCAGGCAGAGCATGGGCAGGGCCTTGGGGCAGAACATGGGCAAAGTGGGGCCTCGGTCCAGGTGCCGGGGCTCAGAAAAGGTTAATCCGGCCTTGTCTATCCTTCCTAAACAGGTGATAACCAGCAATTTTAACACTGCTGATGGGCTATGGAACTTTTTGTCTATAGTTAGAATCTAGTTCAGTTCATTAAGGGCTGAAAGTTTTTCCATCTGTGACATTATCTGGTTAAACTATGACCTTGTAGATCATTGTTGCTACCACTGTTATATAATTGCAACAAATCTTGTACAAAATGTGGCATGTAAGATGTCTATGGAAAGGTTATGATTCACTGAATATAATTATGCTATTTGTATACATGTATCATTTTTGTAGTTGAAGTTATGAGTATTGGCTTTATACCTGAATTTCAAAGTTTGCTCCTGAGGTAACACCCACAATTTATTTAGCCTGTACATTTGGGGGGGAGGGATAGCTCAGTGGTTTGAGCATTGGCCTGCTAAACCCAGGGTTGTGAGTTCAATCCTTGAGGGGCCATTTAGGGATCTGGGGAAAAATCAGTACTTGGTCCTGCTAGTGAAGGCAGGGGGCTGGACTCTATTGACCTTTCAAGGTCTCTTCCAGTTCTAGAAGATGGGATATCTCCATTAATTTAAATTTTATTTTATTTTATCTTGAAGGGACTATTCAAATTAAATGGCTCATCAAGGAACACTTAACTCACAATGGACCATGGGAGATGCCTATCTACAGGTAATGGACTTTCCTGATATGACTAAGGGCTAGTCTACACTGGCAGCGAAAGCACTGCCACAGCAGCTCTTTAACTTGGCTTGTGTGGTCACAGCAGAGCACTGGGAGAGAGCCCTCCCAGTGCCCTAAAAAACCCACCTCCATGAGGGGCATAGCTCCCAGCGCTGGTTCACTGTCTACACTTGCGCTTTACAGCACTGAAACTTGCTGTGCACAGGGGTGTTTTTTCACACCCCTGAGTGAGAATGTTGCAGCGCTGTAAATTGCCAGTGTAGACAAGCCCTAAGCGAAATTATGCATGGATCTGTGACTTGCCCATGTGACTCCAAAATCCATCTTTTACCTGTAAGTTTGCAAAGTGAGAACAATGGGATTCCCTTCACTTGAGATGAGGTGCTGGAAACATCTCCATTTTGCCTCTTTCCTGCTCAAACCTCTGGATTATGGACTTATACTAATGGGAGCGTTCTAACCAATGGACTGAGGACCTTCCAATGATTTGGCAGCAACCAGAGATTTAACAAGCCAGCAGTTTATTCCATCACTGCTACAAGCCTGAACCAAGAACTTTACAATTATTGTATGTATTTGATTCCTTTACCAATTGTAACTCTCACCTTTCTTTCTTTGTATAAATAAACCTTTAGATTTTAGATACTAAAGCATTGGCAACATCATGATTATTGGGTAATATCTGAGTTATATATTGACCTGGGTGTGTAGCTGGTCCTTTGGGATCAGAAGAACCTTTTGTTTGATTAAATTGGTTTTAAATAACCACTCATCATTAAGTTCAGAGTTTTTGGTGGTGATACAAGGACTGGAATGCCTAAGGAAACCGCTGTTCTGATTTCTTGTTAGCCAGTGTGGTGAAACAGAAGTTTACTTGTGTTGCTGGTTTGGTATATCTTATGGGAGAATAACCACCAGTTTTGGGGTGTGTCCGCCCTATTTCTCAGCAGTTTGTCCTGAATTTGGTATTCTCAGTTGTGACCCACTGAGGCACAGTTACACCATCTAATGGATGTTTGGTGCCCGCTATATGAGAGGAGTGTGGTGGATCTCATTCCAGCTCTGACATCACAAAATGACCACCACACTTTGCATGTACTGTCAGACTCAGCAGTGAGACTTGAAAATTGCATTGTCATGAATTACTCCTATTACCCCTGAAGGAAGTTCCCATCAGAGGAAGTTTCCCATCAGATCAGGACTGTGTCCCGCTGGCATGGCAGGGTGTATGGGAAGCATGCCTTTCATGAGCACTAAATCATGCTTTTTTCCCCTAAGCTGAAGTTCATAGTTATTTGTAAATAGGCAAACTCTCTCATTAAAGTTTATAAATGTCACACATGGAGCTGCACAAAACTTGGCAGTGAAGTGATCCATCTGTCTTTAACATATGCTTCTCCAAACACTCTCTTCAACTACTTAGAGAAGCCTCCTTAAATATATTGACATTAGGGAAAAAATCTCCAGAGGAATTCCTGTAATCTCTGCAAATTCATGCCTCTCTCTGAACTGTTGTTGACTTTATAATGATGAGGAAGTGAAGCAGGGGAAGGGAGGAGAGTGATTTCCTACTTTATTCTACTCTTTGTTTGTTTGTAGTCACGCACAAACAGTGGCTGATACTAATGCTTTGTAATTATGGAAATTTAGATGTATATACAAAGTTGCTGTTGTT
Source organism: Chrysemys picta bellii (assembly GCF_011386835.1). NCBI lineage: Eukaryota > Metazoa > Chordata > Testudines > Emydidae > Chrysemys > Chrysemys picta. Next base: position 206,253,503 of record NC_088792.1, read on the forward strand.
AGGCCCTTGGTTTCAGTATTTTCTTTAATCAGTGATTCCCTGGTTATTAAACCATATGCTTTCAGAGAGAGGAAATCATGCTTTGCATCAGTTGTTGCAGGAAACAACTGTAGCACCCAAAAGTATGCTAGGTTCTTCATAGAACAAATAAAAAAGACACAGGGTCTTATTCTTTGCAGACTTTTATAACACACCTTAACCCAGTGTGGTTCTTTATTCCTCACTAGTTTGTGAGGTTCAGAAGTCTGCTACTGGATCTTGATTCCTAGTTAAGGGCCCTTGTTCTTTAGTGTAAACCATATGGATTCAAGTGTTTAGATTCAGTGGACTTGGGTTCAGTCCTTGCAGGTGACTCCACCAGGGGTATTGACATCCTTACATCTTATTTAGCCATTTACACCTGTGGGTAAGAAACTATACAATCAGAATTAAAGCACTTTGTATTTGCCTGCCCAGGTGTAAATGAAAGTATAAGGCAATGGAGACTCTGGCCCACTGTTCCTGCCATAAAGACTGTACAGTCTAATTTTAGACATGGGCTACGGTGCAGTTAACAAAGAATTGGGAAAGGGGGATGAGGGCTATAGCAATATAGTAACATGATTTCTCGGTCATGGAATATGCTCACTTTGGAGGCAATGTCTTCTGCATGAATGTCACAGACCAGAAGCTGCTTTCACTTGTTTTTTAAACAAAATAATTAGCTTACGGTAAATGACACTTGTTTACATTTTGGCATGTTCAATTAGATTCAGTCCATGGGAAAAACATTGTGCAACGTCAAAAGTACACACATTTTGTAACTAAAAATAAGGATTTCATACATGGGCATTGCAAGATTCCTCACTATGGTTTTCTAGCTACAAATCTACCTTGAACCAGAACTAAACGGCTCACCCTCCTTACGCCTACCCCTAACACATACACTATCCAAGAAATCTGCTCTAAACCTAATCAAACTACTAGACTAAGACCATCAAGTAAATGTTTGACCAAGGAGTAAATGAACTCTTCCATTAACTACGTACTGAAAAATCTGTCTTGAAACTGAATTGCAAATGGACTAAAAACTGACAACTGGTCTCATAGGGATATATGGCATGTGTGCTGTGTAAATCAAAAATATATCTGACCCTGTGCTTAAGGAACCTGTTCATAGCGATAAACCAGCCATAAAAGGGGGCCAGCCTCTTTATACAGTGCATTCACTTCATGATTTGCACAAAAAAGGGAACTCAGCATAGAAATAATAATTCTTACTTATTACTTTATATTTTCGGTGTTTAAAAATATTAACTATTTATCACATGCAAAAGTACCCCTCTAATAAAGCAATCGGAACCACTCAAGAAATACCAAAGTTAAGGTTGAATGTTTAATCTGTATGTTGTAATACCCTCTTTGGTTAGGACAAAGAGTCCCAGCATGTGGAGCACCAAACCTCAGTTTTCTCCTGGGAACTGCTGCTCCTACTCATTGCCATCCCTTCTGCCCTTCCCATGGGTGATGCTATACAGTGGTGCTCCCTACAGTCTCTATGGCAACAGGCAGGGAGCACATTGCTTAGCATGGGGTGAAGAAAGAGCATGAGGGAATGTGCAGCGGGAATGGGCAAGGAGGCAATGGGGAGCCCAGAACCGGGGGGGCAGGGGAACAGCACCGAAACAGTGAAGAGAGAGCAGAGGGATGCCAACACTGGAAGTGGGGAGACAGAAGAGAGAAGATCACTGGGGGAAGAGGTAATTGGAATTGGAAGGGAGGCAAGGACTGGATGTAGACCAAGAGAACTGAGAGTGAAAGAACAAGAAAGGAGCAGACGAACAATGGGTGTGCAAGAGAAAAGAAGAGTAAAAATGGAAAGCAAAACCAAAATCAACGAGTTTAAAAAAAAAAACCACGAGAACAGGGCAAAGAACGGACAGGGAGAAAAGACATGAGTATGCAAACAGCTAGGTATGGCAACTTTGCTAGGAAATGTTCCAAAAGGGTGAGCTGGTAATCAAAAATGAGTCATTGGGAACCATTAAGAATACAATAGAATGTATCCTGTCCCACAATCTTAGATACACATACAATCTTGTGTATCTGTGGCACAAAGCGTACATGAACCTCTGCTAAGAGAACTACTTAAAGTAAAAACTACTTAAGCAATGTTAGTGCAGTATAGTAATTTAGGGCCAGAGTGAACAAGGTCTCTGGGACAAAGGATTTTGGCTACACTGTAGACACAGTAGGGTACACAGCCCCTTAATAATGCACAGCTTAAGGATCCTCCAATCCTGTAGAATTTGGGGAATCCACAGAGGCATTTTAACTCTACTCCACTCCTAGGCCTCCCACTTCTTCCTGGTAGAATAGCTCGATCAAGGGCTGTGCTGTCATTCCCTCCATATTGCAGCCCAGCCCTCCCAGGGTGTCTTCACGCTATCCTCTTCTCTAAGGATTCCAGAAACTACAGAGGGGAGTTAATGCTGCAAGACACATCATTAACTCCCACGCAGATTTCAACTGGGAAGTCTGCCAGGTTGCTAGGGGAGCATCATGCACAAAGCATCTGCTCCCTGACTCCATCCCCCTCTGCCCTAGTAAATTCACTTACATCCCATGGAAATCCAAATGCAGTTTGCCATGGGAGAGTATGCTGAACAAGTTTTGCTACCCTCCCCCCCCTTAATTAACTTTGGGCCCCTTGTGTTTATCTTCTTATTCTTTTGCTTATTCTGCACAGTAGAGAGAAGCATCTGATCCAAGAAAACTACTGTAAATGCAAAAACCTACAGTATGTTTCTGCAACACTAAAGGTGCACATTTAAATGCACACAGGTCAGACTATGAAAAGATTAAGATTTGCATAATAAAATTAACTTGCATTGACATTGTTATATTACATTTTTATTAGGTTGACTATTAAATATTTACTTTAATATGTAGTGGGCTAAATTCTGCCCTCAGATATGCAGCTGCAACTTCTATTAATTTTTAATAGGGTATGCAAGTACAATTTACATTCATTTTGATGGGAGTTGTGTGAGCATATAGAACGTGTCACTATATGCTATTACTGTTACACTCCTCTGCTCTATTACATATGAGGAAACACACAGATACACAAAGGTACAGAGAAAACAACCAGATTGTTAACATTTTATATAAGATATGCAAAATAGTCTTATATTTAGATTTAAAATAGTTAACAATTGTTTTAAAATTGTTAAGTGCTTTTATTATATTATTATTATAACAAAGTAGACTTCTTTGACCTTGTGAACAAATTCAGATTAGGTCCTGTAGGTACAGATATGTTTTTAACTGGATTAACCGTTTATCTCCATTTGGGTAGGAGATTTAGGAGTACAGATTGGGTGATGTCTCTGAGGCTTTGTGGATTCATTTCTTGTTCCAGTTTGTGGTATGTAGTCTGAATTTCCAAGGACATTTTTTCCAGAGGTAATAGTACTATTGCAGGGTACCATCGGTGCCTGAACACTTCTCTTCCTGCTGGTTGGTACCGACTGTTTCCTTGACCATTGGAATCATTGGAATTACTTCAAAAAATTCTGAGGGGCCTGATTCTTCTCTCACCCTGGTGTAAATTATGAGAGAGTCCTTTGAAATAAATGGAATTATGTCAGCATAAATCAGGAGTGAATGAAAATCAGACCCTGAAAGTCCACTAGAAGGGAGTTGATCACTTGGATGGAGAGTCTCCACAGATTTATGTTTCCTGTCATATAGACCTTATGCCCTTGTACAAACAGTTCAGATACTTCCATGGTGCTTGACATCAGCTGGGTCAGATATTTCATTGCCATTACACTGATTTATACCAATTGAGGATTTTGTCTGGTATCTTAATCTAGTCCTGGTCACCAGAAATAAATCTTACTATGTACAGTTGAAAAGCCTCCTTAAGCCATAAAACTCAGCCACCCATTCGTTAAACTTGGGATAGAATAATGTCTTCTCAAATCCCTTCACCAATATCTTCTGAAGATCGTTATATGGTGATATTGATAAGCTATCACAGGGGTAGGCAACCTATGGCACGTGTGCCAAAGGCGGCACGCGAGCTGATTTTCAATGGCGCTCACACTGCCTGGGTCCTGGCCATCGGTCTGGGGGGGCTCTGCATTTTAATTTTAAATTAAGCTTCTTAAACATTTTAAAAACCTTATTTACTTCACATACAACAATAGTTTAGTTATATTATAGACTTATAGAAAGAGACATCTAAAAATGTTAAAATGTATTACTGGCACGCGAAACCTTAAATTAGAGTGAATAAATGAAGACTCGGCACACCACTTCTGAAAGGTTGCCAACCCCTGAGCTATCATTTCCAAGGTCTAATGACTTCCATTATTCAATATTATAAATATAAGTAAGATCAATGCCCAGTGTTACATTCCTAGTGGGGTGTGCGCAGAGACTGCTGACACAAAACCTTAAAATGACCATCAAGGTGTTGTGGTCAGTAACTAAGGTACATTTTCAGCTATATAGTTGTGGAATTTTCATACACCAAAAATTATAGATGGAGACTTTTTCTTTTGTACATGATTCTTCTAGTTCTAGAGTCAAAGCCAATCAGTCTCTCCTTATCTTCCTCATAAGCGATACCACAGTGCCTTCTCCATATGCATTGCAAGCTAAATTAAGACTGTCTTAATGCACAAATACATTTCTACTGAATAGCTGCTATTTTCACTTATTAAAAGAAGTACCATTTGATCATCCCCAAAATTTGTAAACTCTTTAGCAAATCATGTAAAATTGATTTTAAATGTATGCTTTCCCCATGCCATTTTTTACTTCCATCCTTTTTTCTTCCTTTTCGTTTATTTTATGTGGGATCACTGTCGGAGTATTTTATACATTAGGCTTTTTGCAAAAACATTTGGTTTTGCTGTGTCATACATTTGCCCTATTTGTTGACCATCTCTACTGCTTAATCATATTTCAAAAGTGAATTGGGAAGTAAAATCTTTAGTCCTAAGCTCACAATTTGCAAATCATTACTTTAAAGACTGACTACAGTCAGAAACTTTTTCTTCTAGTTTCAACAGGGAAATAAGTACCAGTAAGTCTCCCACTAACAATTTAAGCTAATCTGTTTATTAATGCTTGGTTGAGTTCCCATGTAATTTGTTTTATTATATGGTGCTGCTAAATTTAAGTAACCCAAAACCTTAGGTCATGTTGCTCATAGGCACATACTTGTTTTTATTCAGCTACATCACTATCACACAGTGCTCTAGCATCAACAGGTAGAAATCAGCAAGTCTTTGTCTCTGTTTGCTCTGTCATGGGGTTGGGGTGCACTCCAGACCAGTAAGAGCTTGTGTCACCTACTCTGTAACCCTGAGTCGCTCACACTGCAGAGACCTACAGTAGCAAAGCATTGTGAGGCACCCAGGTTTGCTACTGTAGCTCTCTGCCTGGGATGCTTACAGTCCTCAACAAACATGCAGGTCACACCCTGAGAGTCTGTGTGCTATGCAGTCAGCCTTGGTTCAGCAACCTATTGATGGATGCCAAAGACCGCTTCTGTCTTTGCTTATATCTTAATCACAGAATATCAGGGTTGGAAGGGACCTCAGGAGATCATCCAGTCCAACCCCCTGCTCAAAGCAGGACCAATCCCCAGACAGATTTTTATCCCAGTTCCCTAAATGGCCCCCTCAAGGATTGAACTCACAACCCTGGGTTTAGCAGGCCAATGCTCAAACCACTGAGCTATCCCTCCCCGCCATATTCTAAAGTTCAATGACTTTGTTCCAAGAGGCAAGATGACCTTATGCTTTTTTCCCCTTCCTGTGGGTTTCCCATCCCCCCTGTATGTAAATAGGGCTTCCGTTGTTTTGATTCCACCATACTTAATTTACCTAGGAGACAGGTAAATAGCTGCCTGCTCTCCTGTCTGAGAAAGAACTTGTTTCTTCCTGTTTGGTGACAGACTTGAAAACACATCAAATATCCATATTTTCTTATATTATAATAATACATAAATTTCACAATATTAATCACCAGTGTGACATTAACTTTCAGAAAAGACCTCGCTCTAAACACTTTTATAATACAGCAATATACAGAATCAGTTGAGTCTATTGCTTATCATTTGAGGTTCAGCACCCCTGTCTTTATAGATCAGTAAACCTTTGAAATGTAGTCTCTGAAAAGTAAAAACCAGATCAAGCTTCTCTCTTCTGCTGGGTGTAGATGCCAGGCTGTCTCATTCCCTACTTGTTAGCTTTGCTTACCTAATATATAAAAATGGACCTTGATTGTCTTTGCCTGATGAGCTGGTCAGAGAAGCAAACACATTCCTTTGTCTAGTTCACTAACTTTCTGACATGCCTAGTTTAAATACACTTTAATAATTTTTCAGCATATATTCATAACTCTTAATACACACCATGTACATATATCCCACAATAATATTAATGAACAGTGAATTATTAGTTTTCAAATGATACTTCAACGAATATTGTGTACAAATTATTACAACAGTGTATAGGGTGTGAATATGAGGTGCTCAGGGTCACATCCACATCATTGCCAACTTTTGTATCACATTGTACAGTCAGAATTTTGTGTATAAGAAGATGGCGGGGAGGGATAGCTCAGTGGTTTGAGCATTGGCCTGCTCAACCCAGGGTTGTGAGTTCAATCCTTGAGGGGGCCACTTAGGGATCTGGGGGCTGGACTCGATGACCTTTCAAGGTCCCTTCCAGTTCTAGGAGATGGGATATCTCCATTATATATTAAGCTTAAGGTTTTATATTAACAATGAACCATACGTTATTTTTCATTCCTTAAACACACAATGGCACATCTACACTGCAAAAAAAAAAAAAAAAAAAAAAAAAAAAACCACAGGAACTAGTCCCAGAGCCTGTGTCAAATGACGTGGGCTTGTGCTGTGGGGTAAAACTAACAGTGCAGACATTTGGGTTTGGGGTGGAGCCTGGTTCAGAGTCCCAGTGAGGGAGGGGTCTCCAAGTACAGGCTCCCTCTGGAATGTTTACCCTGCTATTTTTAGCCACATAGTGTCAACCTGAGTCAGCTGACACAGGCTTTAAACCAGGCTCCGTGGGGTTGTTTTTTCTTCTTCTTTTTGCTGTGTAGACGTACCCAGTTTCTGCAAACTATTCTGGGTAGTATGCATGTATTTCCTGTATTAAGTAGTACTACAAGAGTTACCACTAGGGGGACATTCAAACACGTAGGACATAACACAAAGAAAAGGTGGAGAAAAAACAAATTGCAACACCTGCTGTGTCACTGAGTTGTGCAATTGTGTTTTTTCTCCAGTGAAGTTCTTTAAAGGACTCTACTTATTTGTATGGCAGTAGTAGTATCTAGGAGTGCATAATAGACAGGTCCCCACTATTCTATCCACTTTACAAACCCATCAAAGCTTGCTACTGCAGTAAAGCACTTAAAATCTAAAACAAAACAACAGGTGGATATAGCAGCTAGAAGGAGCACTAAGAGACAGTGAGACATTATGGGTCAGCACAACAGGCAGTGGTTTCAGCATACCAGCTGCTTATCTGTTGTCAAGATTGTTCTAGGTATGATAGTAAAGAAGTTTTAAGGGGGAATTTGAAGGAAGAAAATGAGATGTCTTTGTAGATGTTTAAGAGATGCTCCCTTCATGCATGAGGAAACTCAGAATTTGTGTTTTCCAGAAAATCAGCTCATAACAATATTAGTTCAGTATAGTTAAAGCACTACTTCTTGGTTATAACCTACCCATATTACTGTTAAATACTAAGGTTGGCAACCTTTGGTATCCAGTGGCACAATGAGGAGTTATTTCTATTGTATCTGCAACTGACGGACAACAGGCTTCAACAGTTAAAAGATGTGCTCAGGTAGAAAGAAAATTAACAGAAATATATATATCATTACATAAAAACATCAGGAGTGAAACACCAGGATAAGGGTCAGCAATTATGAACGTAGTCACTTTGTTTCTCCCACAGCATGAGCTGATTTTTCTACTAAGTTTTTATTGCAATATTCTCTGGCATTCTTTGTCAAAAATGGTTCCTAAGTCAGCAGCTATGTAGCCATCAAGATTCTGCTTTAATCTTTTCCAAAACAATTTCTACTTTTGTGCTATTCTAAAAGATTTAGGCATTATTTTGTAACATTTTAAATTTATATTTACCCGCAATTTATTTCACCGAACATCTTGCCATCTGGCTGGTATTTTAAGAGCTCATTTTTCATTTTGAAACAGAAGAGAACACAAGATTGGTAATGAAATAAATTGTCCTGGTTGTTCAGTGGACATATTATTCTTACAAAAATTGAAACCCTAACATAGGTGCTGGAATAGGGGGCTGGCTTGAAGTGGTTTTCATCATATACACTGTTTATAGTTTGGCTCAATAGCTCTCAGCACCCTCATTATACAAATTGTTCCAGCGACCCAATTGAAGCAATTGAAAGTGATGTTCTCAGCAGTGATGTGATTCCAGGCCCCTTCCTCTGCTCTGGGGGAGAGATGGATGATAGGGCAGGTGTTATAGTGAGAAAAATATATCCACAGGGGCATTGCTCGTGTTCCTCTTACCTATCAGGCAGGTGGTTTGTGGGCGCTGACCCAGTTTTGGCCTTGTCGCCATCACACAGGCGCACGGCCAAGGGGCACTTGGCTAATGATCAGCCTCCCCTGCTAGTTCTGTTACTGCCCCGCAGGCTTCCTTCGCCCTCGCCCTCCCCCCCGCTACAGTCAGGCCCGGCCGGAGAAAGCTGGGCCACCGCACCCCCTTCGGCCCACGTACACCGCTGTTACAGGAGCGGGGGGGCAGCTGGGGGCCCCGCTACAACTGCCCCCGCAGGAGGTGGCACACGACGCTCATCCTCCTCCACTTGGCGGGCCCGCGGGGAGTGGCAGCACCTCGGCCCGGCGCTGCGGGTATGGGCGCGAGGCGGCCCCACTTCCCTGCCGGACCCACACCCAGGCCGCGCGGCGACCGTTACCCCGCGGCACCTCAGCAGCCAACCCAGCTCGCTGCCGCGCTGCGGGACGGCTCCGTGAGGCGGGCGGGCGCCAAGCTCGCGCACCCAAGCGTGGCTGGGCGGGTTCCCGAGAAAACGCCTCCTCCTTTTGGCGCCCGCTTCGGGATGACGTCACCGCCTCGCGGCCGCGCGAGCCTCACAGTCGCCGCGGCGCGCGAGCGCCACCCCTCGTCTCGCACAGCGCGGCCCGCGAGGGAGGGGGGACCCGCCCGCGAGAATGAGCAAGTCCCCCTGCCCCCATTCGGCAGGCGCGCCCTGCCCGCACCGCGCATGCACGTACCCCGGCGCGTGCGCGCACTGGATGCTCGTGCAGGAGGCGGCGGTGACGGCCAGAGAGACGCGCGCAGACCCCCCCCCCCCAAAGCCCCCGTCCCACCAGCAGCAGCGTCCCCGCGAACTGCGGCACTGAGCGCGGCGGCGGCGGCAGCAGGTAAGCGCGGCTCCCCCGCATACACACGGCGGGGCCGCTGCGCGCGCTCTCGTCACTGAGGCTGCTGCCCGTCAGCTTGGCCGGCTCGCGCCGGAGACATGGAGGCGCCACAGACGCGCCCGCCGCCGCCAGCCGCAGCAGCCGCCGCGCGCCGCTGCTTCACCCCTCCCTCTTTCCTTCCTTCCCGACGCGCGCGAAGAGACGCCGCCGCCGCGCGCCAGCCCCGAGCCCACTGCAACAAAGGGGAGCGGGGCCGCCGCCTGCGCGCCCTGGCCCTGCCCCGCGGGGCCGCCGCCGCTCTGCAGGCGGGAGGGGGCGGGCAATGCGCGGGCACCGCGCAGGGGATCCCGCCTCCGCCTGTCCCCGGCGCAGCCCCGAGAGGCGGCGCGGACGGGCCCGGGCTGGCGCTGCGAGGCTCGCTCTGGAGAAGAAGCCGGGCTCCGGCCCCTAACAACCCGCAGCGAGGAGCAGAGCCCGGCAGTGCCCGCCTGGCGCCGCGCACCGCCATGGCCCGCGCACCTGGACTCTGCCGCGGCCCCGGGGACGCTCGCACAGCTGGCTCCGGGCGCACGCACTGGGCCAGGGACACCCGGGCCCGTGGGCGCACGCCGGGCTCGGCCCCTTACTCGCGTGTTCGCCGCAGTTAGGTGCGCGCCGCTGCCTAAACCCAGGTGATTTGGTGAACGAGAAACACCACGTGGCTTCATGCAGCTTTGTTGTTGTTTTACGTTAGGCCCAGTGACCGGGATGCCTTAGCGCTGGGTGCTGTGTGCACACCACAGAAGAAAAACAAAAACACACCCCTGCCTCAGTGGGGTGGGGAGAACAGCTGTTTAAAAAGGGCAAAACAAAAGACTATTTTACTTTCCTGTTTAAAAAAAAGTGACCCTTATTTAAGTGGAATTTTACACAGTTGCCTCATAGTGCACACCAGCTCCATAGTAGGCACCACAGTGCATGCTGCAAGATTACAAGCATTGAAAGAAGCTAGCAAATTTTCTATTTTCGGTTTGTATACACCTGTGCATTTATATAGATTAATAGTTTCCAAGGCCAAAAGGGACCATTGTGATCATCTAGTTTGATCTCCGGTATAACACAGGCTAGAGAACTTCCCCAAAAACAATTCTTAGAGCAGATCTTTTAGAAAAACATCCAATCTTGATTTGAAAGTTGCTGGTGATGCATCCCTCATGACCGTCACTGTTGAAAATATATGCCTTATTTCCTGTTTGAATTTCTCTAGCTTCAACTTCCAGCCACTGGCTCAGGTTATACCTTTCTCTGCTAGATTGAAGAGCCTTCTCAATATTTGTTCCCTGGATAGGTACTTAGAGATTTGATAATGTGTTATGTATACACTATTTCAGTTTTCCCATAACAATCTGTTAGGTTGAAAAGATGCTTATCAATGGGACAACAGAAAAACTCTTTGAAATTTTAAATCAGTGTTTTGTTTATACAAAAAATGACAAGACATGCTATTGACCATTAACAGGGACTCTTTACTATTTGTAAAAAAGTTAGTTCCTAGTCCCATAGTTTTTAAAGCTGTTCTTGTTTTCTTTTATACATTGAAATTGTTCTGTACGCCTCTCATACCTGATTATTTTAGAACGTCATTACTTGGGGGGGGGAATCCTGATCCATAAAAGGACTTAGGCGCCTAAGGCCAACATTGATGTGCCACTGAGAGCCTCAGAAATGCCACTCAGCTGCCACCTAACTCTCTGTAGGTGCCTAAACTCCCTAGGCATCTAAATTTCTATTGTTAAAGTCCCCTGGGTGCCTAAGTTTCTGCCAATGAACATGTCTCAGTCTAGGTGGTTAAACTACGGCCTGTGGGCCACATACAGCCCGCAGGACACTCCTGTCCAGCCCCTGAGCTCCTGGCCCGGGAGGCTAGTCCCCGTCCCCTCCCCTGCTGTTCCCCCTCCCCCACAGCCTCAGCTCACTGCACCGCCAGCGCAATGCTCTGGATGGCCGGGCAGCACAGAGGGTGGAGAACGGGGGGTGTTGAATGGGTGCAGGAGTTCAGGAAGGAGAGGGGGTTGGATGGGGCAGCGGGGGGCAGTCAGGGGTGGGTGTTTTGGGGGCAGTAGGGATAGGGAGCAGGGGGGTGAATGGGGTGGGGGGCCATCAGGGAACAGGGGGTTGGATGAGGCAGGAGTCCCAGGGGGCACATCAGGGGATGAGAAGCAGGGGGGGTCAGATAGGGGTCGGAGACCAGGCCACAGCTGGCTGTTTGGGGAGGCACAGCCTTCCCTAACCAGACCCCCATACAATTTTGGAAACCCGATGTGGCCCTCAGGCCAAAAAGTTTGCCGGCCCGGTCTAGGTGCTCAGGAGACCATCTCATGCCTAAGCCCCAGCAGGATCCTCAAACTAGGTGTTCCCTTGCTTATATTGCCTGCAGTTCCCAATCCAGTAGGAGTAGATGTTGTCAAAGCATGCCTAACCCCACACAAAACAGCTAGGAGGTGGAGGTGATGACACTGTCCCCATTATAATTTTAGTCCATGGCACCTAACTCTTCCCATGAATCTTCAGGCAAACAGTATGTTTGTTTAAATATGGTTAAATGTAAATGTATACATTTAGAAACAAAGAATGTAGTTCATACTTTCAGGATGAGGGACTTTATCCTGGGAAACAGTGACTCTGAAAAAGATTTGGGGATCATGGTGGATAATGAGATGAACATGAGCTCACAGTTTGATGCTGTGGCTAAAAGGAGGGCTATTGCAATCCTTGGATGCATAAACAGGAACCCGGAGTAGGAATAGATAGGTTATTTTACCTCTGTATTTGACACTGGTGCAACTGCTGCTGGTGTCTACAATTCAAGAAGGATGTTGATAAATTGGAAAGGTTTCAGAGAAGAGCCACGAGAATTATTAAAGGATTAGAAAACGTGTTTTCTAGTGATAGGGGCTTAATCTGTTAAATTTAACAAAGAGAAGGTTAAGGGATAACTTGATTACAGTCTGTAAGCAGGGGTGCTGGAACCAGAGGTGCTGGGGTGTGTGCCAGCATTCCCTGGCTTGAAATGGTTTCCATCATATACAGGGCTTAAAGTTTTGTTCAGTGGCTTTCAGCACCCCACTATAAAAATTGTTCCAACGCTACTGTATGTAAGAACCTACATTGGGGACAAATATATAATAAATCTATTCAATCTAGCAGAAAAAGGTACAACATAATCCAATGTCTGGAAGTTGAAGCTAGACAAATTAAGACTGGAAATAAGTTGTAAATTTTTGACAGTGAGGGTAATTAACCATAAGAACAATGTACCAAGAGTTGTGGTGCATTCTCCATCACTGGTAATTTTTAAATCCTAAAAGATACACTCTAGTAATTATTTTGGGGACATTATATGGCCTGTGTTATACTTGAGGTCAGACTAGATGATCACAATGATTCCTTCTGGCTTTGGAATCTATGAATTTTATGGGGAGCCTAGGCCCCTAACTTGGAGCTGTGGATTCCATTGTGCCTTTAGCGTACAATTCTGCAGCTGTGGTGTATTTTTATAGCTATTTCCTAACCACCCTTGCAATTCATAGATCAAATACTGTTTGCTATAAAATTAGTCAAAACTTAATTTCATTTAAATTTTACTTTAACAAAACAAGTTGTATAGTTTTTAACTGCTTGAAAAGGTGAGAATAGACTCTTAATTTCCTGAATAACTTTTAATATTGCTGAACATGTTATTTAATTATGTTACTTAATTTGAGAAACAGATTAAGATAGTGTATAATTCTCTGTTCTTACCTTCTCCAATGTTCTTTCTTTCAGGTTCAGAGTGCCCATAATAAGGATTAGTCGTCTGTTAAAAGTTTAGTGATTGATTATTAAGAAAATTTCCTGCATTGTTCATGGTATGGCTTAACCTTTTATGTTTTGTATTTAGTTTGGGTTACAATGGTAAATGGTTATTTTATGTACGTTTCTAGAGCTTATATGTTTTAAATGTGTAAATACTTATTGACATTTCTTTTTGTTATAAGAAATATGCAAATTTAAATATGCCAGTTAGAATTACAAAAGCAGATTTAATGTAAATATGTGAGTAAATTTATATTTCCTTACAAATAAAATTGGTCATTGAAAGAAATAGCATTTTTTTTCTCCAAAGTATGTACATGGTACTAGGTGAAAAAGAGACTTAACATTAATATTTTTTACAGTCTGGAGGACATGTTCTGATCAAATTAAGCTAATGTTTTCATTTGATAATTCTTATTTTTTATTTTGTAGATGACACTTAGAATCATATCTTATGAGTTAGTGTTTTAGTAAAAAGTCAAGACTTTTTTTTTTCTTTCTCTCTCCAGGAGTTTTTCATCAGTATGTCTGAAAGCATTAAATATAATGATGATGATCACAAAACTGTGTTTCTGAAAACATTAAATGAACAACGTCTGGAAGGAGAATTTTGTGACATAGCTATTGTGGTAGAAGATGTGAAATTCAGAGCGCACCGGTGTGTGCTTGCTGCATGCAGTACCTACTTCAAAAAGCTTTTCAAGAAACTGGAGGTTGATAGCTCATCAGTAATAGAGATAGATTTCCTTCGTTCTGATATATTTGAAGAGGTTCTAAATTATATGTATACTGCAAAGATTTCAGTTAAGAAGGAAGATGTAAATTTGATGATGTCATCAGGTCAGATTCTTGGTATTAGGTTTTTGGATAAACTTTGTTCTCAGAAACGTGATGTATCTAGTCCCGAAGAAAACGCCCAATCCAAGAGTAAGTATTGTCTGAAAATAAATCGTTCTATTGGAGAATCTAATGATAACCAAGATGACGAGGTTGAGGAAATTGGAGATCATGATGATAGCCCATCAGATGTAACAGTAGAAGGAACTCCTCCAAGTCAGGAAGATGGGAAATCTCCTACTAATACACTAAGAGTTCAAGAAGCAATTCTAAAAGAGTTGGGGAGTGAAGAGGTTCGAAAAGTAAACTGCTATGGTCAAGAAGTGGAGCCCATGGAAACAACTGAATCAAAAGACTTAGGATCTCAAACCCCTCAAGCTCTAACCTTTAATGATGGCATAAGTGAAGTGAAAGATGAACAGACGCCAGGATGGACAACAGCAGCTGCTGACATGAAGTTTGAGTATTTGCTTTATGGTCACAGGGAACAGATTGCATGTCAAGCATGCGGTAAGACATTTACTGATGAAGCACGATTGAGAAAACATGAAAAGCTCCATACTGCTGATAGACCATTTGTTTGTGAAATGTGCACTAAAGGGTTTACCACACAGGCTCACTTGAAAGAGCACCTGAAAATCCATACAGGTTACAAGCCTTATAGCTGTGAGGTGTGTGGAAAGTCTTTTATTCGAGCTCCAGATCTGAAAAAGCATGAAAGAGTCCATAGTAATGAAAGGCCATTTGCATGCCATATGTGTGATAAAGCTTTCAAGCACAAGTCCCATCTAAAAGATCATGAAAGAAGACACCGAGGGGAAAAACCTTTTGTCTGCAGCTCTTGCACTAAAGCATTTGCTAAAGCATCTGATCTAAAAAGGCACGAGAACAATATGCACAGTGAAAGGAAACAAATTACAACAGCCAACGCCATCCAGAGTGAAACAGAACAGTTACAGGCGGCAGCCATGGCAGCTGAAGCGGAGCAGCAACTTGAAACTATAGCTTGTAGTTAAAGACAAAAGCAACTTTATCCAAAAAGTAACTTAAGAAATTAAATTGAACAAAAATTTAAATGTTGAAACATGTTTAGACTGATCATTATCTTTTCAGGATAAAATATTTTTAGAGGGATTGAACACTGCATGGGAGCATATAGCAGTGCTTGGTTAGGTATTTTAAAATACTTCAAAGATATGTATTCTTAGAATATAAAAATAATTTTGTTATTAGCACTAACATGTTTTAATTTCAGAAAACGAGGAAATCTCTATTTGATGTTTCTGCATACTTGTCCTTTGTACACATTAGTAAAACCAATGAGGTAAATTATGTCTAACAAAACTGAAATTTGTAGAAAAAGTTATAAGTATGGGAACAAAATATTATTTTTTTTAAAAGAATTTTTGGGTGTAGTTATGCAAGAAGCATATAGTACACCTAGAATCCATGAAAATTCATCTGTTGGAATCCTGACATTTTTATTTCCTCCTTTTTCCTCATTCACTGTACTTATTAGCTATTAGTGCAGCAGGTTGGCAATTTTGGGTAATTGGTCAAGCGGAGTTATCCTGCTTCTTTGTCCACCCCCTTAAATTCCTCTCTTTAATCTAGCTCATGCATACAATACTTGCTCTTCTAAAGGTTAGACTTTTCACATTCATAATAGCCTAGATGTGTCCCCTGGATCAACAAATGGAGAGGACACAGCACTCATCTACCCTTTCTGTGTAGAAAGGAGTAGGGCTCAGTTGCCTCCATGTACTCTTCAGAGGCCTTTTCATGCCGTATACGAGAGATGGACTGGGGGTGGGAGGGAGGGCAAGTGGGCAGAATTTGTAGAGAGATATATTGTTCCAAATCTAGCCCCATGAAAATTAATCAAAGATAATGCAATCTGAGGCTGTATTGTCTTTGTCATGTAGCTTCCCCTCACTCTCCCTAGGACAGCCGAGGCAAAGGGATGCACAGGCACAGACTCCCAGGAAAAAAATGGTGGGTGCTTAGCACCCACCGGCAGCCCCCTATCAGCCCCCCCAATTTCCCCCAGCGTCTCCTACCCACCGGCAGGCCCCACCGATCAGTGCCTCCCCCTCCCTCCCAGCGTCTGGTGTGGATCAGCTGTTTCGCAGCATCAGGAGGCGCTGGGGGTGAGCGGGGAGGAGCGAGGGCGCAGCACTCTTGGGGGAGGGGGCAGAACTGGGCGGGGAAGAGGCAGGGTGGGAAGAAGCAAGATGGGGCGGGGCATTGGGGGAAGGAGTGGAGTGGAGGCAGGGCCTGGGCAGAGCCGGGGGTCGAGCACTCCCCAGCAGATTAGAAACTTGGCGCCTCTATGAAGGGATGTCTGTAGAAATACACCTCAGTGGAATTAGCTGTGCTGTTGAGGGGAGGGATTTGGTACCAGGCGCCCTGCAGATCGCTGCCTGCAACTTAAAGGATAGGTTCCATGGCCTTTTAGGGGGGCACCTCCCAATAGGATTGTGTGTAGAAAGATCTCTACAGGGGAATCTGCATGAGAATGTTTACCTTCTGAGAAATCTCCCACAGGAAGGGATGATCTTGGCCAGTTTTTCCAACTATCATTGCCTTAGAATCTGTGAAATCTTTTTTTGAAATCATTCAGGCAAGGTTTTGTTTTGCTTTGTTTGTTTGGGGATTTTTTGGGGGGGAGGGGTGCGGGGGTGGAAAGGGATTGTTAATTGTTCCTTAACTTACCACAATCTCAACAAAACTTCTAAAATACTACAGACTGAGCTGTCTCCTGTATATGGAAATAGGGAGTCACAACTTCACAATATTAATTGTTAAAATGATCCTAAGGAACATGAATACTTCTTTATTTTAAGTGTAAATAATATAATTATTATCAATGTTATATTTCAACTATAAATGGGCAAAAATGCACTCTTTTGCACATCAGGTTGGAATAAATTGGTCACTTAAGAGACCCATGACATATAAAAGTTGTCAGACAAGTATTTATAAATTATTGTGTGGTAAATCACCTCTTGCATTTCTAAATAGAAATTGAAAATAACATTTTTGTAACTGATAATTTTTGTTACAACTTCATTGTGTATCTTTCATGTAATCAACAGTTTTAGCAATTATATTAAAATACCAACAATAGTTTGAAAATTGTTCTGTAAATAAAACATGAATTGAATATTTTAGAATATGTAAATTTTGGACTTTGTCCTATATATTTTTTTAAACGTTTCTTCATTTTACATTTAGCGGTTTTAGTTAGTAAACCAACTATCCATTTTATATTTGTGCAATGTCAAATAGTAAGTACTCATTTCTTTTTATAGCTTCCCACAAAGGAAGACACTAAATTAATAGTGTAAAAATATTTTGCGGTTTGTTATATGTAAGCATACATAAAGGTGGTAGATTCAGAATTTGAGCTGCACCTTTCTTCCCTGGTGCTTGCAAAGTTTTAATCTTGTTTGTTTTTTAAAACACAGTTCATCACTTGTAAAACACCATAAAATAATTAGCTAATGCGTACACCATTAAGGAATGAGGAACAGATTTGTTTCAGGTTTTCAAGAATTTAATAGCTATAGTGAGATAAAAATGTTTTAAACTTTATTTTCAGTCTTTTTTAAAAATAGCTGCAATATTTTCCCCTGTATATTCGTTGTTTTGGTATAATTTCAAAATATGATGAGGCATTGCAGTGGAAAAAACAACAGTATACATACTGTAATAATTACAATTTACATAGGACAAAACCTTTTTGTTCCCAATGATTTGTACAGTTGCATAAATAAATAATTCGGGGCTCAATCCTGCAGTCCCTCAGTCACAGCAGTACATCCATTGAAAGCAATGGGACTACAGCTAGGACCTTTCTGCTAAATTTTAGTTACCTACACTCCACAATTTCTAGAATCACTATATATTCCAGAGAATAGTAGTGATGAGGTTCTTCAAGAAAGCTAGTATTTAGACACAGATTTTGTCTTAAGAGCTTTGCTGAATGGGGACCTCAGCGCACTACATTTTTCTTTATACAAGTAATTTACTCATGCTTGATTTCCTTTAGGATGTTGAGAGATAAAAGTGCAATCTCTTACCAAAATGAAAAACCCGTGCATGTTTTTCAAACTTGATAATTTGGCAAAATCAAAAGCAATTTACACTAGAACAGTGAGACAAGGTGGGTGTTGGTGAGAGAGACAATCTTTCATTGATCCAGTAAAAGATATTACCTTACCCATCTTGTCTCTGTAATATCCTGGGACCAACACAGCTACAACAACACTACGTACTAGAACACTGAGGCATTTATCTTCCCTGAGGACTATTTTCTCTGCCAAATTTCAACTTTCTGTCCCCAACAGTTTCTATTCTGTACCTGTTCAAATATATAGGGGGGTTGTTCTTTTTATTGGGAATTGTATACTTTCTCCTCTCCTTTCTAAAAAAGACCTGAACAACTTTTGCTCACTTTCCAAAATATTTCAATCTCAGACATTGACTAGGCTTGGAAAATTTCTGCCCAAAAGTGAAAATCCTAGAAGGAGTCTTAGAATGGAAATGTATAGGTGATGTTAGCTATAAGCTGAAGTTAATATTCCAAATAAATTAAAAGTTTGTATACTTACTCATTTCCAAAGACAGCTGGCACTGTGTCAGTTTCACAGAGTGAAATCCTGGTTCCACTGAAGAGACTTTTTCCATTGACTTTAATGGGGCCAGGATTTCAGTCAATACATGCAACAAGTTACCCAGAAAAACGGTATAATGTATAAAAAATAGGACTGTCAAGCGATTAAAAAAATTAATTACGATTAATCATGCGATTACAAAAATTAATCGTGATTAATTGTGCTGTTAATAATAGGATACCATTTATTTAAATATTTTGGATGTTTTTCTACATTTTCAAATATATTGATTACAATTACAACACAGAATACAAAATGTACAGTGCTCACTTTATATTTATTTTTATTACAAATATTTGCCCTGTAAAAAACAAAAGAAATTGTATTGTTCAATTCCCCCATTATAAGTACTATAGTGCAATCTCTTTATCATGAAAGTTGAAGTTACAAATGTAGAATTATGTACAAAAAAATCTGCATTCAAAAATAAAACAATGTAAAACTTTAGAGCCTAACAAGTCTACTCAGTCCGACTTCTCATACAAGTTTGTTTATCTTTGCAGGAGATAATGCCGCCCGCTTCTTGTTTACAGTGTCACCTGAAAGTGAGAACAGGCATTCGCAATGGCACTGTTGTAGCAGGCGTTGCAAGATATTTATGTGCCAGATGCACTGAAGATTCATATGTTCCTTCATGCTTCAACCACCATTCCAGAAGACTTGTGTCCATAATGCTCGATAATGATTCAAAAAGTGCGGACTAACACATGTTCATTTTCATCATCTGAGTCATATGCCACCAGCAAAAAAATGATTTTCTTTTTTGGTGGTTCAGGTTCTGTAGTTTCCGCATTGGAGTATTGCTCTTTTAAGACATCTGAAAGCATGCTCCACACCTCGTCCCTCTCAGATTTTGTAAGGCACTTCAGATTCTTAAACCTTGGGTCGAGTGCTGTATCTATCCTTAGAAATCTCACATTGATACCTTCTTTGTGTTTTGTCAAATCTTCAGTGAAAGTTTTCTTAAAATGAACAACATGTGCTGGGTCATCATCAGAGACTGCTATAACATGAAATATATGGCAGAATGTGGGTAAAACAAAGCAAGAGACATACAATTCTACCCCAAGGAGTTCAGTCAGAAATTTAATTAATGCTTTTCTTTTTTAACGAGTGTCATCAGCATGGAATCATGTCCTCTGGAATGGTGGCTGAAGCATGAAGGGGCACACGAATGTTTAGCATATCTGGCACGTAAATACCTTGCAGTGCCAGCTACAGAAGTGCCATGCGAACGGCTGTTCTCGCTTTCAATTGACATTGTAAATAAGAAGCGTGCAGCATTATCTCCCTTAAATGTAAACAAACTTGTTTGTCTTAGCAGTTGGCTGAACAAGAAGTAGGACTGAGTGGACTTGTAGGCTCTGAAGTTTTACACTGTTTTGAGTGAAGTTATGTAACAAAAAAAATCTAGATTTGTAAGTTGCACTTTCATGATAAAGAGATTGCTCTACAGTATTTGTATGAGGTGAATTGAAAAATACTATATCATTTTACAGTGCAAATATTTGTAATAAAAAATAATATAAAGTGAGCACTGTACACTTTGTATTCTGTGGTGTAATTGAAGTCAATATATTTGAAAATGTAGAAATACATCCACAAATATTTAATACATTTTAATTGGGATTCTATTGTTTGACAGTGCGATTAAAATAGCAATTAATTTTTTTAATCGTGATTAATTTTTTTGAGTTAATCGCATGAGTTAACTGCAATTAATCGACAGCCCTAATAAAATATATGAAATCACAAAGTGATACTATAGATACAAGAATATTGTTAATGATTCAGAAAAACAACTTGTTTAACTAAAATATTTATTTCCTTGGTTCCAGAATACCAAAAAAAAAAGTAAAAATAGTCTCACTAAAGGGATCTGATCCTGTAAACAGTTACACTTCTTCTTTGAGTGCTGTCCCTGTGGGTGCTCCACTTTAGATGTTCATGCACCCCTGCGCTCATACTCAGAGACTTTTGGTAGCAGTGCCCGGTTGGGTCACACGTGTGGTCCTCTGCTGCTTCAGGCAGTTAACTGATGCTGTGCGACCAACCCCCACTCAGTACCTTCTCTACTGCTCTTGGCTATGAGTTGGAGCAATCAGCAGTGCCTCGCTACTTAGTAGTTAATTATTTAGTTTCATTGTTAGCACTTGGTTAAATTGTTCCCTTTTTCTTTTATCCTTGTCACCTAGTTAAAAAAAACAACCTTTTTCCTTCTACTTTCCTTTTGAACTACTGTCTGAGGAGAAGTTTCAGTTGAACCTCTGCATACGCAGCCGCTTTGAGGGTGACAGCCCCCCCTGACAGGAATGCCCGGTTTCCCAAGCTTTAAATGCTGTCTCAACTGCAAGCTTGCTATACCTGTCTCAGATGGACACGATCAGTGTGTTTGCTGCCTTGGCGATACACACATAGCTCAGAATAGTGCCAGCACTGCCTCAAGCTCACTGCCAGGACAAGAAGGGCTAGAGATTTGCAGCTAAAGCTCCGCCTTATGGAGAAGTCTCTGACCGCTCCTGGTCAAACTTTGCCTACCACGGCTTCTGACAGGGGTCCCTCCTCAACCCATGCATCTGAGCAACCTGCCAAAAAACTGTCAAACAGCCAGGCACCTCTTTCCCCAATGCAGGAATCGGCCAAGAAGAGCCATTCCACGAGCGGACAATCAGCACCAGCACCAACTGCATTGTCAGCACCGGTAGCCCACACAGCGGGACCATCCAGCACTGCCGGTACCTCTAGAACCAGGGACTCTAAAAGAGCTGGCTCTGACAGAGGCACTAAGAGGAAATCTAAACCCCACGTCTCTGCACCGCCAATACCAAAGCTGTGACCGAACACAGCGGCACAGCACCGGGACAGACGGCGACTCCTTCAAAGGCACGCTCAGTGCACACAGCGGCGCAGCCTTCAGTGCTGGTTTATATACAGCAGCTCCTGGCACCAACAATGATATAGCCTCAGCGGCCAATCAAACAGGCAATGCAGCGGTTTCTAAGACAAAAGGATCTCTTAGCTCTGCCCCTGACTCCCCTATCATCGACACGGACGCAAACATGTCACGCTCGGCACCGAGTCTCCTCTCCTCTCTCCTATACAATCTGCTCCTCCCTATTCGAGTGAGGAGCATGAGAGCGAGGAAGGACGAGATCTCCCTCCACAATCTCCTCTCTACCATGAGCTGACTAACTCAGGATCCCCTCAGGATACATATTACACTGATCCCAAGTATTTCCAGTGGTATGCCAGCCCTCGGGGCATACTGGAGCCTGTGGGTGACACACCCCACAAAACAGGGACTGCCCACCACAGCCAGATCCAGCACACAGCAGTCATCTGCAACTTCGGTGCCTGGACCTTTGTTGGTGGCGGGGAAAGAGGAGGAAGAACCCCCGATCCTGGAATGGGACACCATCTACCTACTTGTCACCATTATCCACAGATGACACTGTTACACCTCCTCCCCTAATATAGGGGATGATTTCAGACTATTCCGGTGGCTAGCTCTCTGGACATCTTCCTTGAGGAGGTCCAAGTGACACAACACAAACTAGTGGACATTTTGCTTCATCCAGAATCGCTCTGCCCATGAATGATGCGCTGATGGACCCTGTCAAAACCATTTGGCAGACCCCTGCAACTAGTCCTCCAACCTGCAAGAGGTCTGACAAAAAATATTATGTACCAGCCAAGGACACAGAGTTCCTCTTTTCACATCCAGCACCCAATTCCCTAGTGGTGGACACAGTCCAGGAACGTGGTAGGCAACAACAGCCCAAAATACACCTCACGACAAAGAGTGGAAAAGACTTGATCTGTTCGGCCACAAGGCTTATTCCTTGGCTACATTACACCTCCGCATAGCCAACTACGAGGCATTACTGGAGAAATATGACTATATTAACTACACAAAAATGTCTGATTTTATTTTATTTCTGAGGACAAGAGAGAACAATTCACAGCACTTGTATCGGAGGGATAACTCATCTCCAGAACAGCTCTGCAAGCCGCACTTGATTCTGCGGACACAGCTGCAAGATCATTGGCGACGGCTGTCGTGATGAGAAGGGCCTAATGGCTCCATCTCTCTGGCTTCCCTAAGGAGGTGCAATCCACAGTTGAGGATTTGCCATTCGAAGGTCCCAAACTCTTCACTGAGAAAACAGATGACTCTCTCCACTCACTCAAGGATTCACGAGCGACATTCTGATCCTTGGGAATCTATATACCCAAACCCA
The DNA here is from genome assembly GCF_011386835.1 of Chrysemys picta bellii. Classification (NCBI taxonomy): domain Eukaryota; kingdom Metazoa; phylum Chordata; order Testudines; family Emydidae; genus Chrysemys; species Chrysemys picta. The sequence continues at coordinate 206,276,560 of NC_088792.1, forward strand.
AGAAAAAACAGAGGAATTATTATGTACCCCAGTGCTACTGCCAGACCATGTATTCGCAGTAGAACCCATTCCAAAAGAACACAGAGGGAGAGGATTTTATTCCCACTATTTTATCATGAAGAAAAAGTCCGGTGGATGGAGACCAATACGATGATTCAACAAGTTTGTCAAAACACAGTGATTCAAGATGGTCACACTAGGCACCATAATCCCAGCTCTAGAAAGAGGGGATTTGTTTTCAGCCCTCGACCTCCTGGATGCATATTTTCATGTAACAATACATCCCTCTCATAGCAGATTTCTCCATTTTACCATTGGACAGGACTACTTCCAATACAAGGTCCTTCCCTTCGGCCTATCTACTGCCCCTTGAGTGTTTTTGAAGGTACTGGCCATGGTTGCAGCTTACCTGTGCGGAAACGCAATTATGATATTCCCATACTTGGACGACTGCCTGCTAAAACTGTCATCATGGCAGGCAGCAATACAAGCCACCGAACAGACGGCCACCCATGAGATTGGGCCTCCAAATAAATACTGCAAAGTCCACTCTAACACCAGTGCAGGAGTTGGAGTTCATTGGGGCCCATCTCAATTCTACCAAGGCCATAGCCTCTCTACCAAGGCAACAGTTTCTCACTCTCACCAGCCTTTGTTGTCAGACACACCAGATTACATATGCATTGCCTACAAGGATGGCTCCATATGAATTATGTCCCACACAGACACAGCATAAACAATAGACCTCTTTGCAACCGCACAAAATACCAAATATCCCTGGTTCTGCTCCAGGGCAGTCTTGGCATGGAGGCGACGCATTCCTCCTCACGTGGAGCACTCCCCTCCTATATGTCTTCCCTCCCATCCCTCTCCTGACCCGAGTGATCCACAAGATCAGGCAGGAAGGGGCCACGGTAATCCTAATAGCCCCTGCATGGTCTTATCAAACCTGGTAGCCTTACATCCTCAGGATGGCTGTGTGTCCATCAATCACACTCCCACTTCAGCCTCATCTGCTGTCCCAGGACTCAGGTCGTGTACTGCATCTGGACCCACAAAAACTCCATCTCAGAGCATGGCTCCTCCATGGCTCACGGGATCTGAGATGACCTGCTCGGAAGAAGTACAAAACATTAAATAGTCATAGAGCAACTACCCGTCACACGTATATGCTCAAGTGGTGGCGATTTGAAGCATGGTGCCAACAAAAACAGATGACATCCATCTCAGTCTCATTACCCTGAATATTAAGCTATCTATTAGCGCTTAAAAGGTCAGGCCTTTCCATGAGTTCAATAAAAGTTCACCTATCTGCCATCACAGCCTTTCACCCTAAGGTGAATCAACAGTCTATCTTTGCTTGCCTGCTAACCAAACGTTTCCTCAAAGGACTCAACAATGTTTACCCAGAACTGCGCGAGCCTATTACACCATGGGACCTCAACCTGGTCCTTCAGGCCCTCACCCGTTCCCCATTTGAACCCATGGCGATGTGCTCATTACTACACCTTTCCACGAAAGTGGCATTCCTTATGGCAATTACATCTGCCAGATGTGTAGGAGAACTGGGGGCAGTCATGGCAGATCCCCCATACACGGCCTTCTTTAAAGATAAAGTATCCCTGAGACCACACCCCAAGTTTTTACCGGAAGTTGTCTCAGTTTTCCACCTTAACCAACCCATATACCTATCGACATTCTATCCCAAACCCCACACAGATGGAACGCATAGTCCACGCTTCACACTCTCGATGTACGGAGGGCATTGGCTTTTTACATAGAACACGGCCATTTTGTAAATCACCCAAACTGTTCGTATCCATCACCGAATGTTCCAAAAGGAGTATCATATCTAAACAAAGACTCTCCAAGTGGATCTCCAATTGCATAAAACTATGATATAATCAGTTCAACCGCCAACCCCCAAGGGGCTTTGCACAGATTACACCAGAGCCCCATCGGCCTCCACTGCTTTCCTGAACAATGTACCCATCACGGACATTTATAGAGGTGCTACCTTGGCCTCAGCCCATATCTTTACACAGCATTACGCATTAGAGCAGCAGTCAACATCTGATACCTCATTCGTCATCTGTCACGACTTCAACTCTGAAGCCCCTTCCTTCCACCAGAAGTCATCTAAAGTGGAGCACCACAGGGACAGCACTGGAAGAAGAAGAGAAAGTTACTGACCCTGTGCAGTAACGTAGGTTCTTAGAGATGTGTCCCTGTGGGTGCTCCATTACCCTGCCTCCACCCCTCTACTTCAGAGTTTCTTACTCAGTCTGTGCAGTAGAGAAGGAACAGCGTGGGGGTGGATCGCACAGCATCAGTTAACTGCCTGAAGCACACGAGACAGGGACCACACATGTGCGACTCAACTGGGCACTGCTGCCAAAAGTCTCCGAGTACAAGCGCAGGGGTGCACGAACACCTAAAGTGGAGCACCCACAGGGGGACACATCTCAAAGAACCTAGGTTACTGCACAAGATGAATAACTTTCTCACATTTAGTCCTATGTGTAAAATTACTCCACCACATAAGTGTTTTCGGGATCAAAGCCTGTCTGTTATGTATGCAGGATAGCTAAACCTGAAAGCTTTTGGCCTATATCCTGAAAACACATGGGAGTAGGTCTGTGGTTTTATTGCAACTACCCACATGTGTAAGGTTGAACATCTGCATAGATATTTGAAGGATCAAGACTTTTATACATAATGAGCCAGATCCTCAGGTCCTGTAAAATGACTACATTTTCAAAGTTGCTTCAAAGGAACTATGCTGATTTACATCAGCTGAGGCTCTAGCCTAAAGGCTTCTCGATAAAAGAATATAGAATCATAGAAATGTAAGGCTGGAAGGGGAAATTGAGATGTCATCTAGTCCTATTAAGGAAAAACGGGCATTTAATTAAAAGATTTGGTTAATTTTAAACAATTTAGATTGAAGAGGCTAGAATAAAAAAATATTTGAATATTAGAGCCTTACTTGTTCAGTATTCTAAACTATTAACTACTTCTGCTATTAAAAGGTACATTATATATTCTACATTGGAAAAACCAAACTATAAATTCTGGATTGAATTTCGGAATCTGCTCTGTCTCTGATCCAAGTTATGTTAAGAGATGTTAGCCTGATGATGATTTAACAGGATTAATGTAATTAATTTTCAAGTTAAATCATTCTACTCTTTCTAAGGGCATTTAAGAATATTTGCCTTATTTTCTGGTGTTTAGAATTTTGTACCTGTTTCTTTGAAAATAAAACACATATAGATGGGGAACAAAAGGATTCTCCCACTGCCACAAAAAGTCCACAGATTGTAAACAATCTTTTGAAAATATTGAGTCATTCCATGTTCAGTCAGATATTTTTGGGTGAGTATTGTATTTTTTATGTGTAAAGAAGAGCACCTTATACTGACGTCAAATGCCAGGTTTTCAAAAGAACAGCTCCCAATTGCACATGGGAGATACTGGGTGCTGAGCACAGGTGACAATCTGGCTACTTTTTTAGGTGCCCAAATTGGAGCTGTTTTGAAAATGTGCCCTGTGTTTTTTACATTCAGACTCTGTTAGACCTACTTCTGTTTACTCTAGCAGTGGGTAGAGGACTTTAAATTGATATACATGGGTAGGGTCTGAAGGAAGGTGTAAATGAAAGCAAACCTGCCTGTATCTTAGTTTACCCCTTAAGGGGCAGAGGGCAACTGGTGTAAATTGTCCTACCTCCATTGACTTCAATAAAGCTAGGACAGGGGTGGACAAACTACGGCCAGTGGGTTGGATCTGGCCCGCGGGATTGCCACCCCTGTGGTGCTGCGGATCCCACGCCGCTTCCAGAAGCGGCTGGCACCACGTCCCTGTGGCCCCTGGGGGTGGGAGGGCAGAGGGCTCTGTGTGCTGCCCTCGCCTGCGGGCACCACCCCCTGCAGCTCCCATTGGCCGGGAACAGGGAACCGCAGCCAATGGGAGCTTTGGGGGAGGTACCCACAGGTGAGGGCAGTGCACGGAGCCCTCTGCTCCCCATCCCGCAGGGGCCGCAGGACTGTGGTGCTGGCCACTTCCGGCAGTGGCACTGGGCTAGGGCAGGCACGGAGCCTGCCCTGGCCCCGGTGCGCACCGCTGCCACCCCAGATCCGCTGCAGGTAAGCGGCGCTGGGCCAGAGCCCGCACCCCACCTGCACCCCAACGCCCTGCCCTGAGCCCCCTGCTGCACCCTGCCTGCACCCCAACCCCTGCCACACCCCACACCCTCCTGCACCCCAACCCCTGCCCTGAGCCCCCTCCCGCACTCCTCCCTGCACCCCTGCCCTGAGCCCCCTCCCACACTCAGCACCCCCTCCTGCACCCCAACCCCCTTCCCTGAGCCCTCTTGTACACCTCGCACCCCTCCTCTGCCCCAGCCCCTTGCCCTGAGCCCCTTCTTGCACACTGCACCCCCTCCCACACCTCACACTCCCTCCCGCACTCCAACTCCCTGCCCCAGCCCTACATTCATGGCCCTGCATACAATTGCCCCACCCAGATGTGGCCCTCGGGCCAAAAAGTTTGCCCACCCCTGAGCTAGCTGACCATCTGCCCCTAAATGTTCTCATATCAACTTATACACTCTACTGACTTATGGGAGGGTGTATATCAGTGAATGGGGTGTCTAATTTACAACACTTTATAATCCAGTCAAAGTGTACATTTTAAAAACCTATATGGGATAGAATGATTCTGCAAAAAAAGAAACTAAAGAACTAAGTTTATCTTTTTCTAACAATTCTATATCTTGCAGTAATATGTACAATATAGTGCATAACTTGTGTTTAAAAATCCATTACACCATCTGATCTGTCATTTATCTCTTCTTAATGTGATGCCTACAAGAAATCATTTAACAATGGATAGGTTATGGAACAGTTGGCAATAGATGGTGTATACAGTAATTTTAGATATTTTCAATGCATTCTTCTCCTCTGACCTTTTTTAATTAGTTGTGCTTTTTAGGCCTTAATCCATCAAATATTTACGCAACCATGTAACTTTTTGTATGTGAGTAATCCTATTGACTTCAGTGGTGCTCTTCAGGTGCATAAAGCTAAACATGCACGCAGGACTTTAGATTGTAGATGTTTAAGAACACAGACTGCTACTTCCTGCATGTGTGAACAGTGCCTAGCACATGGTGGACTCTATAAGAATAGAAATGGTGCTTATCTTCAAATGCTTAAAGAAGGGCATCTACATTCATATTTAGGCATCAAAATAAGTCTGATTTTTGGAGGTGCTGTCCTTCCAAAACCTCATATTGATTTCAATCAGGGAGATTTTTACCTCTGAAAATTAGGCCACCTTGCTTAGGTGCCTATATATGTATTTGGGTATCTAATTTGCACTGATGTTTGAAAAATTTAGGGCATAAGAAGTAATTATGTGGACCAAATTCTGGTGTTGTGCTATGCATGTGCCTGAAAAGGTAGAGCTAAGATTAGCACCACAATGCAACTGTTATGCCCCTGTCCTGCCCTCCCTTCAAAAACATGGAGTTGATGCTGTGTGGCCTCTCCAGATAGAACCTCAGCGAGAATTCCAGAGTGATGCTCACAGGTCAATAGTAGAGCTAGTCAGAAAACAGAATTTCCATTCCATTGGAAACTTTGACAGTTCAAAACTTGTTTTTGTTCCAAATCAGAACCAAAAGTCAAACTTTCTCACGGAAATTTTTATTGATAATGCAAAGCATTTCATTTTGGTAAGGTAAAAACATTTTGTTTCATGTCAAAATAATATAAAATATATTAAATATAATTAATACATATTTTAATGTAAAAGTCAATTATATTAATTGAAAAAATAAAGTTGAAATGAAACATTTTTACTTTGACAAAATGAAATGAGAAAGATTAAATTATTCATTTAGTCTTTTTCCCATTGAAAAAAATTAACCACCTCTAGTAAGTAGTACAGGCTACATATTATATCGCCAACCTTCCAATTTGATTACTACTAAGAATCCTTCCTCCTTGGCTCATTCATAAGTTTAATATGGGTAATCTATGCATAGGTTGAAAGCAGCTGGTTGAAATACACCTCTACCCTGATATAACGCGACCCGATATAACATGAATTCAGATACAACGCAGTAAAACAGTACTCCGGGGGGCAGGGCTGCGCACTCCGGCGGATCACAGCAAGTTCAATATAACGCGGTTTCACCTATAACACGGTAAGATTTTTTGGCTCCCAAGGACAGTGTTATATCGGGGTAGAGGTGTACAAGGTCAACATTAATAGCATTTATTTGTATTCTCAGAATCAGTGGGATTATTCTTTTGAGTAACATTTACTCACATGAACAACAATTTATATAATTGGGCCTTAAATAAAACAGAGGTTAACAAGGGATGGTAAATGCAAAGGAAGAAGCATTATGAGAAGCACAATGGCCTTCATTCTCCACTGTCAAAGCAAGTAGAGTGGGGCGGGCATAGGGGGCCAGTTGCAGCTCCTTCTTTTAAGACCCCTTTTGCCCTAAGACAAGTTAGGGCTTCACGGGGACAGCTCTGACTTACACCACTGCTGTAAGGTCCCTCAGGGACCTTATTCCCCGTAGAGGTCTGGTTATAGCAGAGCTCTGCTCCAACATGCCAGCTCCCCAATGTGCTCTCCTTTTCTCTATGCCCCAAGTTGATGGGGAAGCTGGCACAGGCATGGTGGAGCACCTGCACTTACTTTCCTGTGGCAGAAAGTTCCCAGCACCGGGGAAATTCTCCACTATTTCCTGTTGATTTAAGGCTATGGAGCACTGCTTACAGTATAAGTTTGCTTTGAAGACTTGAAAATCTAGCCCATTATGCTATTGTTTATATGGACCTTGTTTGGTTCATTTTGTATAATAACAAATCATGTTTGTTATTTATTATATTTAAGGTCAAGGGAGCAAAGTCAGGCAGGAGTGATGGAGTGGATAAGAGACTTGAAAGGCTACTTAAAATAGTGTGAGGGCATGTGTAGACTAGGAAAAATGGTTGTGTTTTAAAACACATTAGCTACACATTTTAACTGACACAATTTTACACACAACTTTGTACCTCTAGACAGGACAAGTTGTATTGAAAAACAGGTTAGCTGGTTGTGGGCAACCTTAGGGGATGCTTAATGCTGAGGAGCTATGGTTTACCACAATCAGTTGACATGTTTTTACTACCTGTAAACCAGTGGTTTTCAAACTGTGGGTCGAGACCCTGTACTGGGTCGCAGCAGCTCTGATCAGCACCGCCGCCTGGGCTGTTAAAAGTCCCATTGGCAGTGCTGCTCAGCTAAGGTAGGTTAGTCCCTATCTGTTCTGACACCATGCTGCACCCTGGAAGCGGCCAGCAGCAGGTCCAGCTCCTAGGTGGAGGCGCGCAAGCTGCTTCTTGCGGCTCTCGCCTGCAGGCACCATCCCCCCCAGCTCTCATTGGCTGGGAACCGGCCAATGGGATTGCGGAGCTGTGCTTGGGGCGGGGGCAGTGTGCAGAGCCCCGTGGCCCCCCCCGCCTAGGAGCCAGACCTGCTGCTGGCCGCTTCCAGGGTGCAGCATGGTGTCAGAACAGATAGGGACTGCGCGGTCCGCAGTGCCAGGACAGCCAGGAAGCCTGTCTTAGCACCCCCGCTGCGCCACTGACTGGGAGCCACCTGAGAAGCCTGCACCCCAATCCCCTGCCCCAGGCCTGTGTCCCCCCCCAAACCTGGAGCCCCTTCCTGCACCCTAAACCCCTCAACCCTGGCCCCAGCCCAGAACCTACCCCCCCACCCCAGAGCCCTGACCCCCTCCTGCACCCCAGCCCCCTGCCCTAGCCCAGAGCACCCTTCCACACCCAGAACCCCTCATTCCTGGCCCTCACCTCTGCATCCCAACCCTCTGCCCCAGCCCTGAGACCCTCCCAAACCCCGCATCCCCAGCTCCTTTGGGTCATGGGCATCAACAATTTTCAACTGGGTCACCAGAAAAAAAGTTTGAAGACAACTGCTGTAAACTATATCCTAAATCTAAATGCTAAATCTAATCTGTATCTTAAATCTACATCCAGTCTATATTCCTATATTTTGACTGCATCATAGAAATATATGACTGTTTCCCAATAACAACTTCTGTTCTGGGCAGTACAGGACCTTTGGGTCCAAAACATGTTCCTTATGATCCCCCCATTTCCCAGTTTCTCTTATGAAACAGCTAATCTTTGGCCCTGGGACCCAGAGGAATATTTTACTCGTGCTCCAGGGAGCAGAGGCTGGGGAAACCGGATCCAATTAATAGGTGCAAATATGAGGCAGCAAAGTGGGTGTGTGGCTGTTGCTGTAGCGCTTAAAGTGCGCCAGGTGGAACTAGATCACAGACCTGGGAAATAAAATTTCTAAGCAGTGAACTGGGTCACTGAGGGGTGCACAACTTTAGTGTCATATAGGGGAGACCTTCTCTGATTGGCTGCTTTCCCCACTTGCCTACCTCCTGGGGAAGAGAGGTCAATCAGGGTTTCTGCAGAGCTCTCCCCTCACCCTCCCTTCTTACAGGACGGAGGGGGGCGGAAGAAGATAAATAGCCCAATGCTCAGTATGACTCCACTCCTTCCCTGTCTCATTGCAACACCCAGCCTGAGAAGGGGGAGAGGGATCTCTGCTGCAGCCCCCAGGCCTGGGAGAGAGGTTTGAAGTACCCCAGGAGGAGCAGAGGTGAGGGTAGGGAGAAGGGCAGAACTGACAAGGGGGAAGAATTGATTTGGGGGTTGGGGAGCATAATTGATTGCTGGGCAGGAGGAAGGGCAGATGTGGGAGTGATGATAGACACCCGCTCTCGCACACACACACTCTTTTCAGACCACTTTGAGCACTGGAAACAACTCTTCACTCCCTGACTAGTGGGTCTCAAAATGTAGGTATTCTGTTTCATTTGTTTTCTGTTGTGAACCTTGTCTTTTGGGTAAGCATCCTAAAAGAACTGAGGACACCCTAGAAGAGAGTTTTCTAGGAGCTCTCACTCTTACAAATTCCATTTTGCCCCTTTCCCATCTGTCATGGAATAGTATTGTCCACTGTGTTGCATTTCTTCTTCCTGTTGATTCTTCTTTCTGTTAAATGGTTTGGATTCTGTAGTCTTTCAAGGGGAATCCAGTTGAAGCCAAAGGAGTGTTTTGTTTACTGTTTTTATAGCCATAAAGAAAAATTATAATTCAATATGTGTTTAGATGGGTGCAAATAGCTATCATTGGCAGGATGTGTGTCTTGGATCCAAAGACAATCAACAGACCTCATTAATGCCAATGGATGTGTCAAGTGCTCCTTTATAGGCTAAACACAAGGATCAATCACTACCCTTTATGTAGTAAAAATAACTACAGACACATGTGGCTCATTGCCAGGGCAGAGCTAAATCAGAAGAGGTTCCCCTGTTTGCAAATCAGGGGCTAAGATATTGGTTACAGGTTGTGTGTTAGAAGGAGCAAGCCAGAAGAGAGAGTTCTGAGTGTGACCCTGAAAGGAAGCAAAGAGACACAACTTAGACACAGAACTCACAGCAGTGACACATTTGGGGATTTCTGAGCAAGGAAACTGTCTGCTGTTGTTCATTTTCCATGGTGTTCATGGAAACAGGACTTTGTGTACTTTTTTTTGCAAATAAACAAGATTACATCAAGAATGTACCTGAGTCATTGTGGATAGTTCTCTGAAAACAGCTGCTCAAGGTGCAGTAGCAGTCAAAAAAGCTAACAATGTTAGGAACCATAAGGACAGGAATAGATAATAAGACAAAATATCATATTGCCAGTATATAAAATCATGCTGCACCACACCTTGAATACTGCATGCAGTTCTGGTCTCCCCATCTCAAAAAACGTATACTGGAGTTGGAAAAAGTACAGAGAAGGGCAACAAAAATGGTTAGAGGTATGGAACAACTTCCATATGAGGAGAGATTAAAAAGACTGGGACTGTTCAGCTTAGAAAAGAGACAGCTAAAGAGGGATAAGATAGAGAAATCATGAATGGTGTGGAGAAAATGACTAAGAAGGTATTATTTACCCGCTCACATAACACAAGAACTAGGGATCACCCAATGAAATTAATAGGCAGTAAGCTTAAAACAAATATAAGGAAGTACTTCTTCCCACAATGCTTAATCAACCTATGAAACTGGTTGCCTGGGAATGTTGTGAAGGCTGGGTTAAAAAAAGAATTAGATACGTTCATGGAAAATAGGTCAATCAAAGGTTCTTAGCCAAGATGGTCAGGGACACAATCCTATACTCTGGGTGACCCTAAACTTCTGACTGCTAGAAGTTGAGCCTGATGACAGGGTCTGCCCTGCTCTATTCATTCCCACTGAAGCATCTGATACCAGCCACTGCTGGAAGATAGAATACTGGACTAGATGGACTATTGGTCTCACCAGTATGGCCATTCTTCTATTATTTTATTTTAAAGTTGTTTCTGGATTTCATTTTCTCCTTTGTTCTTTTCCCCCACCTCTGTATATTTCTGTGCTTATTGTTAATTACTGAGGCATTAATCTAGGCCAGTACTAAAATGACTACTTATACCATTCATGTAAATGACTTCATTAACATGTTGTTAATTGATCTGATCTTTCAAACCTACACTGAGTTCCAATGACATCTTCACAACAGCCTCCTTTTAGTTTCACATGCTATGAACTATGCGTTGATTGGTTAGGGCTTTCATTCTGAGTCATTCACTAAATTCCAAAAAGAGGTTAAAGTTTATTATAACAATAATACCCAACACTATAAAGTATCTAAAATAGTTCAACTGATTTACAGATTAGATTAGCAATCTGATTATGCTTTGGGTTTTTGGTGGGTTGGGGTAAAAAGGGGCATTCGCTTACACAAGACAATGTCTACCGGTCTGCTTCATTCTCAGTGTTGGGATGGAAGCTTTTATAAAATAATGTAAAATATCTGGTCTACCTTTCTGATAGCATAAAATGTTTTCATTTGCTGTCTGACTGATTCCATCAACCTCTTACATATGGTTTGCTGTGCTTGGTATCAGACAAGCAACTCAGGAGGACACTTAATACAGAAGGAGAAAGGAATGGAAACTCTTAAAAAAGCAAAAATATGTTTGAACATCTTTGCTAGATCATGCTAATTGGAATTTAGAGCTAGTAGCAATTCAGATGCAAGCATTCAAGAGTTTCTAGAGAGACTGATAGGAAAGAGTTTCATCCTTCCCGAAAGCTGGGAATCAAAATTCCAATTGGAAAAAATAGCATTTAAAGAGCTATCATATATAATTTAAATTATCTTGAGTTTCTTAATCTAAAATGGTTTTCTTGATCAAAAATGTATTAATAATAAACTTGTGCCTATTTGTGCTGGGGGGGAATCAGATTTTTATTGTTAAGCTTATGAATTTGTATGACCAAATAATGGCATTTATCAGGGTTAAAATGAAGGGATTAGAAGTAAATCCATAGCATTACAATGGACAGACAAGAAGCTTAAATAACAGCAGATCTAATGAAATATTTATGTGATTTAAAGGGACACTATCAACTTGGTTTTTTTTTTTTTTTTTTTTTACTGACTCGTTTTACAAAAATACAGTTCCTGATGGAGCACCCTTTAAATAGGTCAAAACTTTTAAAAACAATCCTTTACAATATTTGATAAGGGATTTTCAGCTCTCTTATTGATGTTTATAAGGGTCTCTTCAGCCAGGGAGAACCTGACTGATATACAAGGGAAACAATGAAACTGACTAAACAAAAATTTACTAATTTATGGGTCAGTTTTAGTAATCTTAGGTGTTGCAACAGTAGCAGGTACATAGAAACTTTCACACAGATATATGGTGTCCCCTTCCCTCCCCCCATTGATAGTACCCTTTAAATGAGCAAGTACAAATATCTTGCTACATAACAGTATATCTGGCATAATATATGGCCCTAAAATGTTAAGGACCTTTTTCAGTAACCTGACTATACATGATATTTTTTTTCACTGACTTGCAGTTGAATGAGAGATCAATCATTATTACAGCATTTTCTCTGGATAAGAGTGTACTGTATTAATTATAATTCTTGCCTACTGTGTTTATCAGCAGCTAAAAAGCTGCCTACGTGGAAGGAAAATCTTCTCTCCATTAATACTTCAGTTCTTGAGTATAACCATTCAGTACAGAACTATGCCCTTTCCAATTATTTCAGTAAGTACTTATTGATTCCACGTCTATGATGATGTGTCCTGAATTGTATTACAGCTCATTTTTCTCATTTTTTTAATATTCAAGGCTGTGACACAATCTTGTATTTTAAAATTTTTCCATTAGATAGGAAAAAAACCCATAAGATGCCTTTTATATTTATCATAGTCTAGAAAGCATTGATTTGTGTTGGCATTAAACATGAGCCAGAAATGCTAGAATTCTGAAATAAAATGTCCACTGTGCCTTACTCATTGGATAATTTGAGGTTAAATATAGAATTCCAATAATCAAATAAATGATTAAACAACTTCATATATAAACAGTGGATAGCAATCATCCGTCCTTCAACAACAACAAAATGCTTCAGTTTCTCAATAAATCCAACACATCTACCCAGAGTTACAATGGGGCACTATGGAAGTTCATGTCACAAGATAATACACAATTTTTTGGAAATCTTTTTTTGGAAACAGGCTTTATTAAGCAAGAGATATTTGTCTTCCATCCCTCGCCACCACTCCCAACCACCTCTTGCTCTCCTCCCAGGAACCCATTATCTTATGACAAATCAGTAACCCCATCAATAGTCTAGTTAATAGCAATGGAAATTAATAGATTTTATTTTAGAATAAGCAGATTTTGAATTCATTTCTTCCTGCTGAAGTCAAATCTCCACTAAATACTTGAAACTCGAAGAGTCCACATAAGTGTACATCATAAACTAAAGCAGTTTTGCAAATTTTCCTATGCTATCCTAAAACTGTGTCCCAGCTTTGACCTAGACCACTGAACTTCTCAGAAATGATAGCATGCCTACTCAATCCCTGACCTTCCTGCTAAGACTACCAATACAGGTGCTAACATCATGCTTTCTATGTATGACATAGCCATTTTAGGCCCAGATCCACAAAGAAATTTAGGCATTATGACACTGAGCATCTAGCTTCCCCTGGTTAATGGATTGCTTTGGGGCTTAGGCCAGAGATAGGTGTCCAGACACCTAGAGTGGAACAGCAGTGCACATGCCCAGAGGCACCTATGTTTCTACCTACAGAACTTCTATTGCTGAGTGCTTAGGTGCTGAGTGAGTTTAAGTGCCTATATGGTTAGGCACCAGCCAAGTGGGAGTTTGTGGATCAGAGTGCCTAAACCTGATACTTAGGCACTTAAGTACCATTGTGGATCCAGGCCCTATCTACTAGGAATTGGACTAAGACTAACTCACTTCCATAACAATTTTCAGAACTGGGGTGAATTTGAACCAATGGAAGGTTGGTTATGCTGAAGGTGAAGAGGTTGTGGTCCAAGAGAGGGAGCTCAGCTATGGAGAGATCAAATGGGACAGGGTTTAGAGAAGACTATGTCAAGTGAGTGGCTCTTTGGGAGAGGTGATCCAGAGTTGAAGCGCAGGCAAAGACGTAAGATCAAGGCGGCAGATGGCTAATGGGATGAACAGGATGGCCATAGGAAAATTGAAGTTGCTGAGGATGAGAGCAGCCAGGAGGCAAAATCTGAGACGGTGGATGAAAAGGAGCCTGGAGGGCAGTAATGATAGCTCCATAACCAGGGGAAATGTAGTGTCTGAAAAAGAGCAGTAAGAAGTAGTGGGAGTTATCACTAAAAGAGCAGTATCTTGAGTTTGGTGATGCCACGTTTGAGATAATTTACTATTAGGTGTGAATGACTTATTAAAAAAAATGTTAAGAACTAGAAGTTGATTTGATTTCCATAACTCACAGGCAGAGTCCTGAATTTCACCATATTTATTCTTTTTGGGGACGGAGGGGAGCGGGTTAGGGAGAAAGATCGTTGAGTAGAAAAGGAGGACTTGAAGGTGGGGTTGTAGGGGTCTGTGTGAATTATGAAGACTGAGTGCAAAAATGTATTGTGCACTGCAGAAATGCACTTTTGCCACCTGCTTTCTACTTTGCTTAATTTGTATTGCTTGAACAGTCTGCATGGGAACATGTCACCCAGGACTAGGGGTCAGTGTACAAGTAGGGGTCAGTGTACAAGTAGCTCCCCTACATTTGTATTCGATCTCTGTCTGATCAGGGGTTGTTCTAAAATTCCACCGTGGAGGTGAAGAAATTGCTCTGTGAGAAATGTGGGTGCTAAATTGTATCCCTCATAACACCACAGAGATTAGGGGGTCCAAAAGTTAGTGAGCTGTTTTCTCCTCCACCAGTGTCTCCTTCTACCCTTTATTTGCTCTTTGGGGCATCAGCAACCTCTTCTTTATTTCTCCCATCCTCTTTCCAGCTTTCACATTTCTTCTCTCCTTATTCGCGTGGCCTAAACGCCTCAGCATCTAGGTAGACGGCGGCCAGCCCAGGAGATCAACTTGTGAAGTCTTTCAAAGCTTAACCCTGGGGAACTAAACCCAGCCTCACGAAGCCTGAGCCCATTAGCCAGGGTTGCAGACGACGGTTGAAAGGCAAACCCCTAAATGTCAGGCAGCTTCCAGTGGGGCCGCTGACAGGAGTTAATTAGGAGCAATTAGCTTGTCCCCGCTGGGAAGCGCTGCTATTCCCTCTCCCGCCTTCCCCTTCCTCCCGCTGCTGCGCCAGGCTAAGGGGTGGCTTGTGCTGGCTCCTTGCGCAGGACTGGCGTGTGCAGCAGGCAAAGGACCGAGGAATGCGCCGAGTCCCGGTCCCCCTCCTCCCCTTGCCGCTGGAGCGGTGCATTGTGGAGGGAGCCCGCGTCCCGCCGCCGCTGAGGAAGCCTCCTGCCCTCGGGAAGCGCCTCGGCTGGGAGCTGTCCAAGGTGCCGGGGCCCCTGCGACACCCCCGCCCGCTCCTGCGCCCCGGCCCTCTCGCCTCCTCCCGCCCTGTCCGCGGCGCCCGGCCGGAGACGAGCATGGTGTTTGCTCCAGGTAACGCGCTCCCCTTCTCCCGCGCCCATTGGCCGGCGAGTGAGGGGTGCAGGCGGGCCGGGCCCTGCTCTCCTGGGCTGAGCATCCCTCGCTACTCACCTGGGAGCGCCACGCGCCCGCCAGCGGCTCCCCGCGCCCGGCCCCTGCCGGCTGGACTGGCTGGAGGGGAGGCGGAAAGGGGGCAGAGCGCGCCTGGCTTCGCGGAGGCTGCGGTCCCCTTGGAGCCCCAGACCCTCTGCCCCCAGGAGCCGCAGCTCTCGGGGCCACCTGGCACCCCGTGCCGCCGCCGCTGTGGGCTAAGTTTGGCAGGGGCATGGGATGCTCTGTTGGCGGTGGGGCTGGGGCTCAGGCTCTGCTGCCGAGTGCGCCTGGTTACTGCTGCTTGTGGGGCAGCGAGACAGATCAGCTTCCAGCCCGGGGGCTGAGGGAGGGAGGCTGGAAAGGCTCTTTTGGGGTGGGTGGGTGGGGAGAGAGAAAGAGAAGGAGAACGCACAGTCTTGCTAGCTGGGTTGGTGGTCTCCAGACAGAGGAGGGGAGGCTGCCTAGGGCTAAACTTGGGTAAATTAGAAACAAAAGGTCACCCAGGTGGCTGCTGTCAGGAGAAAGATCTTTGGGGGCAGGCAAGAGAGCAGAGGGCACAGCATGGTGCCCCAGTGAGGGGGGAGCCTACCTCTCCTTTTCAAAAGGGAAGTTCCACAGGCTTTCCCTCAGGGTTAGGCTTCTAAGTCACTCAGGTCCTTTTGAAAATGTTACTTGCCAACTGAAGAGATCTAGTATCTGAATGGGAGAGTTCACTCAGGGCCCTCCTACAATCCTTACTCAAACTCCACTGGGCTCATTGTAGGATCTGGCCCTAGAGGCTTAAGATGCAGAATCATTGCTGAAAAGATCATCACCAGAGTTGCATTGGACTCAGTGTAGTTTGGTGGGGTGGGGAGAAACTGAAGAAAATCAGGCTGGTGTGCGTAAACGTAACTTGTGTAAGATGGCATTTGTAAGGGGGAACTCTCTTCTTCCCTAAAACTTAAGGTACTAGTATAACTGGTCCTGACCAGTGTAGCAGAAGAGAGATAAGAGGGACTTGAGAGGGTTTAATTTTTAAAGTTTTCATTTTCCTAATCTCAAGTTTCTTTTGCTTTGAGAGTCTGTATCCTGTCAGTTAAAGAGATAGGAGTCTGAAATGCTGGAAGGATATAATAGCCTCAAAAAGCCAGTTTGGATTGAATCGGTCAGCCTGACAATTGAAAGACACAGCATTTTGATAAATTATCTGTTTTCAACAATCAAAATATTAGTCTTGTATTTCAAGTTGCCCAGTTGCTTGCTAATTAGATACATTTCCCCCCACAGACTGTTTTGGATTGGAAAGAAAACCAAGGAAACAAGTTGTTTGTCTTAGCTGAACCAGATTCTGTTTATTGTAGCATCCCTTCATACACCTTTTATCTGACAGTCCAGATGTCTCTCACCATTAAGCATAGCATTGTAAAAAAGCACCATGGGACTGGAGTACTGCAGCAAGAGATAAAATAATGAAAACAATTCCACCCCCCCAAGGATGGCAATAAACTGACAACAAATCTTCCATTGATATCTTGTGCTACACACAACTTTCTTTTCACATGCCTAATCCATAAATAGGAAAATGTTTTATGCAACAATTCTGTTTCAGTCAATAAGAAAAGTCAGTAATTCCCTTGCTCATGTTCCCTTACAACAATTGGTGCCATATCATAGATAAGGTAATGAACAGGGATATCTGGGCGGTTAGAAATCAATCATGGGAGTCTGACATTATCCTAAAATGAGAGGAAAAAGCTTGAATGGATTGCATTTTTAGTCAGTTTTCTTATTACAAATCAGTCTGGGTATTATTTCTACTTTTAGATACAAGAAGTTTACAATTATATAAGAAGTTTGGGGAAATATTTTGGGGTAAACCTTTATCTTTCTTATAGTAGCTGTGCTACAAAACAATTTCCATGTTTGCTTTGGAATAGGAGTTTCATTCTGTCTTAAATTTTCTGCTCTTATCTTATTATGATGTATGAGCTGGTACTCTGTTTCATTTATGTGCCTTTCACAGCACATAAAGATTGTTTGTATAACTGGAAATGGTTATACAGTGATTTCCTTAAGCTTAGTGTCTACAGTGATAAACATCCAGTAGCCATTGGTTCCAGAAAATAAATAGGATTTAGGATAATGCATCTTATTTAGCTGTAGGCAGCTATAGCTTCATTTTGTTCATATTCAAAAATCTATCAACTCCTGAAATAATAATGAATAAAATACTCCACAGCACTAATTTATACTAGATTATAAATTGTGAAATAGAAGTAAACCTTCTGACTTAAATAGAACTTTTAAAAGGCTAACCCAACTGACTCTTGACAAAATAGATATTTTCCTTTAAATTCCTGCTACCTATACCTATTTCCTTAAATTCTCACACCCATTGCTACCAATATACAGGTAACTCTAAATCATTGGACCTGATGGACCAAAGCCAGTAAATGAGGGGCATCTTTCAGTGTTCAAAAGAAAATGGGCCTAATCCTTCACTGATTTCCACCATGTGTCTTGTTTACATGTGTGCAAAAGGGCATAAGATGCTACCGCTTTGATGTGATCATGTTTTACACCCACTTTTAATTCACTGAAGATAGGTGTCAAGGAATGGAGAAGCTAATCCAAAGAGAAGAGGTTTTTTTGGGGGGGGTTAACTATGGTTCACTGTATTGGTTGAGTTGCTCATTGGGACTGGAGGGATAGCTCAGTGGTTTGAGCATTGGCCTCCTAAACCCAGGGTTGTGAGTTCAATCCTTGAAAGGGCCATTTAGGGATGGGGCAAAAAAATCTATGGACTTAGACACTATGGGCCAGGCTCTTTGCCAATATACAGGGACTGTAAAGCCATTTTAGACAGGTACCTGGAAGTCCTACGTTGCAGAGGACATCCTTTGGTAATGTAGCTCCTCTATGCCCTTCTCTTCACAGTGGCAGGTGTGTGCTCTATGAGATAGGTGGCATGGACAAAAGTACCCTTGTGTTCTGGCTAACCCCAGTTGTGACTGCTTTAACACATGCCAATGAGTGAATTGGCCTTTTGTAGGCCCAAATTAGAAGGCTGTAGAAGAGGTGTGAAATCCTTTTTGCATCATCTCCCCCCCCGAAGCCATGGTTGCAGTACAGTTCAGTTAAGCCAGAACCAAACCTTGGGGTCTATGCCTTGAAGTTTTGTCTGCTTGCTGAATTCAGCAACAGTATTTCAGGCAGCCTACAGAGTGGACTAGTTCCTCCCCCCCCCACACACACACACACACTTCTTTGTGTCATTGGGTGGATGGGAGACTGAACATAAGAACGGCTGTACCGGGTCAGACCAAAGGTCCATCTAGCCCAGTATCCTGTCTACCGACAGTGGCCAATGCCAGGTGCCCCAGAGGGAGTGGACCAACAGGCAATGATCAAGTGATCTCTCTCCTGCCATCCATCTCCATCCTCTGACAAACAGAGGCTAGGGACAGCATTCCTTACCCATCCTGGCTAATAGCCATTAATGGACTTAACCACTATGAATTTATCCAGTTCTCTTTTAAACGCTGTTATAGTCCTTCACAACCTCCTCAGGTAAGGAGTTCTGCAAGTTGACTGTTCACTGCGTGAAGAAGAACTTCCTTGTTTTAAACCTGCTGCCTATTAATTTAAACCTGCTGCCTAGACCCTAACTGCAATGGATCAGGGTCAGATCACAAGAAAATGAACTCTGCACTGCCCAAACTGCAGTCTGTCTTACAATGAATTCCAGATATTAAAAAAAAAAACTTGCAAAACTATATGCCATATAAAGCCAATTATTATAAATAATTCCACTACCTACCACTTTGTTTTCATAGTGTAATGAACACCAAATTATTAAAGCATTCAATAGTTGGCACAAACTAGGAAAAGATGATTCTATAAAGTAGGGTGACCAGACAGCAAATGTGAAAAATCGGGACAGGAGGTGCGGGGTAATAGGAGCCTATATAAGAAAAAGACCCCAAAATTGGGACTGTCCCTATAAAATGTTCATCTATAAACATTAATTTTATATAGGCATATTTCAAAATAAAGGTAACATTTAATTACGTCTCTTACAAATGTTTCTAACACATTCTATAACAATTTAGAAAGTACATTACAGTATCACTAAGAATTACTTTCCAATATTGTATTTTTAGTAACTTATCAAAATGTATCTTTCAAATTGTAGCTATATATGCTTATTCTCAACCCAAATGTGATTCCCCCCTCCCCCCCCCCGCATGTGGAAATATTGAATCAAAACCAGTCATTTTGATTTGTCTGGGCATGAGCAAAAAGAATGTGTCTTTCATACTTTAAGGCAATTTTCTGACATTCTTTTACACTCAGATCCGTTTTGTTTTAAACCTATATTCCTGCATAAGGAATGCTTTTGTTTTCAGAAGTGAGTCTGAAAATGTTCAACACATAAAAATGTATTTATTTTGCTAATGATCTAATGTTGGGATAATAGTAAGTTTGCATAAATTTTATTCCATCTTTATTAGCTGCCAAGAATGGTAGTTTCCTAGAGTTTAAAGCAAGAAGGGACCATTAGATCATCTAGTCTAACCTCCTGTAATCCCAGGTCATTAAATTTCACCCAGTTACCCTTGTATTGAGCCCAATAATTTATCTCAGTAAACCAGAAATTGCGTTTGGCTAAAGCATATATTCCAGAAAGGCATCCAATCTTGAGCTGAAGACCTCAAGAGCTAGAGAATCCACCACTCCCCTTGGTAGCTTGTTCCAGTGGGGTTAATCATCCTCACCGTTAAAAAAAATTGTGTCTAATTTGAATTTATTGGGCTTCAGCTTCCAGCCATTGGTTCTTGTTACACCTTTCTCTGCTAGATTATAGCCCTTTAATACCTAGTATTTTCTACCTGTAAAGGTGCTTACAGTCATGAAAGAGGGAAGAAAAGGTAGGGGTTAGTTAAACCTGGCAGTATTTATATATGAGGATCATTGAGCAAGCACATTTCTATAACTTCTAACTAGCTTGGACTTTTACTTCAGGGTATTCACTGCTCAGCACCATTTTCCTGCAACAATAACTCTGTCACTGGCACAGCTGTTCATAAAATGTTTAAAGCTAATAGTATTGCCAACTTGCACGACGACACTGCAGATTGTGAGTGCATCCTGTACCAAAGGAATTTTAGAAGTCACATTAAAATGCAATTGAACGTATAGCAGCTGCATACTTAAACAGATGTTTTTACTGGTCTGATTAGTCATAATCCTGTCAAATTTAAAAGCGGCAGAGGTTGGGGTCTGGTGTTTAGTCTGATGTGACCACATGATACTAAATCATGTTTTTTGCTTGTTACTTATGATTGCAGTGGCTGCTCTCAATCCTAAACTCTGTCTCCAGTGCACCACCCAAGCCCTTAGGGGAGTAAGAAACGAAGAGAGAATTACATACCAGTAACTTTGCTTCTCTGAAGATACCCTATTGTAAGGGTCTCAGAGTTCCTTAGCATGACCTGCCTTACCTCCAAAGGAAGTTTGACCCTTGAAAATAGCAGTAGCAGAGTAGAGCATGGGCTAGGTGCCTACTGGTGATCATGCAATATCCCTTATGGCTGTAAAAGTTGCCCTCCAGTATTCTAGTCTGTTCTTACAAAAGTAGAAAGAGAAGCCAATTCATGAAGATCAATGTAAAATTTAAAAGCATGCACAGTGTAGGATTATTGCTCCTTAGCTCAGGACTGACAGAACTCATTGTATAGCAACATTTCTACTGATCATAAGATAAGGTTTTGCAAACCCTACAAGCTTGGCACAGTATGATATAAAGGTTGTATTGCAATGAGTTTGGTGTGGCTGAGTGGTTAAGTTACGCATGAATTATGCAGGTACTTAAAATATACAATGAAATCAAAAAGATTAAGGTGTGGTCAGAATTAGCTCTAGTATTAATTTAAGATCTGGATCTAATTTGTCAAAAAAAAAATCTTAAATGTGTTAGTATAGTGAGAGTTGAAATACAATTTATTTTCTTAAATTATCCTGATCATATGTTAAGACAAATTCAGATAAATAGTTGAAGGCACATTTCACTTCCAGATAAATGGGTTGAATCCAAAGTAGATCATTAGTGACCACCAGAAATAATGGAAATTAGGTTTCTGTGCAGTGGTCATGTTAAATTAGATGGTCTTAGTTTGGGTTTTTTTGTTCCAGACATATCAACTATTGGCCTTGGGAATAATCTGCATTTACTAAGCAGACAAGTAAAGCAGTAAATGGGAAAAAAAGAATGAGTTACTCTTACCTCTACAGTTCGTCCCTTCAGGTCAGGAATGAGAATTCTTCTTCTAGAGAAAATTGCTCTGCTAATGTCTGCTGTACTTGCTCTATGGCTACCTTGTTTTCCAGTGCTTTCAGTCTAGCAACATTAATGGGAAATAAAGTCACTTAAATGTACTATCCACTATAGTGAAAGCTGGATTTATTCATATACTCTTGTTGACCTGGGCTCCCTTGTATTAAGGGTACAAATAAGAAGTTTAATTTTTAGTTTGAAAAGAACTTTTATTTATCTATATATTGACTGGCTGAAATAAGTTGCCTCAAAGTGGCCAGTCTATGATCAGGGTACACACTCTGTGATAAATGAAGCGGAGAGTAGCTCCCTTTTATGGACAGCCAGCCAGTTAGCTATAAAATCCCTCTTAATAGCTGTTCTCTACTTGCTTTACCTCTAAAAGGTTAAAAAAAAAAAAGCCCATATGTAAAAAGAAGGGAGTAGGCACCTGACCAAAAGAGCCAATGGGAGGGCTAGAACTTTTTAAAATTGGGAAAAAACTTCCCCTTTGTCTGCTGTTGTTGTTCTCTGGAGAGAGGAGATGCAGAGCAGGAATGGGGCTGAACTATGCTGTAGGAAGCTTTAAGCCAGGTATGAAAAAACATCAGATCATACTGTGACAGACCCAGACCAGTGGGGTACAGGAGTCTGGTAGTGGGCAAATATACTGGTCACTGGATGAATAGTTTTCTGTTCCCTCAGTGACCAGAGCAGGGGCTGCAGTAGAGTAATCAGGAACCTGCTAGAACCAGTTAAGGCAGGCAGGCTAATTAGGATACCTGGAGCAAATTAAGAAGCTGCTAGAATCAATTAAGGCAGGCTAATCAGGGCACCTGGGTTTTAAAAGCAGCTCACTTCAGTTTGTGGTGTGAGTGGGAGGAGCTGGGAGCAAGAGGTACAAGGAGCTGAGTGAGTGAGTGTGCTTGCTTGCTTGCTGCTGGAGGACTGAGGAGCACAAGTGTTATCAGACACCAGGAGGAAGGTCCTGTGGTGAGAATAAGGAAGGTGTTTGGAGGAGGCCATGGGGAAGTAGCCCAGGGAGTTGTAGCTGTCATGCAGCTGTTACAGGAGGCACTATAGACATCTGCAGTCCACAGGGCCCTGGGCTGGAACCTGGAGTAAAGGGCAGGCCTGGGTTCCCCCCAAACCTCCTATTTGACCTAGACTGTGGGTTCTTCCAGAGGGGAAGGTCTCTGGGCTATTCTCCAACCCACATGGTGAATCTCTGCAGCAAGAAAATCTGCCAATAAGTGCAGGACCCACCAAGATAGAGGAGGAACTTTGTCACAATACCTAGAGACTACTTATTTGAAACCTCCAAATATGTAAGTAGATCAGGGAATGTCTTGAAACATGTGATTAGATTTATCTTTTATTTTTCTTATTGGCTTGTGCTAACCCCCAAATGCTTTGGTTTTGTTTGAAACTTTTAAGATGAACCTCAAGAGAGCTAGCTTGATGCTTAATTTTAGTTTTTTTTTTAAGACCCAGCAAAAAGCCTAAGTTTCAGATGTGTTTTTTTTTCTTTTTGTTTTTAATAAAATTTACTTTTTTTTTTTTTTTTTTTAGAACAGGATTGGATTTTTGTGTCTTAAGAGGTTTGTATATAGGTTGTTTAATTAGCTGTGGGAAACAGCTAATTTCCTTTGTTTTTTTTTCAGCTCTTCCCTGGAGGAGTGTGTGTGTGTGTGTGTGTGTGTGTGTAAAAGGGCTTGAGGGTACCCCACAGGAAGAAATTCCCAAGTGCACCTTCCTGGGTTCCAAAAAGGGGGGTTTTGCACTTGGGTGGTGGCAGGATCTACCCATCCAAGGTCAGAGAAAAACTGTAATCTTGGGAGTTTAATACAAGCCTGGTGTGGCCAGTATTAACTTTTAGAATCCTTGCAGGCCCCCACCTTCTGCATTCGAAGTGCCAGAGTGGGGAATCAGCCTTGATAAACATACTCTAGTAGTTTGTACACTTGTATAGAATAGCATGCATTACGTTTTAAAAAGATTGTCATTGGAGCAGTATCTGTGTCAGTGCTGGCAGAAATGACTAGTTTGACCTTAACAGTACACTGCTTCAGGTTTCTTCAGTCTATGAAGTCCAGGCAGGTGAGCTCTGTATTGCTCCCATCCAACCTCATTAATCTGTGAAGTAGCATTATCAGAAGATTTTTTTTTTCTACCTCTGTCTACAAGAGATCTTGGAGTCTTCTGCCTGAAGGAATAAGATGAGCCCATATTTCTTTCCTAGGGATGCACAAATGTGTGAGGCAGAAAGTGGTGCACTGTAGGCTACTTACAGTGGTGCTCTTTGTGAGATGCATCTTTAACATAGCAATACAACAAACTCTACCTTGCTTTTCTAATTCAGAGTAGCTGCTGAAAACATGAAATGGCTGCTATTGATTATTGCATCCATTCATAACTTGTCAGTGTGAAGGGGGTATGCATCTGTTAGCCCAAAAAAAGGCTTCCTGGTTATGATTTCCTCCCCCAACACCCTGAAAACTGAGGTTTCCTGCCTTTGTCTGGAGAGTGACAAGTAGGACCCAAAGGAGTTCACAGAAAGGAAGCAGGACAGCTGCACCCAATTTCCAACAGCACTTGTAAAGAGGACAGTCTCCTAAAGGGGAGCTGCTGTTGTTCAGAGAGGTATTCTTCACTGATTGAAGGAGTACTCCACATGTACATAATCTTGTTTGCTTTATTGTCAGTTGTGACCTTGCTTGTAAATAATCAGTCTGAATTACTGAGAGACCTCCTGAAGAGGCTTCATTTTCTGTGGGCTTTCTAAAATAACCAGGCCTCTTTCCCAAAAGTGTGCAGTGGTTTGTTTGTTTTTCCTTGTGTGCCAAAAGGGTAACCTCCTTTTACTGGATGGATTGGGGGTTGGGGGGAGGGAAGAACTCTCCTATAGTCAGGATTCAACTGTGCAATTCTCATTAACTATGCATATATCATCTGAAAGTGACCCAGCTTGAAAGACCCCTAAATGGAATAATGGACAACAAATCAGATATGAATTTACCTTGTTATACAACAAGGGAAAATGACCCCAGGTAAATCTGCACTAGGAAAAATGTATTTTTTAGCATGTGTTAGTGACCAAGTGGTAAAGTAAAATGAGACAATTTGTAGTTTTAATGTGTGTTAGTGGGTCAGAGTAAACATTAGTAAGGAGCCTAAGGGTGCAGCTTGCAGTGTGGGCAGCTGAGAGGAGAAAAGAAAAGTCTCTTCACTTTTAGACTGAGCACATCTGATACACAATTTGACAGACACACATGCCATTTTCAGAGTAGAACTGCCCTTTAATGATTAGGGATATTAAGCAGTTTATATATAAGAGCATTTCCATTCACATTTAGAAAAAGCTCATGTTTGTGTTCACTAAGCAAGATGACCAGGGGAGGTCTAGGCCAGTCAAGAATATTTTCACATTAATCCACCCATATCTCTGTATTCAAATGAGAAGCAATTGCTGTTTGCGGCTATCATGTTGGTAATTTGGATGCCAGGTATCTTTAACTGGACAGGAAGCCACATATATAATTTGTAAGAGATTGGGGAGTGGGAACCAGGAGATCTTAGTTCTATTCCTGTTCTGTCACTGGCTTTGGTTAAGTCAGTTAACCTCACTGATTCTTTTTTCCATCTAAATAAAGATAGGATAATTCCTACCCCACATAGATGTTATGAATCTTAATTAGTGTTTGTAAAGTTCTTAGAGATCTTCAGATGCAAATCACTATAAAAGTATAACACATTACATCAAATGGCAAAATCTAATATTATCCACTATGCTCTTTGTTGGAGACCTTCCATTCATTTATAATTTAAATTTACAATGGTGCATATAAGACCTGATCCAATCACCGTGAAGTCAGCAGTCTATTTCAGTAGGAATTGGATTGGGCCCACAATGGTTTTCCACTCTAGAGAAGCTGTATGCTCTGCTCAGGTCTTCCCTTCAGCAGATTTCTGAATTTGCTGCAGAGATTGTGCTCTTTGAGAGAGAGAGAGAGAGAGAGGTTCACCGGCAGCTTTAATTTATCCATTAAAGGAAATAACTGTAAAAATGGAAATTAAAATCTCCCTTTAGCTTTAGAAAAACTGGGCTCAGATGTTCTGTAAGAATCAGCTTTTTTTTTTTTTTTTTTTTTAATTTTATTTAGTTCCCTAAAGCTTTCTCTTGGAACTGAGTCTGCTTACCAGACTTATGTATCAGCCATATTCTGAAGTTGCAACAAAATATTTTATCCTGATGTATTATCTCCAATAAAATGTATAGCACAAATATGAATAGTCTGTACTACAAGCTTTCTAATGGTTAAAATTGTTTAAAGTAAAGAACTAAAATGGCATCCAGCCCCTGCAGGTGAAGAATAAATATAGCTCCTTGCAGAACATATTTATTATAGATGATTAATTTGAATAGTCCATAATGACAGAATTCTGAATCTTTATTTTTGGTAAATTGTATAGTTGGCCTATTTAGAACTTGAACGTTCTTCTAGAGTGTATTAAACTGAGAAACTTAATTTGCTTCTAGTTAATCTTATTGAAATAGTTGTGGGGACAAGTTTAAGAATAGCAACAAAAATAGACTGGTTTAAAAATACTGTTTGAACTTGTGAATCCCTAATGCAAGTTTGATGCTTCATTTATAGTGAGCAGATTTCAAACAGAACAAGAAAATTCAGTCTTTTTAATACACCTCTACCATGATATAACGCTGTCCTCGGGAGCCAAAAAATCTTACTGCATTATAGGTGAAACCGTGTTTTATTGAACTTGCTTTGATCCACCAGAGTGCGCAGCCCCACCGCCCTGGAGCACTGCTTTACCGCATGATATCAAAATTGGTGTTATATTGAGGTAGCGGTGTATAGTGTTGATACAACTAACATAGCCGCTGAAATTCCTGGGGATTTTTTTCCTCTGCTTCTTGTAAAGTAGCAAAAAACCACCAGACAGAAGTCATGAAAGCTCTGCTTCATGAGATTCTTGCTTGGATACTATATCTAGATACTTCTTAAAGATGTGAACGCTGAATTCAGCATTAAATCAGAGCTTATGGGACAGGTTATACTCCTCTCCTTGTTCTTTCAGAATTAGATTGTGACTCAGTGTGATCCTTCAGCCCCTGACTGTTGCTGACAAAGTGATCTGTACTAGCTCAGTGCTGGCTCCAGTGTCCTGGCTAGTGTATTGGGGGACTGGAGGTTGTGCTAGGAGCTATGCTAGGTTCATAGATTATTATAAAGCCAGAATGGAGCACTGATCTCATCTGATCTCCTGTATAATACAGACCTTAGGACATCCATAAATTAAATTGTTTTAAGTAGAGCATATCTCTTAGAAAAAGATGACTGAGCCCTAAGTGTTCTAGTAAGAGAGAATGCTAAAATATCCCCTAAAACTAAGTTAGACTAATAGGGAACTACTTCTGAGGGCAATCTGTGCCAAAAAATAAGAAATTCTGCAAATTTTATTTGTCAAATAAATGTGGAGGCTCCAGCATGGTATTGAGGAGCACAGGCCACTGGCTGCACTGAGGTGGGAGATCCCTGTCCAGCTTCCCTCCCTCCCCCGGGAACACAGCCTCAGAGGTGAGGCTGCACCAAACCCTGACACAGTGCTAGGAGGGGCCCTGCCCCTTCATGCCAGGGGCACCAGGAGTGGACAGGTAGGCTCAGCAAGGCAAGATCCAAGTGTGGAGGGGCTTAGTGTGGAGGGATCCAGGAGTGGGTTCAGAGGGTTCTGTGTGGGACAATCTGGGTGCAGACAGCTCAGTGGGGGATCTGGATATGGAGGGGAAACTGGACACACAGGTGCTTGTTGGGGGGGTTCTGGGTGCAATGGTAATGGGACTCTGCAGGGTCCAGTGAAGGTGGTTGGGGCTCAGTGGGGGGGGGGGGGTCTGGGGGGTGATAGAGCTTGGCAGGGGGGTCTGGATGGTTTGTTGGGGTGATGCAGGTCCAGGGGGACTGGGGCTCATCAGGTGGGTTCTGGGTGTGTGGCTTGGTGGGAGGGTCTGGGTATGAAGGCTTCTGTATGTACAGGGGTTTGGTGGATGGGGGAGCAGCTCCCTATAAAGGGATCCCTCTGCCTGCAGCTGAGGAGCAATGGGTGCAGGAAGCAGGGGGAGGGGGGAAGGAGGGACTTTGCAGAGCTTCCTGTAGCCAGGGGAGAAATCTGGAGGTGGGTTTAACCCATCCCCTGGATGCCATGCAGGGAAGAGGAAGTCCCACCCTTATCAGCCCAGCCAGGACTAACAGCAGAGCCCAGCACAGGGTAGGAGCCACCCGCTGGGTCTTCCCTAGCTCTGCCTCCTGCCCCACAGTGATTTACCTCTCTGCCAGCTGCCCTGGGCAAGCGAAACATACTGCTGGGGAGGGTCGCATGACTGCTCTTGTGGCTTCCCTTTGCTTCCCCATCAGAAAGTCATTTTTCTGCTGGGAAGCAAAAATCTGCAGAGGACATTGTGACTGGTTCCCCGCTCCCCACTGCGGGGATGCCACCTGATGTATTGGGGTAACACTGAGCCCGCCTGTTCCAGCAGCCTGGGCTCCCTTGCCCTGCCCTGCCAAGCCAGGCCCTCAAGCCTCCTCTAGCGCGCACACACACAGGTAGGGACACACCCACCTGCAGAAAGACACAGACACTGAAATCAGTATTGCATGGGAAGGCTTTCACCTAAGGAATTGCCCAGCACTCAAGTGCACTCCCCTTCTGGAGAGTAAACCCGAAATTGTATTGTCTTGTGCTGCACCGACAACTGTACAGTGTAAGCTAATTGAAATTTGCCCTCTCCTTCACTGTGGACAGAGATATGCACAGCTTTTTGCCCCCCCGCCCCCCATTATGAATTACACAAACTGGTTTAAAAACAAAAAAGTTTATTAAGTACAAGAGGTAGATTTTAAGTAGGGTGACCAGATGTCCCGATTTTATAGGGACAGTCCTGATTTTTGGGTCTTTTTCTTATATAGGCTCCTATTACTCCCGTCCCGTCCCAATTTTTCACACTTGCTGTCTGGTCACCCTAATTTTAAGGGATAGCCAACAGATCAAAGCAGACTGAGCTTATTTACTAAGGTAATTTGCGGTTTTAACACACTAGATAGGTAGGATATAAATTAGCAAATTCTCACCCTGAGTGATAAACTGGCTGGCTGACTCCTAAGGCACACGTTGCCTTGACTTTCCCCGGTTTTCATATGCATGCTAATGAGCCTTCCAGCCTGGGACCATCACTTCCCACAGTTCAGTCCTTGCCCATCAGGAGTTTCCAGGTGTGTTGTTGCAGGGAGACGGAGGTCATCGTCCCCCCCGATGTCATTGTCCCCCTTTTATATCTTCTTCCCACTTGCTTGAAAGCTCTTTTGCTGTGAGCTGGGTCAAACAGTTCCCATTGTGTAGTGCTATCTCTGAGAGGTTTCTATTGTACACAGTTCCTGAGGTAATCCTTCTGCTTGTGTTCATTTCCTCAATAAGCCATTAACATGTTGTCCTTTTTACTGTTGTACCTGAAAGGCTGCTTGTGGGTGTCTTCAACCTCCTAACATATTTCAGTGTAACATACATACTGAAACTTCATATACAAAGATAACATGTACAATCCAGTGAGATATTAATGTCTAGCAGATCACAACTTTTAGAATGATACCTCACAAGAAATACTCTGTACAAAGCATATCCTAATTACATGGAAGTGGTGAATATTGGCATGTCAGAGTGTCACAGACCTAAATTCTGCACATGTGCAGTGGAGCAGAATTCCCCCAGGAGTATATGGAACCAATGAATGAACCTTATTCATTCACAGCTTTAGAGGCTGAAAAACACATGAGAATCTGATTGTGCAACTGTTTTTAAGCATTTTTTCTTCCCTTCTCTTTCTGCTGTAGAATCAGCAGGGTATTGGCCTCAGACTTTTCACACTAGTCAGTCATGTCTCCATATAACTCCAGAATAAAGAATAAGAGGCAATATTAGACACCACTAACTCTAATACCATGAAAGAGACATTTCAGTCACTTAAACATATACTTTTGTTAAGGTTACAACTTAATCCTATAATGTACACCCAAGGTTTCTTGTCATACATCTAGATTCCGATGTGTCCAAAGCAGGCCCCTAATCCAGCACACAGTTCAGCGGGAACTATTCATGCATAAAGTTAAGCATTTGCATAAGTGTTTGCAGGGTTGGGGTCCTGGTGACTGCCTCATTCATTCTTAATATACAAGCAATGTGACCAATTAATTCCCTGATCTTGGACACCAAACAACCTCTCCCTTTAAATCTCTCCGTGAAATCCTCCTTATTTTGGTTGGGCTTCGAGGGCTGAAACTCTTCAACCAGTTTATAAAAGTAATTAGAAAATAAGCTTTTCATCATCTTATATTAAATTATATGCTAAAAACAAATCATGCTACACACATTACATACACAAAAATATGTAACCAAAGAAGAATCATCAGATGGAAGAAGATCTCTCTCCCAACTCCTACTGCCAACCTAAGCATGAGGAACTGACCTCAGCTTCCCACTTTGTGATACACTATACTGCCACATACCACCCACCCTAATTATTTGTATTATTATAGTGCTCAGAAACCCTGTCCTGGGGTGCCATTGCTGCTGCACCTCATCTCCAAGCATGCACTGCCACTCCCAGTCAAGGACATTTATTCTTTTATAACAAAGGTTAAACAAACAGAACACAATCTTAAGTCAATACCTAGCCCCCAGGCTTCAGGGCCACCCCTCCCAGGGATCTCTACCACTCCAGCTCCTAGCAGCTTCCTACCCTCAGCCAGATCTGCTTACGGCTTGGAGCAGCAGCCACAGGCTTGCTTCCCTGATACTCTGGCTCCACCTTGTTCCAGGGACTCACCACAGGAGTTAGCGCTATTCTAGTATGGCCTTTGCTGCCCAGAGTTCAGCCTGTCTCAGTCTTTCATCCCCAGTTGCCTACTAGCAGCCCTTTATAGGCCCAGGGGTAGCCTGGACCTCTCTAATTAGCTGGATTAGGCTCACCTACTCCAGTCCAGGAGTGCTGGGCTCAGTCTATCCATAGAGACCAGCTACCCTGTCATAACCTCATTCATGGACCAAGCCCCATTGTGCTAGGCACTGTACAAAGAACAAAAAGACTGTTCTTGCCTCAGAGACTTTACATTCTCATCTTACGACTTAGGATGTCATCCCCCTGCTCAAGTACACATACTTGTGCTAGTTCTCATTGAGCTAGCACAACTATAAATACCAGTGCCACTGTGGTAGCACAGACAGTGGCAGTGGAGGCCTGGCTAGCCAGGCCAAGTACAAACCTGCCTGAAACCGGGGAGTTTCAGATGTACTTGGCACCTCTAAGCTGTGCCTCTGCTGCCACTTCCCATGCTACTATGGCTACACTGCTATTTATAGTTGTGTGTGAGCTCCATGTACGGAAGCAGGGGAATTACACTCCTAGTTCACAGTGTAGATATAGCCTAAGTATAAGACAAGAGACAGCAGATGGACAGAGGAGTATAAGGAAACAATAAAATAATATTGGTCAGCATGATAGGCAGTGGTCTCAGAACGCCAGCAGCCTACAGTGTGTTAATATAGCAAAAATGAAGACAATATGTCCCTGAAGAATTTTTCCACTGGCACAAACCAAGAGGAAGATGTATGAGTTGTAAACTAAGGTCCTAATTCTGCAGTGAACTCCATATAGATGCAGGGATCCACCTGCACACAGCTTAAATTACTATTGTGACTGTTAACAATTACTTTATATTACAAGCAACATCCTGTATTTCTTCTCTGTGGAAGAAGTTAAATCTACTCCACTTATCTATCTTCAACTGTATTCTCTCCTCTCTGCCTCAATTAAAAGTGTGCCTAAAAAGAGGTTGTCGTAGTTCTTAGCTAATCATAGTCTCCTTTTCTCACACTTCCATCCCAATTTGAAATTTCATTAGGGCTTTTTAGTTGTGAACTTATACATCTAATTTTAGTAACTTTTAATATATGATGGAGATTGATTTTCTAGATAGCAATATTTTTCCGATTTGCTGTATCCAGACTTTATCGGAGTAATTGTGTAAATAAAATCATAATTGTGTTGCTATATTGCAAATAAATAGCACAATACATTATATAACACCAATGAAAATGGAGATGCGTAAACAGGTTTATGTAAATCATTAGTCTTCCAATCCAGAACTGCATAGTTATAAAATTAAATGGTACATTTTTAGGGATGGCGAATATATGCAAGTACTACTCATAGGCAGTTTCAAAATGCAGATCTGGATCAAGATTCACTCAGACTTAGACGTATTTACATAAATTACAATTGTAGCCAAGTCAGAGAAATTAATCCCCATTCCTTCAATTAAAAAAGTTCTAAACTACTACCAAGAAATTTGCCAAAAAGAATGTGATTTTTAGCTTTAAATATGGGTAACTTGAAAGCTGTTTACACAAAAAGAATCTTGAATAAAGAACAGTTTCTAGTGTATATGTTTGCTGAAATGAAACTACACTCATTGCTGCTACAAAGCAGAACTTAAGCTTTTGCCTCCAACTTCCTTTCTTCTTTGAACGCTTGGGATTTATGTAACCTACTATATGTGCTCAGCCATTCTCCTCACATGCATGTGTGTTCATGCATAATATGTGCTACTAAAGATGAAGCCCCTGGCTCTACTTACTACAGCTGCTTTTAGGGATCCTCAATGCTAGTGAGCAGTCAACTTTTTTGGTGAAAAGGAAAAGGTGCCATTCATTTTATGAGCCTTCAGTGCAGCCCTATACTGTAAGAAGATATGATGGGGTGAATACACACCCCATTGCTTGGCAGTGAGGAGTGATGTCTACTCAATTTTTCCTATTCTAAGATCCCTCACAATCACTCCTCATTTACCATCCTCCCACTGCTCTCCTTTAATTCACCAGAAATGCTGCTTTTGTTTCCTCCTAAATACCTGATTCGGCTGCCACTTAAACCAATTTTATAACTTTGAAATTTCATTGACCTTAATGGAGCTACTTCTGATTTACCCCAAGTAATAGCAGGCTCGTGTCTTCAATGGGTTAACTTCACAATAATATCCCACAACTTTGCGCATGGATATGTGGAGAGGAAATGAGTGATTCAGAGACTTACTGTAGCATGACTGTCTGTTGCAAACTCACTTCCTGCGGCATACACACATTATTAAAGCTGGTCTGTAGCAAACTGAAGGCAGAAAGTCTGAATGCAGGCCCACAGTATAGGGGGTGGGAGAGGGATTTGATTTCAAGTTCATTGTAGTAGTGTTGGCCGAAGTTCGGCCCTCAGCGGGGCTGTGGGGTATCCCATCGCCTCGCTACAGTCCGCCATCCATCCGGGTCCAGCGGCAGTCTGGGACAACAGACACACAGTTAGGGCTCAGGTCCATAAGCAGGGGCTGAGCCAAGAGGTCGGAACCCAGGCCCTTAAGCAAGGGCTGAGGCAAAGTCTATAGCAGGCCAGGCCCTAGATCAGGGCGGGGCAGCAATTAAATAGGCAATCAGAAACCCAGGCCCTTGGGCAGGGGCTGAGTCAGTTTATAGCAGCCCAGGCCCTCGGTCAGGGCAGGGCGTCAAGTAGGTACCCAGGCCTTTAAGCAGGGTCTGGGTCAGTTTGTGGCAGCCCAGGCCCTAGGTCAGGGCGGGGCAGCAAGCCAATAGTCAAGCAGGTACCCAGCCTCTCTAGGCCAGGGGAAAATGGGGGAGTCTGCCACCCAAGGAGTGGGTGGCAGGGGGGACGCAGGCCTTCCCACTCCTCTGTGTCCCAGCCCGGGGCCCTAGCAGCGGCAGAAACTCACTGCTGTCGGTGGGGATCCTGGCCGCAACACACTGACATCGGCTCTGGCAGTGCAGCAGCCAGACTGGGGTCAGCTGCCCCCAGGCTACTTCCACACTCCCCCTCGTAGGGTACCTGGGCCATCTTAGTGTCATCGGTGCTCTCCACCAGCATTGGCTCCTCTGGATAGGTAGCGAAGGGCAGGCTCGTCTCCTCCTCGGGGTAGCTGGCACGGGGCAGGCTTGGCTGCTCTTCAGGGTAGCTGGCACAGGGCAGGCTTGGCCAGTCCTCCTCAGGGTAGCTGGCACAGGGCAGGCTCGGCTCCTCCTCGGGGTAACAGGCACGGGGCAGGCTTGGCCAATCCTCCTCAGGGTTCCGGGCGAGAGGTAGGCTCAACCGGCCCGGAGAGTCAGCAGGTCGGTCGTGGCCTGCGGCTGTTTCCCAAGCGGGAGCTTGGCCACGGACATCTGCTCTCTCCGCCAGCCT
Organism: Chrysemys picta bellii; assembly: GCF_011386835.1. Classification (NCBI taxonomy): domain Eukaryota; kingdom Metazoa; phylum Chordata; order Testudines; family Emydidae; genus Chrysemys; species Chrysemys picta. The sequence continues at coordinate 206,310,316 of NC_088792.1, forward strand.
GGGCTCCACTGAGCTCTGCAGGCGGGCTTTTATACTTCCGGGTCGGGGCCGTGACCTCGCAGGGGCAGGCGCCGGACCCGGTGGCTCGGCCCACGTTGGTATTAGCGGAGGTTCGGCCCTCAGCGGGGCTGTGGGGTATCCCACCGCCTCACTAGAGTCATGCAAGAAGACTCATGATGCTCGTGAGGGGGTGGAGCAGGTGCAGGGTGTGTGTGTGTGTGTGTGTGTGTGTGTGTGTGAAGGTGACTATATGCACACTGGGTTGACACCTTTCTGCAAATCTTAATCTGTTTTTATAATCCTAGTTTATAACTCAGTTTCTCTGAAAGCAGTTCCTATGTGTACTCTGAAGCCAGGAAACACCACAGAGCATGTGAGATCTTCCACACAAGAGGTTCTTGATTTTAAATAACAACCATTCCATTGATTTGTGGATAAAAAGCCGTGGAATCTATTTATAATACTATATTTTCCCAAAATTATTAATAGTTTTTCTTTCATGGAGAGCAGCTTTGATCCCAGCCAAGAGTACTTCAAAAGCTTAGCTGTTGGTGTGCAGTGCCAGTTTTCGGTGAAACTGGAACTCTAAGTTTGAGATTGGTGACTCTTTGGGTACGTTTGCACTGCAGTTGGAAACATGCTTCGCAGCTTGTGTAGAAAGACAGGCTAGGTCTGCTTGAGATAGTGTGCTAAAAATAGCAGTGTAGCAGGGATAGAACAACTGGCAGCTTGGCCAGCTGTCTGACTACAAACCCATCCAGACCCCCTGTGTCTATACTCAGGTGGCTAGCCTGAGCCACACTACTCAAATGGAGCTAGCATATGTCTGTCTATTTCAGATGGGAAGCACGGTCCTGCAGCAATGTAGATGTACCCTTAGAGTTTGAGGTTTTGTGAACCTCTCAAATTATTTTGGGGGGTGGGGTACAAAACTACTCACTCTGCAAACCATTTTCAATGTATTGCGTTTGCTGGAGTAAAAGTTAAGTTAAATGCAGTATCAGGAATTGAACAACTAGCTAAAGGGAAGCCTGTGCTATTTATTAGTGATAATATAACCACTCCCTGCTCTGCAAAAACTAAGTTTTTTGTTGTTTTTTTACTTAATAGTCAGATAACTTAGAAATTTCTATTACGCAGATAGAGGAACTATAGTGATGGGTGCCAGTATAAGAACCTAGATTAAAATGTATGGATACCAAATCATCCCTTCCTATTCTTTGATACCCAGATCAGGATCTTAGTAATTAAACAAGGCTAGTTTCTGGACACAATGCTGTTACCTTACTATAGTCCCTCTGCTGAAACATGCATTAGAGTTAGTTTTTTGGAAGTGGACCTGCTGCAAAACAAAACTCCTCAGTACCAGCCTATAACGTTGCGGTTCTGGCGAGACCCAACTGAGAGTGCCAATTCAGGACAAATCACTTAAAACAGGGCAGTTACAGCCCAAGGCTGGGGTTTTTCCACCTCTAAGGCAAACCAAGCCAGCCAGACAAAGAGGACTTTGGTCTCACCCCACTGGCTAACCACAAGTCACACAAGCAATTCCCTTAGACACTTCACTTTCCCAGTATCACCACCAGCACCACTCGTTATGGGGACAAATGGTTATGAAAACCAATACCCCATTAAAAGATAAAAAAAGGTTCTCCTGATCCCAAAGGATCAAGCCCCCGACTCAGGTCAATATACAAATCAGATCTTACCCACAAATCATGCTTTTGCCAATCCTTTAGAATCTAAAATCTAAAGGTTTATTCATAAAAGGAAAAAGATATAGATGAGAGCTAGAATTGGTTAAATGGAATCAATTACATACAGTAATGGCAAAGTTCTTGGTTCAGGCTTGTAGCAGTGATGAAATAAACTGCAGGTTCAAAATCAAGTCTCTGGAATACGTCCCCAGCTGGGATGGGTCATCAGTCCTTTGTTCTGAGCTTCAGTTTGTAGCAAAGTTCCTCCAGAGGTATGAAGCAGGATTTAAGACCAGATGGAGGAAAGACATCAGCCTTTTATAGGTTTCAGAGTAGCAGCTGTATTCGTCTGCATCCGTAAAAAGAACAGGAGTACTTGTGGCACCTTAGAGACTAACAAATTTATTAGAGCATAAGCTTATGCTCTAATAAATTTGTTAGTCTCTAAGGTGCCACAAGTACTCCTGTTCTTTTTACAGCCTTTTATAGTCTTTTCCAGGTGTAAGAACACCTCTTTGTCCTTACTGTGGAAAATTACAGCAAAATGGAGACTGGAGTCACATGGGCCAGCCCCTGCATACTTTGCTGAGTTGCAAGGCGTATTTGTCTTCTCTCAATGGGTCAATTGTATAGCTGATGGTCCTTAATGGGCCATCAAGCAGGCTAGGCAGAGCTAACACCAACTTGTCTGGGATGTCTCCCAGAAGCATAGCATAAGTTTGAAATACAGACAGGATAGAGCCAATATTCATAACTTCAACTACAAAATTGATACACACATATAGACAGCATAATCATAACCAGCAAACCATAACCTTGTCTTGGACACCTCATTTGACCCCCTTTATACAAGATTTGGTGCCACTATAGGACTTTGGTGGCAACCATGTTCTATATGGTCCCAGATTATGTCAATAATGTCACACAGCCACAGCCTTTTCCTGCCCTCAAAGCACCCTGCCTGGTGCCATGGACCAAGCTTTAAAAAGCACCACTCTAAGAATGTAGCCTTCCCCCCAGCCCCCCCACAAACACGTGGCAGGGGACAGGATTTTCCCTTTGTAAAATAATTAGATCAAACATTCATGCAAATACTCACACAGCAATAGCGTGTGGGGTTTTAGTCAATTGCTTACTGTTACACATTTCCAAACTTCATAGGCTGATCCATTATGTAATGTCAGCATAGTAAATCAGTGATTTACTGGACACTTTAAAAACACTAAACAACAAATTAATCACGTTGCATTATTCATGCTGCAGTCCGGAGTTCTGCAAAAATTCTATCATCACAGGCAAAAAAAAAAGTCACATTTTCATGGATTTGGGAAACATACCACACTTAATTGTTTGCCCATTGTTCATGGGGGTGGGGAGAACAAACTTCACAGGAAGAAAATTAATTCACATGTGGCTATTCATAGTGTGAAAAATGTCTGTGAAGCTCTGGTATTATTGTGGACAAGACCCTGATGCATCATCTTCAGAAATAAATTCAAGTTTAGATTTATATAATATAATCTAAATGCAGAAAATCAGAAAGAACTTGTGAAATAAACATGGAAGTACCCCTAGTTAAAGGGGGGAGGGGGAAGGAACAACATTCAACAGCATCATGCATGGTAACAGTATGTTTTGTTAGGAATAAAAACTGACTTGGTGGATGAAGCGAAGTTTTTTTGGACATACATCAAGCTTCTAGAAATTTATATGAGATTGCATAAACCCTACTTTAATACATATTGCTTTGTTTTCAATCTTATATTTATCCATTCTTCTTGATAAAATATCACCTTCAGGACACCAGCTGAAGTTGGATGACCTCTGACTGCCTTACAGGAGAACAAATTGGCTCTGTGATACATTAGTTCTTGGATAATAAAGAAATATTTTGCATTTTATTGTTAAATGACATTGAACTGCATCCAGAAAACACTTACTGTTTCAAATGCTTTGGAATGGAAGAAACTGAATAGAAGGGAGCGGATAGTGCCAAGAATTTAAGTGGTTCCATTGTGTCAATGTTTTCATCTAAAATCTGGCTTTCTAGGAGTTTGATTTAGCTTCTTTAACATGGGACCAAATGTTGTCAGCTCGGATACTAGGTATAAATTCTTTCAAAACTGTAAACCACATTCCTATTTTATATTTTGGCTAAAATCTATCTTAAAATATGGTAATTTAAAAATAAAATTACATTAAGTTAATCATTACATTTCAAAATGACCTTGCTAAAACTAAACAACATCTGTCCTTGCAAAGTATTAGAGTTCACAAATTCCCTCTTTCTCATAAGGTTAGTAGTTTGGGTGGTGTCGTGCTTTTGATTTGGACATATAACACCAAGACTTTGCATTGTTTTCCATCAGGTGCTATTTTGCTATTTACCCTGTCATAAGAATCTTAAATTTTATCTTGAAAGATTTGTAAAGTAAAGACTGGGAATTTCTCACAGCTCAGAATGCTTCACACAGAACTTAATCTTCAGTGGACTCTGATTTACCCTAGTTATTATGTAAAGAGCTCCTCTCATGTGGCTTCAGAACAGAAAGCCAATTACATATCCTGATACCAAGGCACAACATGGCCAATTAAGAATGAAATGAGCTCTCTCATTATGCAGAGTTTGCATTATGAGTAAGGCTACGTTTTAGTCACAGGTATTTTTAGTAAAAGTCATGGACAGGTCATGGCAGTAAACAAACATTCATAGCCCGTGACCTGTCCATGACTTGTACTATATACTCCTGACTACATCTTGGGGAGAGGGGTGGCCCGGGGGGGTGCTGCAGGTGCTGGGGATGGGAGGCACATGGCCCGGAACTTGCACTGGTACTTGAGGGGTGGGCATTGGTTGGGCTGGCAGGCTCCTTACCCAGCTCTGTGCCTCCCTGGAAGTGGCAACATTCCTAGGCAGAGGTGTGGCCATGCAGCTCTGTGCACCGCCTCCCTGAGCACTGGCTCCGCAGCTCCCATTGGCCAGGAACTGTGGCCAATGGGAGCTGCGAAGGCGGTGCCTGCAGGCAGAGGCAGCGTGCAAGATCCCCTGGTCACATCTTCCCCGAGGAGATGAGGGATGTTGCCGCTTCTGGGGAGCCCCCCAGAGCGCCGCCCAGAGCCCTCACCCCCTCCCGCACCCCAACCACCAGCGCTCCACCCAATCTCCTGCAGCTGCTGGGGGGGAGGGGCGGTGACCGCTGCAGAAGTCACGGAGGTCATGGAATCTGTGACTTCCGTGGCAAACTCGCAGCCTTATGAGCACTCTCAGACAGATTTTCAAAAGCATTTAGGCGCCTAAAGGTGCAGATAGGTGGCTAATGGGATTTTCAAAATCGCCTAGGGCCCCAATCCTCAAAAGGTATTTAGGCACCTAACTCCCATTGAAATCAAGTATCTGGGTCCAAGCATCTATCTCTTGCTGTTGAAAACCCCATCTGCATTTCTACATGGCTAAAAATATCTGGCCCTGTGTCCTTAACTCTGAAATTTCTTTCCTTGGATCAAGACAAATCCTTAACATGATACAATGTTTTTCCTGTTGAATGATTATTCCTGACTGTAGCCCATCTACATTTACTTCACTGCAAACTTTTGGCCAGCTTCTCTGCTCATGTAAATCCTTGTAGTTCCATTGACTTCAGTGGAGCTGCACCAAGTTTACACCAGTTGAGGATCCTGACCCTCTGTTGCTACATTACTCCAATTCTTCTCTTGATTGTAACACTGTTGAAACAAGAATCAATAAGACAACTTTTCTTAAGTAAGCAATATGCACCTCTAGTTGTTGTTGTTTTTTCAGTATCTGGGTAGTTCTTCAAGTGGTATTCCACTCAGATGTGTTCATGCCTGGTGCACTGAGAGCCAGAGACTTTCCCCCCACAGCATTACTTGTCGGGGCATGGCGCACACCCTGTTCCTCTCCATGAACTTTCCCAAGGGCATATAAGGGCAGGGCCCTCAGTCAGCAGCCACCGCTCTCCGGCCACCCTGCTCTGAAGGCAGCTGTGCAGAAATAAGAGTGGCATGGTATGGTATTCCCACCCTTACTACTGTGCTACTGCTGGTGCAGTGCTGCCTTCAGAGCCGGATGCCCGGCCAACAGCCGCTGCTCTCTGGCCACCCAGCTCCCAAGTCAGTGCAGAAGTAAGGGTGACAATACCATGACCTAAGTTCCTGTAAGCTGCGCAGCTGGGGGAGGGGTGGCCCAAACGCAGTCATGGCTGGACCTGCTGTGGCCGTGGCGCCTGGCCCCTGGCCACAACTCAGCCATGGACCTGCTGCTGCCAGGGCACCCCTCGCCTGGCTCGAACCCAGCCCCAGCCCAGACCTGCCACGGCCAGGGGAGGGGCGCCTATCCCACAGACCCAGCCCCAGAGCTGACACAGTGGGAGAGGCGCCTCTTCCCCCCCCAGCCCAGGTGCTGCTGTGGGGAGCGAGAGCTGGGGAGGGGAGTCCTCTCTCCCCACTGTAGCTCTGGAGCACCCTCCTGCACCCCAAACCCCTCATCCTTGGCCCCACCCCAGACCCCAGACCCCACACCCCCAGCCGGAGCCCTCACCCCCTGTACCCCAACCCTCTGCCCCGCCCCAGAGCCCCTCATCCCTGGCCCCACCCCAGAGCCCTCACCCCCAGCCAGAGCCTTCACAAGCCAACCCTCTGCCCCAGCCCTGAGCCCCCAACCACACTCTGAACCCCTCGGCCCCACCCCCGCCACATGAATTTTTTTTATATCCACCAATATGGAGGTGATGTGTGACACATCACCTCTATATTGGTGCACATAACAAAGTTCATTCCACACATGTGTGGGAAAAATTAGAGGGAACACATCCCTCATCTCACGCTGCTTCCCGCAGCCCCCATTGGCCTGGAGCGGCGAACCGCGGCCAGTTGGAACCGTGATCGGCCGAACCTGCCGACGTGGAAGGTAAACAAACCGGCCCGGCCCGCCAAAGGTTGCCGATCCCTGGTATAGGGTAAAAGCACACAAAAGACCAGATTTCACAGTGGGAGACCAGATTTCACAGGTCCGTGACACATTTTTCAGCTGTGAATTTGGTAGGGCCCTAACTATGAGGCCTGCCTCAGCACCAGGGCCTTCGTCAGATCATTTGGCCAGCAATCCTCAGGCATCCTCTACCTCTGCGGTAATTCTGGAAGACCCCTAGAAGGGAAAGGGGTTGTTCACCTTCTCCTGGGGTTCCCCATAAGAGGACCCATAAAATAGATCAGAGTCAATAGACCTTGAAAAGAAATTCATCATCCTTTTCATCCATAACAGGCACTAAGCGACATCAAGACCCAGGTACCCAGGGCCATCAACTTGTGTCTCCCCAGTAGTGAGGCAGGAGGATCCTGGTACTATAATATTGACTCCAGAACCATCCGAGAGACAGCCATTGAGTTTGGTACCTAGGAACACTGTGGCAGTGCCATCCCTTTCAGTAACCTTTTGCCCTGCAATCCTTTATGGCAGCAGCAGATCTGCTGTGTCTCTCTGTGCCTGCATCTCTGTTTACACAAGAGGTGAGTTCTACACTGGTACCCACAGTGATTCTATGTCCATCACATCCTTTGACTTTGGGGACCCACTTTACAAATGCTTATGGCCCCAGTACTGATGAAGAAACAGGCACTATCCATGGTCTTTGTGCCTGTGGGGCTGGTACAATTGCCCCCTCTATCCTCGGTGCCTGCTACACTTCTGACCTTGATATCTATTTGCTTACTTACTTGGTACCTAGTTGCTTTTTGGAGTGGGGACTAACTCCATCAGGCTCATCCGTACCAGCAGTATGCTCCTTCCTGGTTCTGGACCCATTCATACAGCCATCCCAGGACACCCTTACAGTAACTGATGGTACCTCCCCTTCATTGGTCAATACACAAATTGGGATATACAGTGGTCCCACTGAGGTGGGCTCCACCAATGCCCATGAACTACTCTGAGGCCTCATCAAAGTCTGAGTCGGAGTCCAGCTCTCATTCATCTCAGTCTCAATGAAAGGGGTCAGGCAAATCATCCAAGCATTAGGTAGGGGACAAAAATTGGTACCGAGAGCACAGCCACTCTTATAGCAAGGGCAGACCATCCTGGTCCAATATGTACTGGCCTACTGTGCTATAGCCCTTCCCACAATGGCCTTCAGGGGACGGATGGGGTGGACTCTCTACCTCAGGTCAGGACCTCAGCACTTGTCCAAGGATAGATTCCCTCTCCCGTCCAGTTGTGAGGCAGACCAATCTCCTGAGCCACCTTTGATGCGGATACAGAAGGATACCCATCCTCCTGAACCACTTCTTGTGGGTGAGCCCTTGCCAGATGATCAACCTTTACCTCAAGAGGCAACATTGGCCCCCGCAATTCTGGCTTTGCCCTCTCTGAATGACTCAGTGGTACTGACTTCCTCTTCTCCAGTCCCAGAGAATTTTAAATTCTACCAAGACTTACTTAGGAGAATGGCTATAGCCCTGGGCATTGAACCTGAACTGATATAGGAAAAATACCCACAAGTTATTGGACATCCTCCAAGCATTTACACTGGGAAAGGTAGTTCTCCTGATTAATGATGCCTTTCTGCATCTGGAAAAAACCTTGTGACTCACATCGGCATCTCTAACTTTGACAATGATGTCCCTTCTCAGGGGTTCTTGTGTTTTTACTCCCACCCAGCATTGAACTCCCTAGTTGTCACAGTTGTTAATAAGAGATCGCTGCAGGGGAAATTGCAATTGCCCCCCTCTCCTCCTGCCCAAATAAAGAGTGTAAGAGACTAGATGCATTAGGAGGAGAGATTTATACTACTGCCTCCCTCCAGATGAGAATAGTAAACCAGCAAGCCCTCCTGGTGAAACATGATTTTCTAATTAGCAGGTGATGTCAAAGTTCCTGGACAAATTGCTGGACAATACAAAGGAAGAGTTCAGGGCCATCTTAATGATGGCAAAGACTTCACTCTAGTCTGCCCTAGACATTTCAGATGCTTCCTCCAGGGCTATGGCCTCTGCAATTATAATGAGAAAGGTTATGTAAATCCTGGATAGTGCTGGACATTCAGCAGTCTATTGAGGGCTTCCATTTTGACTGTCAATATTTGTTTTCAGACAACACAAATGAGGTGTTGCACTCTTAAGACTCACACATTCTGGGGGTGGGAGGCAGTGTGTGTCCTACACCTGGCCACCAAGAAACGCCAATATAAGCCTCCTCAATAATATTCTCAATGATATCAGAGGCAACCCTTTTATCCCCCAGGGCATTATGGCTCTCCTAGGAAGAGACAGACGCCTCAGAAGAGGAGAACATCCAGTTCCAGTCTAACCAATCGTATTGCCCTCAACCTGCTGTAGGGAAACAACTTTTTTCATGAATTCTTCAAGACCAGCAATGCAACCACCAGTGATCTACCCATCCCTTCTCCCTGCCCCCAACCACCCATTTGGAACAGATTTTCCTCACTTCGGAGACCATAATCTTGGACAAGTGGATCCTAAGTACTAAGGGACTGGGATATTTGATCCAGTTCTTATTCACCCCCCTTCCCCAATCCCCTTTCAGGGACCAATTTCACAAGTCTGTGCTCCTTCAAGAAGTTCAGTCTCCACTCACTGTAAGGGCTATAGAGAAAGTTTCCCTGCAGTTTAAAGGACAGGGCTTCTATTCCCATTATTTCCTTATTGCCAAGTCCAAAAGAGGACTGAGACCTATTTTGGACCTTAAGATTCTCAACAAGTTCCTCAAGCAACTGAGATACCACATGTTTACCCTTGCTTTTATACTCCCCTCTCTAGATAGCAACAGTTGGTTTGCTGCTTTTGATCTTTGAAATACATATTTTCTCTGTGGTGGTCTTACCCAATCACTGGAAATTCCTCAGCTTTCTGGTGAGGGGTGGGGGGAACCGCCATTGCCAGGACATGGTAATTCCATTTTGCCTGTCTTCGGTTTCTCGTGTATTCACCACATGTTCGGTGGTAGTGGCGGCCTTCTTAAGGAAGAATGGTATGCACATCTTCCCTTACCTGGATGATTGGCTGGTACAAGGTTCTTCACAGGATCAGGTTTGGGGCCACATCAGGTTAATCATCTGCTTTTTCAGTCATCTAGGACTCCTTCTGAACAAGGAAAACTCTATATTTATTCCAACTCAGAGGCTCAAGTTCATTGGAACCCTACTGAATTCTATGAATTTGACTACTTTTCTTCCTCACAGGTTTTAAATGATTCATGACTTGTGCAAGTCCCTCAGAACTCATCTGTCGACCACAGCTCAGACTTGCCTGAGATTGCTTGGCCACATAGCCTCATGGTTGAAGTCTGTCTATCACCCAGACACAACCTGAACAGGTCGGTGTCATAGGCTGGGATGTAGGTGGTCAGACCAGTGGTGGTCAGGCCTAATGATTGCTGCAAGAGTCAGGAGCCAGGAATCAGAGGTGTGGGTCAGAGCCAGAGGTCAAACCAAGGGTCAGAGCTGGAGTCAGGAATCAAGCCAAGGGTCAGAGCCAAAGTCAATAGGCAGGGCAGAGAAGTAGGGATCTGGAACAAGGCAGGTACCAGGGGAATAGGACAGGAAGGCAGAAATCAGGAATAAGGTAGGGCTCAGGAGTGAAGTGAGAGAATCCAACATAGCAGTCAGCCATGGATTTACCTAGTTGCTCAGACTACTTCCTGTGCCGCCTTCTGGCTTAAATAATGTGTTCTTCTGGCTTAAAAAGCTCCCGCCTGCGTTAATATGTTCCCTGGAGTGGTGAATGACCCCAGACAATGCATGTGTAGGCATTCCCTTTTCTCACCCAACCTCAGATGTGACAACTGTAATCAATACCTCTCTAATAGGCTGGGGTGCTCACAAACTCAAGTGCTTTGGTTGGAGGAAGAGTCCAATCTGCATATCAGATTGTCCTTGGGCTCTGAGTTATTCGCAGAGCATCTTGAGTCTGCCTTTCTCATATCAGGGGGCTTGTTGGGCCAAACTTGGACCAACAATACTTTTGCATTGTACTATCTGAACAAGAGGGGGTAGGGCTTGCTCCACTCAGCTTTGTTAAGAAGACGTGAGCTTTTGGGAGTTTTGCAACACAGAGGACATCACTCCTGTAGTGGCATATTTACCTGACATTCAGAATCAGTTGGCTGATTTCCTCCACAGACGATTCTCCCACAACTACAAGTAGTCTCTCAAGAACAGCATGCTGAAGTCCATCTTCTGAACATGGGGTGTTCCCTTAGTCAATCTGTTCACTGCAAAAGACAATAGGAAGAATCATCCATTTTGTTCTCAAGTGGGCCACAGTCCAGACTTTCTCACCGACGCCTTCTTGTTGGTATGGAAACTGGATCTAATGTATGCTTTTCCCTGATCCTCCAGTCATTCACAAAGAAACAAGTCAGGTTAATCCTCATAGACTTGGCATGGCTCAGGCCATGCTGATTCTCAGACTTCGGTCTCTCCATTTAATTTCCTCACCCTCGGCCTCTCCTCCAGGACCTAGTGTCACAGCAGTACGATCACAAACTGCATCCAGACCTCAAGAGCCTTCACCTCACTGCATGGCTTGTGAGTGACTAGACAAAGAGGAGAAGTCATGTTCCTTGGCAGTTCAAGAGGTCCTGCTTAACAGTAGAAAGCAGTCAACAAGGACAACTTACATGGCTAAGTAGAAAAGGTCTTCCATATGGCCCCCTAGTTATGAGCTACAACCTTCAGAGGCAAGGATCCAGAACATCTTAGAGTACCATCTTAATTTGAAATCTTCAGCCCTTTCCATGAGTTCCCTGAGAGTTCACCTTGCAGCAATCTTAGCTATCTATCCCCCTGTCCCAGGGGCTTGGTATTCTCCAGGTTGCCAGGACTAGATTTCACAAGGTGCCTTTTTCCACCTATTAGGAATGTGATGCTGACCTGGAACCTTAACTTTGTGTTGGCAGCTCTTAGGAGCCTGCTTTTGAGTATTTGCTTACTTTTGGCCCAAACAGAAGACCATATTCCTCATAGCCATTACATCAGCCAAATGAGTATCTGAACTGCAAGCTTTGACAATGAGCCATGCTTACACAATATTTTTCAAGGACAAGATAGTCTTGAGGCCACATCCAAAGTTTTTAACCAAAGTCATGTCCGTTTTTTATTTAAATCAGACATTAGAACTTCTGGTTTTCTTTCCTAAGCCACATTCTAATAATGATGAGGAATTTCCAAATATCTTAGATGTTAGGTGAGTGTTTGCCTTCTAATTGGACAGGACCAAAACTTTCAGACAATCACCTTGTCTTTTTGTGTCCTCTCCAGATTGTATGAAAGGGCAAGTAGTCTCAATGCAGATGATTTCAAGATAGATCACCTCCTGGATCATGACAGCATATTGGATAGCTGACACTCCTTCTCCAAACTCTCAGCCCATTCTACAGGGGCTCCACCTTCATCAGTTGATTTCCTAAGAGCTGTTCCTATATTGGACATTTGTAGGACTACCATGTGGTCCTCACTATACACATTCATGCATCACTATGCTGTCATAACTGCATCAGGACCAGATGAAAATTTTGGCAAATTAATATTATAGTCATTGTTTAACTAGACTCCAAGCGTGTACTGGGGGGGAGTCACCTGAGTGGAATGAACATCTGCAAACATTCGAAGAAAAAATAATTACTTGCCCGTTCTGTAACTGTTGTTCTTTTTAGATGTGGGTGCAGATGTGTATTCCATGACCCACCCTCCATCCCCTGTTCCCTGGAGGGGGGATTAGGGTAGCAGCACCCTTACATAGACTCAGAAGGGGCCACGAGGAGACCCAGGGTGTATACACTGTCCCGACAGTGACAGGTACTGCTGCAGGGGAAAAAAGTCTCCAACTCTTGGTGCACTGGGCACAAACACACCTGAGTGGAATACTCATCTGCACCCTCATGAGCAGCACTTACAGAACAGGTAAGTAACTTTTTTATGCAAATATATTTGCAGGTATAGAGTGTTACAGATTAATCAATTTACACCTTAAAATAATTCAGATTCTGAAGCCAATGGAAATTTTGACACAGATGTCAGCAGGACTTGGGTTTGGTGCTTTTTTTTTATTATTATTATTAAAGGTAAACAAACTGTTAGAAGCATAGTCTTTCTTTATATAGCAGTAAAGGAGAAAGTGTCAGATATGCTAAGTCTATATCCTCATCCAAGAGCATAGCCCAAGTAAATTGTTGCCCAGGAGGGTTGGTGGAAGGCTTCTCTCCTCTCAACCTACCAAGTAAACAGGTAGCCATTCCATATCTGAGTAGCGCTTCTATCTGACCCACACCCCCTCCTCCATTCAGGTGGTGGATCTATGCAGGAACAAGCCATCCCTCTTCATTCTTGCCGAAGGCTGTGTTGACTCTGATAATGTTGTAGACAGATCCACCTTTCTAGATCACCTCCTGTTATAGCAGGTGTCTTATTTAATCTTTACCTTTACAATTTGCTAACAGAATTTTTCTGTATTACATTTAATGTATTTTAAGTAGCAAAAATACTTAAATTCCTTTTTTACAAACTTTTTTTTGGTAGGTGAGAAATCTGGAAATGAACAAGAAGAAGTTGCGCTGCAGAATGCCAGCAAACAGATTGTGCAAACTGCTATCCTGCAGGCCGTTCAGCAAGTCTCTCAGGAGAGCCAACAAAAGGAGAAGAGAGTAAACAGCAGTGTGAGTCTGCAGTTAGAAAGAGGGGAATTAACCAAGAAGCATGAAAAGAAGTAAAAGAGTGAACTACTTGTTTTGGTCCTCCAGTTGGCAGTATCTCCAGCTTTCCTCTTAGTATCAGCTGTGTTGCCAGTGCAATGTTACTACTGTAAAGCAAACCAAAGTATAATCAGCACCTAGACATAGAGTAAAGCTGCAATAGTCCTCAATTGAGAAATATTAAGTGCATTAGGTGACTAACTTCATATTTATGCAGTGCCTCTTAAACATAATGAACAAAAATACTATAGCTATAAAATAGTTTCAAGCACAATCTCTTCTTAAGGGATGGTTTTATATGCAAAAGCTTATTGCTAGTGCACTTCTGTATGAATCTTATGTGCATCATTTGTGTCTGTTCAATTGGCAGATATCTCCACTGAGTTACAGATTTTACTAGGGATTGGCTATGTCAATGAAACAATATATTGTAGCGTGTAGGAGATGCGCTTTCAGGCTCCTTGAACACGAGTTTGTGTTTTATTTGGATAGAATGTGGGATGTACAAAATAGCAGCTGTAAAATGGATTTGGAAAGTTTCATGCACAAATCTCTTTTCATTCTTTTACAGTCTCTTTACAAAGTACATTATCTATGACTATATAGTTCACTCCTTATGCTGCAGATGATGTAAATGTCCAGTACATTTCTAATCTTTTGCACAAAAATCATTTGTGAGCCTCAAAGATTCCTTTAATTTTGCCAATAATAAAAGAAAAGAACCCAGGGTATCATACTGCTGCCTAATTCTTCCTCCAGTTCTGCAAATTCATGTATGCTTAGATTTATAATAACTAATAGGATTAAAATAGCTAAAATATGTAAAGCTTTTGAATTTATGAAAATTCAGGAGGTTGAAAATACACTCTGAATTAATTTTGGGATAGAAGACATTTGTTTCCCAATTGCTGGGTCTAAAATTACTTCAACTATTTGCAATTCTAATATAGATTGACATTATATACATGTACACTAAAGTAACACTTAAAAATGCCCTTAAATGCTAATAATAGAAGGTGCATGATGTCTACATGAAAGCCAAACTAATTCAATGTGAACTTTTTCACTTTATGTTCAGCTGTTGAATTGTAGGTTACATTCTGATACCAGTGGAGTGAAGATCCATGTACACCAGGCAAGAAAAGATCATTTCTTGCCTTTGCCTCAAATTAATTTCTGTAATACTGGCCACAATGAGCACAAGCTGTAGCACATCTAGAAATATTTCACTAGGGGAAAGCAGATGCAGCATCAGGAGTCTGTGAAGAGGGAGACAAACTTTCCTAAATGTATTTGCTTCTCAATGAGACATTTCTCAGAGTATTCTTTTGGTTTGTAGATTAATTGGCTATTACTTGGTGCATCCTATTGCTAGTACTAAACTACCGCCAGTGCTAAACTTCAGGGTTCTTTCTCATGGGCTGAGGTTTAACTCTGTAATAACTACCCATCCTCTAATGTTCTGCTTTGTTCTATTAGCTCCCATTGATCAATGCTGATTTACACCAGATAATGATCTGGCCCAGTCCAAATCCAAATAATAAAACCAGTTTTTCTTAACCCTTAAATGATGGAAAGCTGAACTGCAATGAAACATCCTCCGTTTACTCACATAGTTCTTAGTTTTAGTGAAATTCATTAAATAAATCAAGGACAGACAAAAACTAAGAGAAGGAAGAAGCTGTTGTGTTGTTGTCTTTTATGGTCCTATGACAGATGGCTGATAGGAGGTATCAACCTTGAGCGGAGAGATGGCTCCTGTCTAAACAACCAGCATATTGCTAGTTTCTCTGGAGGTCTAGAAAAGCAGATCAAGAGCAAGGTCCAATTCTGAGTCTGGCGGGCAGGAAAGGTCAATTTAGAATATGATGTTAGTTTGGAGTGACTCCATAGTTGGAGACTGAGGATGCTTTTCAGCCACTGAAATTCTCACTTGGAGAGCAAAGGAAAGGATCCCTTTATGGATATTCTTTCCGTTCACAGAAAACATCCCAGATTATCCTTTTCCTTCCCAAAGTTGCTTCTAAATTGTCTTTTTAACCCAAACAATCTTTGCTTAAATACATAAAAACCTTCAGTGCAGTTTCAAAACTAAAGTGCAGTGTGTGTCATGTTCCTCCTTAGCTTAGTGGCAATATGGCCTCCCTGAATTCTAGATCACATTTCATTAAGTTCAGTGCCTTAGCTATTCTTAACACTCTTTTCCACAGGTAAGTCATGTTCACCAATTCCATTGTCATGACAGAAGTCTGAGTTCTGGGGAAAAGGGAAAATAGTTCATTCTTTGATCTAGCTGCTTAATTTTCAGATTGAAACTATTCAGGCCTAATCACACTAGATCGAAACTACAGATGGGGCATGGAGGAAGCATTGAAAACAATAGTTATCTAAATAGTATAAGGTATCAGAGGGGTAGCCGTGTTAGTCTGAATCTGTAAAAAGCAACAGAGGGTCCTGTGGCACCTTTGAGACTAACAGAAGTATTGGGGCATAAGCTTTCGTGGGTAAGAACCTCACTTCTTCAGATGCTTCTTCTTCTTGCATCTGAAGAAGTGAGGTTCTTACCCACGAAAGCTTATGCTCCCAATACTTCTGTTAGTCTCAAAGGTGCCACAGGACCCTCTGTTGCTAAATAGTATAGTTTCTCTCAGAAGTACAGTGTGGGTCTCGTATCCATAGTGTGTATCTGTAATACATATTGTACACTTAGTCTCTTCGGTTGACAATGGGAGTTCCCATATATGGGTTGCACCCAGAATATGTAGCTATGATCTGCCCTGTGTGTAAGTGAGCGGCAATGTAGCTCACGGAAGAAAATTTTACCCTAGCTTATTGCATACTCAGTATGGTAAAGAAGCATAATCTGCTGCTTGGTATTTGGTAGAAAGAGTATGGTTTTGGAGAAAAATAACTGACTAGAAATTATTTCAGATAAAATGGAGGCCTTTTTACCAATACTCAAAAATGGCAGGTGGTGCACATCTCTAATGGGTGGGTGTATATCAACAGCAGAAGAAAAGCAACCTTCACTAGATGCTCTTCATAGTGCACAGATAGCAGAACATGGGAGAAGATGAATGCAGTGTTCAACCCAAACACTCATCTTTTAACAGAGTTTGAGACAATCAAAATATTTAAAGTAAGATATAGAATAATATTGCACACCACTTGCAGAAGAAATAAAAGGAGATATGAATAGATAGAAGTACTCATGCTCAGCCAAAAACAAAAATGCTAAGTAAGATTGGGTTCTTCTGTGACTATCCCCAGCCATGCCTACTGACATCCTTCGTGCTAGGTTAACTTCTATAACTTATTTCCAGGTAACTGAGCTACACTATATTTGTGATCAAACATTTCCTCTGAAGATTTTGGGAAAAATGGAAGCAAAGTGTTGTGTCTAATTGCCTGTGCAATGTATGTCCATACTTTTCATCTATTATTTGGAAAGACACTTGTTTTAATTTTAGTGCATATACATTTTATTTATGACTTAAATTAACATTGTTGCTAGAGTTCGAACATCTTGTATATCTGTTGGTAATATCACAAAAAGAGCATTCAACATTTTAATTATAGTTACTGTTCACCATTGTGTCTAACTGATTTTGCACTATCATTCCAGCACCTGAGAATGGAAATTGTCAATAATAATAATAATAATAATAAACATACAAATCAGTTAAGTTCCATCAGTAAGAGGCACTTTTAATTGAAATATATAGATTGTCCTTTTTATATGTGACATGAAATACAAATGCTATTAAGTCACTAGGTTTATATTAACAGAAGAAGGAAAACAAATCTTGGATTCACTAGATAATCTCTCATAGTGTACAAATAGGAGATGATGGGGGAAGCTGAATGCAGCATTCAACTCAAACACAATAAGAATAAAGTTCGTCTGTGCAGGAGAGAGAACCTTCTCTGGGGCTGGTCCAAGCCTATAGCATGAACTCACCCAAAAATGACCATCACAAACTTCACTGCTTTTGACTTCCAGTGCAAGGTGCATTTCTTTCACCTTGTCTTATCAAAGTACATAGTGACGGATATATCTATTGAAAAACCAACAACAAAACCCTACCAAAACAAGGCACTTTATTGCATGTGCTTCTTCTGCTGGGTGTGGGGGAGGAAGAGGGAACAAACAACACAAAAAAGATCTTAGTTGCTGTGACCAGGGTCCCAGGGAGCCATGCTGAAGTTACTCAATTAAGGTAAACTGCAAAGAATGGGGCAGACAATCCCCAGAGCTGGTGAATATTCCAAAACTTAGATTTACCAGACCTGCACAAAACAGCTTCTAGAATACCTCACTGGTCACCCAGAAGCCAACAACACAATTCCCTTAAAGCAACCTAGCCTCAGGCCTCCACCAGACACCCAAGTCAAATATGATGAGGATTACTGAAAATCTTATTAACCATATAAGAAAGTTCTATCAATCCCAAAGGATCGGACACATTACCTTCCAGGTTAATGAATGTTCCAGATCTTACCCAATTCTTATTAACTAAACTAAGATTTATTAAAAAAGAAGAGAGAGAGGGAGAGAGTATTGGTTAAAAGATCAATATACATATAGACATGAGTACAGTTCTGAGATCAGATTCATAGTAGAGATGGTGAGCTTTGAAGTTGAAAAGAGTTCTTTTAGAATTAGTCCATAGGTTATATTCCAATGCCCATATTCAGGGTGATCCAGACAGGACTCTGGAGATCTCAGTCTTATGGTTTAAGCTTCCCCTGCATGAAGCATCGAGCAGATCCAAGATAACAGAATCCGGACCTAAGGGTTTTTTTTACAGTTTCAGGTCTTCTCTCAACAGCTCGGAGTCCTTAGGCGAACAATAGGCAATCATGGAGACTTTGAGGTAGACCTATTTCCTAAACATCACCAGTAATTAGCTACACAGATTAACGTAAGGCAATTTATCCATTGGGCAGTTTATCACAAACTTTAAAGAGACATATAGACAATGACATTATTTCACCCAAGATTCATCTAAATGTTAATATTCCCTTTTGATCTCTGAATCAATAGCTATAGTGACAGACAGGAACTGTCTATTTACATGGCTAACATCTAACAAGATACAAATAAACACATACCATTAGTATCACTAATTCTCTAACAATACAGGTTTGAACTTCAGAGTTCTAGCCTATCTAACATGGACTGGCCCTAATTACCATTCATATACTTTTCTAACATGTCTCTAAAGGTTGACACTGGGTCATTTATCCTGCAGATGCTTAACCCTTTCTAGTTATGCATCACACTTTGTTTAAGCTTCATTGCAATTATATAACAGTGGTAGCAACAATGATTTGCATGGTCATATTTTAATCAGATAATGCCACAGTCACCTTGGTTAATGTGTAAGCAAAAGCCTAATGGGAAGAAATTGTCTCAAGAAAAATTGTACTATGTTTTGCTTATTTTGTTTTATACTCCATTTTGCTAGTTTTGAATTAGTAAGAAGAAATTGTAGCCTTGAATTAGAAAGAAGAAATTGTTCTGAGTTTATTCTTTATTGATTGTGTTAATAATTGTTCTTAAAAGGATAGAAGTTTTATGGCTGTAATTGCCTTATTTACTGTTTGGTGTGAGTAAAAAATGTATGGTAATTAACTGAAAAAGGACAGCTGGGCCAGATGGTCAAGAAGGAAGTGGAGGAGCTGAGAAGCACAACTTTCACCCGGATGGCAGATTGACGACCCTAAAGCAAAGGCATACACCCCAAGGACAAGATAAAGAGTGGAGCCAGAGGGATGAAATAAGAAACAGCTGCGGATAACTCCCACTAACAGCCCAAATAATGCTGACTGGAGCAATCTTGAACTGCTCCGCTGTAACACAGCAAAGTCCAGAGACTTGTATGGGAACTTATTACTATGAAAAAAGAGTGTATTGCCATGGGAATTTGGGTTCATTCTGGAAGATGATGAGATACTACAGTGATGAGTGTGGTATAAAAACCTATATAGAATAGCTCTGTTAAAGGAATACTTTTAAGGAGACTGACCTAGTTGAATTGGAATAATTGGGGATAAAATAGCTACTTGAAAGGATATGGGACAGACCACTTTCCATTGGTTACCCACTCGGGACTCATGAGGGAAAACCCCTGGGCTTTGCACAGCCTCACTGATCTCCATGGGGCCCTACAAGAATGCAGGGGTCCACCTGTGCATAACAGCTTGCAGGATCATGTACTTAAGGGGTTAAGAAGTAAGCCTCTGGTAACATATTCTTCTTCACAGTAGTATGGGATTATCAAAAGCAGAGTTTTTACTCATTAATCAGATAGAGGTTCTATTTTGCTTACTTAAAAAAATGTAAGGGCATTATTCTCCTAGATCCTGCTTATTTTAGAATATTTCTCCTAGTGATTTATTTATGGGGGTTTGTGTATGCACCTGCTAGTCTTAAGCCTTAAGAAATACTAATTCACTCATTTTTGCTTATTTTATTGACTTGTATTTCGGTAGAATTATAGGGTGTGCTATGATGTTGTGGGGATTTTTTCCCCCATTCATCAAGAGTTTATTCAAGTCTAGCACCAGCAATAAATAATATTACAGAGGAAAGGAAGCATTTTTCAACTGTCTTTAGCAGGTGTTCTCTCAGAATACATTACACACTTCGGGACCTTCCAATTATTTGCATTTGTTTTGTAACTATAGCTAAGTTTAGAAATATGGTGGGAACGCATCCTGTTTGCATACCGGAAGAGGAACATTTAAATTTGGTGTGAACATTAACCTAAAAAGCCTCTGTCACATGGTGATGGGTGCTCAAAGGGGAGATAGATCCAGTCCTACCTGTGAATAATCAGTGTTGTGGTGCTAGGGAGCAGGTGATAGCTTGAGGAGCAGCTGGTTCTCATAAAAGCCAGAAAGAGCTCAGCTGAGGTAGAAAAGCTGTAAGAAGCAGCTAGGTTTCTCTAGTAGGTGTAGGAGAAAGAAACTGTTAGGTGATTGCCTAGGCATTTGGTTTGGGGAATAAGATCTATAGGGGGTATAGAGTTGGGAGAAAGGTACCTGGTATAGAAACCAGAGCCTGGATGATGATGTATTAAGGATGCCTCCACTGAATTACAGCACAGCCCTGGAACTAGGGGAAGTAGTTTGTGAGTCTAGGCTCGCTGGAGTGAGACCACAACCTGGCTGTTGATTATGGGGAAGCCTACCTGAATGGCAACACAGCTCCAGAAAGGAGCCCTGGAATCAAGGGGAAAATGTTTGTGAGTTTAGGGCTTACAGGGGGGCCTAGTGAAAAGACTGCCTAGAGAGGTCAGGGGCTAGAGAGGGACTGACAGAGTGACCTGGATTGAAGGGCACTGGGGGCAGCTGGAACCTGAAGCCTTGGAACAAGGATGAGTTGGAGCCCAAAAAGGAAGGGCTTGGGGCTGAAGGGGTAGAAGGTATTCTGTAAGAGCTTAATAAATGAGTCCCCCCCTCCCCCCCAAGAGTGGGAAATGGCATAGTACTCTGGTTTATGAATGAATTATTGGAAGAAGTAGGAGGGAATTGAGTGCAAGGGGATCTACCGTGACAGATGTACTCTGTGGCTACAGCCTCATGGTACGTGTGCCTGAGAAACAGCCTCTTTTTTCCAACTGTCACCACAGCAGTTGAGATCACCTGATGTAATTGAACTAATACTCACTAGACTTAAAAAATGGGAGTCTGGTGGCAGGATTTTGTTAGTTGAGGGACTTTAGCTCTGAAATGCCGTTCCCACACCCATACACAAAAGTCTGATGCTCAGTCCCCTAGGTTTTTTCCTGAATGGTGATTATATGGATTGGGTGTAGCTCAGTGGTGGATGAGAGGCTTCTAGCACTGAAACTGAGTGAGCTAATGTAGCTTATTTTTTTAGTATTGTTCAATAGTCCCAGACTACCTGATGGGAATTTTTTTTAATTATTATTTTAGTTTAAAAATCAGGGTTTTTTAAAGTCCAATTTGGATATGTTCAACTCGGATCTATGGGCCTATGCTACTACCTAAACAAAGTGACTTAAGGAGAAATCAAGAATGGTAGACTGTAAATTAATGTCTGTAACTTACAGATCTGTAGGTATTACAATATTCAAACATAAAAATATAGCTTCTGCTGTCTCACGTTGTCTCTGAAATAGACATGGGAATTTATTTTTCTTATCGAATGACCCTGTCACCTCCCACTTTTGCCAAAAACCCCTTTCATTAAAAATATCTTTAGGGTAAAGCAAGTATGTCATAACTAATATAAATTCTCTGTGAGAAATAATTCACTTCCCAGGTGAAGAGAAATTGCTTGTAACTGAGGCTAAGAAGTACAGAAAGGGCTCTTGTGAAGAGGCAGACTAAAAAATAACCCAGGATTGCAAAAACCAAAAAAACCCTGATGTAATCTAGCAATAGGCCACAGAAAGCCAAATGGCACCAACCAGCATAATAGGATCACTGAAAAGTCCTGATTACATTAAACAGGAAATATAAAAGCTATGGGTTGACTCTTGGAATCCTTATTCAGGCCAAACTTTCATCAAAGTCTGCAGGAGTTTTGAGAGAATAAGGACCGTAGGCTCTGGTTCAATACTTCTTTAAACAGAGCTTCACATTTCAGGACCAAGTCAAGCTTTCATTCATAGAGACAATTTTTGAAAACAATTGTCCAATTAACATTAATGTATTTTTCTAGCAAATGCGCATAATACTTTGTTTTTTGTGGCACAAGGATCATGAAAATACAATAAACTAGGGCATTCTAGAATTGTCATTCATTCATTAATAGTCCCAGGTCCAAATTGTGCTCTTGCTTCCATAAGTTTCAGAGAAGAAAACAGAATAATTGGTGCAACCTCATTCAAAGCAGCAGAAGTCTGAGTGAAGAGGGTCTTCTACATCCTACTTTCTCTTCCAGCTAGTGCATGTAGACTCTCCATTACCACTCTAGAGTGAGACACTACATGAGGATTAGATCAGGGCATGGATGAAGCTAGCTGTCTGAGACTCAATCCAGAGAAGACTGAGGTGATGTAAATTGGTTTGGAGAAAAAGCTGGAAGAGATGGCTGAGAGCATCACAATCTATCATTGATGAGGTTTGCTCTACATATGGTGGGGGAGGTACAAAATCTGGGAGGCTAGATGGATTGTCAGAGCAGGCAGCAGCTATGGCAACATCCATTTTTTCTGTTTGTACACAGCCAGAAGATTGCATTCGTTTCTTTTGGATGCAGACTTTGCAACTGTTATGCATGTCTTTGTCACCTCCAGATTATACTGCTGTGGTGTACTCAATGGGACTACATCTCTAGGGGCTATCTGAAATTGAAACAGTTGCAGAATTAAGAGGCTTGTTTGTTATATGATACATCTTGCTGGGAGCACATGACACTTCTGCTTTTGGATCTGTACCAGCTACCAGTTAAGTAGCTGGTAGACTTTAAAGGATTGGTTCTGGCCTTTAGACAGGGCTGGCTCCGGCTTTTTTGCCACCCAAAGCAGTGAAAAAAAAAAAGATAAAGCCGCAATCGGCAGCACTTTGGCGACAGCTCTATTGCGCTGCTTCATTCTTCGGCGGCAATTTGGCGGCTGGTCCTTCCCTCCAAGAGGGACCTGCCGCCGAAGACCCAGATGTGCCGCCCCTTTCCATTGGCCGCCCCAAGCACCTGCTTCCTGCGCTGGTGCCTGGAGCCGGCCCTGCCTTTAGAGCTCTAAGGCCTTGGCTACACTTACCGGCAAGTTCGACGGCTGGAAATCGAACTTCTGGGTTCGACTTATCGCGTCTAGTCTGGACGCGATAAGTCGAACCCGGAAGTGCTCGCCGTCGACTGCGGTACTCCAGCTCGCCGAGAGGAGTACCGCGGAGTCGACGGGGGAGCCTGCCTGCCGAGTGTGGACCAAGGTAAGTTTGAACTAATTCGAAATAAGGTACTTCGAACTTCAGCTACGTTATTCACGTAGCTGAAGTTGCGTACCTTAGTTCGAATTAGGGGGGGTAGTGTAGACCAAGCCTAAATGGCCTGGGGATTACTATCTGAGAGACCACAACTTTCCAGACCATACTGCCCTAGATGAGATCAGTGAGGGTGCCTGCATTAGCAAGTATGAGTGAGCAATAAACAAGATTCCTGTCTGATTGCACGTAGCTGCCTGCCAGTGAGCTGTGCTGTTCTCTCTCTCATCATCATCATCAATCATCATCATCTGATGAGTTGAAAGGATCATACTGCTGAAGGTGCCCTTCACAGTGTAATTATCTAGTAAAGAAGGCTGCTTCATTCCTTTATAGTTCTAAGAATAGTGATATTACTATGTAAAGCCAATCCTGCACAGAAAAGAACCTAAACGCTCTGTCTGTGCCTTGGTTGTGGATCTTGCTGGAGTTTGGTACATAAAGTTCTGCTGAGCCAGCTTTCCAGGGAAACCTTAGAATCAGCTCCTCGCTTATCGTGACTACTTTCCAGATTATCCTCTGTGCAAATTTCCCCTGTCTGCCCTTCCCCCAACATCACCTATGAAAATTAACAGAGAGTTGTAATTATTGTACACCAGGCTCTTAACACAGCCTTACCTGCACACGCACTGTGAGGGTCATGTATAAAACTATGACTGGGGAAAGAGTATTTCAGTAGTAATTCCAGTGACTCTTAGGGAGTGGAGGTTACTTCATATGCTATGAGCGTAATCCTGGCCTCACTGAAGTCACGCCGGTGACTTTTGTGGAGGCAGGGTTTCACTTAATGACTGTAGCCTTTATCTGGCCAGCAACTCTAGCTCTATTGATCTGTCAAGGATTGGGTTAATATCCACTTTGCCCTTTAACAAGTTAGCTAGTATTTGTGTTAATAGGAAAGCTTGCTTTACACATCCACCTGATGGAAGATTTGAATACCATTGTTATGTTTATTTTGTGTGGTGAAGAGTACAGTGTGCACCCAGGAAACGTGTTTACAGGCTCAGCATTTGGACCCTAGAGAAGGATGACAGGGCGTGCATATGAAGACTTTGGCTTGATTGCATATCGCTCCTGGATCTGTCTGACCTGGAAAAATGCTGTAGTTAGATATGCAGTAATACACAATTTTTAAGATATCATGATGTCTGTCTCCCCACGCCCCTCCCACATGAGGCTGTCTTGTGTTGCTGGAACCCTGAGGAGGGCCCCCTGAGGCTGCTGTCACCTGTTGCTGGAATCCTGCCAGGCCCCGCTGGCTGCCAGTTCCAGTCCCACAACCCCTGGGGCTAAAACAGAAAATGTCAGGGAGGTCTCTGGAAGTCATGGATTCCATGACTTCCATGACATAAAAGTAGCCTTACCTATGTGTAAAGTGTGTTTGGTTTAGAAGTTGCTCTGCAAAGTCTGTGCATTACTTGTGTCAACTGTTCCTGAAGGGTTAAAAACTAGAGTACCTGTGAGGGTGGTACACTCGGGAGGGTGTGTTTGAGGGACTGGGTTTTCTTGGGGGATTAGTGTTGTCCTGTGCCCCAGGGCAGCGGGGCTGCAGCAATTCATTTCCTAGAAATGGCATCAGACAGACCGAGCATGCCTAAAAGGCCAAAGTCAGCCATTGCAGATGGAACCTACTCAGACTAAGAGGAGCTTAAAAGCACTTGGATTCAAAGCAGAGATTCAAACATAAATACCTGGTGAGTACATCTCTACCTCGATATAACGCTGTCCTCGGGAGCCAAAAAATCTTACCGTGTTATAGATGAAACCCCGTTATATCGAACTTGCTTTGATCCACCAGAGTGCGCAGCCCCGCCCCCCCCAGAGCACTGCTTTACTGCGTTATATCCAAATTTGTGTTATATTGGGTAGCATTATATCAAGCTAGAGGTGTATCCATAAAAGGGAGCTAACCCCCCCACCCCCCACCTTATGGATACCCAGCCAGCCAGCCAGTTAGCTATAAAATCCCTCTTAGTAGCTGTTCTCTACTTGCTTTACCTGTAAAGGGTTAAAAAAGTCTACAGGTAAAGGAAGGGAGTGGACACCTGACCAAAAGAGCCAATGGGAAGGCTAGATTTTTTTTTTTTAATTGTGGGGGGGGGGAAACTTTCCCTTTGTGTCTGTTGTTCTTCTCTGGGGAAGAGGGCAGCAGTTATGCTATGAGAAGCTGAAGGCCAGGTATGAAAATCATCAGAATCAGCAACCTAGAAATTGCTTATTTGGCAACCCAGATATGTAAGTAGATCAGAAATGTCTAGAAAGATGTGATTAGGTTTATTGCTTTTATTTTGTAAGGCTAGTGGACTCCTCTGTGCTAACCCCAAATGCTTTTGTTTTGCTTGTAACCTTTAAGCTGCACCTCAAGAAGGTTATTCTTGATGTTTAATTTTTGTAAGTGGGATTTTTAAATCTAGTAAAAGCCTAAGATCCAGATATATTTTCTTTCTTTTTGTTTTTAATAAAATTTACCTTTTTATTTTTAGAACAGGATTTGGATTTTTGTGTCTTAAGTTTGTGCACATGGTTTTTTAATTATCTGGTTGCAACAGCCGATTTCTTTGTTTTCCTTTCTCAACTCTTCCCTGTGGGGCAGGGGGTGAAAGGGCTTGAGGGTATCCCACAGGAAGGAAATCCCAAGTGCACCTTCCTAGGTTCCCAGGGGTTTTGCATTTGGGTGGTGGCAGCTTATACCCAGCCAAGGTCAGAGAAAAACTGTAACCTTGGGAGTTTAATACAAGCCTGGAGTGACCAGTATTAATTTTGCAGGCCCCTACCTTCTGTACTCAAAGTGCCAGAGTGGGGAATCAGCCTTGACAGAAGCTCAGCGAGGACTGTGAACACCTTGCTTGCAGGAAGTAGATGGTTTGAGGATCAGACTAAGTTGTTCATTCAGTGTTGTCTGGTCATTTTTATTAAACCCCAAGGTATGTAAGGACAGTCAAATTTTTTTGTGAACACATTGCAATAGGTGAAATCTGCTGTCTCTGAAGGATAGTCAACCATATATGACATAACTGACTGCGATGGGGGTATACCAACCACACACTGGATCTGAGAGGGTTAAAACACAATATCAGGCCAAGGAAGCCCTGCCCCTCCAGATCTGCCAAGCATGCTCCGACTGGAGGAGTGGGTTAAAAGGAGTTCAGAAGCCCAAGCAAAGGGTGGTGTACTGGCTACAGGAGACTTCTCCAGGAAGCTAGACAGAAGGCTGAGCCTGAGAGGAGACCACACAGTGGGTAAGGCTCACAGGCAGAGCTGTCTCAACCACCACCTGTCACCCTTTGAGAACCAGCTGGTCCTGGAGGACCCTGCTCCATTTGACTCTTTTGTTATGTGATTGATGGTTTGGACTGTAGGGGCCAGGCCCCAAACTGAAGGGACATATAGATAGGAAGTAGCATCAGGCAGCAAACTTAGACTCGCTGCAGGGAGGACCCTGCCAATGTTGCTTCCCACAGGGGGCTGGGCTCTAGTAAAGAGGGAGGGATTGGGTCCCCCTACCATACCTCTTAAGGGCCAAGGCCCAGATGTGGTTGGAGAGCTGAAGATTCCCAGTTTAGGGAGAAGAACAGGCAACTCTACTGTCCTGACAGAGAGGCAAGGGACCAGAAGTCCTATATGCTATCCACTATGTCTGCTAGGCCACCCAGTCTTCTGAGTACCCTATCACACTGATTCACAAATCCCATGATGCCTTATGTGATTCAGTAACAGATTTAACTTGCCATTGTAGACGTACGTGGTAGAGTGTCAAGACTGTTTCCACAAACTGTAAAAGTTCATGGCATAAAGGTCTTATAGAATGTTCTCCTTGTAGATAGTTATACCTACCTGTTCTGCT
The DNA here is from genome assembly GCF_011386835.1 of Chrysemys picta bellii. Classification (NCBI taxonomy): domain Eukaryota; kingdom Metazoa; phylum Chordata; order Testudines; family Emydidae; genus Chrysemys; species Chrysemys picta. The sequence continues at coordinate 206,337,536 of NC_088792.1, forward strand.
GATTGAGCTTCTGCTGGTAGGGCTATTAAAATAATAAAGGTAGCTTTTCTTGTTTTGTGGCTAGAATAATTGTTTTCCTCCATGTAGAAATGAAGAATACCAAATTTTGATTGAAATTGCTAGGGAATTGAGGGAGGCAGAATGTATTTAATCTGAGTTTGGTACATTAGTAGGTCTAGTAATTGTTTTAGAAAAGCAAACATTTATTTGAGAACTGTAAAACTGAGTCTGTTTTGTTAATACATACTAAAAAACCTTGATTCACAAGAAGTGTACTTCAGAACTAAATGTCCTACCTACAATCTTGCTATCTGTCATCCACAATGACCGTAAAATCTCATCCAAGCAGCTTTTGATTTCACATACATCTTCATGAATACCTTCCAGATACAATACAATGTTGCATAGCTGTCACTTTCTATCAAGGGGACTAAAGGGTTACAATAAATTGTCTCTTTTTGGAGGCAAGTTGTACCTGTCTTTTTGCAAAAAATAATCTGCCTAGCCATCCGTGATGCAGTAGCCTGTATCAATCTAGACATACCAAAAAAGCCACTGGCACTGGCTGATGTGTAGAAATCTGACACGTTTAGGTTTTAAGTGTAGTAGAAGTATCTGACGTCACTGTTGGAAAGGCAACTGGCTGAGTACTGTCTCCAGTCCACTTCCCTTATGAAACCTACACTATGTCCATTTTTATTCCAGAAGATTTAATTAAACGGATTAATATTTTGAATAAGATGTAACTGTTTTTTCTACATGAAGAAAATCTTAGCCCAGCTCTTACTAATGTAGGATCTAGACAAAGTTAACAATGAAATCCTAGCCCCGCTGAAGTCACTGGCAAAATTCCCATTAACTTAAGTGGGGCCTGGATTTCACCCAATAAAACTTTTATCACTGACTTCAATGAAAGCACAAACAACCCCTTAACCTAATAAAGCTGCTGCCTGCACACAATGCAAATCCTACTCTGTCTTGGCAGCAGAGGTATGCAACAAAGCAAAATGAGCTCAGCTAAATCTAGGGGGCGCACATCTGTACCTTGCTAAATTTATGTGGCATGACTAAGGTCAGTAGTGAATGCTGTGTGCTTTTAAGATTTTAAATCAGTGTTTTAATGCCCAGTTTCAAACAAACTATATTGGAAAGGTTGGACATTTGTCTGTACTGAATATTTCTTAGCACCCGTATCCAAAAGTGACTCATTGGATACTCTGTGGAGCACTGTGTAGCTCTCTTGTGCTGAAGTAGAACAGAACCTTTAAAATAAATTGATTTTTAAAAGAATATTTTTCCTGTGCTCCCTAATAAGGAAATGGACTGTAACTTCAATGCAAATAGTTTTATTCCATTACCAAGAGATTTCCTGCTGCAACCACAGGCATTCAGGCTTCAATAAATTTCTAGATATGGTATAATATTTTGTTACAGAATATACACCACTGATTATTTCTGTGCCCGGAAATTCATATACTCAGAATACCAGAGACTAGGAATGAATATGCAAGGTCGTCCCTACCCATATGCAAAGTATGCAGGTGTGTAGGACATCAGGAAATGTGGGGCCTCTTCCCCATGGCCCCTGCCCCTCCTCCACCCCAGCCCTGCCCCCACACCCCTGAGGACTGCAGCGGGGATGGGCCTGCACTCACAGGTGGCAGTAAGTGGAGCGACCTGGCCCCAGCCTGCTCCACTCCCCTGGCTCCCAGCTGCGCTGCCAGTGAGTGCTGGGGGGAGGTTCCCCCCTGACCCCCAAGGCTCAGAGCCAGGGGAGCAGAGTGGAGCGGGCTGGGTCGCTCCGCTTCCCTTGCCCCATGAGTTTGGGGTCGGGCCTGCCCTGCACTCACCAGGCAGCAGGAAGTGGAGCGACCCGGCCCCGACCCGGTCCCAACCCGCTCCACCGGCTCGTGCTGGAGGGCAGTTTCCTGCCAGCCCTCCCTGCCCCCACAGGGGCGCTGTGTAGGGCACCAAAATGGCTAGGGATGGCCCTGTGAATATGAATGACTAAATGTCCAGAGTCTGTCTCCCTGTCTGTCCGTGTGTGTTCAGCACAGCACCTTCTCTATAGTATAATGTTTAGTCTAGTTTTCTAAGTTCCAAACAAAGCGGTGGAGTTTCAACCATTTCCCTTGGGAGGCTAACCAAAGCCAAACATAGCTCACTGTCAAGACGTTTTCTTGGTATTTATTTGGGACAATAAAGCCTCCTGTACAAATGGATGCCTGGGGTCTGAATGTTAGGGCCTGGCATGGGATTTATTAAGGAGAGAGTGAATGACTAGAGAGGCATGCAGGAGCCCAGTACACAAGCAAGACAAAGCCGTGCAGCTGGAGATGCAGGCTTGCAGAGAGAAGATCTAGCTGCTCACAACTGGGAATGCAACCAGGGATCCAAATGATCCCTTTTTTAACCTCTGTTAAAAGGACTCACTGGGGTTCCACACAGTAAACACATATCTAACATCCACTGGCAAACTGAAGGGAGCAATGGCTGATTTGTGTGAACTGCTCAAAAAATGATATTTCAATTAAACAAACCATGGTGTATTCACTTTTATTGTATTAATTTAATTCCTTTATTTACTGAAGACGAGTCTGTGATGCTGGTAAACTCTGACCAAGGCCATCAGCTTTAGCCAAGAACTGACAAACTCATAGCTGGAAAACAAACTAGCTCATATGTATGTTAGTTTTGTTCAAAATAGATATTAGTCTTACAAGAATGTATTTATTTATTGTTTAGAGTCTATGAAATGCTTGTATATTGCTGGGTCCATTAATCTCACTTGCAATGTCTGTATTCCATGCAGTAAGGAAATATGTAGTGTAGTTGTGCTGGTCCCAGGATATTACAGAGACAAGATGGGTGAGGTAATATCTTTTATTGGACCAACTTCTGTGAGAGAGACAAGCTTTTGAGCGAGCAAAGAAGAGCTTTTTATCACTCAAAAACTTGTCTCTCGCCAACAGAAGTTGGTCCATTAAAAGATATTACCTCCCCTACCTTGTCTTTCTAATAATGAAATATGTAAGTTTTGCTTTATAACTTTGAAAATGTTTGCTCTGAACTTGTGAATGCAAGCACAGGAATCATCCCACCCACCCAAGAGAATTACCAAAAATTAAGTTGGCCGATCTTAAAACAAAAAACTTTAATTGCCACAGCCACCTTGGAAGAAATACGTGCAGAAGGCCTCATTCCATTGGTTTGAATGCTGAAAGCGGTAACTAAAAATAGTGGACATGAAGATTTTTCATCTCTTTGCTGTTTGAACTCTTATAGGCCAACAATATCAAACTAAGGCAGAGATGCCCAGGGGTTACCCATAGGCTGCCTGAAAGACATTTTGAATTGACAGATTATCAAATTTCTGCCATCTTTAGGACTCGCAGATGGTAACTCATTTGTGTGTGTGTGTTTGCTTGCTTTAATCTTCAAATAACTCTCATTTATTTTTCCTAGTTATCAAAGGTTTAATTATGAAACCTTTAGATAGTTTATTACAGGACTGGCTATAGGCATTGTCTTTGGTGTACGGTCTAGGGCAGTGGTTCTCAAAGCTGGTCCACTGTTTGTTCAGGGAAAGCCCCTGGCGGACCAGTTTGTTTACCTTCTGCGTCCGCGGGTTTGGCCGATCGCGGCTCCCACTGGCCGCGGTTCGCCGCTCCAGGCCAATGGGGGCTATGGGAAGGGCGGCCAGCACATCCCTCGGCCTGCACTGCTTCCCACTCGCCCCATTGGCCTGGAGCGGCGAACCGCGGCCAGTGAGAAACAGGATTGGCCGAACCTCTGGATGCGGCAGGTAAACAGCCCGGCCCGCCAGGAGCTTTCCCTGAACAAGCGGCGAACCAGCTTTGAGAACCACTGGTCTAGGGTACCAATTGATCTGGGGTAAGTGACTGGTCTCTTGGGACTGGAAGCAACCTGAATATTTTGTGATTTTTTTGGTGTAAGTGACCAGTCATCATTAAGTGCAGCTTGCCTGGTTGGCAAGGTAGACTGGACAGTCTGAGTAGGCTGTCTGACTTCCAAAAGACAGTGATGTAGGAGTTCACATTTGTTACTGGCTTGGTCAAATCTAATTATAGAACATACCACCAGTTTGGGGTGTCTGCCCTGCTTTTGACATTCTGCCCTGAGGTTGGCACTCATGGTCATGAACCACTCCAGGCAGCATGACAGAGGCAACAGTCTATAAGGAGAATGTGAAGTGCTACTGATCATTGATTTGTGTAACAGTAGAATCTAAAGGACCCTACTGAGATTGGGGCCCTATTGTGCTAGGCAAAGCTGTAAAAAATGGTCCTGCCAAGACTTCACAACCTAAACAGATAAGACAGGTGGGTAAGAGGGGAGAACAGAGGTGAAGTGACTTGCACAAGGTCACACAACAGGCAGATAGCAGAGCCAGGAATGGAACAATCTGACTCCTACACCAGTGTCCTGGTGGCTACAGGACCATGCTGCTGCCCCAAGCGGCATGGGGGGGAAAAAAAAAAAAAAAAGCCGATCGGCGGCACTTCGGCAGCAGCTCAATCACGCCACTCCATTCTTTAGTGGCAGTTTGGCAGCGGGTCCTTCACTCCCTCTCTCCCTCTTTGACAGCGCTTCGGTGGCAGCTCAAAGAGGAAGAGAGGGACTGAGGGACCCGCCGCCGAATTCTCACCAAAGACCCGGATGTGCCGCCCCGATACCGGATGGAGTGCCACCCCTTAATATTGGCCACTCCAAGCACCTGCTTCCTTAGCCCTGGCTGCCGCTCAACTATATAGATAGTGGAGAAAATACAATGAAAGTACATCCAGTCATTGAGACAAACTTAGTGGAAGAATGAATATTGCTGGGGGAAACTTGATAAGACTGATACTATCAACTGGTATTCAGCCCCCAAACCTGGAAAGGAACAGAGATTAGTGGATGATGCACTACAGATTGCTGCTGCTACAGAAAGAGGTTTACTAAAAAGCTCTTAATGCAAGTGTAGTAAACTACCCATGCCTGAAATAAAGTTTCTGAATTAAAATTCTCATTAGGTAGGGAGGATTGAATGCTTTTCAGTGCAGTTTATGTACAAATGTAGATGAAAACGCTATTTAAATGCATGGCTTATGATGGCAAAAATTACACTGATGCAGAGTTAAGGTTGCTTGGTGGAATGTCAACCTCTTGCTGAGTGCTGACCTGAGCAAAACTCAAACTTCTGAAAACCAGGTAATACCCTCTGCCCTCTTGCACCAATGATCCAATGCACCCTATTAACACACATACCTTTACTCTACCAACCCCATCGTTGCTGAAATGTGCAAGCTCTTCATCTCTTATTTTCTACCCACAGGATCTAACACTATTACAGGGGACACACACACACATTGTCCATGCCACCCTGCCTCTGTTCTCCTGGCACTGGCAGTAGCCAATGGGAATTATTTGCATACACTCCAGGTGCAGTCAATGTATTAGGTGTACCTACACTAAATGATAGAGGCAAATGGTGCTTCGCAATGGTGTTTGCAACATGAGAACATATGTGGATTACTTTGAGGTGAGTAAACAGAGCTGCGATTACGATATGAGGAGATCTATGTTTTGTACCCTCTCGTGTGAGCAAAGGGAAAAGCTGCATGTGCCCCTTCAGGACCAGTGTGCATCATGTCAATGCAGAACTGTGTAAGTTATGTCAGAAGTAGGGAATAGGGCTATTATTATTAGCAGTGAGGTGGAACATGATATGAGAGGATTCTAATGCTTTAACGATGGTTAAGTGAATGTGTAGATTGAGATGCTTTGTAAGGGAGTTATAAAGTAGTTCCTAAGAACTTGTCTTCACTACCCGCCCGGATTGGTGAGTAGAAATTGATCTCTTGGAGATCGATTTATCACGTCTCGTCGGGACAGGATAATCGATCCCCGAATCAACACGCGTACTCCACCAGCCCAGCTAGGAGTAAGCGCCGTCAACAGGGGAGCCGCAGCGGTCGATTTGCCACCATGTTCACAGCGGGGTAAGTCGGATCAGATATGCCAAATTCAGCTACGCTTGCTAGTCCAAGCAGCTATTCGCATAGCTGAATTTGTGTATCTTAAATGGATATCTCCCCCTTAGTGTAGACCTAGCCTAAGTTGTACACATGTAGTATTCTTTCTGGGGAGCTGGCTCAGTGTGGAAATGTATGCCAGGATCTGGAATCTCCTGAATTGTACAGTGCCAAGAGGCAGTGTGAGTATGTGCATATTGAGGCATTGCTCAAAGAGGGTAGAGGGAACGTGATGTGAGCAAACTTCTTCCTCCTTCCCCCCCCCCCCGCACATTTGTCATTTAATGGTGTTAGATCAGTGGTTCTCAAACTTCTGTACTGGTGACTCCTTTCACATAGCAAGCCTCTGAGTGCGACCCCCCTTATAAATTAAAAACATGTTTTAATATATTTAACACCATTATAAATGCTGGAAGCAAAGCAGGGTTTGGGGTGGAGGCTGACAGCTCGCAACCCCCCATTTCTGTAATGTTTTTTATCTTAAGAATAAAGTAGGCTTGCTAGAAAGAGCTGTGTGGTAGCTTATATCTGTAGCAACTACACTGTTATCCGTGTCTGAAGAGAAAGCAAGCAGGTGTCCTAGAGGAAACCTGTCTAAGCTGGGAATGACCCAATGAAGGCAGGGAACTGTCCAGCCTGGGAATATCCAGGTCAGAAGGGAGAGACACACGTCTCCACCCAAGAAAGGTAACAGTTAGGGAGTTGAAAGCCAAGCGTGGGTGCCCTTGCTGGACTACTGAGGGGAAATACAGGTGCCATTGCCCTGAACTGTAACAATACACACTGCCAAAACTGAAACTAAACCTAGTCTCTCTCAGTCGGACAGTGTCTCCACTGAGGAGCTCAGCACCCCTGGCTCATTATTGACCCAGGAAACTATTTGTCCAAATTATCCTATGCAGAAGCCTTCCTATTGGTCTCAGCAGGAGTTTCTAGTCCATTCCATCCCCACTCCTGACTCCAAACATGCTGGGAAATGGTGTTAGAGGGCTTTGGTAGCCATTACAGTTGTAGTCCTTTGTATAGTCTGTCTGGCCCTCCACAAGCTAGCAAGGTCCAAGTGGCGGTTTACACTTTTACTTAGTATTTGTTAGCATGAATGTTTCAGCTGAGGTCTTCCTGTGGTAATTGTTCAATGTTACAAACTTGCATTAGAATTTCGAATCCCAAGACTTTTGGGGCTCCAGGATCAGTAATTAGTTTTCTGTATTAAGATATGTTACTTGGTAGAGATGTAGAAAATCAATATTGTCAGATTATGGTTATCCCTTTAAGTGTAAAATGGTTAGTAGGGAATGTAAATTCCAGTTTTTATTCATTACTGGGATGAAAATAATCAACAGCTAAAACCAGTTTGAGACCTGCAACTACCAATTTGTTTATTAGGATGATGCCAACATCATGCCTCTTATAATTTTACTCACTGGTGATGTGGTCACTGATATAAAATATATTGTTCTGTAAGGGAAGGAAGAAAGCCATGCTTCCCATTGGCTAGTGTTTATTCTCTATTCCGTCTCTTTTCACGTGATAATTTATCTCAATTTCACCTTCATCCTCTTGATGAAGTTAGCTGAGCTCTTTTCAGTATCAAATTATGCAGAGCACATAGACTGATGATTTGGAGCCCTAAGCTCTTTTAACTAGCTTTTCCTTCCCTAGGCAAACCTCTTTATTAAAGATTTATTTCATTTGCCCATTGAAACTAGTGAATTACTTTCCATTTGGAAATTTTGCTAAGGTTATTCCCCGGCAAAAAGGGGAAGCAAAATCAATCTAAGCCACTGCAAAACCATTCCAATTATGTCTGTATCATGTAACCTTTAAAGAAATTTGATTTCAGTCAGGTTTCAGATTACCTGACCCAATATTATTATTTATTATTATAATTTTAACACTGCTGCATTTTGGTTTATTTTCGAGCTTGATGATTCCTCTAATTCTGCCCTTTAGAAAGCTGAAAATGATACTCTGAGTTTAAACATCTTGCTAGGATCTTTATGGATCCCGGCAAGACTTTTAAATTGAGAATTTAGGCTTTGATGTTATGAATCATCTTCATATATTCATACTAATGGAAAATTTGATTTCAGTGTTATTAGCAATATTGCACTCTAGTTGGTTGTGGGGTGCAGTACTGTTCAAGCATCCACAGAAAATGACCATTGGCAACCAATATCCTGATAATAGACATCTGTCATAGGTTTCTACCCTAAGACCATTGTTGTTAATTTATATAAATAACATTGTGTGGGAGGTAGGTTGTGGCAAAGTAATGTTCTCAGGATAGATCCAGGGAGACAGACCCCTCCGCGAAGCCCCATTGACTTTGTCCTTTAGGGTCTCTCTTTCTCGCTTCTCCCCCCACTCACCTCTCACTCTATCATAGACCTAGTTCCAGGAATCTGACCCCTGTTTTTTCAGTTTTGAGGCGATCTGTTCAAATCTTTCTAAGTTCAAAAGTAATAATGAGTGTGGGGATCTCATTCCCACTCCTAGCACTTACATCACAAAGCCACCCCACGAGAGCCAGCTTTTGCTCATGACAGGAATAGTATTGCATGCCATTATTGCTGTGAATTAGCAGAGCTGTGTGGGCAAGGCTTGCTCAGTATTATCCTGCATTATGTCCACCTCCATCCAGTGTTATTAGTTTGTACCATAAGTACCATACAAAATTCATCCGATTTATTTTTAGAAAAAAAAAGTCCTATCTTTGCAAGGCTTGGGCCTGATCCATTTCCTTGACTTCATAGAGTTTTCTGGGCATTCTGATTTGGCTGTGTTTTATGCACAATTGCACAGATGCAAATGAGTACACTGCATGCAAGGCAGTGGAGAATCAGACCCCGGCTCTGTATCCATGTATGTGAACTTAGCGTAGGACTTCATTTTTGCCAAGATGCATATAATCTCCAGTCTGTCTCTAACAAAACCCAGTCTGGATTTAACAAAACCCATGCAGTATTTTATTTTAATTATCTATCTATCTATCCCTGATAGGCCCACTCACTGATTGAGCTTGTCCAGACAGCAGAAGGCAGCAGTAGTGGGATCTCAAGAGGCTGGTTGGGGATTTGGTTGCTGCTCAGGATTTGTCTATAACCAGTTTATTGCATCAAATAAATGGTGAGTTTTGGCAAGAAGAGAGAATTACACCCTGATTCTGTAACTGCCTTTGTGCAGAAATTCACAGAGTTCACTGGGGTGTCACGTGGCTGCAGAGGTCTGCAGTTGCAGGACTGGACTTTTATTTGGGCAGGACAGATTGTCCCTGTATGTTTTAACCATCCCTGAGAAATCAGTGAGCTGCACAGGAACCACACAGGAGTTCACTGGGGGCATAGAGAGACAGAGGGAGGGAGGGAGGACTTCAAACTTCCCTAGTTCACAGGAGAGAGACAATGAAGGAAGAAGCCTGGAGGCCCAACTGATAGCATGGAGAAGATGCCGCAAACCTCCCATCCCCTAATAGAGAAAGTGCCAGACCCCCCTGACTATGCCAGAGGGGGAAACAAGCCTGCTACTCCTTCCTGAACAGGCTAGGGAATTGCAGACCATTGAACCTACCCACACTGACACAAGACAAAAGAACATATGGGGATGGGGACTTTTTGAAGAAGAGATCACCTGGGGAGGAGACTCCATGGGTTCTGGCTGTTTAGTTGAACGCACAACATTCAACAGCCTTGAATTGTTCATATCAAAAGAATCTAAAATTCCACATGTGATCCCCTCTCACACTGGTCAGCCCTCAAAGTCTCAACTTCTTTTCAGAATCATTTCATGGATTTAAAATATAATGTTGACAACTATATGAATCATTCCTCTTTTCTCAGAATATTTCCTGATTTCCTCTGTGATTTACAGTTGATGTCATATATGTCTCATATATAATCTATAGGTTCTGTCAGTAAGGTTGCACATGGTTTCAATGTATATGTTAGGACAAATCCCACTTGTTAACATTAGATTTATTTTGACACTATTAAAATGATAATAAATGGGATTAGGGTCATAGATGACTAATATCAACTCTTTTCACTAAGATACTGTATTTTCAGGCAAAGATTAGAACATATGGGTCAAACTAAAAATATTTTATAGTTTTACATAAAAAAGAAGTGAACAAAATAAAATGATACTTTCTTAATATGGAAAAATACTAGTACATAGCATCCTAATCCCACTTCTTCTCTTAATTAATAATGATTGAATGGAAATTGAAGCTGCCAGCAGGAATAGTCCAGCAGCTATTCTGGTCAATCTTGCTTTAGGGTCCATAATCAGTAAGAGTTTGCATGTTTTAGGCATACAAAATCAAAGCAGAAGTGTCCTAATACATGCATTTAACATTTGTAATATCAATACATATTTGAATAATAGGGGTTTGTGAGGAAGGGGGTTGAGGGAGCTCCATTTTAATTTGATACAGTTACCAATTTTTGAGGTGAAAAATGTGCACATATATTCCAAATGTGTTGAATATGTTCAACAGTTATAATAATTTGTATCAAATACTGCATTTTGGAATCACTATACATGATTACTAATGTTCTGTCTCATTCAGACTACAGCGCACTGTCCAAATATGAGAAATACAGGCACTGCTTGTCACTGCTGTTTTCATCTGCAAATGTTAATGCTGATATTGTTAGGTCATTGCAACACACCACACCTTCTGGGTATGCACAGTATATAGAACATGGTAGTTTGGCACTGTTAGAGCTACGTCTCGTAGATTTATAACATGCATCACTCTCACAAGAGCACTTGATTAACTTCAAAGTATCTGCAGGCACAAGCGTATCACTGGCTGGTACAATTTTTTGGAAACAGACTTGGCACTGTCGTCGCACATCTATCCATGCTGAAGGGTGGTGCGACTGGATCCAAATCACTCTTCCACATGTATGCCTGAAGACATGCTCATTGTACGTTTCCTATAAATTATTAGTGGTAAGGAGTTGAGCTTTGATGTTGACATGGTACCTTTGCCAATTTTCACTGCCAATGATTCCTGCCATGCTTCTGACACAGTAGCACACTATGATTGTCTGTAGCATACAGCCATGAATTTGGTTGCCTATTCAATGACATCAGACATTACTGCTTTAATGTCACTCAGCAGAGAGGGAGTATCCAGCCCACCAAATCTTCAATGCAGTGTTTTTGCGGAGGTTAAAATAGGAAGTTACTGTATCAGAGCCTGAGAGTATGTGGACATCTAATAGTCCTGGTACAAAGTTCTGGTGTTTTTTTGCAGTTGCACAAATGTCTATTACAGCTCTCTCTTGGACTGTGAATTCTATAATCACTAAAGATGTTGCCTTATTCAAGGTAATGCAAAGGTAAGACAAATATGTCAGGGTCAAATGATAATACTGATATTCCCGCCTGTTTCTCTTTTGCAACCATCATCATTTGTTGAACAAGGATATTGTCAACTTCCTTATTCAAGGTGGCCATATTTTCTCTGTTTGATCCCCACACCCTTTGGTTTATTTCAAGGGGTTTTGTCTCTTTCTGTGATAATTAGCTTGTGGTTTAGTATGTGTCGTTGGTGAAACTTCTTGTCTTGAACGAGTTCTGTACAAATGATGTCAGTCAACAGTTTCTTATTTTCAGTAACCATCAAGACCATGTTCTGTGGAGGTAGCCGGATACTTGTATGCATTGGATGCTTCCTTCTGTAGCTCTGCTGGCTCTTGGGTCTCTTTGTGCTGAAGTCTTTGTACTTGTCACAGGCAAGGTATACATTACCCGCTGCCAGCTTGTGTTCAGTGTAGGCTTTGAAATTGATCACAAAGCCCTTGATGATACCACTGGCTGGTGTACTACCCGAAGAACCGTCAATGACTGCAGGTGATGTCTTCTGACGTATGTCTAGTTTGACACCTCTGCAGCTGTATTTTTAGGCAAGACTTAGCCTTGGCAATCCTCGTGTCACCAGAATCAGTTTATGCTGCTGTTGGTACAGGAGCCAACTCATGTGACAAAATATTCTTGATATCAACCTCTCATGAACGTGCTTGGAGGTTTATCAATCACTCTTGAATAGATAAAGTTAGTGTCAAAGAACTATGCTGGACCAACTTATATATGCTTTTTTGTCACTGCCAGTGTCTCTAATATCTGTAAAAAGAACAGGCGGACTTGTGGCACCTTAGAGACTAACAAATGTATTAGAGCATAAGCTTTCGTGGGCTACTGCCCACTTCTTCGGATGCATATATATATATATAGATAGAGAGACTATGTTAGTCTCTAAGGTGCCATAAGTACTCCTGTTCTTTTTGCGGATACAGACTAACACGGCTGCTACTCTGAAATCTAATATCTGTGGTACTATGCCATAGAACCCTGGGCGCCAGCTATGTTCAAAATCTTACTTTTGATGAATTCCAATTGTATGGGTGTCATCTACATTGATTGATAGTGGTGCCACTCTACCACTGACAATGTTTACTTTTGTCTCTGGGTGTTTCATGAGGTCTAAAGACCTATGCACAGCTCTAGCTTCTTACTAGTGGCTTTTCTGGCCATTGCATCTGCAGCAATCCTTGAATTCAGACATGATACAAGAGATCCACAAAGAAGAAATGGTGTGCGGTGTGTGTTAATGTCTGTAATTGTCCAATATTTAAAAATTAATTCTCATAAGTTAGTATGTAAGAATTTAAGTGAGCATGCTCTGAGACTACAAGAAGAATGTCTTGGGTATGGTTCAGGGGTGGGAGGGATAGGATGAACTAGCAAGGTATACTGCTGATACAGATATAACATATGTACCTCCTAACTAATTATGTTCCATAACAAAATATTAGTGTGATGTTTTCATTGAAAAATAAGTGGAATTCAATTCAATGTCACTGTTTCCTGACTTTCGTGAATCAGGAGGTGGTGGTAATTGTTCATATTTCAAAATGCTCAACAGTGACAAGGTGTCATCAGGTAGTTTCCTTGAATGTAGGGACTTAAAATTCAGAATCCACAAAACAAATTGTATGGACACTAAAACAACATACTGCCAAAAACTTGCGTTTGACTATTGGACAAGAAAAGCTCTCTAGGGAAATGTGGCTTAGGAAGGGTATTGCTCGTTAGAATGGGCAGGGCAAATGCTAGGGGCCCCTCACACTCCTGGATCCATACACCCTGTCCTATTTTCCCTATAGATTACTGCAGGATAGCTCCAGAAAAAGTTAGGACCCCTTTGAGCCTGATTTACTAAAGGTGTCTGCGATGCATTCCTAAGAGAGAGGCACATATGGAGTGGGCAGGTTCTAAAAAGGGAGCTGCCAGAAGGAACTGTTTCCATTTTCCCAGAGGCAGTGCTAGCCCATAGGGGGCCTTAAGCAAGATTATTTTTGCCTCCCCCCACCAACACACACAACACATAACAAAAAGCAAATAGGGGGCTCTCTTGAGCTGCTCAGGACCCCTAAGCAATAGTTTAATCTGCTTGTGCCTAGTGCCAGCTCTGCATTTTCCCCAGGAAGCTTGTGGAGTCTGTTTGGACATCTCTCCATGGTATGTTGCCTGTTGATGGATATTCTGCTTTTGTTTGAGTAGTTAACCCAAAAACACTGCACAGAAAGTTTAAATCCGACTTCCTTTTTTCTGGTGACATAAACAAATAAAATAAATGAGGCCTCTGAGAAGGGGTGTTTCTTTTGTTGTTGCAAAAGAGGCACTGGTGGCGGCAGGGTTGGGCTCCAGACATCATATCTCAGCCAGCTTTGTAAGGAGATCTGACTTCATATGCTAGGGGCCAAATTGTAGTTGTTAATTGCAGCCCTCTGTTGGAGATTGCTAGTGCTACAGGCTGCAGAAGGGCGAGGATAGTGGGGACTTGGTCCTGAGCTGCTTGCTGAAAGAGAAGGAGATCTTGTCCAAGGCATCAAAAATAAGGGAGTGGTGAAGTAGGAGGGGATCAGAAATATGCAGAAAAGGAGAGACAGTAGGGTTAATATTTTTAAAAAGACAAGGGACTTGAACTTGAATAAGGTGCTCTGGTACATGTTGCTCTGGTACATTTACAATTTAATCAGATCTGACAGTGCAGATTTTTTTGATAGTCATAATCATAATACTTTAAAAAATGTTATTTACAAACTAATATAGAAAAATGCTCTCCTAAGATTACTTGTCTATGTTAGAGTGCTGTATTTGTCACAGTGATGTTGCAGGATCTGGAGCTTGGGAAGGGAGGTCATCCATGAAAGGGAACCTCCTAACAATTACTCTGCACTCTGAAAAAGTTTAAGACCTATAATGTGCTCCCCATGTGTGGGATTTGAACTTTCCTTCACCTATAGCTGTCATGCATGTTTTTGCAGCACAAATTTGGATTTTGAGATCCTTAAAAATTTAACTCAGTAAAACAGGTGTCCTAAAAAAGTCACTTTGGGTAGCTTCATCTTGCATGATGGTCCATAACACAGCAGGTGATGCTGAGTTTAACACATTTTGGCAGCATGACAAGACAGTCTTCATATGAGCAAAAACTGTTCCAAAAAACTCATCAGCATGTTAGACATGAACAAGCTGCTTCTCAAAATCAGGAATGCAGAGCTGCTTAGTCTTTATTTTTTTCTCCTTTGAATGCACATTTACTTTGGACACAGTAAGGAAAATGCCACTCAATCTATTTTCAAGTTCCTCCATTGCACACCTACTAACCCAGCGTAATGATACCGTAGGTCTTGTTTCAAACTCATGCATTAAAAACAAATTGCTTTTTAAGCCAGAACTGTCAGACAAGCAAGGCTTGGATAGTGAACTGTCCATTGTGTGATATAGCAGATAGGCAGGCTATCAATGGCTATCAAGGTAAAATCCATTTCTTTTTTACATCCTGTAGTGAGGCAGAGTGGCCTCCCTCCAGTACAGAGGGGGTTAATTCCCACTGGTGGGTGCAACCAACCCCATCCTGCCCTCCTCCCAGGAAGTGCGGGGTTGGGGCAGGAAGTATAAAAATGGGGCTCTGCAGTTCAGTTGCAGCCAAACCAGGGAAGGAGGCAAACATCCCGCCCAGGGAACTGAGCCCTCAGCAGAGCCCGCAACTGGCAGTGGGGAGAAAAGACAACCCAGGGCCCCACAAAACAGAAGATCCCAGGGAGAGACAGGAGGAAGGGCCACCTGACCGTGAGACTGAGAGCCAGGTTCTAGAGGCAATGGAGCAGAGCCAGCAGGAGCCAATAGGAAGTAGCCCAGGGAAACAAGACTTTGGACCGATATTGCTGCTGGGACGTGAGGCACTGACTGCACATTTCCCCGCTGATCAAGAGGTAGGATCGCCCGCCACTGTTAGGGCCCTGGGCTGGGACTTGGTGGAGCAGGATAGGTCTGGGTCCTCCTATCCCTTAACCTCAGCCCCATACGTGGGGCCGACAGCGCGCTAACCCTTAGGCCAGAAGGCCAGCGACATAGACTGTTGAAGTGCTTCACCCATGCCCAGAGGGCCGGAGTCCTAGACTCTGCTGTGCACCCCAGCCAGGAAGCCAGGGCTACCAGCTGACCCGTGCTGTGTCAAATCCTCCTTTTGGAAACTGGAACTAAGATCTGGGTGATTGGGTGGCCACAAGGTGGACCACCTGGACAGCTGAGGGACATACTGACTCCCCGATGCCACCTCCTTGACCTCGAGAGGAAGGATGGTTACACATCCAGAAAGCACTGGATTTGATCCTTTTTATTTAGCAGTTTCAATCTGCTAATGGGTATAACAGAAGTTTAACAATTCTACATTTACAGACATCAACAGAGCAGGTTATTAGCACTGATTCAGACTTGCAGACGACACTTAGGCAGAGTCAGGGTGGCAGAGCAGTGATCAGCATCGTGGAGCAATGCTGGCATTGGTAAGGTAACCCTGACAACACAGGTTGTGGGTGCAGCAGTCAGGAAGGATCAGGGCTCAGGATGATGTAGTCATATGTAGTGACATAACGCAAGGCAAGACATTGGAGTCAAGTTAGGGACATGAAGTACTGAACATCTCTCCCAATTAGAATCATAAATTCCACCCTGGAGGCACAGTAGTGCTGGTAACGATAAGTACTACAGGCACCCAACCCACGTTGGGTTGTTAGGAGCATTTTGCCTGGGAAGTTGCTTAGAAAACTAGACGCAACATGGTGAATTCTTTTCTACTCTGTGGTAACCGCTATTTCATTTGACCTTTTCAAAGCAGTTTTCTTGTGTATTGTATACCTTGTAATTGAAAAGGTCATGTCGACTAGCTTTGGAGGTAGCCGCCTGCACCTAAGCTTGGCTGACGAGTGCTTTCATACAATAGCTGCGGCAGCAAAATCTTGAAGATTAGGGATTGAGAATGCATAGTGTGCACAACACAGAAAAAAGAGTTGCTGCCAATAATCCAGTCATTTAAATGTTTATTTAATAATCATTTTTACAATTAATTATAATAAATTAAAAACACCTGCGGTACTGGATATCTCAATCTGGTACAGATTTTTTTTTTTTGTCAATAATTCATATTTTATCTAGGGTGAAAATTCTGGCAGGAGGGAGTTTATAGTGAGAAGAATGTATGCTGTCTCTTTATTAGCAAACAATGGGTTGGTTTCAAGGTCAACAATAGTTTTACTTCCTTTCTACCTCCAAAGGGCTCACCAATTCAAATTTCAGACCAAGTTAGCATTGAGAGAGTATTTGAGTAATGCTCCCACCTAGATGTAAATAGCCCCAGACTCTGGAGCAGAGCTGGCTCCAGCATTTCTGCCGCCCCAAGCAAAAAAAAAAAGCCGCAGCCGCGATCACAATCGGCGGTGGCAATTGGGGAGAAAAAAAAAAAGCCGCGATTGGCGGCGGCAGTTCAGCGGCAGGTCCTTCGCTCCTTGGAGTGAGGGACCTGCCGCCCCCGAATTGCCGCAGGTGCCGCCCCTCTCCCTTGGCCGCCCCAAGCACCTGCTTGTTAAGCTGGTGCCTGGAGCTGGCCCTGCTCTGGAGGATTATATCTGAATCCAGCTCCAATTTTCTCAGCCCCTAGCTCTGTAATTGGCGAAATCCAAAACCCTGATCCACACACTTCAGAACTTTTGGGGTGGGGAAATGTAAAATCAGGCCTGGATTTTGCAGCTTTGGCCCTTTTCTAATCTATCAGAGCCTGGTCTATGAAAAGCAGATGTAGATGTCCACACTGCAAATGGCACTAATTAACTCCCTTATTTGCAGTTTCAGCGGACAAGTGCTAATGCAAATTCTATCTGTCTGCCTCTTCCAAAAATAGAAGCAAACCACAGGTTTTTACTTTCTTCTCTGACAGATATATAATCACTGGCAAGAAATTATTTGACTCATACACAGTGAATACATGATGCAAGACTTGCCTACAAGTGAGAAGAAAAGACCAGACCAGTGTCTCCTCCTTGCTATGACTGCTGTAGTTTGATGCCCCTCTACCTTTGCCAATGTGTGGTATTAGCCCTTAAAGTGATAGCTTGTTGTCTACAATGCAAATAACTAGGTTTTCTACTTGGGTGTCTGTAACCACTTCTCATTCAGATACAAAAGTGGAATGCAAGGTTGGAAGAGAGATGATGGGTTTTTTTAAATGAGGCAGAGCAATTCCAAACAACAAAAGGGATGGATTTATTTTAAAAATAAACAATAAACAAGATGATGTGTGCCTAATATCTCTCCTCATGTTGTATGCCTTTCTTTTATCCTTGTCTGAGACTACAAACTTCTGGTCCTGTCTCTCTCTGTTGTGTGTGTATATTCACTTAAAAGAGTTAGATGCACTGTAAACAATAACAGCCAATAGGACCAGATTTTCAGAAATGTTCAACGCCCAGTCATGTCTATTTTCAACAGAATTTAGTATAGTGGTTTCTTCTTATCATTATAAAAAGAATTAAAAATAAATAAATATCTGCACCATTTCATGTACAGAGAACATGCTCACGGGTTGTCTCAAAAATGCTCCCATTCAGGTGTGTATTTCATATACAATTTCAGCAGAATGAGAATTATGCGCCATTACCTTAAAAAAATTGGCCCATTGAAGAAAGAATGGGTTCTGCTCTATCTGAATTCTACATTTGATGACACTGATGACAATTACCATGCTCTGTTACTGAGACTCTGACAAGCTGCCTGTTCCTCTGCAGAGAAAAATGGCTTAATTAATCTTCATTTTAACAGTCTAGCATGAACATCATGTTGACAGGTGGATCAATATTGCCAGTCACAATTCGGTAACAAGAAATGGGTTGATCATAGATAAGCAGAACTCTGAGGATTTAAAGCAACTGGGAGAGAACAAGAAAGTGTATTAAAGTCTCACATAGAGACCTAGGGACAAAGTTGGTAGAGAATACTTAATCAAATATTTATTAAGACCATTCTGCATCAACACAGCCTTTCTATTCCTTAGTATTGCATATATTTATCTTGGGATATTTTAAATCAACATTTTTCCTTTGGTCATATATTGATCACAGACTTTTAGTGCAGAATGTGATGTCTTTATTTTTAACATGTTTTATAGATGAAATACTTTTAAATCTGTTAATAATTGAAGATATGTTTCCCAAATGGAACGTGAAAATGTCTGGGATAGATTTAACAGAAAAAGCAGTTGCAGCACGGGACTGATGTTGGCTTTGGCCTAATATTTTTTAACTAGTTTGTCTCTCTACTGAAACTGATTGATGACTCATTTTGGAGATCAAGATCAAAATATTCAGTCTCTTCAAAGGAAAGCTGAGCAGTCGGCTTGCTAGAAAGGGGGATTGGGGGGGACCTATTAATGTTAAGGACCAAAGGGATTCATCTGTAATTAAAGTCAATGTAGATGTGCCCAAGTGCCCCTGCCAATATCAAGAAAGAAAATTATAGCCCATTTGGAATCAACCAAACCACTAAGAGTCCTGTCTACACAGGGACCAGAAGAGAAGCTGGCATTTCTAGCAGACATAAACAGTCCATCCACAAGTGACCAGAGAGACATCTGATCTGAGGAACCCACACTGTTCAACTAGAGCATGTATTGAGTCAACACCACAGTTGATGCAAGTCAGTCAGTGAGACAGTATCAGAGAAGCAACAGTGGAACTAGAGTCCATGGCAGGACCAGAGCAGAATGAGCTGTGCCAAACCACAGTGCAGTGTCATGTGGTGTCTAGACCCAGTGCTGGCCTGACAGCTAATGCAGCAACCACCAGCCTGTGCTGATTGGCAGGGAGAATAAAAAGCTGAGAAGCAGAGGGGCAGGGTCACAACTGCCAGACACGCAAGCAGGCTTCAGAAGGAAGGTCCTGCCAGCAAGCTGGTGAGACGACACCCCGGAAAAGGGACGACTGGACCTACAAGCTGGAGAAGCCTACAGAACCAAAGGAGGTAGGAAGGAGTTCAGGGCACAGCAGGAGTTGTTGTTGAGGCTTGATTAAGCCTGTCTGGTTTCAGGACCTTGGGTCCACCCACTTCACTCAGTTCCAGTTCAAGTTCCCCTACCGATCCCTCAGCAGAGACCTAAGATCCAAAGTGGTTTCCAGACCCCCGGAGGACTGCACTGCTTACTCATCTAATCTTGCCTAATTTTAATTCTGTGCTCATTGACTTACTACTCAGGAGTTTGTACGGTTTTGTCACTTCAAATGTTTCTATTAAATAAGGCTGCATCTTCCCACTCTACTTGGTCTGTTCAGAATGGTCAGTAGTTCTATGTCTTAAAGGCAGCCTTACATTCAAGAAAATTCTTATTTCTTCCATACTCACTATCTCCTAATATTGTTGGTGATAGATTTCCCTAATTCCAATTATGTCTCTGCTGGTCATGGGACTTACAAAGGAGTATTTTTGGAGCATCTAACCAGCCTTTTATAATTTGTTTTCAAAATCTAACCGGAGACACTTTTTAAGCAGTTTGATTTTCACAAAGCATTGAACACCGGTCTGTTGAAAATCAAGCCCCTCTATGGCATCTCCAGTAGAGTACCCATAATCACTAGCCACTTTTGAAAATCTTGGCCTATATTTACACCACCAAAAAAAGAAAAAAAACCCAGGGCAAGGGAGAAATACTAATGAAAAATAAATGCAGCCTATAGACTAGCCTTATTTCTTGTGGAAATTCTTCCATCCTTATTGTGCAGCACTTGGCTGCACAGTCTTCAGCCTAAATAGAATCACCACTGAACAAACATAGTGAGTGTTTTCAAACAGGGATGCTTAAAGGTAGGTGCCTAAATAAAAGTGAGATTGTTTTCAGAGGAGGTGAACAACTTCAGCTCCTTTGGAAGTCCAAGGAAGCTGCAAAGGAAGTCCAAGGAAGCTGTGAAAATTAGGTCAGCTTTAGGCATCTGACTTTGAAAATTTTGGCTCATAGATTTAAATTACAAAGGTGTTGCGGGGAGTCGTCATGTTGCAATCATGACTTCCCTGTATAAACCATGAAACTGTATCCAGGGTTTCCAAACATCTTGAATTCGTCAAGGTTCCTTTTACCCTAATATACTTATTAACTTGAACCTGTTTTATTGTAATTCATTAAAAGAAGATTCATGAAGGGGGGGGGGGAGGTGCTTTTGAAACATTTGATTCATACTTAAGAATGGGAGATCTGAGGAGGTCATAGAGGAGGGAAAAACTATATATATCCTTACACAAAAGATCAAGGCAAAGTGCAAGGGCAATATTGTATTGAACAGCATAAATGTGAATGCACAGTTTGTGTACTGTAAATCCTTGCAGGGTTTGGGTGGAAGATATGCTTCAGATAGGAATATGTTGGGGAAATTGTTTTATAAGGGCTATCAGGCCATTGTTGATTAGTGCAGCATGACTGAACTGCCTTTTGTGAGGCCCTTAGGCCAGGTTGCCTAGTAAAGTTGGTCTGATATGCCATTTTAAGGTAATATTGGTGAATGACTTCATTCCAGTTAGAAGATTACACTGAAAAAGTCTGAGCAGTTATAATAGCTTCATGAGATAGGGTTGGATAACTTGATGCTTCACAGGGCTCCCTGCTCACACTACATTCTCTCAGTTGACTAGGAAGTCTCAAACCCTTACTATAATCTTCCAGCCAACAGTTTACCCTCTAGCACCCTTGAAATGGCTAAGCACACAGAAAACCTTTGTAAGTCCTCAGAAGATAACTATTATGCGGGTCAAAACAGAAGACCCCAAATAAGTCAACCTGACAATACTTATTCAAGAGAAAAAGGGAGCAGCATCATTAATAACAAATTTCTCAAACAGAGCATCCATAAATAGCTTCAAATGATTCTTTGTCCACCTATTGTCCCTAAATGATAGACTGAACTCTATCTGGAAACAAATTAGAGTCTACTTCCTCATAGAAGATTATTAAATACTATTAATGCAACAGATGACTGTTCGTTACACTGTGGAACCTGAATCATCAAGGGTTATCTTAGTAAAATGCTATGT
Organism: Chrysemys picta bellii; assembly: GCF_011386835.1. NCBI lineage: Eukaryota > Metazoa > Chordata > Testudines > Emydidae > Chrysemys > Chrysemys picta. The sequence goes on from NC_088792.1 coordinate 206,359,000, forward strand.
CTGTGGAACAAAACTTTGGCTGAAAAATAATGTTATGAGAGAGGTGATGGGAAAGGAGGATTTCAACCTAAAAAAACAACAAGGTTGTCATTTAAGCTACTTAGAATAATTGGAAAGGGCATGGTGGGGAGGTGGGAGGAAAGAGAAGGAATAGTCATTCAGGCCTGATGGGGAGGCAAATGTTTTTATCTTAAAACATTGGAAATATTTTTGGAGAGTGGTTAATGATTAAATAAATATTGCCCCATAATGCAGCCAAGTAATAATGCTGTCCTGGGAACCTTAGGTTATCCACTATTTAAGTGCTATGACAGACCAGTTAAAGCTGTTTGCATTTGTCATAAGTAGTATTCAAATGAATATGGCCCATGAAGCAACATTTCATCAAATTTTTCATGACAGATATGCCACCAAGCGGTAGTGGTAGTGTTCAACCATAACAGGCAGACTTTGAGGCAAGGGAAACCTGGTAGGGAAGGTACATTCCAGTCAAGTTATTTGCCCAAACTTATATAAAACGACTGTGGTAGAGATAATAATTTAAACCTGTGTCTCCTGAATAGCAGTCCAATGACTCACGTGAAAACAATCCTTCCACTTTTCTTTGTTTCTCCTCTATAATGGAATCACCTGATTGTTTTTCCCAGCCAGAAGGAGAAAAGAGACTTCAGAGCTAAGTTCCCTCTAAGCTGCATGACCACATGGCTGCACAGCAGCCTATTAAGAACCGTGCAGGCACTCAGCGCTACGGCGGGGAGAGATGCCTCTCCCCCAGCCCAGACCTGCCGCAGTGGGAAGAGGTGCCTCTCCCTGCCGGCCCCAGCCCAGCCCGAGACCTGCCATGTTTGGGGAAGAGGCGCCCCTCCCCCATCCCCGGCCCAGACCTGCCACAGCCAGGGAAGAGGTGCTCCTCCCTCGGCCCCGGCCTGGACCTGCTGCAGCCGGGGAGACGCACCTCTGCCCCCCAGCCCAGGTGTTGCTGTGGGGAGAGAGCTGGGGGGAGTCCTCTCTCCCCGCCATAGCCCCAGGGCAGCCTGCACCCCAAACCTCTCATCCCTGGCCCCATTCCAGCGCCCTCACCCCCAGCTGGAGCCCCCACACCCCAACCCTCTGCCCCAGCCCTGAGCCTCATCCCACACTCCAAACACATCACCTCCATATTGGTGCACATAACGAAATTCATTCTGCACATGTATGGGCGAAATTAGAGGAACACTGCTTCAGAGTAGCTTTGATCAAATCTAGCTCTGGCTAAATTTCCTGGCAAAGTGATGGGGGCGGGGAGGGGAGGGACATGACTGTTCTCAGTATTTAATTGGCAATCAGTGTTAAGAGGTCTATACATGTGACACACAAATAAGATCTTAATACCTTAAAATGTTGTTTTATTTGAAAGGTTTTTGTTTTGTTTAATGAAAACAGCATAATTTCTCTCTTGCTCCAAACATTTTAAACAAATGGTTGATAAAGTGCATAATAGCTTTTATATTACAATTCCCAGTGAAATCACTGGGCATTTTGCTATTCACTGGGAGCAGGAGTGAGTCCCTGGGATAAAAATTCCCTTTCAGATTTTATGATTCTGCCAATTACAGAAGTGCCGAGGCTATTACATTATGTACTTAGAAACAAGTATAGAATGTAAATCTTTGTTGATATATTAGTGCCAAGCTGGTGTGCATGTAGAACTTTCATTAACTTTAATGGGAGCTATATGGGCATTAACAGAGATGAAATCACTTACTTAACACATAATGTAGGCAATACATTTTGATTTTAAATTTGATTTATTTGGAATTTGGGCCTTCATGCAAAGCTTTTAATTTTTGTTAATAAGGTGACATGCACCATTTTAGACATGAGAATGGGTTTTGAAAGAGAAAGTCAGCTGCAGAAAAGAACGAGGATGTTATTTATTGTATGAAAACCATGCTCACAGTCCCCAGCGAGGATCACTGCTCCATTGTCTCAGGTGCAGCACAAACAAACAGGTCTTGGTTGCTGTGTATTTTTTTTTTCCCCTGATGGCCAGCCTGAAAAGGTTTATTGTTGTGTTTGGGAGATGTAGAAAGGACTGAAGTTTTCAGCCTATCTCTGGGAAATAGCTGCTTAAGACTTGATTAAATATAGGTATTTGTGCCCATCCCTTGAAACAGTGGTGCTGGATGACCTGAAATCTCCTGGACTTCAATAGGAATTGAGAGAGCGAGCAACACATCCTAAATACTGGAAGCTCCTGAGAACTGTCAGGCCTTGTCAAAGGGGCCAGCTACTCACATGAGTAAGGATCATTCATGTGAGCAAGAATTTGTAAGTAGAGCTGGGCAAAATTTTTCAGCCATAAATTTTTTTTCCACCCAAAAATATAGAGATTTGGGTTGACCAAATACTTCACAAATTCATGTTGAATTTACTAAATTGTTTCAGTCGGGGGGAGGGGCCCCAAAAAATGAAAACATTTTGTTTTAAAAATGTCAATTCAAAACAACTTTTTGGTTTTGAAATATATTTCAATTTTGTTTTGTAATATAAATAAATAAATACAAAGCTCAAATGAAAGCTTTTGGGGTTGAACAAACATATCTTTACCTTTCCATTCGCAGCAAAATTTTCATTTTGGTTTAACCCCAAACCAATTTCTTTATTGAGGGGTAGGGCCAGCAGACTGAACAATCAGTTATTCACATAGCTCTATTCATAGGACTGGATTCCTGGTATGGCGCACGGAAATTGTCACAAAACTGGAAAATCCCTAGCGCATGGCAGAATTCTTTAATTCTCAAGAGTAGTATTAAAAGCAGTGTGTGATTTTGTGCAATGATTACAGGAGGCACCATTTAAAGCTTGCAGCCTAGCGGAAGATGTAGGGCTTTTAATCCCTTTTTACATAGAGCGTCCGGGGGAAAATAAGTATCTTTTGTGAAAATTTTTTAAAAGAAACATTTTCATTTGGTTTCAAAGTTTTCATGAAATGCTTCAGTGTGCTTATGGCAAAATTCATTATGGTGGGGGTAGGGAACTGCTTTCTCTTTTTCTTCTTTCCCTCTTCTTATGGAAAAAGGGAAGGCAAATGTTTTTAAAAGCAGAGGGAGATGTTCCCCCCCACTAAAATGAAATGAAAAGTCTCATCCATTTTTTACCAAGAAGGAAAAATCTTCATCCAAAATGAGAACAGAAATTTGTTTGAAAAACCTTCTGTTTCCCTCTTCCCTCCACCAACTTTGAGATGGAAAAAAATTTGACCAGCTTTCCCTTTGTGCCCTCCCGATTCCATCCTGCTCTCAAGGCTGAGACGATTCAAGGTGTAACTTAGGCAGCCCAAACTAAATTTCCTCTGGGCAGCAGCCCTGCCCAGAATCACCAGAGTGGCATCTGCAAAGGCCCACTTCTGGCATACTATCTACAGTGGGGCTTGCAGAATGGGACCCATAAAACTGTCTCCAAGTGTCCTACTCATTTTCTGTTCCAGAGGAATTCTCTCCCAGCTAGACTTGGGGAGGGGGTTCACAGCCACTTTAGCTGTGGCCACAGCGAAAGGACCTTCCTGGAGCTAGGTAAAAACCTCTGTATTCTGCAAATATTCAAATAGAAACCTGTACTTGTTTTGCACATTTGATTTCTGTGACTACTCTACAGGGCCAGCTCCAGGCACCAGCCTGGCAAGCAGGTGCTTGGGGCAGCCGCTCCGGAGAGGGGCGGCACGTCCAGGTATTCGGCGGAAATTCGGCAGACGGTCCCTCACTCCCGCTGGGAGCAAAGGACCTCCCGCCGAATTGCCACCACAGATCACGATTGCGGTTTGTTTTTTGGCTGCTTGGGGCAGCCAAAACCCTGGAGCCGGCCCTGCTACTCTAGCAAATGAATGTCTAGGCAGGAATGTTTGGAGAAACAGTGAATTTTGCATTTTGTAATGATTGTCCATAGTGAGCTACTTTTAAACATGAATATTTGCAGTACAAACCACATCAAGCTTCTCCCCTCCACTGCGGGAACAGATATCCATGTGAAGAACTGCCAATACAGCATGAATTTTGAATATACAATTCTCACAATGTATAGACAAATATTTATTTGTGGACATGATTTGCAAAATAATTTCCAAAAACAAATCTAAGAAAATCATAAGATGCTCATGGGTGGCCTATGAATAAAAATAGAGGCCAAATCAGCTGAATAAACTATTCACTATGAATTATTTAGTCATCTATAATTAAAAATGGAATGCAATGTACATATTTAACAAATTATGTTTACACTAATTATATTAAGGAAAATAAATAGTCTCCCGTTTTCTCCGTGACTCATGTGCATTTTAAAGTATTTTTTTATATAAAGAGCATTGAGAGGTAGACTACATAACATAAAAACAGAACAATTGTGCCACCTAATGCCCAGCCACAGAAATGTCAATCTGATTTTTCTTTTCCAAAGATCCTACGCATCTTACAGCTATTACCATAAAATATGACATCACTTGATCGAATAATGCTATCACTCAGTGCAACACAAGATTAGTATTGCTTGTCCTTGTGATGACAGTAAATGACAAAGTTAAAAGCAAAGCTCTTCATTTATAATCATTTGCATTTTTATTTTTAATAGAAAAATGTTAAGAGAACAGTTTACAGTGGTTATGTGACCATAAGAATGAGAGAGGACAAAAGCAAAACACAAATGAACAAAGACAAGCTCTGTATCTCATTCAGTGTCCAGGAAGTTATCACCATTTGTTTACTGTAGTAAAAAGAAAATAGGAGACCATAAAAGTTTTAGAACTATAATATCCTACTAATACATTTTATAGTTATCAAGTCTTATGAATTAGCCTGCTCTTTTGAAGTTTAGGCCCTTAGGCCTGGTCTACACTACTACTTTAATTCGGTTTTATCAGCGTTAATTCGAATTTACCCTGCAACCGTCCACACAACGACGCCATTTATTTCTAAATAAAGGGCCCTTTAAATCGATTTCTGTACTCCACCCCGATGAGCGGAGTAGCGCCAAAATCGTTTTAACATTTCGAATTAGGGATAGTGTGGCCGCAATTCGATGGTATTGGCCTCCGGGAGCTATCCCACAATGCACCATTGTGACCGCTCTGGACAGCAATCCGAACTCGGATGCACTGGCCAGGTAGACAGGAAAAGCCCCGCGAACATTTGAATTTCATTTCCTGTTTGCCCAGCGTGGAGAGCACAGGTGACCACAGATAGCTCATCAGCACAGGTAACCATGCAGGCCGATAATCGAAAAAGAGCACCAGCGTGGACCGTGAGGGAGGTACTGGATCTGATCGCTGTATGGGGAGAGGATTCAGTGCTAGCAGAACTTCATTCTAAAAGACGAAATGCCAAAACTTTTGAAAAAATCTCCAAGGGCATGATGGAGAAAGGCCACAATAGGGACTCAGATCAGTGCCGCGTGAAAGTCAAGGAGCTCAGACAAGCCTATCAAAAAACAAAGGAGGCAAACGGTCGCTCTGGGTCAGAGCCGCGGACATGCCGCTTCTACGCCGAGCTGCATGCAATTCTGGGGGGGGGCCGCCACCACTACCCCACCTGTGATCGTGGATTCCGGGTCGGGGATAGTCTCATCAGCTACACCTGAGGATTCTGCCGATGGGGGAGAGGAGGAGGAGGAGGAGGAGGAGCTTGCAGAGAGTACACAGCACTCCGTTCTCCCCAACAGCCAGGATCTTTTTCTCAGCCTGACTGAAGTACCCTCCCAAGCCAGTATCCAAGACCCTGACCCCATGGAAGGGACCTCAGGTGAGTTTACCTTTTAAAATATAAAACTTGTTTTAAAAGCAAACGGTTTTTAATGATTACTTTGCCCTGAGGACTTGGGATGCATTCGCGGTCAGTTCAGCTACTGGAAAAGTCTGTTAACGTGTCTGGGGATGGAGCGGAAATCCTCCAGGGACATCTCCATGAAGCTCTCCTGGAGGTACTCCAAAAGCCTTGCCACAAGGTTTCTGGGCAGTGCATCCTTATTCCGTCCTCCATGGTAGGACACTTGACCACGCCATGCTTGCAGCAAGTAATCTGGTATCATTGCCTGACAAAGCCTGGCAGCGTATGGTCCCAGTGTTTGCTGGCATTCAAGCAACATCCGTTCTTTATCTTGTTGTGTAATCCTCAGGAGAGTGATATCACTCATGGTAACCTGGTTGAAATACAGGAACTTAATTAAGGGGACAGAAGTGGCCGTTCCTACTGGGCTGTTTGCCTGTGGCTGAAAATAAATCCTTCCCTGCAGTTAGCCAAGCGCAGATGGGAAATTGGCCCTGAGCTTTTCGCGTTTGGCTAGCAGGGATCTTCCCTCTTACCAGCCACACGGTGGGGGGAGGGGTACAGCGATCATCCCAGAGAATTCATGGCGGGGGGGTGGGGTGGTTAGTTTGTTTTCTGCTGCTGCTGAATGTTAACAGAAAAACCGCAGCACTTTACGGGCTTTGCTTGGTATGTGGGAAAGGAGGGCGCAGAAGCCGAAAGATAATGGCTTACCATGGCCGCATGCAAGCCGAATTCTGTTGCCCGGACCTGTGATCTCTAGCAGCAAAGCCACAGGCACTCAGTATTAAGAGGCAAAATGCGACCTTGCACAGAAATCACATGTGCTATGTAATGTGAATAGTGTTGGTCACCGTGAAAGAGTATAAGCATTGTTCTGCAAAATGTATCTTTTTAAACAATTCTCTCTTCTTTCCCCTCCCTACAGCAGCTGCAAATTCCTCAAGCCTCCCTCCTCCATCCCGAAGGCTATCACAGATAAGGCGTCGTAAAAAGAAGATGCGAGATGAGATGTTTTCAGAAATTATGGAATCCAGCCGCAGTGACAGAGCTCATCTGAATGAGTGGAAGGAAACGGTTTCAAAGTATAGGAAAGAAGCCAGTGAACGTGAGGACAGGAGGGACCAACGTGAGGACAGGAGGGACCAACGTGAGGACAGGAGGGACGCTCGAGATGAGAGGTGGCGGCAGGAAGATCAGAGGAGGCAGGATGCAACGCTGGGGCTGCTGCATGAGCAAACAGACATGCTCCGGCGTCTGGTGGAGCTTCAGGAACGGATGCAGGAAAACAGACTGCCGCTACAGCCCCTGTACCCCCCTCCCCATGTTCCATATCCTCCTCACCCAGACGTGTAAGAACGTGGGGGGGGAGGCTCCGTACACCTTCCCATTCCACCCCAGTGAACAGCCCAAGCAAAAGGCTGTCATTTTTTTAACCATTTTTTAGTGGCCTTTTCCTTCCCACCGATCCTCCTCCCAAATCCCACCCGGGTTCCCTCCCTCTTTTTCTAATCTATTAATAAAGAATAAATGATTTTTAAATGATAGTGACTTTATTTGGTTTGAAAGAAAGCTGGGGGAAGGGGGAGGGTGGGTTCCTTACAGAAAAAATGAGTCAATAAAGGGGGCAGGTTTTCATGAAGGAGAAACAAACAGATATTTCACACTGTAGCCTGGCCAGTCATGAAACTGGTTTTCAAAGCCTCTCTGATGCACAGCGCTTCCTGGTGTGCTCTTCTAATCGCCCTGGTGTCTGGCTGCGCGTAATCAGCAGCCAGGCGATTTGCCTCAGCCTCCCACCCCGCCATAAAGGTCTCCCCCTTACTTTCACAGAGATTGTGGAGCACACAGCAAGCAGAAATAACAATGGGGAGATTTCTTTGGCTGAGGTCAGAGCGAGTCAATAAGGAACACCAGCGACCTTTTAAACGGCCAAATGCACATTCTACCACCATTCTGCACTTGCTCAGCCTGTAGTTGAACAGCTCCTGACTCCTGTCCAGGCTGCCTGTGTATGGCTTCATGAGCCATGGCATTAAGGGGTAGGCTGGGTCCCCAAAAATAACTATTGGCATTTCAACATCCCCAACGGTTATTTTCTGGTCCAGAAAGTAAGTCCCTTGCTGCAGCCCTTTAAACAGAGTAGTGTTCCTGAAGACGCGAGCGTCATGAACCCTTCCCGCCCAGCCCGCGTTGATGTTGGTGAAACGTCCCTTGTGATCCACCAGTGCTTGCAGCACCATTGAAAAGTACCCCTTGCGGTTTATGTACTCGGTGGCTTGGTGCTCCGGTGCCAAGATAGGGATATGGGTTCCATCTATCGCCCCACCACAGTTAGGGAATCCCATTGCAGCAAAGCCATCCACTATGGCCTGCACATTTCCCAGAGTCACTAACTTTCGTAGCAGCACCTGAGTGATTGCTTTGGCTACTTGCATCACAGCAGCCCCCACCGTAGATTTGCCCACTCCAAATTGATTCCCGACTGACCGGTAGCTGTCTGGCATTGCAAGCTTCCACAGGGCTATCGCCACGCGCTTCTCAACTGTGAGGGCTGCTCTCATCTTGGTATTCTGGCGTTGCAGGGCAGGGGACAGCAAGTCACAAAGTTCCATGAAAGTGCCCTTACGCATGCGAAAGTTCCGCAGCCACTGGGAATCATCCCACACCTGCAACACTATGCGGTCCCACCAGTCTGTGCTTGTTTCCCTTGCCCAGAATCGGTGTTCCATGGATAGAACCTGCCCCATTAACAACATGATCTCCAAAGCACCGGGGCCCGTGGTTTCACAGAATTCTGTGTCCGTGTCCATGTCCATGTCCATGTCCTCATCATGCTTGTCGCTGCGCTGCCGCCGCTGCTGCCTCCTCGCCTCGTTTTTCTGGTCCTGGCTCAGCATAAACTCCACGAGAACGCGTGAGGTGTTTACAATGTTCATGACTGCTGTCTTGAGCTGAGCGGGCTCCATGCTTGCCTTGGTATGGAGTCTGCAGTGTTCACCCAGGAAAAAAGGCGCGAAAGGTTGTCTGCCGTCCGTTGCTTTCATGCAGGGAGGGAGGGAGGGAGGAGGTGAGGCTGTACCCAGAACTACCTGCGACGATGTTTTTTATCCCATCAGGCACTGGGATCTCAACCCAGAATTCCAATGGGCGCGGGAGACTGCGGGAACTATGGGATAGCTATGGGATAGCTACCCACAGTGCAACACTGCAGAAATCGACGCTAGCCCCGGTACTTGGACGCACACCGCCGAATTAATGTGCTTAGTGTGGCCGCATACATTTCAACTTTATACAATCTGTTTCCCAAATTCGAATTATATAAATTTGGATTAATCCCGTAGTGTAGACATATCCTTAGTCTTGAAATCTTTTTAATGTTCTTTCATGGGCTGCTGTCCTGGCTGGAAGATCGGTTCTACTGATCTTTTGATGAGTGTGAAGTGCCCCATCGGGTGGTAAAGGATTATTTGTTTTCTTATTTGTCCTTTTTGTAAAACACTCTCTTCTGGGTAGTTAATATTCACAATGGGTGGGAAGTTTGGAGCTGTGTGCCAGGTGTCTGCCCCCTGTCCCAGAATTGCATGCACTTATTTATAGTGATAAAATATACAAATAAAGTTATCTGGTTCACTTGTACTTTTAAAATGTATTTGTTGATATTCATGGCAACTTCTGCATTTCTGAAGCATCTTAAACAATTCCAGTGCAGTTAGGCATTATGTAGCTCCTCTTAGTATTAAATAGCTGTACTGTAGTAGTATCAACAGACTTCAAATGAGATCCAGACCCCATTGTGCTAGGCGCTGTACAGACACAGAATAAGAGACAGTACCTACCCTGAAGAATTTACAGTCTAAATAGACGAGACAGACTCAGGGTCGAAGAGAAGTATTCTTATCTTCATTTTACAGATAAGGAACAAAGGCACATAGATCAAGTGACTTGCCCAACTTCCCAAAGGAAATCTGTGGCAGAGCTGCGACTTGAGCTCAGTTTGTCTCCTGAGTCCCAATCCAATGCATTAATCACAAAATCGTCCATCCTCTTTCTTTTGCCTTCTATTTATGTTAGTTCCCTTTGCTCAGGTGGTTCTTTTTGTCCCAGTTTAGTTCTAGCATCTATTTAATAGTTTACTGCTTCTCAGTTGTTCCACAATCTCTTTCTATTAAATTTCTGTGTGTTGCTTAAAACTGTTCTCCATAATTGTTTCAAATATCTTGAATATTTTGTTAGCATAACCAGAGGGTAGAACCATTCAGTTGAGAGTGCTCTGCACATCAAGGACTGAGCTCTTGGTGAAGAAAATTGTTTTGTTATCTTTTTTGATTCAGCCACTACATGTATTTCAAGCAGGGGGGAGGGATAGCTCAGTGATTTGAGCACTGGCCTATTAAATCCAGGGTTATGAGTTCAATGCTGGAGGGGGCCACTAAGGGAATCTGGGGTAAAATCACTACTTGGTCCTGCTAGTGAAGACAGGGGAATGGACTCAATGACTTTTCAGGGTCCCTTCTAGTTCTATGAGATAGGTATATCTCCATTTAGTAATAATTATATATTATTTAAGGTAGTACAGGTGTGCTGTATTAATAGAGGATTCTTCTCCGGTAGGAAACTTTAGATAAGACTGAGTAGTAGTTTCAACCTTCTTTCTCCAAATAGGTAGACAAAACAAAACCCCTTTGATATTGAAACTTCCCAGGCTTGGTATAAGCATGAGGTAAACTAGGGAAAATCAGTTCCATTGTAATGTGTGAGGGACAAAAATAAACCTCTTGACTATTCTTTTTGCATGTTTAGGTCAAATATTTGGGAAGAGAGCCATTAATGTGCCATGTCTTCCACCTCATTCCTGCCCTCCGTTTCAGTCAAGCTCCCTTCATATCTAGAATGCCTTATACCACTGCCTGTGGATGAATAACTACACAAAGCAGCTGAAGTGTTAGAGATTCAGAAATATCACACATACCATAATCTACATCTGGATTCTCCTATGCAATTACAGGGTTAAGGTGCTGATGTAAACAGAACACTAAGCCATCAGCCTAGCACTAATGAGTTTAATTATGCATAAAATGACAACCTTCTTTAAGCTCTCTCTTGCAGTTTGCATGTTTCTGTGATTATATAAATTACATAAATAGGGAAAATCTCATCTACCCATCCATGTTTGACATGCCTAACATTCTGTACACTATGCTGGTTAGAATGGTATTTAACAAAACAAACTATTCTGACATCGATCTATTTTCCATTTATAATGGTTAAGACTTAATTTTTGTCATGGATATTTTTAGTAAAAGTCAGGGACAGGTCACGGTAAATAAATCCCGTGACCTGTTGCTGACTTTTACTAAAATTATCCCTGACAAAAGGGGTAGGTGGGTTCAGCACCCACTGCTGCTCGGGCTCCTGGGTCCCCCACTGATGCGATGCGTGGGAGCTCTGGGGCTGGGTTACTGCAGGGTCCCCTCGCCCCCGGGCAGCTGGTAGCTGCAGGGTCCCCCAGCCACAGCTGCAGTTGCAGTTGCAGCTGTGGCTGGGGAGCTGTGGGGAATCTCCGCTGCAGCTGGGCAGATGCGGGGTCTGCAGACTGCAGCCCTGGTCCAGCAGCTCTGACTCCAGCAGCCTGTCAGCAAACTAGATACCATTAACTTGGGTTTGAATAGAGACTGGGAGTGGCTGGGTCGTTACACATATTGAATCTATTTCTCCATGTTAAGTATCCTCACACCTTCTTGTCAACTGTCTAAAATGGGCCATCTTGATTATCACAACGAAAGTTTTTTTTTCCTCCTGCTGATAAAAGCTCATCTTAATTAATTAGCCTCTTAGAGTTGGTATGGCAACTTCCACCTTTTCATGTTCTCTGTATGTGTATACATCTTCTTACTATATGTTCCATTCTATGCATCTGATGAAGTGGGCTGTAGCCCACGAAAGCTTATGCTCAAATAAATTTGTTAGTCTCTAAGGTGCCACAAGTACTCCTGTTCTTTTCATCCACACTCAGACTTCCACCTGTCTTGCTTTCTACTTGCAGGGTGACCCCAACAGACTCCCAGTCCTGAATTTTTCCCTAAATGTGTGTTCTGCACTGTCCAGCCCTCTCCTGGACAGATCAGAAATTATAGGTCCATTGCTCCTGTAAGGGGTCAATATCCAACAGCCTTTAAATGGAGTTACCAAACAGCACAGTTTAAAAACAATAGTTTTGATTTAAAAATGAAAACTACAAAGAAAGATTTTAAGTGAGTACAAATGTAAGGTATTAAAGTCAGAAATGATTACAAGAGAAATAAAGAGAAAATGCTTGCTGGGAGCTAAAACTTAAATTAGACATGGTTCGAGGTAAAATCCTTACCACAGGTTCCCAGCAACACAGCTGACCAAATTTTCAGGTCAGGAATTCCCCCAAAATCAAAGGGCTGGTTCCTTTGTCTTCTTGGGTAAAAGAGAGAGAGAGACAGATAACCTGGGGTATTTTTTGCCCCACACTTTTATAGTCCAGTCAGCCACAGGAATGCAGGGGCAAGATTAGAAAGGCAAAGGCACAAAATGAGCTCAAACTAGCTACAGGAATAAAGGGAAACAAGAAGACTTTTTATCAATACATTAGAAGCAAGAGGAAGACCAAAGACAGGGTAGGCCCATTGCTCAGTGAAGAGGGAGAAACAGTAACAGGAAACTTGGAAATGGCAGAGATGCTTAATGACTTCTTTGTTTTGGTCTTCACTGAGAAGTCTGAAGGAATGCCTAACCTAGTGAATGCTAATGGGAAGGGGGTAGGTTTAGCAGATAAAATAAAAAAAGAACAAGTTAAAAATCACTTAGAAAAGTTAGATGCCTGCAAGTCACCAGGGCCTGATGAAATGCATCCTAGTATACTCAAGGAACTAATAGAGGAGGTATCTGAGCCTCTAGCTATTATCTTTGGAAAATCATGGGAGACGGGAGAGATTCCAGAAGACTGGAAAAGGGCAAATATAGTGCCCATCTATAAAAAGGGAAATAAAAACAACCCAGAAAACTACAGACCAGTTAGTTTAACTTCTGTGCCAGGGAAGATAATGGAGCAAGTAATTAAGGAAATCATCTGCAAACACTTGGAAGGTGGTAAGTTGATAGGGAACAGCCAGCATGGATTTGTAAAGAACAAATCATGTCAAACCAATCTGATAGCTTTCTTTGATAGGATAACACTTGTGGATAAGGGAGGAGTGGTGGATGTGGTATACCTAGACTTTAGTAAGGCATTTGATACGGTCTCACATGATAAACTAGGCAAATACAATTTAGATGGGGTTACTATAAGGTGGGTGCATAACTGGCTGGATAACCGTACTTAGATAGTTGTTATTAATGGTTCCCAATCCTGCTGGAAAGGCATAACAAGTGGGGTTCCACAGGGGTCTGTTTTGGGACCGGCTCTGTTCAATATCTTCATTAACAACTTAGATATTGGCTTATTAAGTTTGCAGATGATACCAAACTGGGAGGGATTGCAACTGCGTTGGAGGACAGGGTCATAATTCAAAATGATCTGGACAAATTGGAGAAATGGTCTGAGGTAAACAGGATGAAGTTTAACAAAGACAAATGCAAAGTGCTCCACTTAGGAAGGAACAATCAGTTTCACACATACAGAATGGGAAGAGACTGTCTAGGAAGGAGTATGGCAGAAAGGGAGCTAGGGGTTATAGTTGACCACAAGCTAAATATGAGTCAACAGCGTGATGCTGTTGCAAAAAAAGCAAACATGATTCTGGGATGCATTAACAGGTGTGTTGTGAGCAAGACACGAGAAGTCATTCTTCCGCTCTACTCTGCGCTGGTTAGGCCTCAACTGGAGTATTGTGTCCAGTTCTGGGCACCGCATTTCAAGAAAGATGTGGAGAAATTGGAGAGGGTCCAGAGAAGAGCAACAAGAATGATTAAGGATCTTGAGAACATGACCTATGAAGGAAGGCTGAAAGAATTGGGTTTGTTTAGTTTGGAAAAGAGAAGACTGAGAGGGGACATGATAGCAGTTTTCAGGTATCTAAAAGGGTGTCATAAGGAGGAGGGAGAAAACTTGTTCATCTTAGCCTCTAAGGATAGAACAAGAAGCAATGGGCTTAAACTGCAGCAAGGGAGGTCTAGGTTGGACATTAGGAAAAAGTTCCTAACTGTCAGGGTGTTTAAACACTGGAATAAACTGCCTAGGGAGGTTGTGGAATCTCCATCTCTGGAGATATTTAAGAGTAGGTTAGATAAATGTCTATCAGGGATGGTCTAGACAGTATTTGGTCCTGCCATGAGGGCAGGGGACTGGACTCGATGACCTCTCGAGGTCCCTTCCAGTCCTTGAATCTATGAATAAAGAATGAGTGTTTAACAACTGGAGGTGCAGGAGCAATGCAGGATTTGCCTCAGATCAGACTGACATAGATCTGATGATGACCATAACAACCTATCTGTACCCCAGGACTGGGTAATTGATGTTTACACTATCTGCTTTACTCGTGCTTTATTCTCATGTATAGTAATTGACCTGGATTGTGCTTTTCACTCAACAGGTCTGTGGGAAGAAAACACACCTGTGAGGTGAAGATATGACCCTATGTCTGCAGAATAAGAAAATGATTGTTTGATTAGGGATGAGTCAGTCACTACAAATGCTGATACATACTGTACCTTAAAACAAATGTGAACTAAACTTTTGAGGGTCACAGGAACTTGGTTCACTTTCCCTTCCACCTCATTTACTTGCTCATTTGCACCTGCAGGTGCCAGGTTGTGCTGAAAGCAACACTGCACCAATCACATGATAAGGGCTGTTCTGGGGATGGGGGGTTGACAAGAATGTGGATTGTGGGGAAAATATATTTCTATAAATAATTAAATAAGAGGTAATGGATGTGAAAATCCCACTACTGAAAAATATAGTTATTTACAAGATTGCATCATGTGCTTGCTACTACAGGAGATTTTTAGGTGACAGATTTCTCAATGCAGTGTGCCCCCTTTTAGCCAGGAAAAAGCCAGGAATTCCTTAGGTTGTGGTTAGAGCAAAAGCCAGTCCCAGTTATATAGATGGGCATCCTTCAGAATGCAGATGCAGGACCCAACAGGCATTAAAGCTCAAAAATATATAAAACATTGAGGCAAACATAACCAGGAAAAGTAATTTAGCACACAGCTCCAAATGCCCCGTTGAATGCTTATTAATGGTCAGATTGTGACTGGCTGTAACAAAGTGCATGTCGGGGGGCTCACCGCTTCTACTGCCTATGTAAGGGCCTGTCAAAATAGCAGTCTGTATACTCAAAGAAACAAAGGGCTGCTCCTTCCATGCACTTCTTAGGGGACATAGCACCCCAGAGGAGAAGGGTAGAGTGCAGCCTGTTTAACTCTGATTCAGAATATCAGGTGGTATGGAGAGGGGTTGTGTCTGCCTCAGGCACAATATCTCCCTAAGCTCTGGGCCAAGGGTCAGCAAATTAGGCCATAAGAGAGGAGCCAGAGTGCATCATAAATGTGTACATGTAAATCCAATGACCACAAAATGCCCCTCTGCTCTGTGTTTGGGCCAGCTTGTCAGATTTTGTGCCAGATCATCAGCTGGTATAGACCAGTGAAACTGTTTTTGGCTTTCACAGAGCTGCAGTGATTTACAGCAACTGAGGATCTGGCCCATTATAAACAATGCAGTTCTGTGCAGTTACAGTTCCGCTGGAAGAAAAGCCTAAGTGATTTATGTAATGACCAGAACTCCCTCAATAGAATAATAGCTACATAAATCACAATCACCCTTTTTATATGTAATACAGGTATCTGCGTTCTATAGTCACACCTTGCCTCAGCCACCGCTCTTTCCTTGCTACTGCTGCCTCTCCACACTTCTCCATCCCCTGTTGCTATCATCCTCTTCCTAACCCTTACTCTGTTCACCTTCATAATGTTGCTCATTATTTCTTTTGACTCATTCCAAACCCTATCCCACCCTGGCCCCATCCCCTCTGTTACACACCCCATACCTTTTCTATGTCAAATCTAGCAGGTCTCAAAACCAGGCCTGTAGAGTTGCCAGGCAGCAAACAGCACCATACTGTCACCCAGCAGCAGCTGTAACCATCTCACTCTCCATGACTCACTGCTCAAAGGGTCCAACAAGCAGCAGCCTAATGGCTCCTGGTTGGCTTCCCGCCCTATATAAACCTAAGGGACATTCCAGGAAGTGTCCAGGCAACAGTGTGGATTTAGGGGAGCTGTCATGACTATGTCTGCTCTTGCACCCCTGGCTTTGACTCGTGCTTGATGTGGACCTTGCCTCCTGATTTGGGCCCTGGAACCTGAATTACTCTCTGATCCTTGGTACTGACCCCAGCTAAAACTTGACTGAGAGCTGCTCTGCTATTCTTCTCAGATTTGACCCTGTTCTGACCCTTGGTCCTCACTGCTTTTGTCAGAATCCCAGTGCTATCTCTCTCCCAACCTTCCTTCCCCATCTCTCTGTTACACTGGCTCACTCTGACTGCTCTGTTACTCCAACCCCATCTTTTCCAGCAGCGTAGCCATCATCTACCACTCTCAACAGCCTGCTTTCTGCCCAAGGGTTTAGTCTTGTAAAACAGGCTTAGAACTGTCAGGAACTGAGGATTCTTTTGCAGTGTTAAAACATTGCAATCCAGCTATTGCTATACTTAGAGCTCTTGCATCTGAAGAAGTGCGGTTCTTACCCACGAAAGCTTATGCTCCCAATACTTCTGTTAGTCTCAAAGGTGCCACAGGACCCTCTGTTGCTTTTTACAGATTCAGACTAACACGGCTACCCCTCTGATACTTAGAGCTCTGTCTCTCTTTATCTCGAGACAGTAGTCCCAATAGTTCCACTCACTCCTCTATTTTTGTTTCAAGGGGAGAAGAGGGGAAAGGAGGAGGAGGAGAAGGAAAAGTGAAGAGTGGGAAGGGATTGGGGGGTTTTGGGGTTTTTTTTGGCTTGGTTGGTTGTGGCTTTTTTTTTTTTAACCAGCTGGTTATAATTTAGTCATACTAATGTTCATTAGGAAATTGACTTATTTGAAAAGAAGGGAATAGTGAATTATTCAGTTTCTGTCATACATTTGTACAGCAAACTCTGTACCTGCAACTGACTACACAAGTCATCGTGTAAGTATAGAGAAGCAACTCCAGTGAGTACTGCAGTATTTAGCTGGGAGAAAGATGGACTGGCCGGGAGAAAGATGGGCATAGCTGTGATGAACCCTTTCCCTAGCACTCCTGAGGCCCTGAACTGCGGAGGGGTGACACCCCCCCCCCCCCCGCTACATGAGCATTAGGATTCAGGTTGTACCCTGCTGTCCTGCGCCATGTGGACTTTTGAAACAAATTAAATCCTAAGGAAGAGCCAGCCCTGGGGGCCAAAGAAACTGAAGATGGCAGGAGCAGACACAGAATCAGACCCAACTGTTCCTACTGCAGGGACCATCTGGCACTGATGTCTGCAGAGTTTTTTACAACTCTGACTGGATAGTGTCTTCCTAGTGCAGTTTCCTCCAAGCTCCTCTTATCCCTTCCCTCCATCTTTTCTCCTACTCTCTGTACACCCCTCCTTGCTTCCTTTCCTCTTCTCCCCTGCCCTACTCCCTCCCTCCCTCCAATGTCCTCTCTCTTCTTTCTGCTTAGCTAACCTCCTCCTAACTAAACCCCATCCCAAAATTAAAAAAAAAAAATCTTTGACCTACCATGACATTTGCTGGCCCCCTCTCTGTTCAGTCCCCTTGTGTGTTCTAGTCCTTTCCTCTACCCTTTGTCTGGTCTATCTCAATTGTAAAGCTTTTTGAGGCAAGGACTGTCTAATATTGTGTATGGTGCCTAGCACAATGGGGCTCTTTTGAATCTGTTCCTAGGCACTCCTGTAATAAAAATAATAATGATGCTATTTTATTTATTCATCTAATTCATCGCCATTGTCTTCTCCTTAGCGATAGTGTGGTTAATCAAGATGCAGTCTTCAGTAAATTAATATACACAAGAGTAGTCCTTGATTATGCTTTTAAATTACCTAAACAATACATGACTTTGAATCTCTCCTAATCTGTAGGAATGAGGTTTGTATCAAATTGGAGGAAGGAGATACTCCGGGTTAAATATTTATGAAAATAATTAAACAAGGAAAAATCACAAAGGAAACTTCCACCTAAATGTTTGCTATTTGTGTTCTGGAAACATGTAATTAGCACTTGGCATTGTAGAGTATTGATGTCCTTATATTACAGGACACAATATATGGGTGAAATTCCCATTGAAGCCAATGTTGGCTGCTGATGTATATCAGAGGGCAGAATTTTGGTATGTTAGTATTTCTATATTGTGCTCCTAGAAACATAGACATTGAAAAACACTGTTGTAGTTTTAATTAATTGTATTAATTAAATTAATTATTTAATTATTTTGATACCATTAGCCACATATATTAAACTGAACCATCAGAATGAAAATAGTCAATAAGATTTTTTTTAATAATAGGATTTATATTGATTTTTTTCCAAGCTGAAAAATCAGCACAGTATAAAAAATGAAAGTACAGATTTTCTCTAGCTGGTTGAAATTAACATTCAGCATCTCACCCTCCCACAGAATAAGCATTTTCTCTTTTGTCTTCCAAAAATCACCTCCTGTATTTTAAAGGTTTTTGGTGTCTGCTGTTAATTTGCTTTGGGATTTTGGGTGCTTTGTCACCCAAACATTGTTTCATTTTAAGAATTAGTTGATGCCTTGCATCTTTCAGGTAGAGCAGTCTTCTCAAGTGTTAACGTCCTCACACTTGTTAGTTCAAACCGTCTCCTCCAAAACACCTGTGAAATCAGTGGGATTAAACAGGAATGTAACTGAGGGGGAAAATCTGGCCATTGCTACAGGCTTTGGAACATAGGCATGCACAGCCCATTTCATTAGGGTGTGCACCCAGGGAGCCCGGCCCTAGCCCTGCCCCTGCCCTAGTCCCACCCCCATCCACTCCCTCCTACTTCCCGCCCCCTGACTTCCCCCCTCAGAACCTCCAACCCCCCCTGCTCCCAGTCCCCTGACTGCCCCCCTAGGACCCTACCTGTCCCCTGACTGCCCCGACCCTTATCCCACACTCCTGCCCCAGACAGACCCCTGGGACTCCCAAGCCTATCCAACTGCTTCCAACTGCTCCCCACTCCCTGACAGGACCCCCAGAACTCCCGACCCATAAAACCCCCCCTCCCCGCTCCCTGCCTCCCCCAACCCCTCTCCACACCCCTGCCTCCTGACAGCCCCCCCAGAACTCCTGACTCATCCAACCCCCCCCAGCTCCTTGTCCCCTGACTACCCCTCCAGAGACCCCCCCACTAATTGCCCCCTAAGAACCCTCCATGCTTCCTGTCCCCTGACTGCCTTGACCCTTATCCACCCCCCGCCCGCTGAGAGACCCCGGGACTCCCATGCCCCATCCAATCTCCCCTGCTCCCTGACTGCCCCCTCCAGTGACCCCCCACCCCTAACCACCACCCCGGGATCCCACCCCCTATCCAACCCACCCTGTCCCCTGACTGACCCCACCCCTTATCCAACCCCCCTGGCCCCGGACCCCTTACCATGAGATGAGGCTCCTAGCCAAACACTGCCCCGCGGGAGCACGCAGCCCCAGCCCCCAGAGCGCTGCGCGCGGTGACATGCCTCATGGGGAGGGGGAACGTGTCTGACTCCCCACGGAGCCCCGGTCCCCAGAGTGCCGTGCACGGCTCCAGGGGAAGGGGGAGCTTCACCGCAGAGCCAAACGCTGCCCCGCGGGAGCGCACAGCCCCAGAGCGCTGTGCGCGTGGCAGCATGGCTCATGGGGAGAGGCGAAGGCAAGGGCGGGGGAGGGGCCGGCAGCTTGCTGCGTTTGGCCGGGCCCTCCACCCGGGAGCGCAGACCCCGTTGCTTACTGCGCCGGGGAGTGGAGCCATTTGCCCACCCCTGCATTAGGGTGTGCCTGGGCACACCCAGCACACCACGTGCGCACGCCTATGCTTTGGAAGATCATATGTCTCATAAAATATGCTTAAATATATTTTTGGGAACAACATTGCTCCTATTATGTCTTGTATGGATGATTCTTCTCTCTGATTTGCTTACAACTCCCATTGATTTCAACAGGAATTGTGCGCAACCATGTCAGGGCATAATCTTGCACAGGCTTTCTATTTTCTTTCTTTTTTTTTTTTTATTGCTAGGGTCCTTTCCATGACAATGACCTCTTTGTTTCTTAGTAAGTCATCTGCTCTTGCTGTTCATTCAGCACCCAACATGCTAATTCACTTTAAACACAAGTGTCTCCACATTACAGTCAGTAACATCAGAAACAGAATTCTGACTTCAGGCATGGAATAAGCAGCAAGAGCAGATGAAGCCCTAGATGTTGAAATGCTTTCTTTTTATGTAAATATTTTTACAGTAAAAACAAGGAGGAAAAAAAACTACTTCCAATGACACAGAAGCAGAATTGCTCCTGAATAGGGTGATAATCAGTCATTGTTTTGGAGAGTCTCTACCTTGAAGTCAGTGGAAAGTCCTGTTTAAAAATCAATGGTACAATATGGCTTTTGGAGCTCATGGGGGCAGTGAAGTGTCACAAAACATTTCAGAGAAGGATTGGGATTACGGTCTGTGGGCCAAATTCTGAGAAGAATTTTAGTGAGTATAATTTATGCCTTCTTCTGGATTTCCCTCAACATTTACATTACATATGAGGAAGAGTAGTGGGAGTTTAAATGTGTGTAAAAACATCTATTCTCCGCTGGGACTTGTCTCTGAAGTCTGTTTGCTTAACTCACAGGCCAGAGAGCAGGATGCAGTGAGAAAAGCAGTTAAACCAAGAGTGTAAATGACAGTAGGCTACCCAGACCTTGCAGCTTCTCAGCATGTAAATTACACAGATTTTTTTACACATCAATGAATTGATGTAAGCCAGTCAAACTTACCTATTAATTCTTTGGCCCTGTGAATGCCAGGGGGGAAAGATTCATTCCTCCCTTCCCCTCATCCCAAAGCTGTGCAGGGTCTCAATGTGTGGATGAAGCTTCAGAATTTAGTAGCAAAAAACAATACATGCATTGTGAACACTTGTGACAACAAAAAATTAATATAATATGGGCACAACCTCTGCTCTGCAAGTTACTATTAATTCATATTTCCTCAGAAAGAAGATGCAGCTTTTGGCTAAACATAAGTCCGTTGGAGCCCCACATACATGAGGCAAGAAGTTAGCCCTTTTCACTTTTTAAAAAGTGACTTTGCTAGTTCTGCTGAATAAATTCCAAGTGAAATTAATGAGTCAGTTGTGATTTATACTTAGAATTAACCACTTTGTGGGTTTTGCTCAAAAGGTAATTATCATTTAAATTATACTGACCTGAAATGGTCTTTTTTTGTTTTTACTTCTATCACTTAGTGTTGTACTTTATTCTTAATGGATTTCTGAGTTGCTTTAGTCACTTTCATTTGTATTATCTCAGCAGATCAGTAATATACAAATGTGCTGGCCAGATTCAAAGTCCATTGAATTCAGTGACTTCACTGGGCTTTCAATCTGGCCTGTAATGCACAAGAGATGGTTGAATATGTAGTACCTAATTTTGAATCTACTTGAACACTGTGGAAAAATTATGGAATACTATTGCTATTACATATCTAATTGTTAAGGGCCCTGTTTTGATTCTGCCACCCTTACTCATATGGAATAGTAATTTACTCTGTGGGTATTTTCATTGAAATCAGTAAGCTCTCATTGAATCGTAAGGTACCTCTCAACATTGCAGTAGCAATGATTGCAGAATTGGATCCTAAATTACTCTACATAATCTTTTTATTAAGCAGTTTTGAAATATAACATTTAACAAAATGCAAAGGACTGACGTGATAAAAGATAAGTTGGCACATAAATACATTGTAATTTTACCTTTACCTCAAAATGCTTTGTTGTGGTTTGTAGAAATATTATTTGCTGTTTCTCTGTTCTTTCGGGTCTAGATTTTTTTCATTAGCCCAAAAATGTTGAGATTAATGATAGTGGCTAGAAGGACTTGGAAGAATTTGTAGACTTGGACATAATGGGTCAGATCCTTAGCTGGATATAAATTTGGCATAACTCCCTTTACAGTACTTGAGGGTCTGGTGCAATGGCATCATGGTTTATGGGTTTCCAACAGAGACTGTTACATATGTCCATATGTCATGCATATGTTGTGGCTTATCTTAAGCATATGTCTTGAAGTCCCCACTTCTTAAACATTGTGCCATTATCTGCAATCTGACAGTGAGGGGAGAGATGATCTGGGATTATAAAAAGTATATCTGAGGAGAATCAAACAATAGGAGAAAATAAAGGGGAAGAAAATAATGGAGATTGGCGGAGGGGATACAGTAGCCAGTGCCCGTGTACGTGGTCTTTTCATTCTATTATAGATAACCAGCAGAGAAGGTTGGGTAGGGCTTTAGAAACGAAGGCTTACTTTTTAAAATAGTTGTAATGAAGTGAGCTTAAATAGTAAGAGCCAGATTGTGATACTCTTGCTCACACTGAGTAGCACCTTCTTCCACAAGCAGCCTGACTGAAGTGTATGGGACTTGTAATGGTTAGATTCTACTCCCAATGAATAAAGGTATGAGAGCAGGATCCTAAATGGATTCGATCAAAAATCTTGATTTTTTTTTTTTATTAAAACATGTTATTACATTTTACAAATTTTGGGTTATTTTAATATCATAGCTCCTTTGGTCCTTGGAAAAGAGAAAATGAATGTGTCACGCCTGACAGCACACAGATACCAGTGTGAGGCAGGAGAGATCACTTAGCTGAGTCAATTACTATGAAAACTGGAGGAGCAGACAGATGACAAGAGAAATTAAACAAATATAATGTAATTAATTCTCTCGATACTGGCTAATGCTCTATGGCATGCCTTTCACTACCATTGTTTGTCAGAAACTATAAGTGAAACAGAGCTGGAATAATTTTCAGGCAACACTAGTACCATTGCCTGGTGGAAGAATGCTATTCTAAAATGGTTGGCTCTGATCTGGTACACAGCTCAGAGTATTTGTGAAGACATAGAATTTTAACAAGCTTAAGTTTTTCTATATTGATTTTCCTTTTTAAAATGACATTTCCTTTCCAACCAATATTTATTCCAGTTGACACACACAAATATTTTTTCTATTTTACTTCCCTTGAGGACACTGAAATTACAGAAACTACCACAGAAGCATACTAATATATGCTTTTGGTGACTTTCTCATGCTTACAACATTATGCTTCCTTCTATTCTAAGGTGCTACTATTCTATTCTATTCTCCCATTAATGCACATGGGATTGATGTAGGCAATTATACAAATTGATAGGAGAATAAATCCTACATTTTCCGATTCATTAAGCACAGTAGAATGCCCACCTCCTATCTTATCATACCTCCCAGGCAGATGTATACATATAAAATAATAATTAATGTGCATACCTTCTTCCTTTGTACTGCCATATTTTCTGGATCTAGCTACAACAAAAACTTCTTTTGGGGGGCAGTGCTGATTGAAATTATACGTGGCACTGGTAGCATCACTGATAGTTAAGGTTGCATAACATTTTCCACTGTAAGCAACTGAAAACAGGTTCTTACAACTTTGTCCAACTTTAAATGTTCTCATTGAAATTTTTCATGCCGGTTGAGTGTTTCAGGCTGAATTATTATGGAAATCTTCAGCTAAAATGGTTCCGCCATTTCCGAGAAAAAGGCTAGTGAAAAATGCATTTTTTTGTCCACATTAAAACAACTCTTACAACTTCGTTGAGAAGTTCTAGTGTTTCTATGCTTTGGAGCAGGGACTTGAAATTTGGCAAGGAGGCGGCCTTTGTGCCAGGGATGTGCCTTTTGCCACCCCAATGAAAATTTAGTCCAAATTTGGTCAAGGTATAAGCCTTTGAAAAATCTTGGTTTACACATCGTCAGTAGAGACTTGTAAGAGTTTGGAGATTCTATCTATGCTGTACATGCTCTATCCCCTCACAGCTCCTACGTGCCAGGGAGAGGGTGGAAATGGCCTGAATTGAATGCAGAGGGCTGATGGGGAAGGTCAGGAGCTGAGGGGGAAGCAAAAGAAGACTGGCCATGGTGGGAGGAAGCAGAGGAAGAGTAGGACAGGAGCTGATGGGGGTGCAGTGGGCAGAAGCAGAAAAAAGGGAGCAGGTGGTGGCTGAGTAGTATGTAGGCACAGAAGGATAGAACCGAAAGAACTTGATCTGCTTGTCAAAGGTACAACATGGTACCACCAATGAAAGGCACAATGTGTTGGAAGAACCAGTGTGAGATAACATTGTAATGGCTGCTACAAAACCTGTGCTACTGTATTTAACTCCCTCACAGCCTTGCGAATCCAGGGAAATGCTGAACATTACCAGAAAAGGTTCAAACAGCAATTTGAACTATATATGAAAGCCACAGAGCAAAATAAATGGCAGGATGGGCAAAGAATTGTTCTGGTCCTAACAGGGACAGCCACAGAAACCTTAGATGTCTACAACAAATTCCATACAAATTGTGGCAGGGAAAGAGAGGGAAAACTGTGGAATTAATGAAAATGAGGATCATTGTCCCTTGAAAAAATATTACTTATGAAAGAGATGTATTTAGGGTGAGAACACAGAATGAAAGAGAAACAATAGAGGAGTGTAGCAAGGGAGTATGTCCCTCCCAGATGAATGGCGGGACAGCCCTGACTGCCTTCTGGTGGGCAGAGCCGGAATATCCAGCCCACTGGAAGCAGAGGGGCAGGACAGGAACTGGAAATATAAAAGGCGGGCCCTCCAGCTCAGTTGGAGAGGAACTGCCGGAGGAAAAGGACGTCACCCATCCGCTGCTGGAGCTCGGACCTGACAGCAGCCGCTACAGCACCAGAAAGCTGGAGGAACTGCCAGAGACACCAAGGAGCTGTTGGGGCTGCCTTTAGCTGTTTATCCCGGCAAGATGAACGACGAACCCGGGACCCAGGTACCTCCCCTGAATGGGAGTGTTGGAAGTAGCCCAGGGATCCAAATATAGTTCGACTGCATTGCTGACTGACAGCCGGCCAGTTTGTTGTGACTGGATTCCCCGCTGACCCAGTTGCAGACCACTCCGCCACTGTTAGGGCCTGAGCTGGGACCTGGTGGATTTGGGTGGGCCCGGGTTGCCCTACCTCCTGCAACCCCACCCAGGGGTGGCAGGCTTCCCACTCTAGACCAAAAGGCCAGCATTTGTCAGCGGTCTGCCAGAGCCAGGATCCCTGACTGTTTGGTGCCCCGCCCTGTCTGAGGGCCTGGGATTATAGACTTTGCTGCTGTGCCCTGACTGCAGGCCATAGCCCATTAATTGTTTGGTGCTCCGCCCTGTCAGAGGGACTGGGCTCTGAGGTTACTGACTGCTCTACCCAGCTGAGTGGCAGGGGCCCCGGTTCTAATTCCCCCTGAACTGTGCCCCTCCAGAGGCCTTGTAGAGAGGGAGCATGGCTTCCCTACCAGATGGACAGCCACAACCGCCCTATAAGGAGTTTGTCACAGACTTAGAACTAAATAGAATATGGAATATTAAGATGCTCTCATTAAAGATTGCTCTAGGGTAAAACAGTAAAAAAAAAAAAAAAAAAAAAGTTCATGAACGGTTACTAAGGGAGGTGGATCTGACACTAGAAATGATAAAATGTATATGTCATAAAGCAGAACAGCAAAACAAACACAGATAAAAACCCTAGAGCAGTATTTACCAAATGGTGCATCATGGGAAGGGTCTAGGTGGGTTGCATATTCTAACCACCTTTCCCCCGATCTAACTTCCCCTGGGCAGCAGGCTGCCGCAGCAGCAGCATGGAGAAAGCACCTCCAGGGCACGCGCAAAGCAGGAACAGGACGCTGCTGCTGCCCAGGGGAAGTGCGAGCACAGGAGGGAGCACTTCTAGGACACGTGCGGAGTGGAGACAGGCTTCTGACCATCTGCTTGCTGGCTCTGGCTGCTTCCTCTGCGTTGTTGCTGCCTGGGTCTCACTCTCACTTCCTCCAAGCAGCAGGCAGTGGCAGTAGCAAGGAGAAAGTGGCCAGAGCCAGAGAGTGGACAGTCAGCAGCAGCCTTGTAGCGATGTGCAGCCTGGACAAGGGAGAGAGAGGTCAGCTGGGGCTTCAGGAAGGGGCAGGGCTGGGAGACTCAGAGCAAGGGGACTGGGGCCAGAGCCAAGCAGGGGCCTTGGGGACTGGGCTGGAGGGCTGAAGTGGGGACTGGGGGCTGGAAAGATGCGGGAGAGCAGAGAACTGAGAATGGGAGGGGGAGGGAGCAGAGGTAATGGTGGGTCCCCAAAAAAGAGAAAATGCAGTTGGTGGGTCACCTTAGTCAAAAGTTTGGGAACCACTGATTTAAAGCATCCGCTCCAGTGCTGCAATTTTTGACCCATTGAAAGTTATCCAAACCCTCAAAAGGAGCGTTGGGAGCAGTACACTTATAGTGTCATGGAACTGATTGGTTGCCAGTCTCATATGCATCGAGGGCTATGACAGAGAAGATATACACACAAACTGAAAAAGAGATGCGAGGTCTGGTGTATGGATGTACAACACTTCATGACTTTCTCTATTGTCTTCAAAGCAGAAACTGATCACAAACCTCTGATTGCAATACACAGAAAGGAACTTGGAGAAACACCACCAAGAAACAGTGATTACATTTGAAAATGCAAAAGTATGATGTGACCCTGGAGTTCTAATCTGGATGCCACTTCTTAAAGGGAGATGCACTCTCAAGAGCATACACTCTATCTGACAGTATGCAGCCTGATGATCTGGAACAAGCAATAAACATACATGAACATGGTAAATGCATCATGTGCTGTACCTCCAGACATATGGAATTAAGTGGAGACAGAAATAACTCAAGATGAAATGTTGCAATCAGCTATATAAACAATTATATAAAGGGGTGGAGGGGAGGAAACACTTCCTACCTGCATATTCCCTCTATAAAAATGAGCTTTCAGTGATCTCAAGAGTGCTTTTGAAGGGAACATAGACTGTGGTTCCCACAGTGATGAGAAGAAAAATATTAGAACAAATATAAGAAGGTCATGTGGGAATGACCAAATCCAAAAGGAGAGCTAGAGAAGTTGTATTCTGGACACAGAAGAATATTGATATTGAAGAAATGGTGAGCAGGTGTGGAGCATGTCAGAACTACAGAGATTCCCAGAAGAAAGAACCAATGTTACCGCATGAATAACTCATAATTCTATGGGACAAAGTTGAAATGTACTTATTCAACTTGAGAAAATGTGATCTCCTGGCTATAATGGACTACTTTCCAATTTCCCAGAAGTAGTTGTAGTAGGAGGAGAGCCAGAGACATAAGCCCTCGTATCAGAGGCCTGGTATGAGGCAGGACCTGCTCACACAATCTGGCAAGAACAGGGCTGATATTACAGAAATACACATTTCTAAGAAGTACTAAGCACAGAGTACTCCCGCAAACACCTCCTGATATCAAGTGGTACCAGAACATCCCAATATCAAGGATGGTACAAAAACATTCCCAAAGGATAACAGGAACACACCGACTCCTCCTAAAAGATAAGATCAGGATGACAGTATATGCTTTGATTGAACCAACATGTACAAGATGATAACTAGCCATGTCGGGGGCGTAACTAATTATGTCAGAGGCAGTACTAACTTGTTTGTATCAGGGTATAAAGATGTATCTCAGAGGGAGTATGTTTGTCCAGCCGAGGGGGGAATGGAAAGTCCCACCATTCACTGAGCTGCATCCATTGTCATGGGCATACATGTCTTAGTATCCTCGTAGAGTTTGCCAGGTGCTATTACCTTGCTTTGCTAACAATAAACCTGGGCTGGCACCTTCATACCTTAACAGAACTTGTGGTCATTGGGCAGTTCGCTTGAGGTCTGCTGTGATGGCTGTCTGTGCAGAGCTGGGGCAGCACACAGGGAGAACACACACACACACACACACACACACACACAGCCAAACATCTGACCACAGTAGTCACACTTGAAAATATCACAGTAGCAACAATTGTGAGGCACATTAAATCTATATTTGCATGTCATGAAATTCCAAGGACAGTAATAACTGACAACAGACCACAGTTTAAGAATAGGGAATTCCTGGACTCTGCTAAAATATATGACTTTCATAACATGACATCTAGTCCTAAATAGCCTCAAGCTAATGGATTAATTGAATGTGGTACGCCTGGGGGAATTCTGCACCACTGCGCACGTGCAGAATTCATGTCCCCCACAATTTTTTTTTCTCCACAGAATATAGATTCTGCTGAAGAGGCACTGCAGTTACACCTTTTGCCAACCAGGGGCTTCGGTGGTGCCAGAAGAGAGGGCAGCGCCGGCAGAGAATGAGAGGGAAGAGGCTGTGTTCCTCACTACAGGGCCAGGTGAGGAGGCACAGGATGGACAGAGCAGGGCACACAGGGCTGCTGGGTGGGGTCACAGACTGGGGTTCAGAAGGGATAGTGGTAGGGACAGACTGACGCTTAGGAGCTAGTGCGATGACAGCATTGAGCCAGGGCCACATGGGGACGGAGCAGATGTGCCTGACTGAATGGGAGAGGCTAGGGGTCAGCCAGGGTCTGCATGGGGGAAGCTCTCCAACTCCCTAACAATCCTTGCCCTCCCCCCCCCAAAAAAACCCTGTTCCTAGGGTGACCAGACGTCCCGATTTTATTGGAACTGTCCCGATATTTGCTCGTTTGTCCCACGTCCCGACCAATGTTTGGTCGGGACACTGGACAAACAAGCAATTTTTGCCCTCCTCTCCAGCTCGTGCCCCCTCCCTCGCCCCAACTCCACCCCCTCCTTCCCCCATTGGATAGCTCCCCAAATCCCTGGCCCCACCCCCTCACTGCCCCATTGGATCCCTCCCCAAATCCCCGCCTCTTTCTGAAGCACGCCGCATTCCTCCTCCCTCCCAGGTAAGCGCTGGAGGGAGGAGGCCCAGGGACGGCGGGGTGAGTCTGGCCTGGCCCTGGCTCGAGCGCAGGCAGGAGGGCGGGACGGTACCTGCAGGGGGCAGCCCCAGGTCCGGCCTGGGGAACTGGCTCCCTACGCGCCCATGGATGGGGGTGGGGGGGCAGCAGCTGCCCACGTGGGGACTCCGGTTCCTCAGGGCTTCACCTCTGCTACGTGCGCCCCGGCCCCGGAGGGGTGTAGTTGGCGCTGGGTGCCAGGCGCATGCCTCTGCCTGACATGCGGCGAGGGAGAGACAGAGGAGCTGCTGGAAGGGCTGGTTGGGCAGCGGCTCTGCCGCGGTGCTGGGGATAATTAGAATCTGTGAGTCTGTCTGCCTCCGGGGAGGCAGGGCAGGGGGAGCAGTGCGTGCCTGGCTGGGTGTGTGACCCTAGGTGAGGAGATCCCCTCCCGCAATGCTTGGGCAAGTCCCGGCCTGGGGGCCGCGGCAAGGTCCCGCTTCTCCAGCGGGGTGTAGTCCAGTGGCACGAAGGTCGTTACAGCTCCGCACTCCTGGGCCTGCGGGGAGCTGGAGCCCGCCAGGGAAGGGGCTGCCCCACGCTGGCGTGCCCACGGCCAGCCCAGACCGGTCTCCGCGCAGGGACCTGGCAGGGGCACTCCCCCTGTCCGTGCCCATCTCCGCGGCGTCGGGGTGTCAGTCCTCGGGCTGCGGGCGGGGGTTGTTGCATCCCAGGACCCGGGGGCCGCTGTTTACATCTGCGTGTGGCCGGCGCCAGCCTAGGCGCTTCCCGCTTGTTCGTGCTTTTTTGGCTCCGCCCCCTCCCATGCCCCCCCCCACACCCCCCGCGTCCCAATATTTCGCCTCTGTGATCTGGTCACCCTACCTGTTCCATACTTCTCCCTCTCACACCCAACTCAGAGGCTACTTCCCTCTCTCTCTGTTACCCCTGTCTCCCCCAAGCCTTGCACTGCTTCTGAAGGGTGCAGGAAATATGTTTCTGAATTGTAGTTTAAATGAATTATTGCTCAAAGTTCATTATTAATATGCCTAGTAAGGAATCTATTTGTCAAAAAATATTTCCTGAATCCTTTTGTCTGTATTTTTACAGACATACTCGCTGACAAGCATTTTGAAATAAATTACCAAAATAATTGAAACTGGCATGTATTATTTTGACAAATAAAACATGCAGAATTTTGCAAAGTTTTAAAATATTGTGAGCAAAATTTTTTTAAAAATTTTTGGCACAGAATTCCCCCAGGAGTAATGTGGAATAATTATAGTGAAGAACTTGCTCAGAAAAGCAATGGATGCAAAGAAAATCCATATTTAGTATCACTCGACTATAGAGCTACACCACTGTAATGTGGAAAGTCACCAGCTGAACTCCTCTTCAACATGTATAAATACTCGATTACCATATATGGGACAAAAACAACGGATGATTAAGGAGTCTGATAGCAAAGAAAAGACTGGGAAAATACAAGCAGACAAAATGTTACAATAAAGGGAACAAGACCTTTTCCACAGTTTAAAAAACAAAGACTCGGTGAGAATGGGGCAAAATGGGCACCAGCCAGTCAAAGCTACAGTAATCGAAGAAGAGTTGCTTTTTCATACTCAGTGATCACAGATGAAGGCAAAACCTCACAAAGGAATCGGAAGCATCTGCTCAAGATACCTGACAACTTGGCTGAGATGAGTGAAGTGAAACCATCCCTTCTAGCGCCTCCCGCCCACTGTGATCAGCTGTTTCATGGCATGCGGGAGGCATTGGGAGGGAGGGAGAGGAGTGGGGATGGGGCACACCTGGGGGAAGGGGCGGAACTGGGTGGGAAGAGGCGGGACAGGGGTGGAGCAGGGGCGGGAAGAGGCAGGGTGGGGGCTTGGGGAAAGGGTTGGGTGGAGGTGGGACCTGTGTGCTGAAACACCCTCAGAGACTGACTAAGACATGTTAGGGTTGTGTTTAAGCAACCTGAAGAGTTAAGTCAGTTATTGTATTTGTAGTAGTGCAATGGTTTAATTTAATAGTGCTTCAGTTCAGTCAGGAAATTCTAAAAAAGGGAAAATGTACAATAGAATAAGTCCTCCACAAAGTATAGAGCAGGGGTCGGCAACCTTTGGCACGCGGCTCACCAGTGTAAGCACCCTGGCGGGCCGGGCCGGTTTGTTTACCTGCCGCGTCTGCAGGTTTGGCCGATCGCGGCTCCCACTGGCCGCGGTTCACTGTCCCAGGCCAATGGGGGTGGCAGGAAGCGGCAGCCAGCACATCCCTTGGCTTGCATCGCTTCCCGCCGCCCCCATTGGCCTGGAGTGGCGAACCGCGGCCAGTGGGAGCCACGATCGGCCGAACCTGCGGACGCGGCAGGTAAACAAACCGGCCCGGCCCTCCAGGGTGCTTACCTTAGTGAGCCGCGTGCCAAAGGTTGCCAACCCCTTTTCTGGATGCTGTCTTTGGTTTCCTGGAACATTTCCCAGTGTACTGTTGCCAGCCTTGGTGATTTTTCACCAATTTGGCTACTTCTGAAAGGGCTCAGAGACAAAAAAAATCTTCAATCTGTGACACAGGGCTTTTTCAGCTATGGATTATGACTTGTGATGAAAGCTGGGTGATTCAGACACTGCCTGTCTCACTGATTCACAGTGGCCTTTCAGAATGAGCAGCCACTCAGGGGCATGTGAAGCTGGGCAGGGAGGCGGGGTATAAATCTGCAAGCAACCCACATGCATGAGTGGTGGCTGCTGCTGTGGCTCCTCCGTGGAGTGTACTGGCCCAGTGGCTCCCAGCAACTGTTGGGCCGGCAGCACTTTTTGCCCGTTCCCGCCTGAACTATTGCTGCCCCCACTCTGTGCCCTCCCTGCCTCCTGGGCAGCAGAGCAATGATGAGTGAGGATGAGGGGCTGAGCGGGCCAAAGCCCCCAGCCCCATTGGAGTCTTCTGTTCTGTGATATCGGGCATTCTCTCTTGTCTGGCCCGTGGCAGGAAACTAAGAGCCAGCCAGGCAGTGGAGAGAGAGTGGCGGGGGAATGCAGATGCTGCAGCAACAGGTATGGGGAGGAATAGGAGGTAGCAGCAGCCTAACCTAACTTCAAGGGGGGTGTGATGGAGCGTCTGCCCCACTTTGGGCTCTAAGGGGTTAATAGAGCCCTTGGGAGGCTGTGCAGGAGACAGCCAATCACAGAGGGGCTGTGAGGAGCAGCCAATCAGGGCTGGACTGGCCCATATAAAAAAGGCTGCAGAGCAGAACAGCTTCAGTCACTCCCTGGAGCTTGAGGCGGACTAGCTGCCTTGCAGGCTGAAGGTAGCAAGCATCCTAGATAGAACAGTGCTACAGGCAGAGACATGGGGAACTAAATGCAGCTCCTGGCAGGTAGTAGGGATCTGCAGGCTGAGGCCTAAGGCAAGGGCAAAGAGGGTGCTGGGACCATGGGGAAGTGGTCCAGGGAGATCTACAGTGGCATTGGAGGGGATGCAGCAAGTGGCAGCCATCTACAGGGTCCCTGGGCCAAAACCCAGAGTAGTGGATGAGCCTGGGTCTCCTCCCCTCCCCCCCCTCCACTTTGCTGTTGAGGGAACTGGCTGGGCTATTGGACTGCAGTGCATTCCCCCAGAAGAGGGAGCACAAAATATGAGATGGCCAGAGGGCTGCCTCCTGAAGAGGATGCTGCAGTCCTTCAAGTGACATGGGTCCACGAGCACAGAGGATGGTGGGTGAGACACCACCAGAAGAAGGTGCACTGGCTAGCAGAGTTAGTCTCCAGGACAGCCAGCAGGAGGTGCTGCAGTGGTGAGTGAACCCTGTCATAGGGGCCTCTCGCTCTCTGAGTCAGGGAGAGTATTACTGCTGGGGGTGGGGGAGCAGGGGAAGAGGGTTACTGCTGGTGGGGAAGGAGCAATATTACCAATCTCTGCAATTTTTAGGCTATTTTTTTTGCAAATGATTGGCAAAACCTCAAGCTTTGAGGTTGGCAACACTTGCTGTGGGGCAGCAACAAAGAAGCCCAGGAAAAAGCAGTCACAGGCTACAGCTACACAGAGTGCTAGTGCTATTGTTATCTCATATCGGTACATGGTTCCTGTTCATAGTCAAGTGTTTATTTTGAAACCATGCTGCTGATCAGAAACATTGTTTCCTTTTGTTGTTGTTCATAACCTCTTTAACCGCCAAAGCAGTCCAAGGAAGGCAGCCCCCTGCACAAAGTGTATACCATTGCTGGAGATTCGCAATCTGTGCTAATTTTTGCTCACTTGCTCATTGAATCCCAACGTGTTTTATGTGACACCTTAATTTGGCCTAGAAGCTTGAACTCGGGTCTTGGCAGATTAAAAGTCTCTCAATTCACTTTTATGGAATTCAACATACAATTGGAATTTTTGACCTATGCTAAACTTCTGAAAGCAATTAAATATTGCAAATTAAAAACCGATTTTCATGGCTGAGCATTTGTCAATCATCCACTGACTATACACACCTCAGCTGAGTTGAAGGTATGAAAGCATAAAATGACTAATAAATGTGCACCTCTCTTGTGTAATGATGCTTAGACAATTTCTTCTTTAGAGTCAAAGCCTTTTAAAAATGTTGCTCTACACACAGACTTAACAAAAAAAAATACATTTAATTCATTTTTTTCCCCATAGGATATCAGTCATTATCAGCAATAGAACTCAGTACCTCTACAGTTGTCCCAGTAGCTAGAGTAGTGGTATTTAAGGCAATGTGCTGAATTCTCAGCTGGTAGAAACTAGTCTATCTGTTTCTGAGCAAATAGTGATATAATTACATTGGCTGAAGAGACTTGCAGTCTGCTAAGCTGATTTACTGCTTAATAGTATATAAATCACTATATCAATCAATCCAGTGCCTGCTTCATGACTGGCAAATGCCAACACAATGGCTGGCTCTATTTGCTTTGCAGTGACAGTAGTTCATAAGGAAAACCTTTGTATATCATTTGTTTGACTCCTTTGATATAAGCATAACAAAAATCCTCAAAAGTGTCAGTCTCCAGATCTATGGGATAATTGAATCTACTGGATATTTGAGTTGTAAATTGAGAGTATTGAGTCAGAGAATAGTGGAATCAGTTGAGAGCGGGAATTGCTGACTATGTAAATTTTACAAGGCTATATAAATGTATCTTAAAATAACATAAAATACAAAGCCTAGACTTCTATAATGGTCAATCATTACATTATTTTGATTATAAAAATAGTGAATGGAACCTTTATCATGGGATCTGAGTCTGGAGGAATGTATAACATTTTTGGAAAATACTTGTTTAAAATATTTGACAAAAAGCGCTCGAGCTATTACAAGCTGATAGCACTGGGATGATTGTGTTGGAACACAAACTTTTCTAGATCTATAAAGGAATGCATTTATATATTAGTGTTGTGCATGATATATAATAGAATGAAGTACGGGAACAAAAAATGGCAGCAACAATAAATGAATTGTGGAAAGAGTCTGGGCTAACTCTATTTAAGTCAAATGACTGAATTCTCAACTGGTGTAAGTTGACTTCATTGAGGTCCATCATTGGAGCAGCACCAATTTACACTAGCAAAGAATTTGAGCCAATGTTTAGAAAAGGGCCAAAGTAGACAAAGCAGTAGAAAATGTACTGTAGTGCATTCTCCTGCTAATGCAGGATGCTTTAACAGGTCATCTTCATGTCTGACTATTAATAAAAATAGATGAGTGAGTGTTAAACAGAGACTGACCGGGTTGAAAGTAATGCTGTGGATTTCAGGGTGGATTTGATTTAAATCGTGATTTAAATAACTAGTCAGGAAGACTTGATTTAATCATGGATTTCTACATAAGTGCATTCTTGTTGGTTATAACCTTAATACATACTCTTCACAACTCCGAGATAGATGTAGGTTTCATTTTTAGAAGGTACACACTATACATTTTTAAATTGATTTATTTTGAAAACTTTTCAGATTAATTTTACAGCTATATCAGAAAATGAATGATTGTTTGGTTATTTCATTTACCAAAGGTAATTGAAGCAGATAGTTCACCTCCCAATGACTTCATAAATATCTCCAATTCAACAGTTAATCATTAATATTTGGAGGATTTTCTAGCCATGCTGTATTAGGAGGAGAACATCAACTGACAGACATTTAAATTGTTTGTTTTAACTAAAACAACATTATGTACTCTGGATTTTTTTCTTCAACAGCAAACATAATAGTTTAACAAAACAAGCATTTGAATTTAAACACTCATTTTTAAAAATCAGGTTTGTTTTTGTTAATTGTTTAACTAATATAGTTAAATGAAATACTTAAAAAACAAAAACAAAAATGAAATAGCCTATGTCCGCCAGGTCAACATGAGAAACTTAAAATATTGGCTTCTGCAGCTAACTCAGTCATCTTCACCTTCATTTTCCTGTTTGTTCATAATCTGGAAAAGAAAAACAAGCTTTCTTGCTTTTTCGGGTCCCAAACAATTTCTCAATTTGGAATGAATTAGTCCAAAGGAAGAAAATATTTTTTTTTCTACACCAGCAGAAGAAGCTACTGCTGTTGAAGTGATAATCTCACTTTTAACAGTCTCTGAATCCAAGTGCTTAAGTGACTTCCACCAGATCACTGGTGT
Organism: Chrysemys picta bellii; assembly: GCF_011386835.1. Classification (NCBI taxonomy): domain Eukaryota; kingdom Metazoa; phylum Chordata; order Testudines; family Emydidae; genus Chrysemys; species Chrysemys picta. The sequence continues at coordinate 206,394,419 of NC_088792.1, forward strand.
GACTTTCTTTAAAACATCATCAGCAAACATATATTTCTTGAATGGCTCACCCTTAGCTCTTAAGTTTATTATAGTTGGCATTATGGAGGGACGATTGCTGGATTCCATGTCATAGCCATCTCCTCTTCAACTGTTAAGGTTTAACCCTGGTACCGAGTATTGAGAAAGTGCTTGTCCCATTCATTTTTTTAATGCTTGTGTAACCCTTCTGCCCCTTTGAGTTGGCAGCAACAAGAGCCGGGTTCAGTATCTAGGGGTTCTGTTTCAATAACGCAATGCAAAACCGGCTCGAGCCCCCACCCAGTGACCTGGGACAACTACATACCACCCCACGGGCGCCTCTAGGAGACAATATTTCCCCTCTCGCAAGCACGGAGTCTGAGTGTAGCAAAAGCTTTTTAATAAAGGAGGGAAACAATGCGGCATTATGTTGGGGAAACACCACAAACAGGATTCATAACACAAACCATGGAGCAAAAGACCCACCTCCAAGTAAGTTTGGCAGTGTCCTTTTCCCCTCAGGGTCTTAAGTCCAATCACCCCAAAGTCCAACAACCCCAAAGTCTCTGTCCCTGGTCAGTGCTGCCCCAGAGTTCAAAAGTTTATCTGCAGAGTTTTACCCCCCCCAAGCTGGGCAGAAATGGGGGGAGGGCACACGGGATGTTAAGGGGCACCTTACGTGGTCTGAGGCCGACTGCCCCACCTCTCCGTAGAGTTCTGCTGCAGCCTTTACCACGAATGGCTCCATTCTACCAGCCGTGCCGCTCCGCTCCTCCAGCCATCCCCGCAAACTGCTCCGCTCTGCTCCCCGTTCCGTGGGCGGCTCCAACCATCCAACAAACTGCTCAGCTCTGCCAACTGCTCCACTCCACCAGCCGTCCCACGAACCGCTCCAGCTGCCCCCCGCAAATGGCTCAGCTCCGCTCTGCACCGCTCCACTCGCTGTTCCGTGGGCCGTTCCAACCGTCCCACAAACTGCTTGGCTCTGCCAGCTGCTTAGCAATATATCTTCAGGCTCCCCCACTGGTTAACACAGCACTCAGTGATCTCAGCTCAGCAATTTTAGCTCTTTTAGTGATTTCAGCATGTAGTAATGGAGCCCCAGTGCTGGTGCACCATTGGCCCAAAGTGAATTCAGTTCAGCAACTTCTAGCTAGACTCCTAATGGAAGCAAACTTAGCTCTGCTATTCAACAGTGGAGAGAGGGGGGTAGTACAATTAGTGTTTCAGGCCCTCAAAAGGGGCCCATACCATCAGGTACACATACCTGTCCCCAACTTCTCTCAATTCACTGGGTTTTGTAACCCATGCCCCTTGTCTAGCGAGTGCTATTTAGTTACTGGTAAGTCCCTCTGTCATACAACAGTTCCACTGGCCTTGATTCACAGAATCAGGGTAGCAACACTTTATTCTTCCTACCCCAAATAATAGAGAAACTGGGGATCCCACAACCGCCAAAGTAACCACTTTCAGTTGCTGTTGTCCCAGGCTAGGCAGGTGGGTGTGCCTATGCAAACAAGATCAGCCCCTGAAGTTCTTTTCCACACTCGCCATAATTCACCACCAGATGTCAGGGTAGAGCTTATCCTGACTCTGCTTACACTTGTAATTTAACACTGTCATTGCATATTTCTCTTTTTAAGATCTCACTCAGTTCCTTCCAAATTTCAACAGCGTCAGCAATAAAACAGCTATTTCCCTACATTTTGTTCAAGGCTACAGAAATAGGCTTCAGGGCACTCAGCGTGTATTCAACATTTCTCTTACACCCAATGTTGAGAACTTTGGCTGTGACAGTGCCATCTATTTTTTTTTCACGATTTTGTTCACAAACTGTCATCAGATGAGGCCAGTTCTTGATATAGTGCTCAAAACAGTCCACTACTGAGTTCCATTGTCTTGTGGGAGAGTTAGCTTGGTTCCTCCCACTTTTTTCAGAGCAGCTGCTGCAAAGTGGTTGTTATGGAAGTGTTTTGCAATTTCAACATTAGCCTCTATTTCTGGAACACTGAAGTCTTTGGCTAGGAGGTGCATCAAACGAGCACTGCAACTGTATATTATTAGCTTGGGACTCTCTTCTAAATTTCTTCTCACCTTGAATACATTTGCAGCATTGTCTGTGACCAAGCTGCGTATTAGACATTTGAATTTTTTTTTCAGTTTGTTATAGCTTTTACTGCTACTTCTTGTGTAACCTGTGTGTGCATTTTCTGATGTATCAATTTTCTGTAAGGAAGACATTCCCTTCTTCTGTTGTCACACAAGCACATACAACAGGATCATTGTGGACATTGCTTCATGCATCAAGACTCAGGCTAACAATTTTACCCTCTAGACCTTTTGCACACTGCTCAATTTCTCTTTCATATACTTTATTCAGCAATTTGCCTGCAATATCTACTCTGTTGGATGGACTACAGCCTGATTTTAATAACAACCATGTTAATGAAGTGTGGGTTCTCAATCATACGGAAGGGAGAGTTTGTAGCATAACAAACCGGGCAATTTTTCATCAATTATCTTTTTGTAATTTGCTGGTTCTTATCAGAAACGTATCTATGGCTGTTTCTGGATGGAGGTGTAGGTTTTTTGTTTGTTTGTTTTTTCTACAGGTGATATACTGTGGCTATGTCACATACATGATGTGACTGAAACACTATCACTGGCAGAGAACTATGAAACTATAGAAAATGATGGTGATCTTGAAGGTGGATAGTCTTCAGAATCCTGTATGTTGAGGATGGATTCTCCTAAACAAAATAAGTCAATGCAGTTATTTAATTATCATACTGCTCATTTAGTATTCTTCATTGCATTCACTGACACTCAGTACTACTTTAAAGGTGAAATTGTAAAAGGAAGAGCTGCCTATTTCAGCTATTCACTTTTATCACAACTGCATCTAAAATGATAGTACCATAGAGGAATAACTATATTTTTTGCTCAAACATGAGAATTCAAGAATCTTCCAGAAGGAAGACAAGCAGTCCTTAAGAGAGAAGTATGAAATAAAGTTTACCAACCTGAAGATCCTGCATGTTCAGACATGTTCCTTTCATCAACTTCAATGCAGCTTCCTCCTGAGAAGGAACACTTCTCGTGATGATGTTGTTTCATTCAGGCAACCAGGCCTTGCATTTCTTTGTTGCACCGTTTGCATTTTGCATGCATGCCTGTCTTACCCACAGGTAGAGGAACTTCATTCAAATATTCCCAAACTGAGCCTCTTTTATGGCCTGCTGCCATGATAGGTTTTTCTTTCTAGTGAGAATGGTATGGTAGATCTCAAATCAATGAAGGCTACACTCAAAGACCTCAAGACTTCTGGAATATGCTGCTCAGACAGTTTCACTTTTATTTCTACTGCCTGTCCCTCCCTTGTCACATTATCTGCAGATGATTTCTTGTCCAGACCTATTCCACCCCCAGCAATCTTCTATTCATTGAACTTTTTGAAACTTTCCACTTTCAGGGGGTAAGGGATTGACTCTGTGTACACAACTTTGCAAAGGAACAATAGGGTTGAGGTCTGTTATTTCTCACCTCTATGTATTTTATTTAAAAACATTTTTGCTGTTAACAAGCATGTTATCTCAGGAGACACAAAGCCAAAGTCTGAGAACTGCAAAACTAAGCATCTCTGATGGTATCTTCTAGACTGAGCACTAAGTCCCATTGGGTAGATAGAAAGATTAACCTAAATCTATTCAGAAGCCCCTGGAGCCCCATAAGATTGGGTCCCTAATCCATGAACTACTGGAACTCATTTACAAAACTTCTTAAACATTACATGAATATATTGTCTTCTACTATAGAATTTATAATCCCTATTCCATAATGAGACATTATAGCTCAAAGATATATCTTAATTAAACCTATCTTTAGATTGGATTTTTTTTTTAAATGGGGAAAAAACCTATTTAAATAAAAATCCCCCTTTGATTTTTATCCACCCTGATGGATTTACTCCCTAATCCTCTGTCATTGTCTCCCTGCTGCTGTACCAGAGGAGGGGCAAAGAGACCAGCCTTTAGTGATCCACCGTTCCTCCCTCTATCGCTTGAGGCTGCCACTGCTCCCAAGAGAAAATGAACATAAAGACCTGAACCTGTGAATTGCTGAGTACCTTGTGGACAGTGCTAACTGCCCTCCTCTCCCACTGAATCAATGATAGTAAGGGTGCTTAGCCCCTCACAAGATTTGGCTTGAAGAGCATAGAGAGTTGCACTCCCCTCCAACACTACTACCTAGTCTCCAAATAGCTGCCATCCAGACCGCGATCCAGCTGCTGCTGTCAGGAGAGAACAAAGGTGGAGGGTGTCAGGCCATAAGCATTCTAGTAACGTGCCGTTTTTTATCACATTATTTATTATTATTCTTAAATCTAGCAAATGGGCAAATATTCCTTTCTCTTCTGATGACTCCAGAAGACCAAGAAAAATAACTATGGATATTTTTTTTTAAGCAAAGAAGAGGTCACTCGTGGAAAATATATTGATCAAAAATGTTTCTGATTGAAACCCTCTTTAATGAAGGAACATAGGGCATTTTACTGGCTTCTGTGTTAAAGATGTTGCTGGAATTCTTTTCTCTATCAAGTCTGAGGAAGTCCTATTAGGAGTTCTAGCTAAAGCACTGGTCTGCTCAGACCACAAATCAGACATAATACAATCTTCAGTAAACTGGCTAAGTATTCAAACTAATGATCTACAATAAACCACAGAAAATAAATGAGTTTTCAAAAAAACAACCTTTCTTTTTATACACACAAACTAATTTCCAGATTCAAGGTAGATTGGCTTGAGGCAGAAACTTGAGAGGAACCTTACATTTTGTTAATTTTCCTCTTATTAAGCCAGAGGAGTCCATTTTGGACATGAAGTCCTATTTATGGTAAATTATTAAACTGTACAGCAAAAAAGTTCCCATTATTTTTGTAGGATTTAATTTCTTATTTCCACATAAGAACTTTTCTGAGTAGCAAATCAGGATGAGCTTTCTGTTGTGAAGCGTAGTAAAGTTCTTGAATGAAATCCAGCTCCATGGTAGTCCAATGAGAAATTTTTGATTGATTTAAACAGAGCCAGGATGTCACTCCTAGATTTGGTGCATGTTGTTTCTATTTTAATTTCTGAGTGTTCAACAAAATCTACCTTGGAATCTGTAGTGCCATTCAGGTATCAGTTGCAAATAGCACAACTTTGACCCATCTACCATTTATTACTGTATTTGCAGTAACAACAAGGAGTCTGGTGGCACCTTAAAGACTAACAGATTTATTTGGGCATAAGCTTTCGTGGGTAAAAACCTCACTACTTCATGCAGCTGAAGAAGTGAGGTTTTTACCCACGAAAGCTTATGCCCAAATAAATCTGTTGGTCTTTAAGGTGCCACCAGACTCCTTGTGGTTTTTGTAGATACAGACTAACACGGCTACCCCCAATACTTGTATTTGCAGTGTTGCCAACTCATAGTTTTATGACAAGTGATATTGAGTGTTTTCATTAAAGCCATGCTCCTAATTATGTGAAAATCTTAGCTTTCATTTAAAATGCTATGCTATGAATATCATTTCTGGAGAGGAGTTTTGCCTGTTTTTCTGTCACGGGAATACCTATAAACAGGTCACAATTTTCTCTAACATGTCAACATTTTCAAAATTAATTAAAAAAATCTTTGAAATATCTCCGAATTCCAGATCAGAAATTCTGAGCTGCTTAGTTGTGATTGGTCATATAAGTCACATGATATTGTTTGTATTTCCTGAATGATGAGCATAAATCATCAGCTTTCTGTTGTAAATTCTTGTAGAAAGCAAATTTTCACAGAAAATGAATACATAAAGCATGAGAACTGGTACAAATTGGTTTAGAAATTAGAATGAATATTCAAGAGTTTACTTTACAATGTTAACCCAGTTCTAGTGATAACTTATGATCCTGAGGCTTACAGCTACCTTAGAGCAGGTGCTATATGATCTTGTGGGATATGCTTATTACAAGTGAACTGCCAAAAGTTTAACTTACTTTTACAGATATGTAAAGCCCTGTAGTAATCACTGATCAATTTTTATAGGTTCTCCCCCTGATTCTACCTCAAAGTGATCACAGAAATCAATACTATAAATCTTTAAACTATTCTTAATTACATTCTAGCATGAATTAATGCCCCTTCTTTGCAAAAGTCTTTAATCCTCCTTTGTATTAATCAGAGCACAGAGCAGATTTTCAGAAATTCTGACAGAAGTCCAAAACAGGGAAATATTTTTTTCTAAAATAGGTCATTGGCCAAAAGAGCCTGTATGTCAGGGACCCACAGCTGAAGACAGACCCTGCCCATTGCCCTCAGCTGATCAGCTGATGAAGATTCCAGTAGGCACAGTCTTAAAACCTGCAGGGTTACTTGCTTCCTGGCTGCTCAATAGTGTTCTGTGGTGGCTGCAGCTGTTTCTGGGCCTGATACCTGCTCGTAGCCCTCACTCCAGACCCCTGTTCCCACTTCCTGTTCCTTGTCCTTGGTTCTGCTTCTGACTCCAGCTCCTGCTCTGAACCCTGATTCCTGGCTTCCAGCTCTAGCTTGCTCCCTGGACTTGATGACTTGGCCACTAGACCTGGCTACCTCCATTTCAACCATTAAGACAGCCACCCACTTTGACCAATAAGAAAGGTTGCCCATGGCCTGTTTTTGACTGTATTAATATTGAAACCATTTAATTACGATCAGGTATACTGTATATAATGCCTCCAGTATGTCCCCTGACTTGAGAAAGCAACAGTAAACTGTCAAAATGTTAGGAGGCAGATCTCTCTCTTTTGGAAAACAGACCAAACTGCTTGGGATCCTCCCTGGAAGAAAAAAAAACAATTGAGACTGGTTGTGACGGGATCCCTGGGCTACAACCTAGAACTGGGGAACGGCTGTTCCCCTCTTAACTCTCTCCAGCCTGGGCTGTCTCTCACAGTGCTTTGCTAGTGACAAGCGGCAAACCCCTCCAGGTGCTGTTATCATTCAGTACAACAGCTTGTGAAGCCTCACACCCAGCCAGATCGCATGAATGCTCCCTGAGCCACTCATGAATCACCAGCCAGAAAGGGACCAGCCAATTCCACTCCCAGCTCCCCAGCCTTGCCTCCCAGAACTGTACCGTCTTGCCCTAGTCAGAAGCCTGACCAGTGTAAGTTTATTACCCAGTCCACCCCTCCCTTGTTATGGAGAGGACATACAAAAGCCATTGTAAACTGAACTGAGATTTCCCAAGCACTTCAACCAAAACAGACTGTTTTAGGTAAAATATATAACCACTTTAAAGTGATTATAAGTGGATGGCACAAAAGGTCAGAGATCGTTACCAAAGAAAATAAAAGTGCACAGTCTAAATCTTAAACCTTAACACACTAGGCAGTATTTGGACCAAACAATTTTCTGGATGTTAGTGTTCTTAACACACAGGCTTCCCCTTTTAAGCCTGGGACCAGTTTCCTCAGTTGAAGTCTGTCTTCCCAGCATTCTTATTGCTTCGAGCATAGGTAGGGGAGGCAAAGATATGATGTCACTGTCCCTTATTTTATACCCTCAGTCCATGTGCCTGGAAAATACTAGCCCAGACATGTCCTGGTGGGCTTTGCTGAGGCATGGAGTTGAGCAGTCCCCATTGTGTGGTGCTTATGCAACCATCATTGAATTGTTTATCCCTTGTTTACAGCTCCCTTACTGATTAATGGTCACTTAACACTCTCCTGGGAATGGATCACTGGCTTTGTAGTAGAGACTATGAAACTTACAGCAAAATCTCGTAACTTCATACACACTAGCAATATTCATATTTGGACAGAACAATGGGTTTCAGTAGATCATGACCTTTCATATAACTTTCATATCATGCTGTGTATGAAATATAGCATAATTATATGATGGGTGAATAGGGAGGTTCCAGGGTGCTGTTTTAAGATAGAGTGCCACGCTGGTCAGCCAGAGAAGGATATAACAAATGAGCAACAGTATCAGAAGAATGCAGTTGGTCAGTTTTTATTTCTCTGAAGGACAGATGAAGAACTGGTTGCTTTAAGCCTCAGAAGTAGGTTTCTGATGGCATGACAAATACCATTTCCAAATTCCAAGGTCCACTGCAAGGTTTGACATTCTCCATTCATGTTCTAATCTTTGACCTAATACTTCCATTTTACTGAGTTTGGTTGTTTTAATTCTTTTTCTGCTGTAACTGACACAGTGGCACTGTTGTGCAGTCATTTCAGCATAACCTCCATTAGAGTGCTCTGGCTAAACAATGTACCAGGTTGTGAACACCCAGCAAATCACACTGCTACAATTCAGAACTCATTTAAAGGAGTAAATGACATTACCAGATCCATAGACAGCATGTGGGGTGGGCAGTTCTCAGTGAGAGGAGCCCTTGAGGATGGATAAAGATCGATAAAATCATTGCATGATGTGACAGTAGTATCACATTAAGAGTAATCTTGGTGACAACATTTAAATTTAAACTTTATCTAATTTTGACCCTAAAATTTAACAAATTACTAAATTAGAAGCCAAAGATAACTTAAAGAAGTCATCCAGTATCAAAACTTCAATAGCCAGAATCCTCAAATAGAAATCATTTGTTTTAGGGGGGAAGGAAAATGTGTACCATTTAAAAATGAAGGACAAGCAGAAAATACTAGGATAGTGCCATACTGCAAGGAAAGACAAATTAAAGAAAGTAAGCAGTTCCCTCCCTCCGTGCTCTTCTTCAAAAAGAATGGGAATTATAGATTATTCACAGGAACATACTCTACAAATTGCCTGACCAGGCTACTCTTACTACAAGTTCTCTTAAAGTCAAGAACAATATTTAACCAGGGGTTCATGCAACTTCTGCCACCAAAATCCTATGCACAGGGCATCAGTGGTTAAAAAGTTTAACCACTGGAGGTTGGAAAATAGCCAGAACTCCCCACCTATCCCTCAGGAGGCTGAGGGTCAACCAAAACATGGTAGAAGGATTGCTAAGGTAAGTGGTGAGCCAATGCGTCCCCCTCAGCAGCACTGAGCCATAACTGTCTCTCCTGAGAGTGCCCTGACTGTCCTCATGCGGTGTAACTTTAGATTACAATGGTAGTTAAAACTGCCACTGATCTCCCACTTGCCTGGGTGAAGCCATCCTGGGATGCAGAATGCCAGGCAGACACAGGAAGGTGTAACATATAGGTTCAGTGAATCTGTCCAACACCATTATATTCAGGTTCTTATTCTGTGCCCATAACCATGGTATCTGAGCACCATCCAGTGCATTAAGTGACCTGTCTTTCACTTGTGGCTCTTTCAATCTTTATTTTCTTCCCCAACCCAGGGGGGGAAATTGCATGTGGATTTTTAAAATTATTTTTTTATTTGTGTGCAGTGTGTTATTGACGGTAAGGTTTTGCACTTGAAATGGTAACTGAGGTTTGTGGGGATCTGTTTAACCTTGATAAAATATTTCACTTTATGAACTGTTTTAATGTTGAACAGAGACATATTGATAGTGGTACAGGGCAGGCTGGCCCTTTAAGGGAATTGGGCTCAGCCCCACCTGCAGCCCCAGATGATGGGCATTGAGGCTTCCTACATGAGGAAGTCTGCTGTGGTTGGGAGTGGAGAGTGATATTTGCAGAAAATTAAGAGAGGAGACAAACACCCCACTCAAGGAGTAGGAAGGCACTTATGCAGGAAAGTCATATGGATGTTAGAAAGTGCTCATAGGCAGTCTGTAGTGGGAAGAAACTGAGTGAGAGAGAGCCCCAGAAGGAAATGTGAAAAAGGCCTAGCGACAGGCTGGGTTAGAAAGTGGTCCAGAGAGATGAAGCAAGTTGGACCTTTGTTTGCTACAGGACTGGAACTCAGTAGAGTAGAGCAAAGTCTTAGGTTTCTCTATAGGTCCACCAAGGCAGGCGGTGTGAAGATCTGACATGGAGGGTGGCAGAACTAGTGAGCTTGGAGTTGGGCTGCAAGATTGGCTGCAAGATTCTTGTATTGGACTTTTGTTTATCTCCTGAAGGGGTGGGCTTTGGTGAGTGATCCAGCAGCACTGGGAGCTGGAGGACTATTTTGGGAAGACACCAAGTTGACCAGAGTGGGGAAATTGAGGCAGGTGTCTGCCTGGATGTCAAGAGAGCTAAAGTGATTGTCACAAAGAGCCATATTAAGTTTGTTCTGTGTGTGTATATATAATTGCTTATTACATTATTTGATGCAAGAAAAATCTCTTAAACTGATCCCAACTTTTGAAAAATGCTTCCCATTAATCTTACAGAAACCTTTTGCTTATAGAGATTGTAATCTGAATCTTGACACTAATACTAATAGTTTGTCACATAGTTATGCAAGGAGTTTTACAAGAGGCAATCAAAGTCCCTATACTGAAAAATTACTCTGAAATAAAACTAAAATAGAAAGATAATGAAGTTGGGACTGGGATGTCTTCTACCCCCATCCATGCGTGAGGGCAAAATCTGGCCCTTAGCATGTGACTTCTCTAACTCAATAAGAGAATAAAAAATAAAGTGTCGGGGGGGGGGGAGGGGGAAATAGGCCAACAGTTGTGCAAGAAGCAGTTTCCCTGCTGTATGCTATTTGTTAGCAGCAAAAAGCATGCTGCTGAGAGACATGAATAGCATGTTACATTTTTAAAGAATAGTGTGCAGCAGGTAATCTGCGGTGGGGTTTTTTGAGTTATATGTAGAACTATGCTACAGGAGGACGTGGGTGGCTTACAACATGTTATTTATATGCTTGAGAGCACTTGATAAGAGACAGTTATTAGGTCTAAGTCGTTCAGAGAGCTTTTAGAATCATAATGTCTCAAGTTTAACACAAAGAGATGCAGCAGAGCAGGGGAAGGATTCATGAAGGCTGTGGTATACTCTATTGGCATTACTTTAAAAAAAATGGAATGGCTGGATGATAGTACAGCACAAGCTAATTTCAGTCTTCCACAAGAGTGTGGAGCTGATGGTGTTTGTTTGTTTGTTTTGTTTGTTTTTTGTTTTAAGAGAATCAAATCTAGAAAGGCCCTTTCCTGTCACTCATGTATATGAAGTGTTGAGGTTGTCGCCTCCAGAGTGAAATCAAGTGTTTCCAACATGGATGGTTGAAAAGTCTTAATCTTTTGCTTCCTTCATGCTTTTGAAAAATTGTAATAGATCTACTAGATTTTTATTGATGCTAGCTAAAAATAGCAGTGAAGCTGTAGCAGCATAATGGTGACATGGGTAGCCACCTGAGTACATACCAGGGTCCCTGGTGGGCTTGTACTCAGATGGCCAACATGTGCTGCTATGACTTAACTGCTATTTTTACCTCCATCAAAGCTAGCTCGGGTATGTCTCCGTATGCTGCACTCACACTTCCCAGTTGCCATGTAGATGCAGCCTTAGGAGGCATGTTACTGGTGTGTTCTAGGGACGGTGGTTGTTAAAGATGTGACTTATTGCAATCCTTTTTAAAAAGGAAGAGGCGCTGCGGGAGGGAACCTTCTTTGAGGGCAGTAGTAGAGCTAAGTTGGGCGCTGCACTACAATCCTTCTACCAACAAAATCTTTGATCCTGCAGACCCTTATGCTCAGCTGTAGGCATCTGAGTTGTCTCACTGAAGTCAGTGGGTCTTGTGCTCCTGTGTCACAGAGGGGTTTGGAAAATCCCACGCTTAAAGATGGTCTTAGAACCCTAACTTTGGCTAAAAGTTTCAAAACTAGTAGTGACTACTCATGCATGTACATAACTTTGCATCACTCGTTGCAGGAGCTCAATGACAGGTGTAGATAACAGCAGACTCAAACTAGCATATTTGCAGATTTTTGATTTATCTTTGTTTTAAAGAGGAGGGCAGAATTAAAAGCATCCCTCCACCCCCAGGACTGTGTGCCATATTTTAGGCAAGAGGTAGGGGCATTGTGTACTTGTGGGTCATTTTACATTGAAGTTATACAACATTATATAAAACATTTATAATAGGATTGTCTCCTTACTTCCAACAGAAGTGCTGCTTCCAACTGGTGCTCTAAAGGTTTAAAAAAAATTAATTGGTCCCAGAATATAAATTTAGGATTGATGTTAGATTCTCTGGGCATGTAGATCTAGAATATACACCCCAATCTACCAAAAAGCATATATTTGCATAGTTTCTGCATTAATTTTTAATTGGGTGCTAGTCAACAATGCAAATCGAATTGCAGTTGTTCAGCAGCCCTGTGATTGTGCTGTCCACCCTAATTAATGAACAGCTTCCTCCTTGAGTAGATTAAAGAAGGTAGTCCCATTACCCAAAGCTATTTCAGTCACGGTTATAGTGCACCTCATCAGAAGTGTGAAGCGAGGCAGCATTTCAATTAGCTGTTATACAGTAGCTGCTTTTTAGTTTCTCAGCTATTTTTTTTAAAATGAGTTTTTAAAAACTCTCCTGACCTATCTCCCCATCATCCCAATGTACACAATAGAGAATGTCTCTCTCAAATGTCACTTCACTGTTGAAAGTAAAACTAAATCTGATCACATTCTCAGTGTTACCACAGAACTGTGAAGTGAAATTCAGCACTATCCTGCTTAATGTACAGAAGAGGGGCCTCTGGGCTTGACTCTCCATCTAGCATCACCTGCACAAAGTGGGTGTAAATGCTACTACCTGATTAAAATGGCAGCTTACAATCACATTACCGTACACGGGTGTAAACGGCTATAAAAGGGGCCAGGCCATAGCAAATTGAACCTGTCATTTGTTAGTTGCACACAGGGCCAGCTCTGGCTTTTTGGCCGCCCCAAGCAAAAAAAAAAAGGGGGGGGGGCTGGCAGAACGGCAAAGCAAAAGAAACCTGCGGCGCGGCCGGAGCGCGGGTGCAGGGGGACTGGCTGGAGGGGGGAGGGAGCGGGCGGGAGAGAGAGAGAGAGAGAGAAGGGGGCTGCCATGCGGCCCATCCCGCTGGGCTGCTCCCTGCTGAGAGGGCGCCGCTCCAGTCGGCGGGGAGGGAAGGAAAAGGACTGCCCTGCAGGGCGCTCTGGTTCTCCGTGTCACCGCCCCCTACAGGGCGGCTGGAGCGGAACAAAAAAAAAAAAAGCAGCCGTGCCGCCCTAGGATTGGGCAGAATGCCGCCTCGAACAATCTGCTGCCCCAAGCACCAGCTTGCTCAGCTGGTGCCTGGAGCCGGCCCTGGTTGCACATGGCTTTCGCACATGGAAGCCTGACAAAGATGGCAGAACAGGTTATCACCCTCTGTGGTTCTAGGGCCTGATCCTACAAACAGGTAAGAGCTTTCCACATGGACCTGAGTACCCTCAGCTGACACTGAATTTAGTGTAAAGCCCTTAAGCACAGCATTGAGTCCCAGTATCAGTTTAATTTAAGCACATGCTTAAGCTTTAAGCAGCTGCTTAAGTGGTTTGCTGAATTGTTTTCTAAACCAGCGGCTCTCAATCTTTCCAGACTACTGTACCCCATTCAGGAGTCTGATTTATCTTGCATACCTTTAAGTTTCACCTCATTTAAAATCTACTTGCTTACAAAATCAGACATAAATAGACAAGTGTCACAGCCCACTATTACTGAAAAATTGCTTGCTTTCTCATTTTACCATATAATTATAAGATAAATTTATTGGAATATAAATAGTGTACTTGCATTCCAGTGCATCGTATATAGAGCAATATAAACAAGTCATTGTATGTTCTCTGCTTTCTCTGTATTGTTTGGAAAATCTAAAGCCTGCTTCTGTAAAAGAAATACAAGTTAACTCACATTTCAGACAGGTGCTTCCAGTTCAGCTTGCCACTGACAGAATCATACTTATCAGAATGCATGTGGCTCCGTATATCACCGACCCTATGGTTATAAGCCAAGGTCTGCTTAAAAAGAAGCCATTTCAGTTCAGGCCATTCGATAATATTTTTATTTTATTTATAATATTAAATCAAAGAATATACTCAACACACACTTGTGGTGCTGGTAGTCCTGAAAAGGGCTCAAGGACACAAGTATGAAAAAAACAGTGGATCTAGTGGAACAAATGTCAGAATTGTATTCAAGTTCTTCTCCTCTACCATATCCATCACCATAGGATCTGTACCCATTGCCAACTTGGCAACAGGTATACTTATGCAAAGGTGTGAATTCTTCATGGGGAAACTGCAAACAGACTTTAGTTCTTGGTTTTTGGATGGGAATAATCTCTGAGCAGTTTATTGAGGATGGTGAGAAATTGAGAGATCTGATATGGCACTTCCTCTACAGTCAGCCCATGTATGAAGGTAAAGTAGATAGTTAAGCGGTCCTATCAAAAGTCAGAACCTCTGTCTGTTAGCAAAGTGTAGATGTACCTGAGGAAGAAATACATATATTGGCATTTTCTCCAAGAGCATTTGGCTCCAAATTTTTTTTAAAGATCCTAACAATTTGTGGTTCTCCTAATGATCACATTTAACTTTTTTGCAGAAGTTGGAGTGTTAGCTTGGATGTTTTGGACACATTCAAATTGGGCAGTTTCATTCTCCCTATAGCATTAATTGTGTAAAATACTCCTTTTCCTGCTCTGCAATGTTGAGTGGTGTGGCTGTTAAAACATCTGCCACATTTCACCTCAATGGCAGCTGAATTTCTGTGATGGGTAAAGTGAGTTCATTCACTATATATTGGTGACTTAAAGACTTGTTTTGGTTAAAGCCACCTTTTTTCCTTTTAATTATTATTATTGATGCCTTGGATTTCATTACTACCTACCCTCTCCATTCCTCTGACTTTTCCTTTTTTTCTCAGGCCCTGGCATGGGGTCTGCATGTATTGCACAGAGTCCATCTAAAATACCCACCTTTAGTGAGATTGAGAATTTTAAATAGAGGTGGTCAGAACCCAGAATTTCCTTTCTATGGGAAATACTGAATTAAAAAAACATTCATGCCACATCAGAACGAACCTCATTTAGAAATATCCCATCAAACAGGAATTCTGAAAGGTAAATTTGAAGTCAAAAGAAAATGTCATGTTGATATTTTCAAACCCCAATTTATGAGGCTCCCTCCGCTGCCTGGAGATCTGACAGCCCAGTATCCAGACTCCCAGCTGTAGACTGGGGAAGCTAGAAGCCCTGAGAGTCCTGGTTCTAGCTCTTGTTTCCAGGGCTGCCAGGCTCTCAGCTCAGGAGCAGCCCACCAGGTGGGCTACCAGGGAGGAGGGAGAGCTAGCAGGAAACCAGGCAGGTTTCCCTAGGCAACCTGCTTAGCTTCCATTGGAAGATGATTAATTGAAAGTGACATGCTCCCACAGAGCATTCTGATTTAATCAAATTGGCATTTTCCAACAGAAAAATGTTCCTTTAGAAAATTTTCTGACCAGCTGAGTTTAAACAGACCCAGTAGACTCTGATGTGTCCCTGCCCACAGGGTGTTAATGCAGCTGCAGCCCTTTATCAGGGCTGGGGTGCTTCTCCAGATAGAGTTTTTGGGAAGGACTGACTGACAACCCCTCAGAAAGCCACTGGATTTGTGGAGGGAGCGGGACATCAGGCCAGCTTGCTGAAGAAGCAGGAGGTGGGACCAGGCCTGTCCTCTGTCCATTGTCATCATCTTAGTAGTCAGCTGGTCCAGAGGGGAGACCCCAAATCAGTTGGCGGGGGATAATAAAAGACTAAGGTGAGGGAGAGAACTTGGCTTTAGGCTTCACGACACCTATGGCCACAGGCCCCTCCTATTTCTACATATCTAGGGCAATCTAGAAACATGAAGGAATCTTGGCTTTGCTTTAAGATTTTTAAAAAGCAAGTTTCTAACCCTCTTTCCTTTCTAAGAGCCGTGTAAACATCACCTGTGTAAACTCACTCACTGTGAGATTTAAAAAGTAGTAGTAGCTAAGCTCCCCTTCTGCAGCAGGAGGCTGGGATGGTGGGAGCTAAAGAGCCAGTTATAAATGGGGTGACTCACCTCATCAATCCTTTCCTGATTCCTCAGGTTGGCCATGTACTCATGAGGGACAGGAATTGGTTGGGGGGGGGGGAAGAGGCGGCATAGGGACACTGCAAAAATGGCAGGGGTAGTTCTGCATAAGGGCCCAGGGAATGGTTGGACTGTCTCCATTCCCTTTTGTGAGGGAAATGGTATTGGCAAGTCATCTGGGTTCAAGATCTAAACTGGTTGGGGAGGGTGTGACTCTTGGGGTGACCAGGATTGTGGGTCACTTGGTTACACCCTGCCTCCAACATGAGGCAGTCTTTCTTGTGGTATCTGAGTGTGAGCACCTGTACAGTACCAGCCTTTATACCACTGCAACACTCTTCAGGACTCAACCTGCAAAGCAAAATTAGGACTGGCAAACATTAGGTGCACCCAATCCCTTGAAGAGCATTCCCTGTAGTATCCAGCCCCTGTCACTGGACACTCTAAGAAATTACCAGGTGAGTTGCATCCCAAAAAGAATGTATACACGCAGCTGGAAGGTCACAACTCAGGTTTCACACTCTGCTTAATAACACAGCACTGAGATATATTCATAATAAAACAAAAATATACTTATTAACAAAGATGGAGATTCAAGTGATACTGAGTCAGGATAATGGACACAGAATTGGTTACAAATAAAACAAAAGTATAACTTGCTTTCTAGACAGTAAAACTTAATTTAACAGGCTACAACCCTTGTCTAAAGCAGTTTCTCACCCTCTAAGTCTTTCTGCAGAGCTTGCTGGTTTTCAGTCAAATTGCCCATTTCCACCCAGGGTGTTCTTCAGTGAAATGGAAAACAAAAATGGCCTCTTGCTTTTCCTATTTCCCAAAGGTCATTATCCTGATTCTGGGGACAGAGACAACTCCATGGGGCTCAGACCCAGAGCAGGGGTAGGCAACTTGTGGCATGCAAGCTGATTTTCAGTGGCACTCACACTGCCCGGGTCCTGGCCACCGGTCTGGGGGGGCTCTGCATTTTAATTTAATTTTAAATGAAGCTTCTTAAACATTTTAAAAACCTTATTTACTTTACATACAAGAATAGTTTAGTTATATATTATAGACTTATAGAAAGAGACCTTCTAAAAATGTTAATGTATTACTGGCACACGAAACCTTAAATTAGTGAATAAATGAAGACTTGCCACACCACTTCTGAAAGGTTGCCGATCCCTGCTCCAGAGTGTTTTCCCCTGTTGAATTTACATCCCCCTGTCAGTTTCCTCCCAGGATTGCTGGCTCCAAGTTGCCTTCTCTTCCCCATGTTAAACTTTTTTCCTTTTGCTTCACCTGCAAGTGTAGCATCCATTGTGTTTGGCTCACAGTGCTTAATTTACATGACAGAACGAGAACTACTTTCCCTCCTGTCAGGAGGAAACTTGTTTCTTCCTTGGTTTTGTTACAGACTTCAAAGCACAATATCCGTAGGCGTACATAATTCCTTGTAGAATGTCAATACATTTCATGCAGATATTAATGACCAGTTTGTCACCAGCTTTTATCTAATAACCAAAAAGTGGGTTGTAAGGTATGTACTATGAAAATGGTATTAGGCCTGACAAACTCGCTACACCTGCTAAGAGTTGCTGACAGAGTGAACTGCTGATGGGCCTCTGTCACAAAGGAGATTCTATCCAAGTTGGTTCACTTATCCCATATGGAAAATCCTGTTGTTCGGGGGCTCTCAAACTGTGGTCAGGACCCCAAAGTGGGTCACAACCCCTCTTTAATGGGGGGGCTCCAAGGCTAGCTTAGACTTGCTGGGGTCCAAGGCCAAAGCCTGAGGGCTTCAGCCCTGGGTAGCAGGACTCAGGTTACAGCCCACCTGCCTGGGGCTGAAGTCCTTGGGCTTCGGCTTTCTCCCCCCTCCTGGAGGCGTGTAGTAGTTTTTGTTGTCAGAAGGGGGTTGCAGTGCAAAGACGTTTGAGAACCCCTGCTGTAGTTAACAGGGATTTGTGTGCTACACTTGCCTTATTTATACTAGCAAACACTGTTTATGGTTGGAAGAAGTGTCTTCCACAGAACAGCAATTATTTTGGGTTCACAAGAAAATGATCAAATTGAACTTCGAATCAGTATAAATAGATTCTAAAGTGAATTCTAATAGTCACTGAAGCGTTTCAATTTCTGTCATACCTTATAAGTTAAGCAAAACATAAAGTAATTCTACAAATTGTATTCACTACTTCTAATCAGGCCTTTCAACCATAAAATGAACTATTTAAGGATGTAAAGCCTAAAAATACAAAAGAATGAAACAAGCAAGATTTCTCCTTTCCAATTTCTTATTTTATCCTTGTAAGGTAGTTTATGTAAATTGCAACTAACGGAGATTGTCGTTCTCCAAGAGAACAGGTATATTCAGTATGTTTGAGTTCTACTAATTGAGATGAACTTTGTTACACTCAGGAAAACTTACTTTGTAAATTAAACATTCTAGAGAATATATATATGGAGATCCATAGGTTCAAAGATAAGGTTATTTTTTACTTAGGTTCTGAGGACTGTAGAAGACTTAAAAGATGGTATGGTATCTGTCCCAAGGCATGTAAATCTAGTTACATGGTAATGTAAAAATACACTGGGAGACCTAATCTGAGTGTTTGTCTTTACTTTTAGTCTAAAAAGTGGCTTCCTTTCATAGCTGTTGGATCAGGATTCATGCTGATTCAAATTTGACCTATGAACTTGGGACTTAATAAATAAGGGGATATTGCCTTTCCAGTGATTATACAATTCAACATTATTTCTTATAATCTAGGGAAAACTCTGGTTATCTGTATAGTCTGCTCAACAGACATCTTCATTTTCATATGTTTAGTTTCCACTATTGCATAGTTTTCCTATCAGCCAAACAGGGAGAGGCACCCAGGTCCCCTTACAGTTCAATGGAGTTGAATGCCCTGAGTCTCCTTTGACAATCCCAGACTTAAAACATTCATTGTCACCTGGCTTTTAACTAGTCATTCAACATTTTATGGAGAATGTGAAGAGTTACCTAAGGGGTGGCTCTGTCTAGAATTCAAGAAAGATAATCTATCTCGTTTCCCACCAGTTGCCATCTATAAGAATTGTTCCAAAAGTGGAAGGATTCTCACTGACTTCCAAAGGGGTTGGATTGGGTACCAAATAAGGATCGTGCAAACTTTCCTTTTTAAAAACAACTAATGATGATGACTGGTCTCTGAATCAGCCATAATTTCATTAATGAATATCATTCAAGTGCTGTTTACACCCTTTTCCAGAGCACTACTGACGATGTTAAAGAAGCCTGAACTGAACAGTTACCTCCAGACCACAGTAGATACCTCATTTAACTCCATAATTTTCCACTCGTTGGAGTGAAATGAGTGCAAGACATTTAATGGATTCATGGAATTTTCTTACATCTGCAGTCAGAGAGAGCTCTCTAGCCTCTTGTAATTTCACACGTCTTGGCACTTACTCTAAAGAAAACAATATAAAATCCATTACTCAAGGATATCATAAGGATTTTGATATTTTATATAGTCTTCTAAAAAGTATGACCTGACATAAAACAATGAGATTACACTAAACTCTACCTTTTTTACATCTGTAATAGTTACAGTATTGATGATCTTCATTTAACAAGCCATCCATATATAATTTGTTACTAGCATAAGTTAACTCTATTTTTAATTTCATTTAACTATTAGAATGTTGATGGAAACATCTTTGGATTTAAAAAAAAAGGGTGCTACAGCATTGCATAGCTTTTCAGCATTCGCTAAATACTTTTGTTCCAAGAAACAGTTTTTCTTTTAGGTTTCTGCAAAATCACTCAGTTAAGGTGACTACTTTCCCATAGTCTCTATTAGACACATCTTTATTGGTCTGTTTGCAACCATGCACCTCCGTTAACCCTGTATAGAGAGCAGGTTACAGAAAATTATTTAATTACAGCATTAAGACTTAGCATTAACGTGACTTACTAGTTTTAGTGAACATACCTACGCTACCTGGACATCTACACAGCAGTGACTACAACTCCTGAATCCTGTCTTCGCATATACGGTGTCCGGTTTAAAACCTGTGAACTACTTGAGTGTTGTCCCTTTTTTCAGTTCTGCAGGCCCAGCTTGTAGGATTTGTTGTGCAGAGGCCTTGGATCAAAGTTGGCCAAGGTAACAAAGGTCCAACTCAGAATGTTTTATATAAAATCCTTTAGGAAAAGGTGCGAAAAGGAAGCAGACTGAATTAGTTCAAACAGAAAGATCTACTGATGCTGCCCAAGAGTCTGTTGATCATGTCTAGTAAACAAGAGGAGAATGGGACCAGAAATTAATGGGCCAAAATTGGAGTAGTGGAAGTTAGGGTTAATTGGTGCTCAAGGTAATGAGGGATGCATTATTCCACCTATTATCCCCCTGGGGGGGGTCTCCAAAAAAGGCTTTGGGTGGGGATCAAAATGGCTGGGAGAAGGGTGGACTGAAAGGAGAAAACCTCATGGCTGCCACGGTCTCCTGGGATCCCAGGATCCACCATGACACCGTTGGGGTTACATCATCCTGATCCTGAGAGAGATCACTTGACCTGGACAAGGGACCTCGATGATATCACCACATCCTCCATCTTTGGCTAAATCCTGAACACCAGCTGGAATCTGAGACTTGGATTCCTGCTGTCACCTCCTTCCTTGGGCATTCTCTTCCTTCTTCCTCCACCCTCACCTTATTTCTTTCTCCAGCAGCAAGGTTGCAAGTAAAAATCCACACCAGGGACTGACACTGGACTTCCTATCTTTCCTCATTTTGTCTCCAAGGAAGCAGGATAAAACTTCGACTCCAGCCCCAGATCATTTTCTAATAATTTATTTTCACTTCCCTAAAAAGGACAGTTACTACCATCTTTAATGTCATCTAAATGATTCAAACAGGGAGATTCCTTATTAAACTCTACAGCTAAAGGGAATAAGGGATATTGTTAAAATAAAAGCCTTATTTAATACTTCACATCATAAATGTTTCAGCTGTTTTTCCTTTTTCTATATCTTTAATGAAAGTTAACTTTAAAAATTAATGGTGATTGCCATAGGACTGAATAGGCAAAGGTCTCTATCTGAAACCCTGAACATCCTGTTATTGTACAGCACTGATAACACCTGGAACACTCTGGGCCACTTGTTTTATCAAACGTAACGGTGTAGGAAGATCTGTTGCATTAAAAGGTAGTGTTTTACAGAGGAAGTGTCTAGTTCATTTCAATGAAACATTAGGCATTATTTGCATGGGGATTTTTTTAAATGGAAGTATAGGAGTGCCCTTATTTTGATCAGTTTACAATGAGGACCAATCTGTGTTTTCAGGGTTTGTATACTCATTTGTGGATCTCTCACTGCTATCGTTGGATGCTAAGCACATGCAGCTATGGGCAGAATTTTGTTTTTCCTTGAACTGTCATTCTCTGAGAGCTGCTACAATTTTGG
Organism: Chrysemys picta bellii; assembly: GCF_011386835.1. Classification (NCBI taxonomy): domain Eukaryota; kingdom Metazoa; phylum Chordata; order Testudines; family Emydidae; genus Chrysemys; species Chrysemys picta. The sequence goes on from NC_088792.1 coordinate 206,415,821, forward strand.
ATCTTTAAAACTCCTTCTGTCTTGCAGGGGATTTGATACAGATGAAATTATTGAGTTCCTGACTTAAGGAAAAGACACTTCTCTTCCCCCACCCCCACCCCCACCCCCCGTAAGATGGTGCAAATTTGAGGGCTTGAGGACTGTAACTGTAGGAGAAACATAGAATACAAGTGACATGGCCTGGATGGAACTGGGGGACTCTTATAAATGAATAGAGGTTTGATTTATTGAAGACCTTTCCTGCCATGCTTTGAAATGCAGAGATGATTGCTTGGAGGTACCTTCTCTTCTCCTTTATGCAGGCCTACATCAAACATGCCAAACCTGTGGGGGGAAAACACCGAAGTTGGGCTTGTTTTTTGGCTTGTAGCTTGTTGCGTGTGGTGTGTTTTTTGCTCCTGGCAAACAGGGGCTGGGGGCTCGGGGAGAGTCAGGGGTGCACAGTGGGCCCACCATAGTACCAGATGCACGCCGGGGGATCTAGTCACATAGAGTGCTGGGGTTCTTGGGGACTAGCTTGTTTTGGCTTTGTTTTGAAATGGGATTAACTTGATTTTTGGCTTCTTGTGAAAGACAGCGTTCTTATTTACCACAAGAAAGTTGGCAACTGTGGCTTACATCCTATTTCCTTTCTTTGTGTGAAGGAATTGGTGTTAGTTGATTGGGAAGAAACCCCAACAGTGAGCAAGCTAGGGCATAATTAACCATCTTGAGGTTTATGAACATTCCTATGAATTAGAGATAGGATGCTGGAGTAGATGGACCAGTGGTCCAATACAATATATGCTAATTCTCATGTGCCTGCTGTTCCTCCTTCTTACCAACTTCATCAGTGCTGGTCACCTATAAAGTCCCATTTCACTACCACTAAACAAGACTGGAAATGAGGTGTACATTTTTAACAATGAGAATAATCATTGGAACAACTTTCCAAAACTCATGCTGGAGTCTCCATCTCTGGTGGTTTTTAAATCAAGATATGCTCGAGTTCAAACAGGATTTTTTTTTCCAGGAATGTTCTATGGTGTGTATTATGCAAGAGTTCAGACTAGATGATCATAGAGGTCCCTTATGGTATTAGAATCAATGAATCAGTATAGAAGATTAACGAGAGCAACAATTCATCCTTCTGAATATGCTTGGACACTAAGAGTAGTTTACTGGTACAAAACTCAGCAGGCAGTCTTATGAAGTCAAAAAGTGACCTGGTGACATAAGGCTCACATTAAGAACTTGACTGCAGCTATAACTTTTCAAACTGAAAACAAATAGGAATATATTCTTTGATCTTAATGCTATGGAAGGAAATCGTGTGTGTGTGTCCAGTCTTTCATGACAACCCAACCTTCTTTCTTTTTGACCATGTGCTGCTATTGATGTGCACACTACTCTCAGCTGACCTCTGAGACAGGTCTCCTAGTACTTAAACTCATTTCACTAAAAGTCCAGGAGACCAGCTCTGAGATATCAATGGGACCTCTGTGGACTGAAGACACAAACTAGCACTGCAGTTTGTGTGGTGCTGTACTATTTGTCAATAGTTGGTGTGTTTGTGTGTACATCCTGCTTAGTCAGAAACCTAGTGAGCCAAGCCTACTACACCCAGAAGTCTCATGAAAGACACACAAGTCCTTTAATGCCTGTCCACAGTAAAGCTTTTAAACCACATAATCAAAGCTCTTCTGAAAAAGTTAACAGATTCTCAAGTAGGAGGTAGCAGAACTTTCCTCATACGCTGCCTCACAGGGGAGATTATCTATGTCCAGTGATTAGAGAAATTGAACTGACCCCTAGAAGATCTGGAGAGGCAGAAATAGTAGTTTTTGAAGTTGTGGAAACTCTTACAAAAGTTCCTTCTTACCATTATCTAAGTACTGGTACGGCTCCCATCCTGGTAGGATCTGAGCACCTCACAATACCCCAGCAATTTTATCCTTGCATCACTCCTCTGAGAGGCAAAAGCACTACTATCTCTGTTACAGAAAGGAAACTGAGGTGCACAGAGATTACCTGCCCTAAATCACATGGAGTCTGTGGTAGAGCTAGGAACTAAATTCAGTTCTCCAGAGCCCCAGTCCACTATGTTAATCATGGGGCCGCCTCCTACTCCAAGAATGATTTGGACAAGTATACTTGGTTTCTCTGGCTGTCTGCAGCACAGAAGTGGTACTTAAGCTACTATACCCCAAGTTAGATGGAGACCCATGTACAGACTTAGCCAGTTTCCATAACATTTAGGTCCACCTCTAATTAGCTTCATTGAGTTCTTTGTGCTAGCCTGTGCTCAGGAAGACTAAACAAATTATCTCACAATAGGAGAAATTCCAGGTCTTTTCATTCATGGATGTAGCAAATGAGCACTTTCATATTTACAATGGAGCTACAGCTAAACAGTGACTAAAATCTGAAACATGAAGCAGAAAGAATAAGCTTCATTAATCAGTTTTGACCTCTACAGGCAGTTTACTTCAGTGTTAAAGTGACTGAGAAGCACCTATATTTCATGCCTGTATGCCACAGCAATAACCAATTAGGTACAATATGCTAAGGCTAATTATAGAAATGATGCTAGCTGGGTATGAAAGGCTGAACAGAACAGCTCACAGCTGGTATAATGGAATCCTTTACTCCTGAGATCTTGCTGAAAGCTGTATCTTGCTACTGTATTTTCTTCCCCGACTTTCTTTTGACAAACACATGCAAATATTTTTTCAGCTTTACATAATAAATTGTTTCAGGGCATGACCTGATCAAGTGTTCCCTGGTGTAAACAGTGTGTGGTATTTACACAAATTGGGTTCCACAACTTATTAAACTAGGGCTGGGTTTCTTTTATTGCCTCGGAATGATTTTTTTTTCTTTCCAATTTCCTAAAGGAATAAATGATCTGTGAATTTTTAAATGGAATAAAAGACCTATTACAGCCATATCTGCCACCAGCCTATCACAGGGAAGTTAGTAAAGCACTCAATTAGAACTGAGCAGTAGCAACCTTGCAGCTGGAATGCCATTGTGTTGTATTTATAAAGCACTCTTCATCCTGGGATTCCAAAGCACATTGTATAAACTGAATTGCTATGTAATCACTGAAGTACAGTCACTTCAGAAGTGCTATATATGTATGGAGATTGCCATTGTGTTGTCACACCTTGTTAATGGTTTTAAAGTTCTTTGAAGATGTAAAATGTTAATTCCCAGCACTTACATAAGTGGGTGCTGGGCATGACCTGCTATAACTAAAGTTGCATAATAGTTTCCATTCTAATTCTCAGTTTTTCAGTCATTCATAATGCTCTCAGATTTTCATCTTTTGAGCCAATGTTTTCCAACAGCATGGCCTCAGACTGAAGACATTTTTTCCCAAAAAGAGTTTGAAGATAAACCATTCAAACACTTTTGATTAAGAGAACAAAAGTGGAAGATAGGTCCATCAATGACTATTAGCCAGGATGGGCAGGAATGGTGTCCCTAGCCTCTGTTTGCCAGAAGCTGGGATTGGGTGCCAGGGCATGGATCACTTGATGATAACCTGTCTGTTCATTCCCTTTGGGGCACCTGTCATTGGCCACCATCAGAGGACAGGATACTGGGCTTGATGGACCTTTGGTCTGACCCAGTATGGCTGTTATGTTCTTATGTAAAAAGGAATACTCTTCCCATCTGTTTTAAAGCTGCTCCCCTCCCCCCCCTCCCCCCCCACAAAGCTGATATTTGAAACCTGAAATTTGGTATAGAAATGACTTTGGGGAACTGTGCACGAGCTTGTTTTGAAAGAAACTGGCTTTGATTTCTCCGTTATGAGTATCTGGAAAAAATGCACTTGGAGCAGGTGTGGTAGACTTTCCCCACTGCACTCATTAAATGCTCATGTAAGGAAAGCTGTGCTGCCTGTGCACTCAGATCCACAGTAAATTAGCTGTGCCATCAAATGGCTTGTCACCTATATTGCTGAATTCAGTAGGGAGAACTGAGGAAGAGATGTTGTGCAGACCTTGTAATTTGTGCAAGACTTGAGGAACTTGGATGCAACAGTGACGGGAGTTAAACATTTACAGAGCTACAGGACAGGCAAGGGCTGCTAAGGCATCCTTGATTACAAGGTGTACAGGGGCATAATGTGCCCAAGGCGTGAAGGAAGTATTCTACAGAGCTCCTAAAATGTGTAGGAAAATGTCTCTCCCTTCTGAAAACATAGGTTTTAGGAAAAGGGTTTCTTTTCCTATCTGCCCAAAACCAGCTTCATGTATTTAATTTTACTATTTGACACGGTAAATCATGTAATTAAGCTCTATGTCTGAGTGGGTATACAATATTGCACACGCAACCTCAGTTGCAATTTCCTGAATTTCTAAAGTTTAAGTGTGCAATATTGATCTGTTAACGTTTTTATTGGTGTAGTTTTATGGCCACATTTCGCCACTGCTCCAGCTATGCAAATTGAATTGGGTGGAACACTGTCGGAGATGCTAAGACTATCAGAAATGAGTAGAATGTACTTTTGGTTTTTTTTTGTTTGTTTTTTACTGAGTGACAAGTCAACGCTTAACGTGTTAAGTGTGGCATTAAATATGCCCTCAAAAAATGAAGTACACACTCACTGCAGGTCAGCAACAAAATATTACTGGTATTGTATGTAGTTAATGAGAGAGACTTAAGATGCCACACTGTTATTTTTAAGTAAATTTTGAAAAGAATCATTTATTTAATGCTATGGATTGTGGGACTGGCTTAATAGCACACCAGCTGGGAGAAGGAGTGTTCTCAAACTAAGATCTGAAAAGTTACTACTTGGGCTGCAGGGGAGAGTGGTCACCCAGATCCCCCTGAAAACAATGAGAAGGAACAGAATGGACTCCCCTATTCCTGGAATGGGGCAGTTATTCTGGTCCTTGACAAAATCTAAAGTTCAGGGGTCCCAGAAGCTGACTAGAAGGGGGTGGCTGCAGAAAGACAGATCAAAGTTGCTTGTGTAGACTGAAGTTTCCTGGAACTAAGTCGTGCTTGCCAATTGCATAAGAACCTGAACTCACCCAGATTTAGTCCTGTGATAACCAGGCAGGCACAGAGCTCTCCTGTGCACCCACCTTTGGTAAAACCTGGAGTCAGACCTTCTGGAGTGGAACTCTGAATTTGTTGTGTTCAGCCTTCTAAATGCCATTGAGTAGGGTTACAATTCAGAACTAACTGCACCTCTGATCCCTTTTCAGGCCTTTCTGAGTGCACCTCTCCCCTAGTACCACCGGTATAAGACCTCATGCCTTGACCTACATGGGGTAGAATCCCATGACTGCCCTATTCTTAAAAGGGGTGCAACAGGTCCAATAGCACCACAACAGGTCCTACTTGACTCAGTACATGTGATTCTTCCCTTAGGGAGCCACGAAGCAGCAGTGAATGCAGTGACCCAGAACAGCCTTCCTAAAACACAGATTATTTGCTTGTTCCTACTGTTAAGAACAAAGTATAAGAGGTTTTTTGTTTTAGCACAGATACATATACATATCTTACCTAAAGGCTTAGACAGCCCTATCTTTCTCTAAGCTTCTCTTGAAGTTCCCCTGTCCTTCAGGGACTGCCCTTTTAAATGCAGCTCAAAGTCTTTGTTCCCTGCTGTGTTTCCTGAGCCTGGTTAACCTAGTCTGGGCAGCGCCTCAGGGGGTCAGTGGTGGACTTCAATGTAAATAGCTCTGCATTACCCCTAAAGTGTTTGTTTGCCAGGAGCTGGCTTTCATCTGGAGCCATTATCTGGCCTTCCTGTAGTCAACCCCTGCTTGAAGTAACTCCCTACAAGGGCCTGCCGAATATATAGCATTCATAAATTATTACAGAGAGACTCCAAATCTGTCTTAAGTATCATAATGTTTGTTTGTTTGTTTGTTATTGGGGAGGGGGAAGGGCTAGGCTGGAAAACACAAGTGTGAACCTGACAAGAACCAAAAGAAGGAAAATGATCAGGAGCAGGAAAAAAAACACAAGCTGAGAGCAGGTCTATGCTATAAACTTACAGTAGTATAACTACATCGTTCAGGGGTGTGAAATCCATACCCCTGTGTGACGTAATTATACTGAGCCTAACCCCCCTGTGTAAACAGGGCTCTGTCAATGGGAGGGCTTCTCCCGCCTCCATAGCTGCCACCTCTTGGGGAGGTGGAGTACCTATGCAGATGAGAGAAGCTCTCCTGTTGGCATAGGTGGCATCTACACTGAAGCCTTATAGAGGCGCAGCAGCACCAGTGCAGCTGCAGCATTTAAGTGTAGACCTGCTCTGAGTTTCCTTTCTATCATTACCCCTGCTCTGCCCTATTCCCTCAGTTCCCTCCCCACACACAGGGACACTCACTTCCATCTACAGCCGAAAAGATTACACACTGTAAAAGTGGAAAAGCAAACAGCAGAGCTACATGGTTCAGCCATAGCAGAAGCTAAAGATACTGCAGTTTCACTGCTTCTAACTTGAGAGGCAGAAACTAGTACAGCAGATCATCCTACTTCAGTCACAAGAGTCTCATTTCAGAATTCCATCCGCATCAATGCTGGGCTGGCCCTTTCTTCTATGAGTCTGTTGTGTAAATGACTGGAGTAAAAGTATGGAATTGAGCACCATTAAGATATCTTACATTAGCAGTTTCTGTTAGAGGATGCACTCTGCATCCAGTAATCTGCTTTGTCTCTGAGGCTCTCAGCCCCTTTTTTAACTTGCAGTATTGATGTACTGGGTAATACTGGAACTCCATGGGGTAGTGCTGATGCTGCATCAGTGGAAAGATGCTTAAAATATACCTCGAGCGCTGAGTCAACAGTGATTCACTAATGGCTCCAGTGGTGCGGTTTCAGTTTTTATTTGGGGGCATGGAGCGTGTCCGACAGTAGTTCTGATCCACTTGTGACAGAAAAGATGTTTCCTAACTTAGATACAGGGCGCCAAGGTGACGCTACCATGATAGGAAGAGCATTAGAAATGCATAGGTATTTCAGATAGTTGGACTGTAACCTCAACCCACACAAGGACATTATGGTAAGAGTACATTTGAGGGGGGTGTTTTAAGGGACACTTGCTTATTCCAATTCCCCCTGCTCCACCATAAGGGAAGCTTATTTAACATGACAAAAGGCCATCTTTTCCTGGGATTTTTGTGCAATTGACTGATGGTAACACTTCAGTCAATAGGCCAGATTCAGCTCTGATCAAAGAGCTTGACTCCACCTGAAGTCAGGGGAGTTATACCCAAGAGGAGTAAGGGAGAAGACCCAGCTTTGCAAGAGACCCATTACTGTAAGATGACTAGTCAGTCTATCAGGGCTGAATATTTCATAATGAACAAAATTAGAACTTTTGAGTAAAAGTCCCAGTATTTTAGGGCTTGTCTGGGTCATTGAAGTCAATGGGGAACAGGAACTGACCCTTATTCACACTATAAGATTTTTGTTGAAATACCCTCCACCCCAAGTTTCTTACAAATCCACACAATCCTATCTTCCTCACTTGTCTGTTTTATTTTCTTTCGATTTCTACATAGCTATGACACTGATAGATGTTAAGTGCTGCACAAAATTAAAAAATGCAAGTGCTCAGGAGGGACAATAGGTAAGACAGAAGTAATAAGAACTTAAGCCCCACAGCCCAAGAGTAGTCATCCCTCATGTGTAGGAGATCTTTGCAGTAGATCATTAAAGTGTGAAGTCAATGAGGTTGCACAGGTGTAACAGAGCAGAAGATGGCCCAATGTGCCTTCAGTTCACAGCTTCATAGTGACAATTATATATACTTTAAAAAGTTATGCAATTGTGTGCCTGAGAAATGATGCATACTATTCATCTACCTAATCAGGTTAACAACCTAATTTAATTGATCCTAACCACAGCTTTGTTTAAGCAACAAGATATCAAAAGCCATGCTTAGTATCCCAGATTTCTGTAATAAAAATGTTTTTCCAAAATGAGGGTAACAATAATATTAACCTGCAGAATTAGCTTTTTTCTCTGAATATAAATGGATACAAAAGTGGGTATGCGCACAACTCCTCCCCTAAACTTCCAGCACAGGCATGTCTGATGAATGCATTTGGACAAATATTTCAGCCTTCAAATGCTAATCCACAAACTACTCATTTGTGCTCCGGTTTTTATAAGCATCGTAGCCATTAGACATTTATTTGTTATAGTCATCAACCACCTTTCCCAATGGCGACAATCTCTTATGCATAGTCACATACTCTCAACTCTGCCATAATGAGCCTATTTCCATAGTATGACACATCCTCAAAACTCCTTTTCAATTGACTACCAAAGGACTGTTTGGCTTTATCTCTGCCTTATCCTCCTCTAGTAATTTTCCAGTCCAGGTAAGTGGAGATGGGCTATGATTGGGGCTTGCCAAACCAGTTGTTTTTGATTTTGTAGGGACACGCTCCACGTGTGTGTGTGTGTGTTTTATTTATTTATTTGAAGTTGACTTACAGCTGAGGAACATGTAAAAAAACCACAACCCTCCACTTTTCAAGTCTCCCCTTGTCATTCATGAGTACCTGAAGCTAAATACTTATGATCTTAGAGTTACAAGGGGAATAAACTAAAAATATACACCCCAGGCTCAGCATGGCAAATCTAGATGCTATATAGGCACATGCAGTAAAACAACCTCCCGTATTGCCAAAATGCATACAGGAGTACACAGCAAGGGATCCCCTGGTATTTTCAATATTCATATTAGAGAATACAGTAAACCAATGCCCATTATTGACCACATGTGCACAGAAGCATCCACAAAACTAGCCTCCATCATTAACTTAAACAGAGGTTCACACAGCAAATCAGTCCATTAACAAAAATCCATCATAGTATTAGCAAATGTACATCGGGGCCTGGGATCAACCAGCCCCCACCTATGCACTTTTGCTTTGAGTCAGGACTACTGCATGCTTCAGTGTGAATTTTTTGTTCTAAGATAATGCTCCAAACTGGGTGGCTTAAGCATAGCAAAATGCATATGTATGGAGTAGTTCATTTTGTGCTCTTGTGTGCATTTTTGTTAAAGTTGCTTTCCTGCATGCTGTCCTGTGCCCTTTTATTAGGAAATAGGGGAAAACAGCCATATAGTCAAAATACATGAGTTCAAAAGTACACTGGCTCCCGTGTGTGAGCCTAGGGGTGGGAAATATACTGGTGTTTATATTTTCTTCTTTAATTGGATCCAAATCCTATAAGCCCATTTCTGGCTTTTTAGTTTGTAAAGTGTAGTTCCTGAATATATTCTCCAAAATGTACATTAGGATTCATTGTATTGTGTGGAGTCCTTTTTAATAAGGAAGAAATCCAGTTTGCATGCTTTAAAAGTGTATCTGCTGATTATTAGCCAAGTAAAGGAAGTTTCTTAGCAACACTTTCTTCTGTGATATGAATTATGCAAATTGTTTCGTCAGTAGATTGGCTAATGATAACCTGACTTGCCCCATCTATATAACAAAATGTACGAAATAGTACATCTGAAATTCCCTGTAGAAAGTTATAAATAATCCATGTAATTCAGAATAAATGAATATTGGGAAGAGGAATGAGAAGGCCAAAGAAATCCAATGTAGGATGGAAGATTTTGTTTGAGCTGCTGCCAATCACAGCTGAACAGAGAAACCATGGGACCTCTTCCTTCCATGTATGTACTTGTTCCTCCTCTTTCTCTTCCCCCTCTGGGGCTGACTGCATACTAGAAGTGAGGTGCCATATTTTTCAATGTGTGAAATATACATATTCATGGGAGGAAAATAAATGCTTATGCAAGAACAGTGCATACACTACAGCCTTCACCTATGCCCAAGTGACAAGTGTTATATTGTATAACTGTCATCTGCTAACTGATTTTTCAAAAAGGTGTGGTTACCACAGCAACTGCTCTATACTTGTTATTTACAGTATGATACCATTTGAATATTGTACTAAGCAGATTCTCTTTACTCCTAAGGTTAATTTACATACTTTCTGTTCTACTTAACCTGTGGCTTTCAGAACTCACCAAAAAATTAACTGACCCTCAAATCTGATAGAAGATTTGCAGAAGAGAAGCAATCTGTACCCTTCAGTTGAATTCTGTCCAGGTCAGGGTGTTCAGAGATTAACTTTGAATTTAATGTCCGGACTTAGAGGTTCTACAGTTGTACTGGTTCCATAGCTGTAACTAGCAGTGAAGAACTGTAGCTGGTAGAGACTAAGGGTATGTCTACACTAGGAGAGTAGTTCGATTTTACTTAAAGCGACTTTGTGGAACCGATATTACAAAGTCGAACATGTGTATCCACACTAAGGACAGTAATTCGACTTTGTGAGTCCACACTAACGGGGCAGGCGTCAACATTGGAAGCGGTGCACTGTGGGCAGCTATCCCACAGTTCCTGCAGTCCCCGCTGCCCATTGGAATTCTGGGTCGAGCCCCCAATGCCTGCTGGGGCAAAAATGTGTCGGATGGTTTTGGGTAACTGTCGTCATTCAACCGTCACTCCCGCCCTCCATCCGTGAAAGTGCCGTCGGGCAATCAGTTCCGCACTTTTCTGGTGAGTGACAGCGCGGACGCCACAGCACTGTGAGCATGGAGCCCGTTGCAATTATCGCTGCAGTTATGACCGTTGCCAACACCTCGCACCTTATCCACCTTTTTCAGTGGCAGATGCTGAGAAATCTGGCGAGGAGGCTACGGCAGCACGGTGAGGACATTAAGTCTAAGAGGGGCACAGACCTCTCGCAAAGCACGGGCTGAGAAATCTGGCGAGGAGGCTACGGCAGCACGGTGAGGACATTAAGTCTAAGAGGGGCACAGACCTCTCGCAAAGCACGGGACCCCACGCTGTAGACATCATGGTGGCAATGGGCCATGTTGATGGTGTGGAACGGCGATTCTGGACCTGGGAAACAAGCACGGATTGGTGGGACCGCATAGTGCTGCAGGTCTGGGATGAATCACAGTGGCTGCAAAACTTTCGGATGCGTAAGGGAACTTTCCTGGAACTTTGTGAGTTGCTGTCCCCTGCCCTGAAGCGCAAGGACACCCAGATGCGAGCAGCCCTGACTGTCCAGAAGCGAGTGGCCATAGCCCTCTGGAAGCTTGCAACACCAGACAGCTACCGGTCAGTCGCAAATCACTTTGGAGTGGGCAAATCTACCGTGGGGGTTGCTGTGATGCAAGTAGCCAACGCAATCGTTGAGCTACTGCTCTCAAAGGTAGTGACCCTGGGAAACGTGCAGGTGATCATAAATGGCTTCGCTGCGATGGGATTCCCAAACTGCGGTGGGGCTATAGACGGAATTCACATCCCTATCCTGGGACCGGACCACCAGGCCAGCCAGTACATTAACCGAAAGGGCTACTTTTCAATGGTGCTGCAAGCACTGGTGGACCATAGGGGACGTTTTACCAACATCAATGTCAGATGGCTGGGCATGGTTCATGATGCTCGCATTTTCAGGAACTCTGGTCTGTTTAGACAGCTGCAGGAAGGTATTTACTTGCCGGACCACAAAATAACTGTTGGGGATGTGGAGATGCCTATAGTCCTCCTCGGGGGCCCAGCCTACCCACTAATGCCCTGGCTCATGAAGCCCTATACAGACGCCCTGGACAGTGAAAAAACTCTTCAACTACCGGCTGAGCAAGTGCAGAATGGTGGTGGAGTGTGCTTTTTGGACGTCTGAAGGGGAGATGGAGAAGCTTACTGACTCGCTCTGATCTCAGCGAAACCAATATCCCCATTGTTATTGCAGCTCGCTGTGTGCTCCACAATCTCTGTGAGAGCAAGGGGGAGATGTTTATGGCAGGGTGGGAGGTTGAGGCAAATCGCCTGGCTGCTGATTATGCCCAGCCAGGTACAGCGGGTGATTAGAAGAGCCCAGCTGGACACTCTGTGCATCTGGGAAGCTTTGAAAGCTAGGTTCCAGAGTGAGCAGGGTAACCTGTGACTATTACGTTTGTTTAAACAGAAGCTGAACCTGCCCTCGTTTCTTTACCCAGTTAATGTTGACTATCCTTTCCAGTTACCAACCCCCTTCTCCCCCTTCCAACACCTTTAAAAATAAAATAAATGAAACTTTGTTCATTAACACCATTTTCTTTATTAAGGATTTTGCGGTAAAGTGTTGAAACTGGGACGCAGACTGTGGTGGGGAGCGGGTGTAGTGATGGAAAGGACACTTCTAAACTCAAGGAATGACAGGCTTCCGCTCCTAGAGCGGTCCGCAGTGGTGGACTGGTTGTTTCAATGGAGGCTGCCACCCCTCCTTTTCGGGACGCTGTGTGTGGGGGGCTATGTGACTTTGTGGCGGGGGAGGGCAGTTACAGATCCCCTGCTGCGTGGCTCTGTCATCCAGGCTAAGGGACCGCTGCATAAGATCTGTAACCACCCTCCCCTGCCACAAACTCACATAGCCCCGCCACACAGAACATGAAAACCACCTCCCAGACTGACCAGGGTGCCTAGTGACTGCAATGTGTGTGTGACCTTCTGCTGAACTTGCCCCCGTGTCTGTACCCTGGTAAAGATGACTGTCCTCTCCAATTACCAACCACGTTCTCCCCCCCCCCCCCCCCGCACCTCCTGCTTCAAACACACTCTCCTCTAAAAGAACATGAAGGAAACAGTAATTAACAGAAACGTATTTTTTATTAACAACTACACAGGGGATGAAACTGGGACAGGGGCTTGGGTGAGGTGCTTTGGAGTGAAGGAAAGGACTTATCAAATCTTTGGGAATGAGAGCCTTCTGTTACTTGAGCAGTCTGCAGGGGTGGAGTGACTGTTTTCACGGCCCCTGCCGCCCCTCCTTTTTGGGATTTTGGGTGAGGGGGGGATGGGACTTTGTGGCAGGGGAGGGCGGTTCGAGAGAGAATGCAGCGGGGCTCTGTCCTCCTGCCTTTGGTCCTGCAGAACATCTACAAGGCACCGGAGCATGTCCGTTTGCTCCCTCATTAGTCCAAGCAGCGTTTGAGTCGTCTGCTGGTCTTCCTGCCGCCACCTGTCCTCCCGTTCGCTGTGTGAGCGCTGGTATTGCGACATGTTCTCCCTCCACTGGGTCTGCTGTGCCGCCTCGGCTCGGGAGCAGCCCATAAGTTCTGATAACATCTCGTCCCGTTTCCTTCTCTTTCGTCGCCTGATCTGCACCAGCCTCTGGGAGGGGGATGCTGGGGTAGCTTGGGAGACACTCGCAGCTGTGGGATGGGAAAAAGGGAGTGAATTCCTCAGAAAGATAGTTTTGCGAACAATGAATATAGTCTTTCTCTGTGAACAAGATCATGCACAGCACCTATCACATGCGCACTCAGTACAAGGTCGAATTTTCGGCCTTCCCATTGAGTGCCTGGGGTCTTGCTGTACAGATCACACAAGCGGGGCCAGACAATGGAATTCGGCTAGCAGGCGGACATGGTAAGCCATAGACTTTTGGCTGCTTTAAAGCTTAATTTATAGCAGTGCCCTCCTTTCATGTTCCAAGCAATGCTCCTAGCGTTGGTCAGTTCCTGCTGCCGGCAATCCGGCCAGCAGGAACTCTGCCCCTGTCCCACCCCCCTCGCGGTTGTCCCCAGGAAAGATCCCTCCATGCTGCCCCTGTCACGCCTCCACCGTGTGGCTGTAAACGGCCGGTTACAGTTATGTAAAGGAACAGGCAATCAGTCCCAATACTAACATTCCCCTAATTCAAAGAAGGTCACCATGAGTGATATCACTCTGAGGATTTCGGAGACAGAGAAAGACCGCATGCTGCATGAATGCCAGCAAGCACCAGGGCCGTATGCCGCCATGCTTTGCGAGGCAATGATCCCGGAGTATCTGCTGCTAGCCTGGCGCAGAAAAGTTTCCTACCATGGAGGACGCAATAAGGCCGCTCTCCCCAGGAACCTGATGCAAAGGCTTTCACAATACCTCCAGGAGACCTTCGTGGAGATGTCCCAGGAGGATTTCTGCTCTATCCCCAGACATATTGACAGAATTTTCCAGTAGCTGCACTGGCAAGGACTAGAAACTAAAGCGCCTAGGGCAAACTAATCATGAAAAACCCATTGTTAAGATACCATTCCTATTCTGTTCAAAATAAATGTTTAAAACACTTACCTACTGATGTTTCCCCTGATTCACTGTCTGGGTTACCGCCTTGGGAGGGTTGGTAGGGGATCTCCGTGAGGGTGATGAAGAGATCCTGGCTGTCGGGGAAGTCAGCGTTGAAAGCGCTGTTGACTGCCTCGTCCTCCTCATCTCCTTCCTCATCTTCCCCGTCCACTAACATCTCCGAGGAAGCAACCGTCGACAATACCCCATCGTCAGAGTCCACGGACAGTGGTGGGGTAGTGGTGGCGGCCGCACCTAGAATGGAATGCAGTGCCTAGTAGAAACGGCATGTGTGGGGCTGGGATCCGGAGCGTCCGTTTGACTCTTTGGTCTTCTGGTACCCTTGTCTCAGCTCCTTGATTTTCACGTGGCACTGCGTTGCATCCCAGCTGTATCCTCTCTCCGTCATGGCTTTGGAGATCTTCTCGTAGATCTTTGCATTCCGTTTTTTCGATCGCAGCTCCGAAAGCACGGACTCATCGCCCCACACAGTGATCAGATCCAAGACTTCCCGATCAGTCCATGCTGGGGCCCTCTTTCTATTCTGCGATTGCATGGTCACCTCTGCTGGAGAGCTCTGCATCGTTGCCAGTGCTGCTGAGCTCGCCACGATGTCCAAACAGGAAATGAGATTCAAACTGGCCAGACAGGAAAAGGAATTCAAATTTTCCCGGGGCTTTTCCTGTGTGGCTGGTCAGAGCATCCGAGCTCGGACTGCTGTCCAGAGCATCAACAGAGTGGTGCACTGTGGGATAGCTCCCGGAGCTATTAGCGTCGAATTCCATCCACACCTACCCTAATTCGACATGGCCATGTCGAATTTAGCGCTACTCCCCTCATCGGGGAGGAGTACAGAAATCGATTTAAAGAGACCTCTATGTCGAAATAAATAGCTTAGTTGTTTGGACGGGTGCAGGGTTAATTCGAGTTAACGCTGCTAAATTCGACAACCTCCTAGTGTAGACCAGGCCTAATACAGCTAGCCCACTCCAGTGTTTTGCTTCCAGATGCAGGATCAGGCTGATCAGATCAACAGCACACAGGATTCAAAGGAAAACTGTACTACCATGAGCAAGCTGGTCTGCTTCAGGTGAATTGTAAAAGATAGTCTCATTACAGCATTCAATGCCTTTTTCTTTTTTAACATTATCACAAGAATGCTTTGATATATATTCATCAGCAATGATACAAACTTCTACCTCCGGGGGGTGGTATGAACGTGTTTTCATTAATGAATGTACATATCCATCTGCCTACCTATGTTATGTACTTATACAGCCCTGTCATTGTGGTATCTTAGTATCTAGCTAGGTTGGAGTAGTAAGTCCATGTAATGAAGGTAAAAGTAATTAATGGTGATTGCCCATTTTTTCTTCAAACAGCATGCAAGATTCTCATTTATGTGCCCTGACCTACTTGACTTGACTGTCAAGCTTTCCTTAAACAAACAGTCACAGCTTCTGATTTGGTCCCACAAGAGTCTACTTGCTTTGTCCAGATGCATTTATTTGCTGAGAAGCAATGTAGCCTGTTCTATTAGTTTTAGAAAGTTGCATCTTGCTTGAAGACCTAAGGTAGTACCTAGAAGCAGTGAAATTATGGACTGAAACCTTCTCCATTGAGCCTTAGCAGACTTGTGGGGGGGAAGCAAGGGCTGAGGAAAATAATCAGGAAGCCAGTTCTGAGTCCCCTGTCCTGCACTCTCCAGACCAGCAGAAATTAGAGCTGCTAAGGTGTATACCAATGCAAGCTAAGCTAATTTTAAGCAAACTACTGCATTAAGCTCCATCAGAAAGGGCTAAACCTGTTTGAGTGGTTTAAAATCAATTTGTCTGTCCACACTACAAGCACCCCACTATAGACACCTGCTACAGGGATGGAAGGGGGATTTCCACCCTTTCAAGAGGCATAGCTAGAGCAACGAAAATTCTTCCATTGACCTAGCAACGTCTATACCTGGTCTTAGAACAGCTTACCTGCATCTCTTAGGGGGTGTAGTTTGGTTGGTTGGCAGTGGTTCTCCCTCCCCTCTTCTTCCCCTTCCTCCCCACCCCCACTCCTGAGCAACGTAGCTACGTTGACCTAAGTTTTAGGTGTAGACTAGATCTCAGTTAAGTTGGTGCAACTTTTCTAATATAGACAAGCCTGAGAGTAGGAAAGTAAGAGTGTGTCTCCATTGCAATCCGAGGTGTGACTATAGCATTCATAGACATACCCAAGCTAGCTTTGGTCTAGCTCACTTGAGTAACAATAGTGATTAAGTCACAGCAGCACAGGTTAGCCACTCAGGTACATACCCAGGGTCCTGGGCAGGCTGGTACAGCCACGCTGCTGCATGTGCTGAGGTGGCTTCACTGCTATTGACATTGGAGCCAGCTTTGCTCTAGCTAGCTCCAGTGTCAAACTTGTGTACCTCTACTTGCTGCAGTCTCACCCCCTGAGTGCAGTGTAGACATACCTTAAGAAGAAATTAGGACAGAGATGTTACATAGGCAGGGGCTATACAGCTGGCTGACAATGAATTCACAGTGATCTATATCCCATTACCAATTCCTTGAGCATTCAGAGAACAAACACAGATTTTTGGTAGGCTTTTGCCCATGCCAAAACCTGAACGAATTATAGGCAATCTAGTAAAGGAACACTTCAGAGAAAACAACCCAGCAGGAAAATAAGTTTTTACAATGTTATGTAAAGGAACACAGGCAGCTTTAATAGCAAGGAAACTGTTTTGCACAGAATTAGCCATCAGTACTAAACATCTAGGGAATACTCAAGTACAGCACCAATGTGATATTGTTACTATAGCATACATCTCCCAGGCTTACTTGTCTCATTACTGGTTTAGATTTCAAATAAAATACTAATAATATGACAAGCTGTAGAGAAACCAGAGAATTTTTATATAACTCGTATCTGCCAAGATACAAGAATCCAGGGAGAAATGACACTAAATTTGTGTGTCATAAAGTTTAATAAATTCTGGCAGCTTTTCCCAAGTCTGCTTTGAAAACCCTTAACCATTAAAGATAATGGTGATGAAATTGATGGAGAAAATTCCCACAAATTTAAAGGAGAAAGCAAATTGGCATTTTCCAGTCTCTAAATGCACACTGCCATGTACAAATATTACAAGATATTTATGTAATATTAGTACGTTATGCAGCAGTTACTTACCATGAGCTCAAGGCAGATAATACAAGATAAAGCCAGTTCTTACGTAACTTAGATGGAAAATATAAATATATATTTGGTCCTACTCCAAATCAATAGCCTCCTACTGCATTGGGAAATAAATACATGTAGGACAGTCTCTAGGTATGAGATTAAAAGAGTTTCAAGTCAAAAAGACGAGGAGAAAAAAATAAGTTATACCAACTGTTACAGGCAAAATGAAATGAATGAGCTATTATTTATTTATTGTTCTATCCTAGCTTCTGGCTTGTGCAGCTGACATATGTAGTATGTATAACCCATATAATGCCTGTTGTCTTCAATAGAGTTGTGCTGGATTTAAACTGGTGCAAGTGAGATCAGAATCTGGCTGACTGATTTTGGTGGCATTATGGGACCCTTTCTTTGGAGAAGCTGTCTACTCTTGTGCAATGTATTAAATATAAATAGGCTCAGGTCTTTTTTTTCAGTTTATTCTTTTTAAATGATTCTCTCAATTTAGTGCAAGCCCAGTGACATTACAAAATCTGAAGTAAATGGGAAATATTCAGTGTTTTGGTGTTTTTTTTTTTAAGTCTTTACAGATTTTTGGATGTAAGTGGTCCCTTGCAACATTAATAGCCCACATATAACACCATACGTATGGAAAAACAGAAGTTGAGTAGAAACAAAAATGAAAGTCATCTATTTGCACTGACATTTTTGAAAAATAAATGAATTCAATAAATTGTGCAAAATAAACTACTTAAGTGGTACATAGACCTCATCCTGGCCTCCTGGGTGGGATGAGTTTTCACCCAAAGCCCTTAAAATAGTGTTGAGAATTTTTTATATGGGATCTCTGCTCCAAGGAGAAATTTACACGTTTCTGAAACACTCCACTGAGCAAAAACTTGTATCTTTATTATATAAAAAAGTAAGGCAGAAAGCATTCTACATGTTCTTCTGATATTTTGATCAAAAGATGATTTAAAAAACATTTTATTGCAGTGGAGACTACCACCATTTTTCTCCACCAGAAAAGGTTATTTTGAATTTACAGTACCCTGGACTGTTTATAGTGTAGTGCTTCAATAGAGGTGTTTCCCAGTCTAAAACTTTTACACAGAGAAAGTACAGACATTGTGTTTAGATTTGTTGCTAGTTCACTTGACCTTGATGCATGGGGACTCTGGTTTTTCCTGAGCGTCTTTAATGTCATAATTCTTGCCAACAGATACATTAATGCTTGAAGAAAAACTACTTTAAGCTAAATCTCACTCATCCGGGTCCTGTGAAAAATGTTTGAAACTGTTTACATTTGATTAACACTGCATAACTTCCTTTTCAGGTTGTCTGAAATGAATGTACAGTATTATGAGCCAAAGGTACATAGATGCATTTAAATTGCTAGGCACAGAATGAATCTGAGGGCAGAATCTAGATCAAAGACTGTAGAAAAAACAGTTTTAGTACTTCATAAATAAAACTTAGGTCCAGATTCAGCAAGGTATTTAAGTATGTGCATAATTTGTAGATCTACAAATTATGCACATGCTTAAATAGCTTGATGAATTGGGGCCTTAATTAGTAATATCAAATTACTAATACTTAAATAGCTTGATGAATTGGGGCCTTAATTAGTAATATATATATATGCAACTAGCAATACCTGGAAAAGTAAGCTGGGTTTCTTACATTATATCTTATAAATTCTTCTTATAGGGAGATACTTGGTGCTCTCGGATTGTACCAGCCTTTTAATCTTAGATTTAATGTAGGTGTCAGTTTTAGATTTTGCCACAGCTGGTCTGTCCTATTTTCTTCCCACTATCTTGTATGAGTTGAGGATCTGGCCTGATTTAGTATCCTGTTAATTAAGCTCTATTGAAGTCAATGTCACTCTGGTTGTGGTTCTGGCTTATCCTATGCACTTCAAAATACCCGCCGGATGTTTGACACACAGAGTGTGTGGCAAGTCAATTAATCTTTTTGTGCTGCAATTTATCCCTCTACAAAATGTTTGTAATAACAATTACCTGCCTCACAGCGTTGTTGAATGACTTTTAATTAATTTTAAGAATTTTAAAGAATCTCTGAAAGGTCCTGTAAAATTGTTACTGTGTAATACACATGCACTTCATACTTCACTCTGCAGGGTCCTAGACCCCAGGCTCCAGCAGTGAAACAGCCCCTCAGTCCAACCCCATGAGCCCAAGTCAGCTGGCACAATCTAGCCATGGATTTTTCTTGTCTGTGTAGACATACCCTTAGGCCTGGTCCACACTGGGGGGGGGGGGGGGAAGAATCGATCTCAGATACGCAACTTCAGCTATGAGAATAGCGTAGCTGAAGTCTAAATATCTTAGATCAAATTAAAATTACTTACTTCGCGTACTCGCAGTGCTGGATCGCTGGCCGCGGCTCCCCCATCGACTTTGCTTCCGCCTCTCACACTGCTGGAGTTCAGCAGTCGACCGGAGAGCGATCAGGGATCAATTTATCGCGTCTACATTTGATGTGATAAATCGATCCCCAAGAGATCGATTGCTACCCGCCAATCCGGCGGGTAGTGTAGACATACCCTTAGAGTTAAACAGTAAGCACACAAATGCTGCAATACTAAGTGTCCAGTGGAGGCTGTGGTGAGTCAATCCTTGCAATCCTGGATCTTCTTTTCTGCCTTAATTCAGTTTGAGGGTCAATGAGGAAATTCTGATATGTGCTTTCAGAACTGAGCAGTTTCATATCCTCAGTCTTGGTGCATCATGTGCACTTATGTCTTCAACATACCTGATAGACAATGTGGGGCCTGAAGAAGAGCTCTGTGTAACTCTAACACTTGTCTCTTTCACTGACAGAATTGGACTAATAAAAGATATACTATATCATCCACCTTATCTCTCTCATATCCTGGGACTGACACAGCTACACCACCACTGCATTCAACATACTTGACAGATGTTTGACACAAATCAAAGTTCTTGATTCTGGTGATTTTATTTATCCAACACAGAGAAATTGGGTCATATTCATATCTGACTTAGCTCCACTGATTTCAAGGGAGTTATACCAGAAATAAATATCTCCTATACTATTTTTATACATGATCCTTCATTTGCCATTTAACATTTCAGGGGAGTTGCTTAATTTTCCTCCTCAGGGTTGTTTTGCTAAAATGGTTGTCAGTATCTGGCTATTTCAAGCATGCAGCCCATGTTTGCTGCTTGGCAACAGAATGTGTCAAGTTAGCATGTCTTTGATATGTCAATTATCCCTTTCCCAGCTGCTACAAAAACATCTGTTAACCCACCAAACATAGTGAAACTATATCTTTCTTGCCTGCTGCTGAAGATTGTGCTAATGCACCTGCAATTTTCCAACTCCTAAAGAGAGTCTCTCTGGATTTGGCAGCACAGAAAGGTTAAAGGCAAAGTACTTTAGGTAGGCACAGAAACTACATTTTTCTCAAAGGTGCTGAACCATTGCTTTTGTATTTATTATGCAATGAATTATAAAAACAAGAAATAAGTATAGTTTATATGACACCCAGCAGTACAATAAATTGGATTTAATGTACTATTAAATATAAAACTTTGGGAAGGGATAAAGGAAAACACCACTCTCCGATAAATAGAAGGTAAAACATTTTTAGTGGTACTTGTAAACTACAGCGGCTACCATTGCCTCTTACACAGCAGTCAAGCACAAAGGCTTCTTGCACACCCTGGCTGTGGCCAAGGTCATCTCTGGCAGCATGACTCCAGTGTAGCCAGAACTCATAGGAAGCCATGGGGCAAAACATGGAGGTAGGCCCTATGGCTAATTCTGGGGTAGGTGTGTGGCCAGTCCTTATGCACTGATAGTGAGCAGGGAAACTGCAGGGATTGTGACCCAAGGACCCTCATGATGCCAACTCAGAGTGTATATGGGGTGCAAAAGGGTTACAGGGATCCCAGGTCTGGTATTTACACTCCAGCTCACCAAAGAGTGCCATGTAAAGTTTCTACTGAAAGCACATGTCACACTGGTCATCAGAATCTCTGCGAAATATGTGTGCAGATAATATGTAAGGAGAGGGGTGTGTGTGTGTGTGTGTGTATAATCTGGTTTTAAGGCCTTGTAGTTAAAGGCAAGTCACCCAGAGGTAATATGCCTTGAGACAGATTTCACCAGACAGGTGGTGGGAGACACTTATCTCCCTAGTTGACCATTGTGTATTGTGCATCTTACAATCAGATGCCTCATATGCCCCAATAGTGGGGGGCGGCAAAGTGAGGGCAGCTGCCTTCTGCAGTGTTACTGAACATGCTCAGTACAAGCCAAGCAGCAGATCTGGAGGGGCACATGACCCTGCATGCCCTCTCCCACATGTTGCCTACGCTTACAATAAGAAGTAACGAGTCAAATGCTAATTAAGAGATTGCGGGGAATTTAGAAGGAAAAATTAACAGGGAAGGTAAATAACCGGGTGGGAGGGGGAGGACCCTGTTTTACTGAAGCACTGGTCTAATATATTTAGTGGCACAGAAAATTGCCCTGGCATCCTTCATCATGGGGAGACAAGCTGCCAGTGGGCTCCTGACAAGAAGGTTTCAGACTTCGGGGTATGCAGTACCTTATTAGACACTAGGGCATCTTGTGAGCTGAGTTAAGGCTCTAGAATGCATGTTATGATTTTATTTTATACATAACCAGGAACCGAGGATCTGGGAATGCTATGAGCCTCCAGTGGGTTAGGGGCTAGACACCACAGGGAGACACTAGGAGGTTGGAACATGCCTATCTCTAACCTTTGTGAGGGACTGCAGAGTCCACATGGGCTGAGAGGGGAGTGCTTGTGTTGCCTATCGCTGGGAGAGTCAAGGAGCTGATCCCTGGCAGGCACAGACAAAGTGTCCACACGCGAAGGGCAAGTGTTAGCCAGGTTCATCACAACTCTGGGTATCCCCCATGAAACATTACAGGGTTCCTCACTTAGATTGCCTACCTCAGGGTGCCTTTGGCTCACCACTCCCTTAACTCTCCTATTTCAGTTCTGATCAGCTGCTCCCACGGGCACTGAATTGTACCAAATGCTATAGTGTTTTTATGATGCATGTTAGAAATTTCTATCCTAGAAATAGAATGAGACCATGAATCTTGTTCATAAGTGAGCTGTGTTGAATTGAACTTAGGTCTAATATAGGTGAAATTTCTTATGTAACAGTGTCTCTCTTTAAAGCTGCCATCTGGCCATAACTTAAAGACTCCGTCATCAAGGATCAGTGATTAGTACGTGAGTTGAGGTAGAGTGGGAAGCAGGCTGCTGGATCTCTGCTAATAAAATAACATTGGATCTGTTCCTGTGTGCGAATTGATTTTCCCCACTCCCTCTGACAAACTGTTTTTAATCTAAGAAGTTTCCTTCTGTCATTCACACTTCCTCTGAGTCAGTGCATTGCAGACAAGATAATTAAAAATTAAAAACCTCCACCATACTGTACACCGTAATGTGAGCATTTGCAGTTTAGTTAGACATTTCACTTCCAACATTAAACCTAACGATCAAGAAGATGAGGGAAATGATCTTGGATAAAATAAAATGCAGAGATCCTACCCATCATCTGAAAAACACAGCGACAAATTCTGCTGATGGGATTTGTGCATGTTTTATCATTTGGCCTCAATGGGAGCTATGGGTGTGGCAGAGGGCAGATCTATTCCTCTCAAACAATCAGCAATGCCTGCTTGGTTAAGGTATTTTGAAGGTATTTAGAAACCACTTCCTATCTCCCTATCGCTTCCTATAATATATATATTATACCCAAGATTTCCAAAATAGAGATACCGTCTTTAAAATGAAGCTGCATGTGGCCAATGTACTGAATCATGGGAAGGGAACCCCTGTGCTATCAAAATTAATCACTCTACAACCACACACATGAGAGCTAAGTGTCAATAGGTTTCTTTCAGGTGCTTATAGTCAGTACTCTGTTAGTAGGATGCATTCAACTTGAGAAGCCTGGGTAATGGACTGGGGGAGGTAACAGTACTTGCGGTGCATGGGAAATCTTTGCATAACCCAATTTTAGCAAAGATTATCTGGTTCCTTTTGAGCTTTGTTTTCTGAGAGTTGTGACTTAGGCCCAAATCATCAAAGGTATTTAGGTGCCTGGGAATTAGGTGCCTAAATACTTTTGAGGATCTGGGCCTTAGTGTTGATCATATAGATGCTGTATGCCCTGGGAGGGTGTGATAGAGTGCTGAGAGCCAGCATCTGACCCAGCACTCTGGTCACTTCAAACTAACTAGTTTCCCCAGAGAAGCCCTGAATGAGGGGTGGAAGACTTAATTACCTAATCAGACTGCTGAGCTAAGGGGCTAACTATCCCATTAACTGAGAAGGTAGTTAAAGCACCAGAAGGATGCACAAAAGGAGGAGTGAGGGATTAGCAGAGCTCCCTAGGTCTTTGGCCGACGATGGTACAACCTCTTCCTGGTGAAAGGACTGAGCATTGAAGAACACTGTAGGTAGAAGTGCTGCATGGAGATTTTGATGGTGGCTTAGTGGTGGTACCATAAATGAAAATTCACAGAAGTGTGGACAATCAAAAGGTCTCCAAAATTGTGTGTGACCTTGGGGGGGGGGGGGGGGGGGGGGGGAGAGAGTTGCCTGCCTGTTACAGAGGGGTTATCTACTTTATGGCATTTTTAAAACCTCTTTGTGGGTTTTTGTGGCACATCCTTATTTCCTGGTTTTTCCCCTATTATTTCTATAAAACTCCACAGGATGAAATGTCTTCTCCAACCTTTTTTTATTTGTGTGGCTAGATAAACTACATTTGTGTGATACTACCTACTTGAGGTCAGTGGGGAGCTGCAGGTATCACTGGTTGGGCACCCATCCATTGAAACACACACATTATTGCAAAACTTTTGCTTGACCTTATGAAACAATCCAAGTAGACTAAATATGTAACTGCATCCTAGAACTTTTATTAGAGATCTCAAGCACTATTCCACTTTGGTTATCTGGGGAATTTAGAGCCTTCAAATTTCAACCTCGTCTGGAAGCTCTTTCTAACATGAACATAATGACCTAACTTTGTGTTTCTGAGCATGGATGCTGTTGTCAGTAAAGTCCATTGTAATGGCAAACGTTGCCTTGTCACCCGTTGCTTAATAATATGCACAACTTTTTTTGTTAAGTTGGATTTAATATTCCTTTTCAAACTGCACAGTGAATCCCCTTTTGTAGGGGAAACTTCTATGTGGTGTCTGTTTCTGTTACTGTATTGTTTGTCTGCTCTTTTTGTAGGCAAATACTCATTGTCGAAATATCATCTACTGTATGTGGGTGTATTTCATCACCTTGCATTCCAGCAGCATTCTCCTGAGCTGCTTGCGGAAACAACCAGAGGCCTGCATACCAAGAAAGGGGAAAAAAATCATAGGCAGCAGTTGTAGACCAAGCTGGATGAGCCAGCATCTCAGAGAGGTGATTAAGAAAAAGCAGAAAGCCTACAAGGAGTGGAATATGGGAGGGATCAGCAAGGAAAGCTACCTTATTGAGGTCTGAACATGTAGGGATAAAGTGAGAGAGGCCAAAAGCAATGTAAAGTTAGACCTTGCAAAGGGAATGAAAACCAATAGTAAAAGGTTCTGTAGCCATATAAATAAGAAGAAAACAAAGAAAAGTGGGACCGCTAAACACTGAGGATGGAGTGGAGGTTAAGGCCCAGTATATAAACAAATACTTTGCCTCAGTCTTTATTGAGGAGCTTAGGGATAATGGTAGGATAACAAATGGGAATGAGGATTGGAGGTAGATATTACCACATCTGAGGTAGAAGCCAAACACGAACAGCTTAATGGGACTAAATCGGGGGGCCCAGATAATCTTCATCCAAGAATATTAAAGGAACTGGCATATGAAATTGCAAGCCCATTAGCAAGAATTTTTAATGAATCAGTAAACTCAGAGAAACCGTATGACTGGAGAATTGCTAACATAGTTCCTATTTTTAAGAAAGGAAGGAAAAAAAGTGATCCGGGTAACTACAGGCCTATTAGTTTGACATCTGTAGTAAGTAAGGTCTTGGAAAAAATTTTGAAGGAGAAAGTAGTTAAGGACATTGAGGTCAATGGTAATTGGGACAAAATACAACATGGTTTTACAAAAGGTAGATTATGCCAAACCAACCTGATCTCCTTCTCTGAGAAGGTAACAGATCGTTTAGACAAAGGAAATGCAATGGATCTAATTTACCTCGATTTCAGTAAGGCATTTGATACAGTTTCAAATGGGGAATTATTAGCTAAATTGGAAAAGATGGGGCTCAATATGAAAATTGAAAGGTGGATAAGGAACTGGTTAAAGAGGAGACTACAACGGGTCATACTGAAAGGCGAACTGTCAGGCTGGAGTGAGGTTACTAGTGGAGTTCCTCAGGGATCGGTTTTGGGACCAATCTTATTTAATCTTTTTATTACTGACCTTGGCACAAAAAGTGGGAATGTGCTAATAAAGTTTGCGGATGACACAAAGCTGGGAGGTATTGCCAATACAGAGAAGGACCAGGAAGATATACAGGAAGATCTGGATGACCTCCTAAACTGGAGTAATAGGATGAAATTTAATAGTGAAAAGTGCAAGGCTATGCATTCAGGGATTAATAATATTTTTTGTTATAAGCTAGGGCTGCATCAGTTGGAAGTAATGGAGGAGGAGGACCTCGGAGTATTGGTTGATCACAGGATGACTACAAGCTGCCAATGTGATATGGCCGTGAACAAAGCTAATGCGGTCTTGGGATGCATCAGGTGAGGTATTTCCAGTAGAGATAAGGAGGAGTTAGTATCCTTATACAAGGCACTGGTGAGACCTCATCTGGAATATTGTGTGCAGTTCTGGTCTCCCTTGTTTAAGAAGGATGAATTCAAACTGGAACAGGTACAGAGAAGGGCTACTAGGATGATCCAAGGAATGGAAAACCTGTCTTATGAAAGGAGACTCAAAGAGCTTGGCTTGTTTAGCCTAACCAAAAGAAGGCTGAGGAGAGATGATTGCTCTCTATAAATATGACAAAGGGATAAATACCAGGGAGGGAGAGGAATTATTTAAGATCAGTACCAATGTGGACACAAGAACAAATGGATATAAACTGTCCATCAGGAAGTTTAGACTTGAAATTAGATGAAGGTTTCTAACCATCAGAGGAGTGAAGTTCTGGGACAGCCTTCCAAGGGGAGCAGTGGGGGCAAAAGATATATCTGGCTTCAAGACTAAGCTTGATAATTTTATGGAGGGAATGGTACGATGGTATAGCCTAAATCTGGCAATTAATTGATCTGTGACTATTAGTGGTAAATATGCCCAATGGTCTGAGATAGGATGTTAGATGGGGTGGGATCTGAGTTACTACAGAGAATTCTTTCCTGGGTGTCTGGCTGGTGAGTCATGCCCACATGCCCAGGGTTTAGCTGATCGCCATATTTAGGGTCGGGAAGGAATTTTCCTCCAGGGCAAATTGGGAGAGGCCCTGGAGGTTTTTCACCTTCTTCTGCAGCGTGGGACAAGGGTCACTTACTGGAGGATTCTCTGCACCTTTGAAGTCTTTAAACCACGATTTGAGGACTTCAATAGCTCAGACATAGATTAGGGGTTTGATACAGGAGTGGGTGGGTGAGATTATGTGGCCTGCGTTGTGCAGGAGGTCAGACTAGATCATAATGGTCCCTTCTGACCTTAAAGTCTATGATTCTATGAAAAGAAATCTGATGAGGTTCAACAAGGACAAGTGCAGAGTCCTGCACTTAGAATGGAAGAATCCTATGCACCCCTACAGACTAGGGACTGAGTGGCTAGGCAGCAGTTCTGCAGAAAAGGACCTAGGGGTTACAGTGGATGAGAAGCTGGATATGAGTCAACAGTGTGACCTTGTTGCCAAGAAGGCTAACAGCATTTTGGGCTGTATAAGTAGGAGTATTGCCAGCAGATCGAGGGACATAATCATTCCCCTCTATTCGGCATTGGTGAGGCGTCATCTGGAGTAGTGTCCAGTTTGGGGCTCCACACTATAAGAAGGATGTGGAAAAATTGGAAAGGGTCCAGTGGAGGGCAACAAAAATGATTAGGGGTCTGGAGCACATGACTTACGAGGAGAGGCTGAGGGAACTAGGATTATTTAGTCTGCAGAAGAGAAGAATGAGGGGGGATTTGATAGCTGCTTTCAACTACCTGAAAGGGGGTTCCAAAGAGGATGGATCTAGACTGTTCTCAGTGGTAGCAGATGACAGAACAAGGAGTAATAGTCTCAAGTTGCAGTGAAGGAGGTTTGGGTTGGATATTAGGAAAAACTTTTTCACTCGGAGGGTAGTGAAGCACTGGAATGGGTTACTTAGGGAGGTGGTGGAATCTCCTTCCTTAGAGGTTTTTAAGGTCAGGCTTGATAAAAAGCCCTGGCTGGGATGATTTAGTTGGGGATTGGCCCTGCTTTGAGCAAGGGGTTGAACTAGATGACCTCCTGAGGTCCTTTCCAACCCTTAGATTCTATTATTCTATTATATGTTGAGCAATGTGAGGTCCTGCATTCAAGTCAATAGCAGCTCTGTCTTTTTTGCATGTGTCAGCTCATCAACTTCAGGGAACATTCTAGGCATCAGTGGGCATAACATTGACTGGTGAAAATTGGGGGCTAATCCCCCCCCCCCGCCCCCGTTATCCTCCTCCCCCCCTCCTCCCACAGGAGCCTAGTGCGGCCACAGTACTCCTAGCCCCGGTGCTGTTGGCACTGGGCAGCCAGCCCCCATGCACCAGTAGCGCCCCTAACCCCAGTGTGCCTGGCGGGCAGGGCAGCCCCAGCCTCCTCGAGACCCCAGCAGGAGGCAGGCCGGCCAGCAGGAGGCAGGCCGGCCAGCGCCAGGCAACCTGGGCTAGGACAGAGCATTGGGAACTACAGTAGCGGGGCCTGGCAGTGGAGCATGGGCAGGCCATGCTAAGCTGTTTAGGGAGGCACAGCCTCCTTCTGCCTATGATACCTGCCACCCATGGGGGGGTGGGAAACAAAAGGGGCACATGAGACACATACAACTCCTGCCAAATGGTTAGCACAGCCAGTAGTTTCACCACTGTGTCAGTCTGTCTAGCTCAAAGAAATGATTGAGGGCAGCCCCCCATGCTCTCTCTCCTCTCCCAGTCCCAGAAAATAAGAAATGGGAATGAGGGCACAAGGAACCCCTGCTGAGGGTTGTGGGGGCAATATGGTGGGAAGAATGCATAGGACATACAGCTCCTGATATGAGGTAAAGGAAGAATGGGGGGCCACAGAGTCCTTGGCATATGGAGAAAATGGGGGACAATCCCAGGGCATGAGAGAGGGGTCGGGGAGTTGCAGGGAGTCTCTGAACCATTGAGAGATGGGAGAGTGGAGCACAAGGAGCTTGTCCGGAGCAACTCAAGATCCTCTGTATGCAATGTCTTGGCCTACAGACAGAGATGATACATGTGAGGGGGTCATGGGGGGGGCCCCGATTTGCTGCTTGGCTTGTACTGAGCATGCTCAGTAACACTCCTGAAGCCGGCTGCCCTCACTCAGCCCTCCCATTATCTGCAGGTATGAGTTGTCTCTACCTACAGAAGCAACTGGAGGCCCTGAGTGCGATCAGGGCCCATTATGCTTGGTACTGCACAGTCAGGTGGGCAAGAGTCCCTAAAGAACTAACAATTAAATTAGACAAAGGGCAAAAGGGGGAACAGTCGATGAGAACAGTCTTCACTGTTCCTCCTAAGTTGAGTCCTATCCACACACACAAAACCCCTTCATGGGAGTGTGGAGATGCTTTTAATATGAGTTGGCTGGGCCATCAGAAAGTATTGGTTACAGCTTGAGGTAGCAACTGACAAGTTGTGCTAACACAATCCCTCTGAGCAATAATACAATTACTCTGTCCAGTTTGAGAGTTATTTTGCAGTGTGGCTGCTAGGTGAACTTTGAGAGGAGCTAACTCTGCAATGATTTGCCAAACATCACACAGAAGCTCAGAGGTAGAGCCAGGAATAGAACCCAGGTGTCCTGACTCCCAGTCTAGTGTCCTATCTGGTAGATGCTGCATTTAGTTTATTGGAGCTAGCTGAATTGGTCAGTTTTTCTAGAACTCATTTTCTTCATCTAAAACACTATCACTGATTCTGGGAGAATCCTATTAAGGGTTACAGAGTAGCAGCCGTGTTAGTCTGTATCCGCAAAAAGAAGAACAGGAGTACTTGTGGCACCTTAGAGAGACTAATAAATTTGTTAGTCTCTAAGGTGCCACAAGTACTCCTGTTCTTCTTTTTATTAAGGGTTAGTGAGTTTTCACTATTTTACCGTGCTCTGTAAAGTCAGACAATGCATCCTCCTCTTAAATGCTTGAAAGCCCAGTCACTTCAAAGAGCTTGTACATATATATGACATGCTGTGGCTTTCATAAATCTGTAAATTCTGCTGTGTTTTGTTTCTGACTCCTCCTGGAACTCTCAAAGCTTTGGCTTTGCTTTTGGCATAATGTGGTGTATTTTGTTTTGTTTTACACTGTTAGCATCCTTTTCACTAAAATTCCACACTCAGTTGCCTGATTTCTTTTGGTTTTTGGTCTATTTCTGAGAAGTTGTCAGATTTACCAGACATTTCTGGGTGCTCAAAAGACAATATCCATAGAGGGCATTAGTTTCATTCTGTTCTGACATGCATCCGTGTATGCTGTAAGAAAACAATTGTTACTCCAATTCACATCTGCTCATTATGACTCCAAATGGAAGATTTCCTCTGTATAAAAGCCCCTCCCTCCAAAAATGGCTCAAGAAGGCTATAGTGCAAAGAAACAGATTAAAGCAAATGACGTAGCACATTCTGTTACAGGTTACAACTCTAGTTTAATTTAGACTTAAATGTTAACAAATAGTCATCCTGCAAACCCTTCAAACTACCAAGTTTTTCTTATTAAGGGGAGGCAATAATTTTATGTCCAAAATAGTTACAGAATAACAAAAATCTGAGAAAATTTCTTGCATTGGGAGACTAAGACAACATGGTTTGTTATTTATGCCATATGTGTTGCTCTGGTGAAGGCCATTAGAGGATGGTCAGAATTCTTCATAGAGGATTGGTCCGCGTGTGAGCATCTGCTACTGCAAGGATTTGCTAACTACTGGATAGTTTGGGGTGTCTGTTGCTGGGTCCTTTTTGAGGTAGGATAGTTGTGTGTGTTCCTCTCCTCTTCCCCCTTTCCCCCCTCCCCCAACCCATGAAAAGAAATCACATTTTAGCTTAACTAAAGCTGTTGAAAACAAGATATCAACCATCTGAGGTGGTTGTGGGCACATTGTAGGTAACTGTGAAGGGTAAGAGGACTAGGGAGTTCCTATCAAATCATTCTGTTAGTGTTCCTTTCCCTCCCATCTCTTCCCCCAACCTCTCGCCCTACGGAAGGGCTTTCTCTCTCTCTGTTCCCCAGGCCACCTTTTTCCCTTGCAGAAGATGCACTGCCATTACCAAACCTTCTTTCGGCTGTGAAGTAGTATTAATAGAGGGGACCCTGTGGTAACAAATACTATCTTGAATCCCATTAACACCTGCACAGATTCCTAATAAATCTGAGGCATTGGCAAGGAACAATGGCATAGAGCACTGACTTAAGCTGGTCCCTTTGCTACTCCCATCTAGTCCTACCTACAAAGTACTGCAGATCCCTAAACTATACGTGGAGCTTCAGAATCCTAGAAAGGTGGCTAGTGTCAATGAGGTTGTCAGACCAGTGCATCTCTGTGCTCCCTACCATGAATGTATTACTGACTTTTTTTCCCCACATCCTTCCACGTGCAAACCAAGTGCCTTGGTTCCCTTACCACTAACCCAAGTGTACATGGTTCAAAATGAGGGTATAATTGTAACTAATTTTTAGAAACTTTTATACATCACCCAAAAATAGCTCTTCCATCTATGATACATTAGAAGCTAGAGTTTTATGTATTGCTCTGTAAACAGAGAAAAGGTTTATCGAATGTTACAACTTGACTGGGTTTTTTTTTAACTACAACTTGAGATTGTTGCCTGCAACATCTTGGTTCTCTTTCATCTTCCCTATAAAAGAAAGGGAGAGTGGGACTTTTAAAAACGTTCTCAACTTCCATATACTGCGTTTTTTCTCTTGTGTAAAATCATCTAACGGGGGGTGGGAGGAGGGAAGGAAAATGCTGGAAAGTCTCTCAAATAGCATCCAATGCCCTTGTTTGGGTAGTGGGAGGGAGAGCTCTTAGAGACGGGCTCCTATTTTAGTGACACCTGTTTTATGACAAAGGCAAAGAGCGAAAAGAACATAAGATGAAAACAGAGCTGCATTTTTCTAGGTTACTGGAAGCCAGCAGGAACAGTATACAATCATATCAGCAACTTCTGGACTCTGGTTATGCACCCTTCGCTCACAAAAACTGACTTGCTCTGGCTGAGTTGCTCTGACTTTTGTGTCTCGCCGGGTTGAGGAAGGCAAAACATGTTTGTCAAGTGTCTGAAGCATAGTCTTCAATCTGCCAAATTGATCACAGGAAAATGCTAAAGTTAAACTTGTCCTGCAGTAACTCTCAAAATTGGACAGTTATTAGACCAGTCCAGAGAGAGAGAAGAGGCCTGAAAATGAGGAAGTAATGAGTAAGAGAACAGGGAGCTAAGTTTCATATTGCAAGAGGCTCAGAACAGTGGAGATAGTAACTCTTCTCATCATCTGGCCTGCCCAGAACAGATCCAATCCACTGCCCTCCAGGATCAGGAAATATCATGATAGTAAATCCTGGTTCTTAGTATGTGAAGGTAATGAGTGGCGCTGAAAATGGCAAATGTGGTGGAGCTGCCCCTGAAATTGCCAAGTCTTTCCAGAAAGATGTGCAAAAGGGGTGGCAACCTTAATCAAAGGGTTGCATCAATGTAAGTTTCTGCTAGTACTTTACTGTTGACAGGCCTGAAGTGTGAGGCTGTTAATCATGTTGGTGATCACTTACACAAGGAATCATACTGAAATGAATGGGACTACTCCGGAGGAAGCGCCCGTGTAACACCAACAGACCCTGGTGGTAGGCAGGCAGGATCGAACCTGGGATCTCTGGAGCTTAGTGAATGAGCCTCTACAGCGTGAGCTAAAAGCTAACTGGTTGTTAGCTAAGGCTGTAGAGCAGACTCATGTTATCTCTCGCTTAAGTGGTCTTGGTGTCACTAGATGGGACAGAACTCCACACTCAGAAGGTGTGCAAGTTACACCCCACCATGTGTAAAATCTCCATAAACTGGCTCTGTTTGAATAGGACCTCGACTTGTTACCATAATCACTTTTTTCTAGTGAGAATATAGCAGTCTTGAAAACTCCTAATAAGCAACCTTTCTAGTCCAGACAAACACACTTAATGCCATTTCTCTGACCTCGTACTGTTCCAGCCATTTTACATAACGTTCAGAGGTTTAAAATGACTGTCCATCTATTTTAGCTCACATTTTTAACACCTAGCCTAACACAAGTGTTCACCAGAAAATGAAATGTTCTATTCGCAATGTTCTAAGGTTCCTAGTCCAAATGGTTTGCAGGATGTGTCACACTGAATCTGTGTAGGACTGAGAGATGGCTCTCCTGCAGCTCAGATTTGTGCATTGTTGGGGAAGAGAATTCTACCGTTTTTTGGGAGGGAGGCAGGGGAAGAAAAACAACTGGCTACAAACAAGGCAGCTGCTTGTTGAGTTGGTGTGTTAAAAGTAGCCTCAGTAGAGACAGATTAGGGTTTAGGATACAAGTAGGGATGATGGCAGGAGGGTAAAAGGTGCATGGCTAATGCAACTTGTCACATGACTTAGCAATTTTGGATATCAATGCCAGATGTGAGATTTGTGTATGTAGGCTCCCCTCTTGGAGCAGGAAGAGGCTGTTGCTTGTAGGGGGAGAAAAATCGTATTCTCTAGTAGGGTAATAAACCATTGTGTATCTTTTGTGTTTTTAATTTCCTCAAACAGTGAATTCCTAAGTAAGCTAGCACTAAAATATCAGGGGCTGGCTGTTGCTGAATCTAGCCAACTGTTATCACCATAGCAACCATACATTCTGGATCCATGCTGGAGATGTCTGACTCTTCTTGGATGTTAAAATATGATTCATTTTTTAAAACAATTTATAGCAGATACACTTCTCTTCTTGCATATGAAGGAAAGATTTCTTTAAATCCTGTTGCAGAAAAAAGAGTGGATGTACTGTACACTGCAGTATAGTCTGTATACCTTGGCTTAGTTCCTAGATGGCCATATGTGAATTGCAACAAGAGTGTAAAATCTATCAAGATCAGGAAAACTCTACAGAAAAAATATTAATGCCAGACATGAGTTATTGCTTTCACAGGAAGAAATTATAACCCTAATCCAAAGATCCACTAAAGTCAATGGGACTCTTTTCTCCCCCCTCCCCCCCCCCCCCCGCCCCATTGGCTTCAATTTTATTTGCATCAGGTCCTAAAGCTGAAACTATGACTGTTTTTACCACTGCTGTAAAATGAAATAAATATCTTGCTACGTTTCACAGTGTGCACAGTGTTTGGTACATCTGTGGTCCTCTCCAACAATTGGAAAATGAAAACAAGCCAAAGTCTTAAATGACCTCTAGTTTTCCATTGAGGAAACTGCCCAAAAATCTGTGTGGAAAAAGGTTGGACTAGATCAGCCTGGGGCAATTCAGCATGCCTGTTTATCAGCTGCTCTTGTTTGACCTGTTGTTCCCCTCCGTGAAAACAGCCAAACTGCATTTTTTATTACTGTATTTTAATACTGGGCTAAATTACCAGGATTAAACACTTCTTTTCATACAGTGTAAATCCAGGCCCTAAAATGCACGCTGTTTGTCACTCTTAATCCATTGCTTTTGTCTTGCAGAAAATGCACTATTTTGCAAGATGACTGTCTTTAAAAATTGGAATTGGCACCCTTTATAGCAGTTGGGTGCACTTGTATTGTATACATGCACTGTGGCTACAGGAATAATGCCCCCTCTTTCCCTTCTAAACAGAATTGGCACTGAAAATTTCCCAGTGGCCTTTATGAAAAAGGTTAAGGCATAAGACTGCTTTTGCGACCTGACTGCATGCAATTTGTCCAAGCTTTTCAAAGTGGTTGCTGATTTTTGAGTGCACAACTTGGATACCTTGCACCTGATTTTCAGGTTTCTGTAACTTGTATTGATTGTTAGAGGAGCTCTATGCTTCTGAAATCTAGGCAAATCTTGAGATGCCTAGAGCCCCTAAAACTCCTAGTCAGCCTTGAAAATGTTGGTCTTAATCTTTCCCTCACTTCCTTGTTAAGGATAATAGCTGCTACCTATGATCTAATCAGAAGAGGTGACCACAATAACTGATGTTCTGATGGAAGCATTATTTTGGTTTCATATTGAAACATTAACAGACAGACATCTCTGCAGAGAGAAAGAGAACCTACTAATCTATTATATGCCTTTTCCACAACTGATTCGGAATTTACAATGACTGGCTAATTAATCACACATCCTAAATTGTAGGTTATGAAATGGAATTCTGATATCACTTGTACATTAGCTGTGCTTTTTCCTTTTTTGAAGTCACTGACAGCAAGAGCTGATATCTGGCTAGACAAATTCAGTCCTGGTGCAAGTGAGCACAACTCCTGTATGGTCAATAGGGTTATGGCAAGGCTGGCTTTCACCAACTCCTGCTAATGCACCTACATAGTCAGTATGTGTGTGGGTAGGTTATCTCTAATATAGTCTACGTGTGTTATACCAAGGCAGTTTGCTTCACTTCCTGCCATGTTTTCAGTGTAATTAACGGGCAAGTTGTTGAATGTCATACCACTGCCTAATGTTTCTACTGACTCCACACTTGTTCTAGAGCTTTCCATGTTTAAGTCTTCTAGATAACATTTAGAGAATGGTGAATTTAGAGATGGGATTGAGAGAGGGTCGGGGAAAAAGAGGAGGGGATATAATCCTTGACTACAACACACTCATTATTTGAACCTTGCCGTTTTTCATTGAATAACTTAACATACCTTTTTTTAATGTGATCAGCTATACTAATTACCCTCTCAAAAACTATTGGCTGCCACCAATCCGTTCATGGAGGGAGCTCCTCCCGTAGGAGACTCACTCCCACATCCTCACACTCCTGGGAAAGTAAGGAGGGGCAGCCATGGACTATGAGAGGCTATTCAGGGAGGTGTTAGTACAGCCTGGGGAGGAGTGGGCAGGCTTGGGGAAACTGCATCACAGAAAAGCAAGTGTCACGAACCTTCCACAATTTTGGCCCCTATTACAGGCAATCTTGCAATGATGCAAAAAGTGCTTGCTGCCCCATAATTTTGGGAAAGCTAACTCAGAGAGCGTGAGGAGCGCTCTTGCACATGATGACCTGTTGCCACGAAGAAGGTGCACTAAACAGCAAGCCGGCAAATCATGAGGTCTAGTCCAAGCTCTTCTGCTGCCTTGTTAATATTTCTGTGCACTTCACAACCCTCATTATGAGCCAAGGTTTCATACTGCAACTTTCTTGGGGTATAGCCATCACTCACTTGTCTCAGATAAGATAATGGAGAGCAATAAGGGGACAAAATACTTTCAAATCTTGGTGGGGGGAAGGCTTTTGTTTGTGTCCTTGTTTTGGGGGTTGTTCGCTCTTGGGATTAAGAGGGACCAGACATCAATCCAGGCTCTCCAAATCTTTCTGAACAAGTGTCTCACATTTCAAACTTGTAAGTAAACAGCCAGGCAAGGCGTGTTAGTTTTTATCTTTGTTTTCTCAACTTGTAAATGTACCTTTTTGCTAGAGTGTTTATCTCTGTTTGCTGTAACTTTGAACCTAAGGCTAGAGGGGATTCCTCTGGGCTCTTTAAGTTTGATTACCCTGTAAAGTTATTTTCCATCCTGATTTTATAGAGATGATTTTTACCTTTTTCTTTAATTAAAAGTCTTCTTTTTAAGAACCTGATTGATTTTTTCCTTGTTTTTAGATCCAAGGGGGTTGGATCTTGATCCACCAGGAGTTGGTGGGAGAAAGGAGGGGGATGGTTAATTTCTCCTTGTTTTAAGATCCGAGGGGTTTGGATCTGTATTCACCAGGGAATTGGTGAAGAGTCTATCAAGGCTACCCAGGGAAGGGAATTGGCACTTTGGGAG
Organism: Chrysemys picta bellii; assembly: GCF_011386835.1. NCBI lineage: Eukaryota > Metazoa > Chordata > Testudines > Emydidae > Chrysemys > Chrysemys picta. Next base: position 206,452,240 of record NC_088792.1, read on the forward strand.
TGGTGGCAGCGGACCAGATCTAAGCTGGTAGTTAAGCTTAGAAGTTTTCATGCAGGCCCCCACATTTGTACCCTAAAGTTCAGAGTGGGGAAGCAGCCTTGACACAGTGGCACTGCTATGGGTACCCGCATGGCCCCACGATATGCCAACATTTTTATGGCTGACTTAGAACGCTTCCTCAGCTCTCGTCCCCTAACGCCCCTACTCTACTTGCACTACATTGATGACATCTTTATCATCTGGACCCATGGAAAAGAAGCCCTTGAGGAATTCTACCATGTTTTCAACAATTTCCATCCCACCATCAATCTCAGCCTGGACCAGTCCACACAAGAGATCCACTTCCTGGACACTACAGCGCTAATAAGCGATGGTCCGGTAAACACCACCCTATACTGGAAACCTACTGACCGCTATACTTACCTATATGCCTCCAGCTTTCATCCAGACCACATCACACGATCGATTGTCTACAGCCAAGCTCTAAGATACAACTGCATTTGCTCCGATCCCTCAGGCAGAGACAAACACCTACAAGATCTCTATCAAGTGTTCTTAAAACTACAATACCCACCTTGGGAAGTGAAGAAACAAATTGACAGAGCCAGAAGAATACCCAGAAGTCATCTACTCCAGGACAGGCCCAACAAAGAAAGTAACAGAACGCCACTAGCCATCACCTTCAGCCCCCAACTAAAACCTCTCCAGCACACCTTCAAGGATCTACAAGCTATCCTGATGGACGATCCCTCACAGATCTTGGGAGACAGGCCAGTCCTCACTTACAGACAGCCACCCAACCTGAAACAAATACTCACCAGCAACCACATACCACACAAAGCTGGTTGCCAACTCTGTCCACATATCTATTCAAAGGACACCATCATAGGACCTAATCACATCAGCCACACCATCAGAGGCTCATTCACCTGCACATCTACAAATGTGATATCTGCCATCATGTGCCAGCAATGCCTCTTGCCATGTACATTGGCCAAACCGGACAGCCTCTACGCAAAAGAATAAATGGACACAAATCAGATGTCAAGAATTATAACATTCAAAAACCAGTTGGAGAACACTTCAACCTCCCCAGTCACTCAATTGCAGACCTAACTTGCAATTCTCCAACAAAAAAACTTCAAAATCAGACTCCAAGAAACTGCAGAATTGGAATTAATTTGTAAACTGGACACCAGTAAATAGGTTTGAATAAAGACTGGGAATGGATGGGTCATTACACAAAACTATTTCCCCATGGTTATTTTCCCCCTACTGTTACTCTCACCTTCTTGTCAACTGTTGGAAAGGGGCCATCCTGATTATCACTACAAAAGTTTTTTTTCTCCTGCTGATAATATCCCACCTTAATTAATTAGTCTCATTATAGTTGGTCTGGCAACACCCATTTTTTCATGTTCTCTCTCTCTGTGTGTGTGTGTATTCCTACCGTATTTTCCACTGTATGCATCCGATGAAGTGGATTTTAGCCCACGAAAGCTTACGCTCAAATAAATGTGTTAGAAATGTTTTGTGTTTGATATGTTCTTCACTGTACTGGCTTTCCCCGAAGCTCACAAGTTCTTTAGGGCTGATTAGAGCCTAACTCTGTGGTCGTTGCTGAAAAGCCTCTGCCTGCAGCAGCTGCAGTTTTATCCAGGAGAATCCAAGGTGGTCTCTCTTCAGTGAGCTCATTATTAGTGCTTTGACTGAGCCTAGCCCTTTCTCCATTTTTAGATGTCCTCTGACATTCCCCAGCTCCTTCAAGAGCTGTTAAACACAGCAGGCACCAGTGTCTTGCTGGGGCAATTTCCTCTTCAAAGGGCTGTTCCTTTGCTGCAGCTATTCAATTCTATGAAGGGAGCAGAAGCCATAGGCACAGTTGAGGTTTCATTATGCAGGTGGCCAAATGTGAATCCTTCCCACACTGACTGATGTCCCTTAGACAGGGATGGCACAGCCTCATTCATGCCCTATCATGCTACTTGCTGGCATGGCTACCTGCTTATTTCTATAAGTAACTTGCTTGTTAATACAGGTTGTTGGCCTATCCTTCAGCCCCCAGTCTGGACTGCCAGTGGACAGCTCTGTATCTGCATGCTACCTGATTGGGATGCCCATACAAGGAGTTAAAACTCCCACCAGCATAGATCATCGACTCCGCCTACTCCTCTCGCGGAGCAGGATTACTGGCGTCGACAGCGAGCACTTCCAGGATCGATTTATCGCATCTAGACAAGACACAATAAATCGATCCCAGAAGATCGATTGCTTGCCGCCGAACCAGCAGGTAAGTATAGACGTACCCAAAGAGTAGTCCCCAGGGAACAAGGTGACCATAACTAGAAACCATTATAAAAGAGCTACTGGAGTTGCTAAAGATCCTCTGGGTCCTCATAATTTAGAACAATTATAAAGGAACAAGGATTTTTAAAAATCTAGTTACTGCATTGCAGAGCTGCATCGGCTAAAAAGGCTTCTATTCCCTACATAGAGCTTCCTCCTCGAGATTGTTGCTATGGCTGCTTGTTTCTATCAGTAATGGCAAGTCTCGATGACAAAATTAAGTCGACCTAAGGTACATCGACGGACAGCCACCACAGTCATGGAATCGGTTTTACACCTCCACACTACACTCATTGTGGCAGCAGTACGCATCCTCACCAGAAGCGCTTGAACCACTTTAACTGCCAGTGTAGGGTAGTGTGGGACTGCTTCTGAAAGGCAGCAACAGTCAATGTCAGCAATACAGTGTCTACGCTGACACTGCATTGACCTAACTACATCAACTGAAGCAATGTGCCTCTCGCAGAGTTGGAATTAAGTCGGTGTAGTGGGCAAATTACATCAGTGGGAACACCGTTGTAGTGTAGGTTTCAGAGTAGCAGCCGTGTTAGTCTGTATCCGCAAAAAAAAGAACAGGAGTACTTGTGGCACCTTAGAGACTAACAAATTTATTAGAGCATAAGCTTTCGTGGACTACAGCCCACTTCTTCGGATGCGTTGTAGTGTAGACGCTTACAGAGTTAAGTTGACGTAAGCGGGCCTCACTCTGTAGTGTAGACCAAGCCTTAGTAAGTCCAAAACAGTATTTTTTTGTTGCAGACTCAAACTGTCCTAGAAGTGCCACAGAACAGCAGAGAATCTTTCAGGGAGGGTCCAGACTTAAAAAAGCCTGAGGAATTAACTAAAATGAGATTCCTGCCCTAAACATCCCCCTCAGACAAAAGCAGCCATAACTGGAGCTTTTTTCTTTTCTTTTTTTTTTTTTTTCAGCCCCAAAATTCCTGGAGAGTAGTGAGTGATTACAGAGGGAAGAGCACCTGTGTGGTGGGGGAGGGTGGGGCATTGTCTTTTTTATTTTTCCTCCTGTTCTTTGAGAATTTTAACTTCAAGGCCTTTCTCCTGAGCATCCTGTATTTCCCCATCCACTCTTTCCCTGCCCTAAAGTGGTTAAACCATAGCTGGAATGAGACTACAGAAGAAAAATACTTCATAATAGTGTTCTGCTTGCTGAAGAAGCTGTATAATCCTGGCATTAATATCCACCGGGAAATATGATATGGCTTGAAACGTCACACCAACCACATCAGTTGTCATTCAAAGCTATTTCGTAACTGTCCTAAGATTAACACTGACACATTTACCAGGCTGGCTAGCCTCTGCTACAGCTGGTTCAGACTGCTCCTGTATAATATCAGCATACTCCTGTATAATATCTTTAGGGCTCTTCATTTTTTGTTTTTTGTTGTTTAACTTTTCCGGGGATTTTATCAGTGTTTATTACTACAACAAAAACCGCTGAAAGTTTGTGCAAAAAAACGATTACTATTTTTTCCTGTTAAACATTGGGGTTTATTTTGATGTATGGAAGGACGGGGCGGGGGAGGGAGAAGTATTCAGTAGATTAATGCTTTGATGAATGGAATTCAATGTGGTTTGCTGCAGAACTCAAAACAAAATGTCATCTCTGAGTTTAAGAAAACAATACATCTAATCCCCAAATAAAACTTTTCATTTGAATAAACAGTTTATTGTTGTAGACTTAGAACTATTAGCCTATCAATATTTACATTTAATAATTGGGCCCAATATCTTAAAATATTTATAAACACTCAGTCGTGTGTGAAGTCCTTCGGTGTCATTTCCAAAAATCCTGCATACCATAGGCTCACAGCAGTCTTTTAAAGGAGTCTTTTCGAAGGCCTGTTCTTAGTTAACCGCTTGAAATGTGTATGTGGTGGGAGTGAGATTCATCAGTACATTCAGACGCACATGCACTACAGACCTTGCATTCATGCCTATTTGTGGAAAGGCTATCTATTAGTCTAAGATACACACTTCAACGGGTAACTTTGCATATACACATAGACTAATGTATTATCATAATACATATATCTCATGCAATGTATTATATTTTCATAATAAAACAAGTTATTTTTTTATATATTTGAATGATACAAAAATAGGCGAGGAAATCAGGGGGAGGGAGGGAGAAAGGAATAATACTTGTAAAACCTGGAATTTTTTTTTTTTTTTTAGTAAATCAATTTTAAACTGAAAATGAAGGGTCTTAAATATCATTTTTTATAGAAGTTGCTTCCTATTCTAAATATTGGGTGGGAGGAGGAGGGGAAATACTGCAGTGTCCAGATATTAAGGCTTGGTAAATGTTGGTGTTTTAATGGCAACCACTGTACTTTCTATTTTTGTCTTCAGCAGTTTTTTTTAATTGTATTTGTACTGATTTTTAAAAAAATTGGAGCAAAAAGCAGTGTGATCCAATTTAGAATGCATAGCAACACTGGTGCACTAATTATAATTTTGCCATGAGCAATTGTCAAAATCATAAAACTGCCAGTCTGTCTGGTTATGGGCAGCATTCTATATCACAGACATCTGGCAGAATCAGCAGAGGATGATTGGCTTGTCAGACTACTGGCAGTGTGCAGGAACAAAAAAATTCACTGTGTGGGAGATTACTAGTTGTACTTTGCAGCTGAAATGGTGCCTCCAGCCCTCCCTCCCCCCCATCATACCCCATCACCACCTAATGAAGTGTCAATTGGTACTAGGCAAATGAATCTGTGACTGCCACCCCAACAGTGGCTGTTACAAATACTAAGGGGGGATGGCTCAGTGGTTTGAGCATTGGCCTGCTAAACCCAGGGTTGTGAGTTCAATCCTTGAGTGGGCCATTTAGGGATCTGGGGCATAAATAAATAAAACTGTTAGGGATAGTACTTAGTCCTGCTACTGAAGGCAGGGGGCTGGGATCAATGAACATTCAATGTCCCTTCCAGTTCTGTGAGATAGGTATATCTCCATTTTTATTTTATTTACACTCTTGCTGCTCTCAAACTTCTCCACCACTCTTTACAGAGACTTGGAGTATTACTGTATTTGTCTAATAATGCCTAGCACCTTTTTGTAATATACAAGGGCCAAAGAGCTTTGCTGCAAAATCCATGTATGTGCCACTGCCCTAGGAGAAGAGTGAGCAGCTGTTGCATGTGGACCATTGCATTGTCTTTTTGCATTATTTCAATAGAATATCAAATTAACCATTACATAAACCATCAACCAGGTTAAATTGCTAAACAGCTACTTGACTTCAGTAGATAAGGTCTTTGGAGGCAAGGACCATTTTGTTTTAGGCCCTGTCTACACTGGCAAGTTTCTGCACAGTAAAGCAGTTTTCTGCGCTGTAACTCCTGATGTGTACACACTGCCAAGCCACTTAGTGCGCAGAAACTGCGCCGTTGTAGCAATCTAAAAAAAAACCACCCTGACAAGAGGCATACAGCTTTCTGCACTAGGGCTACAGCACTGTGGTGCCAGTGTAGATACCATGGCCATTACAGCACTGCGATTGGCCTCCAGGAGGTGTCCCACAATGCCTGTCCTCGCCTCTCTGGTCATCGGTTTGAACTCTACTGTCCTGCCCTCAGGTGACCAACCGTCATCCCCACCCCATACATTCCTTTGCAAATTTGAAAGTCCCCTTCCTGTTTGCTCAGTGATACATGCAGTGGTCTCAGCGAATCTTTTCAGGTGGCCATGCTCCATGCACCAGGTGATCCCCCGCTTGGAGCAATGCCAAGCTGCTGGACCTCAACAGCATTTGGGGAGAGGAGGCTGTGCAGTCCTAGCTGTGCTCTAGCCATAGGAATTATGATACCTATGGACAGATATCACGATGCATGATAGAAAGGGGCCATGACCGGGACACATTGCAGTGTAGGGTCAAAGTGAAGGAGCTGCAGAACACCTACCACAAGGCACGGGAGGCAAACTGCCGGTCCGGTGCTGCGCCCGTGAACTGCCAGCTCTACAAAGAGTTGGACACTGTACACGGTGGTGACCCCACCTCCACTGTGAAGGCCCCTGTGGATATTTCGTTGGCTCACGTGCCAGTCGAGAGCTGGAAATATTGGATGAAGAGAGGGAGGGGGACCCAGAGGCCGAGGATGACTCAGAGGCCAGAGATGCATGCAGCCAGGAGCTCTTTTCTACCCAGGAGGAGGCTAACCAGTCACAGCTGTCGGCTCTTGGCAAAGTGCAAACAGGAAAGGAGCCCCCTGGTAAGTGGATCTGACTATGGGAATTGCTGAAGCAAGTTGTTGGGGGCAGGAGGGTTGCAGAAAGCAGGCTTGTCTCCTGCGGCATGCCTAGTCTGAGGGGCGGAACAGGCTATTGATTGACTCCCTCACTTCACAGGAATCTCCCTCAGATCTCCAGGAAACTCTCATGGAGATACTGGGCAATCTGCTGCCACAGGTTCCTCGGCAGAGCTGCTTTGTTTCTTACCCCATTAATGAAACTTTCCCACGCCACTTTGCCATCATGGGGGGGGGGGGGTGACCATTGCTGAACACAAGCAAGCCTCAGAGGGGCTAGGCCAGAAGCTGCAGGCTTGGAGAAGACCCTCCCTTGATTCCCCGCTCACCCTCAGCAGCGAGATATCTTCCATAATGATCACATCCTGTGGAAAGTGTGGGGACAGGAATGCTTATCAGGGTTCTCCCCAAGGGTCACATGCCCATTGTACAGCAGGGTCTGGGAAGAGAGATTTACCCTGCCCCCGAGGCTACTCACCATTTGGGGGGTCTTATGGCTCTTGTGTGCTTGCCTGGGATCGGACAGTTAGTGACAGGTGTGTGTTGTTTTAAAGCACTGAATCAGTGTTGTCTGTGTTGCAAACAATACTGCTTCTGTAAAATGTTGCATTTAAACTTCACAGAGATGACCTTGGGAGGCCAGCCTCCCTCTTTGTTATCGGCGGCAGAATGGCTGCGCAGAATTAGAAAGCGGCCAAGAAGAACTAAGGAGGACTTTCTCTGTGAGGTTATGATGCACTCCGCTGCCGAGAAACAGGAATTGAAGGAGTGGTGGGACAGCAAGAAGAGGGACCGAAAGGAGAATGTGGCACACCAGAAAGAAACCACGGAGTAGCTCTTAAACGTTATGGAGCGCCAAGTGGATATGTTCCAGGTGATACTAGCTCTTCAAACTGAGCAGCTCCGTGCCCACCCTCCCCTGCAGCCACCATCGCAAAACTCTTTCCCATGTGCCCCCCAGACATTGCAAACACACTGTCATCAACCTCCTGGCTTCACTCTCTACTCACAGCAGTCCACTCCCACTGCACTCAACAGCCATCCCGCTACAGTTTGGCTCTCCTGAAGTACAGCACCCGCTGCATTGTACTCCAAAGGAGAAGGTTATGTATGATCACTGGACATACACAAATCTGTAGCCGTCCCAGGACCCCTCCTCCTCTTGGGACCTTCCTATCCCCTCCCTGCTGATGAATTTTTTCATTTGACTCTCTCCTCCATTTGTAGTCTTTTAATAAAAGAATTGTGTTGGTTTGAAAGCAATCTTTATTCTATTAAGTGAAAGCAAAAAGAGCACTGCAAAGCAACATACAATTATGTTAAGGCCCCTTCTTACATCATGTTCATCCATCCCCTCCTAGCATTACAAGCACTGCAATCCCGAGCATAGCAACAACGATTAGTGGCTTTCAGCTTCAAATTGGTGCCTCAAGGCATCCCTGATCCTTATGGCCTCACGCTGTGCCCCTACTAGCCCTGGTCTGTAGCTGTTCAAACTCAGCCTCCATGTGCTGAGCCTCTGCGGTCCAGCCCTGAGTGAAGCTTTCTCCCTTCCCTTCACAAATATTATGGAGCATACAGCACGTGGCTATAAGCATAGGAATATTGTCATCGGCCATGTCTAGCTTCCCGTACAGGCATCCCCAGCAGGCTTTTAAATGGCCATATGCACACACAAGAGTCATTTTGCACTTGCTCAGCCTGTTCTTAAACTGCTCCTTGCTGCTTGTCAAGTTACCCTGTGTAGGGCTTCATATTCACAGCATTGAGGGGTAGGCACAGGGCTGGCCGTACCATGAGGCAAACTGAGGTGGCTGCAGGACCCGCTCCAGCTTTTTTGCCGCCCCAAGCAGCGAAGCGAGGAGAAAAAAAAAAGAGAGAGAGAAAGCCGCGATCAGCAGCAGCTCTACCGCACCACTTCATTCTTCTGCAGCAATTTGGCGGTGGGTCCCTCACTCCGAGAGAGACTGAGGGACTTGCCACCGAAGACCCAGACATGCCACCCCTTTCCAAGGGCCGCCTCAAGCACATGTTTCCTTTGCTGGTGCCTGGAGCCAGCCCTGGGCCTCAGGTGCCAGACTGTGTGGGGGCGCCACTAGGACCCAGAGTGTAGAAAATTGTGTCTGCTGCTGGTGCATATGTATTCTCTCTGCTCTAGATGCACAGAGATGGTGGAGTGCTGGGCTGGAGGAAGGAGGGCACAAGAGACATAACAGGCAGGCAGGAGACAAGGTGAGAGGGACTAACAAAGCAGCAGGAGCTGCAGGGAGAGGAGGAGGATCCTCTTATGTACCTCTCTAGCACCCCCAGGAACCTGAACTGATTCACACCAGCTTCTCAGGGAGCTTCCTGTTTCCTGCTGCTTCCCTGAACCCACTTGAGGAGAACAGGCAGTCAACTGAAGTAGTAGGAGCCAGTTAGGCCCTTAAGACGCTGATATCTTCTCTCACTCAGGCCCTGCTACCAGCCTACTTATTTGTCCCCTTCAATTGAGTGTTGAGAGCCACTATAGCTGGCACAGAACAGCAGTCATGAGTGAAAGAAGAAAACGCCCCTCTGGGGCAGCATTCAGAAGAAAGAAAGCAAGCAAAGGAAGCTTTTCTGTCTAAGCAGGAAGGAGCTCTCCTGAGATACATAGACACAAATGTTCACGGTGAGCCTTCCGGCCCCAGTGAGGATGTGAGTGGTGAGGAGATGCCTGATCTTCCAGTTAGTCAGAGTGCAGGTGACCTGGCAGTTACTGCCGCATCCATATCTCCATCTCAAATGGATGTAACCACGAACATTCCTGAAGAAAAGTGTAGATCAGAGAAGAGTGTGGTGGAGGCGCAATAAACAGCTTCTGCTGAGTTTAGTTCCTTAAGTCTAGATGATCCAGGACTGTGGACCCACTTGAGCAGTAGCCTGAGGGACTTCCTTGTACTGCATGGGCCACAGCAAGTGAAAAACTTCATGTTCCCCAAAGACAATGAAAATAGTTTCCATCCAACACATTGGAAATCCCCAAGGTTTGACAAAGTGAAGAGGCCATGGCTTATGTACTCAAAAACCCAGAATGCTGCATACTGTTTTTATTATAAACCTCTTCCAGTCTAATGTTCCAGCCACATTCGGTTCTATAGGAACAAAGGACTGGAAAAATCTGGCTAGAAATCTGGCATGCCATGAGAAGGCAGCAAATCACCAGAGAGCATTCCAGAGGTGGAAAGAGCTTGAGATGAGACTAAGGTTAAAGGCCACCATAGATGATCAGCATCAAGAGAAGATTGCATCAGTCTCTCTTTACTGGCAAAATGTTGAAAATGCTCATTGCTTGCTACCCAAAACCTAACACTGCGTGGCACTTCAGATCAACTGTATGCTCCAAACAATAGAAACTTCCTTAAAATTGTGGAGCTGATGGCTGAGTTTGATGCTGTAATCCAGGAGTATCTAAGAAGAGTCACCACCCAGTAAATGTACACACACCATGACCTTGGAAAAACAATTCAAAATGAGATCATACAGTTACTGGCAACAAAAGTCAAACAGAAGATTGTGGCAGATCTGAAGTCAGCAAGATAGTACTCTGTTGTTCTGGACTGCACCCCTGACATCAGCCATACAGAACAAATTACTTTAATGGTGCGTTTTGTAACAACAACAGAACCTAGTGAAAATGTCCCTGCAATGGTAACTGTCAGAGATTATTTTCTAGAATTTATTGACATTGATGATCCTACAGGAGCTGCTATGACAAATGTGCTTCTTAAAAAGCTGAAAGATACAGGAATTGCGATAGCTGACGTGAGAGGTCAGGGCTACGATAATGGTGCCAACACGAGAGGAAAAAACAGGAGTGCAGACACAGATCCAAGAGTTAAACCCTCGAGCTTTTTTTTGTCCCATGCAGTTCTCATTCATTGAACCTGGTGATGCAGCATCAGCTTCTAGTGAGGCTGCTGAATTTTGTAATAATGTAATTCAAAACATCAACGTATTTTTCTCTGCATCAACTCATCGATGGCAAATTTTGAAGCAACATCTGGGAACATCCTCTCTGACACTGAGACCACTGAGTGCCACATGATGGGAAAGTCGACTGGAGGCAATAAAGCCTATCAAATACCAAATTGGGAAGATAGATGATGCCATAGTTGCCATTATGGAGGATAATGCTATGACAGGCACTGTTTGTGGGAGAACAGTAGCAGAAGGAAATGGAATGACCAGAAACATACATAACTTCAAATTTCTGTGTGGCTTAGTGTTGTGGCATGACATACTGTTTGAAATAAATGTTGTAAGCAAGAGACTCCAAGTTGTTGACCTAGATATATCTGGAGCAATCGAACAACTGGACAAAGCAAAGTCATACCTACAGTCTTACTGGTCAGATGAGAGATTTCAAAACATTCTGAAGAGTGCTCAGAAGTTGGCAGAGGAACTTCACACTGAAGCTATTTTCCCACCCATTCAAGAATACAAGAGTCACCAAAGAAGAAGACATTTTGATTACAAGGTACAGGATAATCCCATAAGAGACCCCAAACAACAATTCAAAGTTGAATTCTTTAACCAGGTGCTAGATTGTGCAATACAGAAAGTTGAACGTTTCTTGCAGCTCAAGGAACACAGCAGTATATTTGGGATGTTGTATGATATTCCAAAACTCCTTACTATACCTGAAGAAGACCCTAGATGCAAGGCAAGGCACTAGAGACAGTGTTAACATATGACGACATGCGCGATATTGATGCGAGTGATTTAGGTGATACCCCCTGATACTTGAAAACCCTTTCAAGATACATTTCAGCAGGATCAACTCGAAAGGCTGTTCTGGAATATATGTGCACAAATAAGATGGCCACCCTCTTTCCAAATGCTTTTGTTGCTCTGCACATACTTCTAACACTTCCTATAACAGTTGCCAGTGGAGAACGCAGCAAAAATACATCTACACTCCTCAATGACACAGGAGAGGCTGGTCGGCCTTGCAACCATCTCAATAGAGCATGAGCTGGCCCAGACTGTGGACCTTCAGCAGAAAGCAGTTCAAATCTTTGCAACCAAGAAGGCATGGAAAGCACCACTTTGATTATTTAAACAGATAAAAATGCCAGTGTTTACTATGCAGACAAGAAAAGTTACATTCGTTGTTCAGGCGTTTGAAAGTTGTGTTACTTAAAATTTTTGAACAAGGCATTTTAAGTTGTTTGTTCTCCTTTATTGGGGTAGATAGCAAAGCAGTGCCATGAGAGGAGTAGAACAGGAAGAAGGCAGAATTGAGACCTTTCAAAGTTTTGGCCCAAGCGAGTGGGCATGGGGGCATCATTTGAGCTCCCCGCCTCAGGTGCCAAAATGTTGTGGGCTGGCCCTGGGTAGGCGTGGTCTCCCAAGATCACAATGGGCATTTCGACTTCCCCTATGGTGATCTTCTGGTCTGGGAAGAAAGTCCCTGCTTGCAGTTTCCTGAACAGGCCAGTGTTCCAAAAGATGCATGCATCATGCACCTCTCCGGACCAGCCTGCGTTAATGTCTGTGAAATGCCCACGGTGATCCACAAGCACCTGGAGAACCATTGAGAAATACCGCTTGTGATTAATGTACTTGGTGGCTAGGTGGTCTGGTGCCAGAATTGTAATATGCGTGCCATCTATCGCCTCTCTGCAGTTAGGGAAGCCCATTTGGGCAAAGCCATCCACAATGTCATGCATGCTGCCCAGAGTCATGGTCTTTCGGAGCAGGATGCGATTAATGGCCATGCACAGTTCCATCAACACAAGTCCAACCATAGGCGCCAACTCCATGGGTGCTCCGTGGCTGGAGCACCCATGGGGAAAAATTAGTGGGTGCTCCACATGCACCGGCAGCCAAGTTTCCCCCGCCCCTGCCTCCTTCTCCCCCCCGCCCAAGTGCCCCGTGTCCCCGCTCCTCCCCCTCCCACCCAGTGCTTCCTGCCACCTCCCCGCAGCACCTAACAGCTGTTTGGCAGTGCTTAGGACTTTCCGGGAGGGAGGGGAAGGAGCGGGGACGCAACGCGCTCAGGGCAGGAGGCGGAGAAGAGGCAGGGCAAGGATGGGGACTTTGGGGAAGGGGTAGAATGGGGGCAGGGCAAGGGCAGTGCAGGGGCAGGAAGAGACGGGGACGCAGGGGTGTCGAGCACCCACCGGGCAGAGGGGAAGTCAACGCCTATGAGTCCAATGGTCGACTTTTCCACTCCAAACTGGTTGGCGACCGATCGGTAGCAGTCTGGAGTAGCCAGCTTCCACAGTGCAATCGCCACACAGGGCAGCTCTCATTCTCGTGTCCTTGGGTCACAGGGCTGGGGCGAGCTCATCACACAATCCCATGAATGTGGCTTTCCTCATGCGAAAGTTCTGCAGCCACTGCTGCTCATCCCCGACGTGCATCACGATGTGATCCCACCACTCAGTGCTCGTTTCCCGAGCTTCTTTCCTGGAGATGTGCTGAGGCAACAATATCTACTGCTATCGATGCTTAGCTGTAGGCGTTAAGACCTTTCCTCTTACAAATTTATTTAGCAGATAATTAACTTGCTCTCGCACTTGCTGTCTCTTTCTCTGTGTATATATGTGTAATGTGTTTATATATAAAATGGTATGCTAGAGATGTGGGGTTTTTTAGGCTATGGCTATACTAGAGAGCCTACGGTGGCTCAGCTGCACCGATGCAAATGTGACACTGTAAGCTCTTTTTGGTGTAGTGGTTCTAAGCAATTAATTACACCAGCCCCTGCAAGCGGCAGTAGCTATGTCTGGCAGGAGAACTTCTCCCACCAACATAGTGCTGTCCACACCAGCACTTAAGTTGTCGTAAATTATGTCGCTCAGGGGGCGTGGCTAATTTACACCCCGAGCAACATAATTTATTTTGACTTAAGCTGTGGCGTAGCCATAGCCTCCAAAGAGAAAATTAGCATAAGGGCGCACACACACTTGTAATAGTTTAAAAACCCTGCTACAATAGTCACATTTGAACTTTTCCCCCCTTATTGATGGGGGAGGCCTCTTCTGCCCTGATTCCAGCAACCAGTGGGGCTACACCGTGCAAACCCCAATCATAGACAAGGAAAGTCAGACTTTGTACCAGTGGTGCTTAGGTTAGTTTTAAGCAAATAATGGCTTTCCATGTCTGCACTATGGATTTGTACTGGGGCAGAAACATTGGATAGTGATTTCTGGGTAAAATTCCCAATGTAAACAAGGCCTAAATAACGTCGCACAAATATTGTGCGAACATTAGCTAAGGAAGAATCATATTCTGGTGGAAATCTATCGAGGGAGGGAGTGACATAGGTAAAAGCCAGGCCTTCATGGGTTCACAATTGTCACAGAAGCATGACTTCTGGAATTTTGTTAAAATTGAAGAGATTTACAAAACTCTTCTTAACTGTAGTCCTTATTAGTATACGCTACTTCCGTACATTATAAAGCCGTGGGTGCGAGTGCTACTAAACATGAACAAATATTTTTTTAAATAATCCAGTCAGTTCAAAGCAATAGTTACACAAAATATCATGCCAAATAAAAATGGTAATATTGCCTCTTCTGTAATGTCACCAGTTACACCTCTACCCCGCTATAACGCAATCCGATATAACACGAATTTGGATATAATGCGGTAAAGCAGTCTCCGGGGGGGCGGGGCTGTGCGCTCCAGCAGATCAAAGCACGTTCGATATAATGCGGGTTCACTTATAACACAGTAAGATTTTTTGGCTTCCGAGGACAGCATTATATGGGGTAGAGGTGTATATGCAATTAATCGCTTTAATATTCCAAAGCTAGTCTAGATAATGATGCTAAGGCTAGGGAATACTATAAATGCTGTGGGGGGAAGAGCGGATCAGAATTATTGGTGGGTTTTGTTGTATTTTCTATTTTCTCTGGCATTGGGCGGTATAAAGAAATGCAATGAGACTTTGTGTCGGTACGATAATCTTCAGTGCAATGCCAGAGAATGCTTTGCCTGCAGTTGAGCACCGTGAATAGCAGGTAGAACAGGGCTGGTTTTAGACTACAGACAGAATAGGCTGTAAACCAAGGCAAAAAAAAAATGGAGGGTTTAGATACTCCACTTTGCTGAGAGCCCTGATTATTTTGTAACCTGAATAAAAGGACTTGGGAGCTAAAACATCCTGATGTTTTTCTGCTGCTTTTACCTGCTGTAAAAGACCAAAGAATTTTTAAGGACTTGTCTACCGCTAAAATGCTACAGCAGTACAGCTGCGCCGCTGTACAACTTCAATGTAGCCTCTACTTGTGCTGATGGGAGGGATTGTCCCATCGGTATGGCAGTCCACCTCCCTGAGAGGCAGTAGCTGGGTGGATGGAAGAATTCTTCCATCAGCCTACTGCTGCCTATATGGGTGATTAGATTGGCTTAACTACGCTGCTCAGGGGTGTTAATTTTTCACACCCTTGACTGACATCGTTAACCCAACCTAATTTTCTAGTGTAGATCAGCCCTAAGTATAAGACAATGGAGAGAGAAGCTCTTTGTGGTGCAGGATGGACTCTACTGTTGCCCTATCTGGGTTGCAGCAGTGGGGGAAGGGAAGCTTTGCAGGGCCAGGAAGAATCTTCATAGGAACTTCACCAGAGTGAGATTCTGAGTAGAGCTGCTGGAGCTGAATTGGTACATTCTGAATGAGTGGATTTTTTTTTTAACTGTGCTAAATGCACCCCCTTTGGTAGTGGTTCCTTATGATAAGCTCCCCTCCCCCACATCAGGTAAATGGATTGCAGACTTTCTGCCACTGCAGCTTGGTCCCTGTGGATACCTGCCAGGAGTTATGCTGAACTTGGCCCTGTGTTTGTGATCTCTCTTTAAAGCAGCATACTGAAAAGTGCATTATGAAGAGAGAGAGCTGAATTTAATTTGGAAATTCTATTAAACATTGCCTTTCTGGAATGAAGTATTGCTTGGCATATCAAGTTCCAGCCTGAATAGAATTGTGATCATGGAATGGTATAGTGCTGTTAGCTAATTCTAGATGGGTGAAAGCTATTCGTTATCATTGAAAAACATTGTATATTCATTCCTTCTCTCTCTATATTTTGGTTTCTGTCTAGTTGGAGGAAGCTTTAAAAGTACCAAATTTGCTGCATTGATCAAACTGGCTTAAAAGCTAGTGACTATGCATTTTGATAGTCCCTTAAGGTCACTTTTTTCTAGTCCTTTATTCTTTTAACTTTCTCTCTGATATTTTTCAATCAGATTTGTCTTCTGACATTCTTTTGGCTCAGGTTTGATAGTCAGATGTATGGGTAGAAATATGTTTCAAGAGAACACATTGAGCACATATTGTATATTTCCCTTTATTTTTAAAGTGATACACTTAATTTTATGTAAGCTATTTTCCTTAAATTCTTTGTATGTTTAAAGATTAATGCTATCAGCTTGCCTTCACAGGACCTCTGACTAAGAATTCAGAGAGTTATTTCAGTCAGGAACTAACTTTTTGCATCTTATTGCTACACCATCACAGGAGTTTCCCAGGGAGAAAAAGTGTGCCAAATGCCTTTCCCATTTAGTGTAGGGGGGAAAACTCTTACGGCCTAGTGAATATTGATGAAGGAGGATGTGAAAGAGACTTTAAGCATGCAACGTACACTGGCAAATATGAAAATTACAACTCCACAGTCCGTCCATCTAGAGATTAAGCTAGCCACTAAAATAATCTAACTACCGTCAGGGAGGTTAGGGACTCTCATGATCCGGATACCCAAAGGGGAAAACAAGGGTTGAATCCCAAAGAATAAGGAGTCAAATCAAGTGATTGTATACAATGTTTTTGGGCTGTTAAAACATGTTGAGGTTTAAGATTGCTCTAAACTTAATCATTGAGATGTATCCAATGTATCCAGGCTATGGTTAAGAATTTATGTAGTTGTGTATAGTTGAGAACTGAGCTTACAAACGTCAGCTTGGACAGTGAGTGATCAGCCAGGCAGAGGCACTTCCCACACCCGGTGTTGGGTATCTGGACCTGTTTTCAGTATAGGACATTTTAATCTTTATTTACAAAACTCTACCATATAGTTGGTGTTTTTTTGTTTTTATTTTTTTACTTCCTTAGTAAGCAGAACTTTTGGACAGAACTTTTAATGGTTGGAGGTTTTGTAATGTTTTTCAATGGCTGCTTCACCATTCTAAATAGCTTTATTGTTCATAATTAATAATCTGTTAAAAGAAAACAGCATTTGGATGGTACTTTTGAATAGGATTTTGGTGTTTAGGCTTTACTGATATTTACTGGTTTTGTTTCTTTTTCCTTGCTGCTGGGTTGGTTTTTGCTTTCAAAGCACACAGCTCTCTGAAAAAGAAAACGCAACATATTGACTCCTTTTTCGAGCCCTTATGGGATTTTAATTAAGTAGCACGGCTTGTTTACTTTTTTACTGTATACATTGCATGTTGCATGGGAATGCACATTTTTGTATGTTTTACTGTTTATTTGCTATAACATCATATTATCCATATTAATTTAATTATATAATACCCTTTTTCAGCTTTTTCAGGTATTGCTTTGTTACTGAAAAAGATCCAGGTATTTTCCACTATCCTGGTTTTGGTCACCCTTTTACTTCCTATTTTTATTTACTTATTTATGTTTAACATTTAACTTAATTTAAAAAGTTAAACTTGGTAAAAGCATTGAGACATCCAAAAGGTTAACTAACAAACTTAAGACTGTATGCAGTATTGTGTAGCCATGGTGATCCCAGGATATTAGAGAGAAAAGGTGGGTGAGGTAATATCTTTTATTGGACCAATTTCTGTTGGTGAGAGACAAGCTTTCGAGCTTACACAGAGATGCTCTTCATGTCTATGTAAGTTCAAAAGCTTGTCTCTCTCACAAACAGAAATTGGTCCAATAAAAGATATTACCTCACCCACCTTGTCTCTCTAAACTAAATGTAAGATTGCCAGGAGATGTTGGCTGCTGCCCAAGGGGTGTGTGTGTGTGTGTGTGAGCTTTGCAACACTGATTGAAAGATTTGGGTGGATGTTTAGTGAGATCTTTTAAAAGCCAATTCATTTTACTCATACACTTCTTTGTAAATAGGTGTTTTCTTAAATTCTGTGGTCCTTTGCTATGTTGTGAACAGTTTATTATGAGGGACCAAATAAACATTTTAAACTTGCTCAGCTTAGCCTTGCTAGCGAAGCCAGTGAACCATCTTCTTTCCTAAAATGGTTTTACCTCCTGAAGTTTTCCTTTTGTAAATTGTAAGTTATGAACAAGTGACACATTTAAGTTGCCTACATGTCTGGAAACTCTCTTTTTATATTTAAGCCTTTGAATAAGTTCTTCATAAGTGAGAACTTTTTTGGCCTGGACTTTGATAATTGCTGTATTCTAGCAATGTATTACACTACCTTTTTCACTCCCTTATATTTCTTCTGTATTTCTGCTATCTGAGACTTTAGTAAGCTCATTGTTATACTTAACGTTTTCTGACAGGCAGTTTCAGCTGCTGTTTCATTTATTTTTTGCTTTAACTTACCACTACAATTTATTACCTTCCTTTTCTGTGCCCAGGTTGCATCCCTGCTTGTACATTTGGAAGCAGTTAAGCCATATAGGGATTTCTATTTCCTTTAGTTGTTTTAACTAAATTGTCCATAGTCAAACAATTTAAATCAGATTGTCTCTGTGCCTGCAGCAGCCAGCACAATTGATTTACAGACACATTCATCGGTAAGACCCCCAGTTTCCTTTCAGAATGGCTTGGAGGGCAGGGAAAAGCATAGCGCCTGACCTCCCATTTGCGTAATTTGTTCGATTACTCAGGATTTCACCAGGCATGACTGCACCAAGTTACACTTCAATAACTGGATTTCATTATCAAACCAAGCATTCACTTCTTTAATACTTTCACTGTTTAACATTTCCACAACCCCCAACTGCTTAATTCCCTCAGAACTCTGAAGTATTCCTTTGCGCAAAATCTCCTTTTAACTTCTCATTCTCTTTCCTTAAATCACTTATCTCCCAAAATAACACATTTTCTCCGCCAAATTTTTTTGGCAGCTCTTAGTTTATGATATTTTTTGCACTTATTGCTTAACTTAGGTACACTGTGCCAGCAAAGCTGTACTCACTAAATACAGTCCTTGAAGAATGGCCACTTTTTCCTTTAGATTTATGCAAATGGGTAACAGACACTGTTTTGGGTTTTTTCCCTGACTTTTCAGGATTCTTTTCCATTTAGTTTGTTTCATCTTCTACAACTTTGATTTATGCTTTTTGCATTCATCTCTTAAAGTGGCACATTTCATTTGCAAAGTTTTAGTCATCAGAAATAATCCTTATGAAACTGATGCCTTGACTTGGGCTCTCTTTGCCAGCGGATTAATAATAATAATTAATAAAAAACTAGATACTAAATTTTCCCTGGCTGTCAGTGGGTCTCCTCTATAAAAAAATTCAGTGGCATTTAACAGACCTCTACTGTACTCTGCCAAGCATTCTTTTACACAGGTATTTAAAGTACCTCTCTAATTTTGTAACAACTTTTACTTTGTTTCAAAAATGCCTGAGACTGCACCCTTATATCTCTTTGCTCTTCCATGCCATTCTTTTCTTTTTCAATATTTCCCACATAACTGACTAACTCTCTTACTTCTCTACACAGAGCTCCTATTCCCAGGATTAGTCCTGCAATCAGAAGTGCTGGAACAATTTTTATAGTGGGGGTGCTGAGCCATTGAACCGAACTGTAAACCCCTGTATATGATGGAAAACACTTCAAGCCAGGGGGTATGGCAGCACCCCCAGTACCCGTAGTTCCAGCACCTATGCCTGCAATAACTGGATTTTGATTTGGGGTTTTTTGGGTTATCTTTGCATTTTTTTTAAATCCAACACTATTCACTGGAGTTCCTTTTTCACCCAGTCCCAAGGTTGCCCTAATACCTCTCTTGGGAATCCATAGGGACCACCCTTATACTTAACCTACTCCTCCAGTGCCCTGGAAACCTCCTCAGAGTTAAGCCCTTCTAATGCCACTGCTAAATTGCTAGTCTGCGAATCTTGACAGTAAAGTTACACATATAACAAACTATATGTTACCTACTCCAGATGACTGGATCTGATCGAAGTCACAGCACCATTATGTTGGGAAGGTCTCCAAGACCTCTTCCATTCAATTCCCCATGAACTCACTTTGACTCTCATCACTCTGGTTCATTTAACTGGCATAGAGTAAAGCTACACTGAGGCCTGGTCTACACTATAGAGTTATGTCGACATAAGCTAATTTATGTCAACCTAACTGTAAGCTTCTACACTAAAATGTTGCTCCCGCTGATGTAAGTCTCCACTACAGCGACTTAATAACTCCACCTCCACGAGAAGCGTAGTGCTTAAGTTGATGTAGGTAGGTTGAGGCAGTGTCCATGGAGACGCTGTGTTGCTTACATCGCCTGTTGCTGACACCTGGAGCCCCACTGCCACCTTCCAGTGAAGGAGGGAGGGGAAGGAGATCTCAAGCCCGGGCTGCATCCCAGTGAGGGATTGGAAGGAAGTGGGGGAAGGAAAGCCAGAGCCTAAGCAGCGGGGCTCCAGCTGCCAGTGCCCCACATTGTCAGTTAAATCAGTGCAAGTACTCCTGGTGAGAATGCGCACCACCGACAGAAGGAGCATAGTGTGGACATTAAAAATTGAATTAATTACTGTGGTAACTGTATTTTAACTTGTAGTCTTAGTTTTGTAGTATAGACATGCCCTGAGTTGATGAGACTCAAGCATAGGGGGTGGATATAGAGCATACTTCACATCTAAAGTTACACAGCAAACCTCTTCCTTTATATACACTTACATGTTACATTGCATTCACTATACAGTGCATCTCTTGTTTTGGGATTGGCTCGGTCACTTTGTAGGAACCAACCCTTGTACAGCATGCTCTGTCCATGCATGACTTACTCTTTACCTCATCTTTGTCCATTGTAAATGGTTCCCTGGGTATTCCCCCTTATTTTAGGTGTATAGACATTTTGTTTCCAGCCTTCTGATCCATTTATCTCCCTAATCCTGTCTCCCAAAATATGAGGCCTCATCCTTGTCTAATTACTCATGTCAAACTAAGCCTACAGTTGTAAGAAACACTTAAAAGGCCACACCTAGAATAAGGCCTAATAGCTTCTGAGAACACACACAAACTGGAAGAGACTCAGTCAGGCAGACAAGCCCAAGGAGAAACTGAAAGTATGGTGTCTGACCCTGGAAGAAACCTGGGGAGAAGTTTTTGGGACAGTAGTGCAGGCTGAAAAGACCAAACTTTGATTAGCTGCTCAGCTTAAAAAGGGGTAACAGTATTAAGAAAGGAATACATTATGTTCTTTCTAATGGAATTCTATAACTAGATGGTATTGCTTCACCTACAATATGTACAATTCTAGATGCCATCCAACATTTTAGGAAGTATTGCAAAAGAGCAACAGAAATGATGAGGAATAAAAAGATCTCCAAAGGGGAAAGACTATAAACTTTATAGGCTTAGATGCTATGGTGAGGCATGCCCTAGATTAAACTCTAAAATAATTTAGACTTAAAGAGGAGACAAATAAAATGTGACATAACAGTGTATAAAATGTGACCTGCTGCGTATAAAATAAGGATAGAGATCAGATCTTTATGTCCATTTCTGAAATGCTCTAAAAATCCACATGCTGACTCTTACTGTCTTGAAATTTGCTGTGCCACACAGGAATATGGGCTACAGTTAGTGGAACAAAATTTGGGTTTGTTTGAGCAAAGGGATTCCTGATATGCAGCCCCCTAAATCATGTATTTACAGAATTGTCTGGCTGTTTTTCTGCACACCTGGAAGTAAGACTATATGGCTTTGATCCTCCCCAAACTGCTTTAACCCTTTTGATTTACTTCTGCTAGGGTATAGGACCTACTGGCCCTTTGGGAAAGCAATATTGGAGTTATTTGGGATACAGTTAGTGATGCCAAATCAGCACAAGCTTAACTGACACACTGGGGGTGAAATGTGCAAGTGCAGTGAGATGAGGGCTCCAGTGCTAGCTAGATGCTTTACAGACAGTCTGTTATCACAGTGGCTCAAGATGACAAGTCCCTGAACCTGAGCTGCACCTATGCCCTGGGAATTGGAGCCCTAACCATGGCAATTTTTCAGAGAATGTCTGTTCTGTATGCTTCTGCTTGCTGTAGGGGTTCCTTTGGAAAGCTTTGTCCCAAACCTCTGCTCTAAGAGCAATATTCTAAAATTCAAGTGCCAACTTTGATTTTTCTTTAGGAATATTGACAGAGAAAATAGCATCAATTAAATAGAAGGAAGATGAAAGGCTTTAATACAAGCATGACTCATACTCTTCACCCTTTCCCTGAACAAGGGGATGGAGTGTGACCAAAGGAAAATAAGGTCACGAGCCATTTGGTCAAAGGGTTCCTGATACATAGCCCCCAACATAAATTGCTGATAACATTTTCAGATTCTTATTCACTACCTCTTCAAAAAATTATATGTGTCGGGATTTCAGAGCAATGAGGGGGAAATATTTGGTGGTGGGAAGCAGTGTGGGGGTTGGAAGGCTGTTGATAGAGGAAGCAATGAAGGGAGTGGGGGACTCGAAGGCCATAGAACCCCAACACTATCTATAACCTTTTTTATTTAAAATGAATTTAGTAATTTTGTATTACATTATCATGGGTTCAGCTCTTGTTACTACAATTTCAAAACTCCAAAGAAGGAAAATTACCTCTGGTGCTTTTCTCAAATGTGGAGACTCTAGGAACACACACAGTCCAAAGATAATGACCATAGTCATTCATTACTGACCATTCCCAGTGGCTATTACCAGTCTTACGGGGGTGACATGTACCTTAATTTTGTATTTCCTGGTTTTCAGAGGCTTGAGTACAGCTGAACTCATTGCTCTGAAAAGCACAGTGAACCACTGGGCAACCTTAACTTTGTGTTAAGTTTGGGGCAGTTAAGACTTGATCTATGGAACTTACTGCCACAAGACATTGAGACAAAGACCTTACTTAGCTGGATTTAAGAAATTATTAGATGTTTATGGGTAGAATTTGGTCCTGTGGAGAGGCAAAACATACATCTTATTTACCACTTGAATCCTCAAAAATAATGCTGACTCCTGGGCAACACTGAATTTCACTCTTCTATGAATAACAATAACTGCAGTTGCACTAGCTAGTATAAAAACTTAAGATATATTTGTCCTAATGATTCAGGCTATATACCAATCACTAACTGCCTGGGACTAGGAAGAGAGGCCCAGATCCACAAAAGCTATGTAGGCTCTTAACGTCCATTGATTTTGATGGACGTTAGGAGATTAAAAACCTGTATGGACCTGAGCCAAACTTCCTATTCCCCATCTCCCTCCTCCCTAGCATTTTATTGCATATTTTTTCACTTCAGGATTTTGCTCTTTCTCCTAGGCTAAGGATCTGGTCCTGGTCCTGTCACAGACTAGATACATTACTTGTGTGCACCAGCCTGGTCAGTTGTACAGCCAATAGCAAGTTGGGTTTTTTTAATTCTGGAATAAATTCCTGAACGAGGATCTACTTTCAATAAAACAAACACTGTTTAGAGATGGACACGCTAATCAGAGAATGATCTGTTCCCCTTCTAGTATGAATAGACTATAGACCTCTTGTTAGTGAAAATGAGTGAATAAACCCCAGAGACAATAGTGTATTTACATCCCCTCTCACTTCAAAAATTTGATTAACAAAGGGTTGTTTTTGTGGAGGGTATTAAAAGTCTTGCTTTCAAATTACCTTAGGAATCAAAACCTAGACAAATTTTTCAAGAGTTTCAGGGGGAATCTATTTCCTAGAGTTTTTGAAAGTGAGGGCAGAGCTGAATTTAGTTTCTCCACTAGATGGTCCCAAATTCTCCTGATCCTTGGACCAATGTGTACTAAATTGACCCCCGACAAATCCTTAGAAATAGTCATTTTTTAAAAGGTAAGATATATTTTACATTTTTAATCACCAGCTTTATGTAAATGGAAATTTTAGTTAAATCTTAGCATTGTTTTGGGAGGTATTTTTAATGCAAAAGATGGAGCTGATGACTTATGGTCTATAAATCGAGACTGAAGCACAAAAACTCCTTGAAAGCACAGTTTGGACCACTACTGGTCTTAACTCAGCCTCTCATGCTTCTGGGGTAAATGAAATGAGCTGCAGTGAAGATTGTGTCTTTCTCAGGGGACTTTAGACAAAAAATTCTTATTTGCTTTCTGCAGACAGAAAAGATCCAATGACCGCTATCAAAAAGTTAGAGATATGTCCTGGTTCCCTTTGCCAAGCTCCTCCTGTCGTCTTCCCCCAAAATTCTACCACAGAGGATTACAACCATCTGACTGACATAGTAATGACTGTGTTTTAGCTCAGCTTTTTTTAGCTTTTTTTCTGTTTGTGAATTGTCCAAACCAACTTCGATTGTTATGAATATTAAAAATTACTCAGATTTTGTGAACATATTTTAATCTCATGGATTGTTCATGCACTATTCATTTTGGCCCTACCTTCAGCTATTTAGTTATTTGTTCAAGATAGAGGATTATTGCTCAGGTCACATGGTATAATCTTTGGTCCTGATTGGATAACTGAAACGTTTATAAATAGAGGGAAATTGGAGACTTCAAGATGTCTACAAGCACTTTGGTGGAAATCTTAACTTGAATGCATTTGTGAAACCTTCTTGTTTTCCTCAAAGATTCCTGTGAACAAAAGCAAATCACGCATATAAATGAGATTTAAAAGGGCCATAAATACCATCACAGAAGACTGCAGTTATTACTTGAACAAATATTTAAATGTTTTTGTAGATTTTGACACCATCTATTATTTCATTAACTCTCTAACCCTCTACATTAAGTATTATGTGTTTAAAGAATCTGTTTTATAAATGCCTGGGGTTGTTTTCATTTTAAAATGAAAAAATGAGTAATAGTAAAGTGTTTTTGACTAAATACTGTGTAAAAGTCTTGCCAAATTATACGTATGCATGTTGAGTAATATCTTTATTGCAGTATGGCAGAGGTTCTCAAACTGTGGTTTGCGGACCACCATTCAGGTCGTCTGCAGATAGTTCCCTCTAAGGTGTGCAACTGGGTGGCCACACACAAGAGAATGAAGGGCCACCCACCTAATTAGTGGAGCCGCGCAGGCATGGCTCCACTAATTAGGTGCCTGAACCACATGTAAGGTGAGGTGGTGGCCTTGGGGGGTAGGTGGGACGGGACAGTGGGGTGAGAAGAGGAGGTGGGGTGGAATTTGGGACATGCAGGGCTCTGGCGGCCAGCCAGAGAAAGAGGCGACTTTCCTCAGCTCCAGGGCTGCAGCTGCCGGGGAGAGACAGGCCTCCTTCCCAGCCTCAGCTCTGTGACTGCTGTGGCAGGGGAGAGAGGGCACATCCATCGCATTAGAAAGGTAAGACTACCGATATTAAAATATGAGTTGTGTGCTTTTATTTGTAGAACAAAAAAAGTTAATTATTAAAAAAAAAATTTATCAACCGCTTTTATCCAAAGTGCTTTACAATAGTTAGCTGACGGTACAAAAAACATTTAGAAAGATCATTAAGTGGTCCGCCAAGACTCTCAGCGATTTTCAAGTGGTCCACGAAAAAAAGTTTGAGAACCACTGCGGTATGGGATACATGTAAATAGTTAGCATGTGTAAAGAATGTGAGGATTCTTTAAAACAATGCATATCAGCAGAATCAACTAGTACTGAAGTGACTAAAAGGTATGAGTGAAAACAGTTGCCAAAAAAGTGTTCTTAACAATGGTCTCTATAAATACAGCCTGTCTGTTATCATGAAGTCTAGTCCTATGACACATGTGATTACCAAGCCTTGTGTAAATTTAAAATATAATCCTCTTTTGTACAGTAACATGTGGATTCTTTATAAGAGCTTAGAGAGTAATTAGCTGAGGATTTTGGATTTATTGACTGCATACAACTAGAGCAGGGGGAGGGAAAGACTTGAGCAATTTTCTGTCCCATACTTTAGTTCTAGTTTTCTCCAGCACATAGTAGCTCTAAGTATAATTCCATCAGGTACTGATACTCAAATTGACTCTGTCAGTGATTCCTCTAATTCATCCTCTGCTTTTTAAGTATTAGTCCTATTAGGGCTGTTGAGTCTATTTACTATTAAGTTAGTGTCTAATGATGTCTCCACTGAGAATATGCTCTGTGTTTGTGTATGGTGGGTGAGACAGAGGGGAGGGGTGATGGTCTGTGAAGACATGGTAGATAATCTGTGATTTTTATTATCTCAGTCTCACTTCTTATAGAGACCTTAATACTGCAGTTAAAACCTCCTCCCATTTTGCATTCAGTTATCACCTCTAATCCCCTGCTGATTAGTAGTGATGAATTCACTGAGTGAGTGTTAACGTGTACTACTGTATTAGCTCTTACTGTTTGTAAGATTTCCACATGCTTACCTGTTTAACTGACAGTGATAAGATTCTGCATTACCCTACTGGCCTCTTAATACAATGTGATTCCTTTTTTAAAAATTAATTACCAGTGTTTGAAATGCCCTGTACCTACACAATTCTCAGTGGCATCAGTCATCTCTTTTAAAAGCTGTACGTTACTTTGTTCTGCTGAAAGATTAATGCTATTTTATGTGCTATATCCACTGCGCACATCATCTGTGTAAGTTCTTGGGTGATAATTATTTCACTCAGAAATAGCCTTCAGTAGCAGACAGATCTTTGTGGGGAGGGTCTCCCTGAGGGTGCACTACAAAGTGTAGGATGAGATGGAGTTCCAAGACAGCTGATATCTGTGCCATTTACAATGATCCCGATTCCCACTCTGCTGAAAAGATAAAACTTGCTGGCAACGTTAGAAGCTTGGGCTCTTTCCCTTTGCCCTTTTATCTGTTGCAATCTATTCCTGTCTGAAGTGTAGCAAGAAAAGAGCCTTTTTCTTGTTGAAAGGAATGGGGTTGGGGCTGGCCTTTTGGTGGAAATGAGGTTAATGTTTGAAATCTCCCGTCAGGTTTTTTCTTTCTTTGAATTGTAGCAGGGTAAGAAGAGAAAAATCATATGAGGCAAAGTCAACACGACATTTGAAAAGCAAAAAGTATGGGATTTTCATTGTCCTATCCCACAGCCTGCCATTTTGGATCAATGGGTTAAGAACATTAGACTGAATGGAAGTCAGGGAAGAGAGAGAAGGAACAGAATGTTTTGAGGGGGAGATTGGGGTCAAGTAAAGAAAGTGATCTCAGGAAAAACGGAGAGATTTTGGTAGAAATGTGTGGGTTTAGGTAACCTAGGGAGGTTTATGAGGAAACACTTTGGCAGCTAGGGTGAATATTATGGTGGTGTTAATTACATTGAGTGTTAGTCAATACTAGAACATGCAGCTAATATGTGTTGATGTACTAACACCAAGGTTCCATCCTTCCATCTGATCCATGAAAACAAGACTAGCTGGAGTCCCATGGAAGTCAATGGGGCTGTACACAGGTACAGGGGTCACTTACATGGATCAGATTGCAGGGGATCTAATGGAGAAGATACCGAGCTGATAGGTGACTTGGATAGATGAAGTATATCTGTTGCTGTTGAGCAGGAACAACGAAACGTCTAGCAGTACATTGCTACTCTTTCTAGCTGACAGTATGCAGCAAGTATGACAAGGTTTGCATAGTATGACAAAATGAAGGAAGCTTGTTAGTATCTAAGACTGTCTTTGTTTGCTCTTTTTAAATTGGATGGGGTCATCTCTTTGATTCTCAAACCACCAATTTATCTAGCACAGAGATTTCTTGGCATGCTTTTTCAGTCACTCAACGGAAACACAGGCCAGCTTTTGGTGGGGTAAG
This sequence comes from Chrysemys picta bellii, assembly GCF_011386835.1. Taxonomy (NCBI): domain Eukaryota; kingdom Metazoa; phylum Chordata; order Testudines; family Emydidae; genus Chrysemys; species Chrysemys picta. The sequence continues at coordinate 206,479,739 of NC_088792.1, forward strand.
GAAGATACTGTCATAAAACAGCTGTAGAGACCCAGAGGTCAGCAAGAAGTAGGCTCAGGCAGGAAGTTTCTCTATTGAAGGCTTTTTGAATAAAAGGACAAATTCAGGCAATGGTGCACAATCAAATCATCCTTTTATAGTAGAACTTACCAAAAAACAACACAAGAAATAGTTTTGCAAAAAGTTTTGGGTTTGTTTTCATTTGAAATGTTCAAAACATGACTCACTATTTAGTTTTGGGGGGACATGTGGGAGGTTTATATTCTTAATTTTAGTTTATCACATTGTTGAAATTATCATTTACGTTTTATTTACCAAAACCTGTTTTTGGTTTAAAAAAATCAATTTTTGGTAAAAATTGAAGGAAGGTTATTTAAAAACATAACTTTTTTTGCAAAAAATGAAAAGTTATGTAGACAACTTTTCAGTTTTTAAAAGGCCTTTTCCCCCCAACAATTTGTTCATTTTTTTCAACTTGTTCAAATAAAGTGGAGTGGAGTGGCTCTAATCTAGAGCCAGAAGTTCTAGTCACAGTTTACTTCTCAGTATCCTTCACTTAAGGCCCTGGTCCTGCAAAGACTTAAATTTTGTGTAATTTTATGTGTGTGACCAATCCTATTGACTCCAGCTCATATATAAATTTGTACACATGCTTTAAATCAATTTGGTGCCAATTTCAATCTTGCTCTATATCAGACTCCAACATTCCTCCAGAGTATTAAAAGAGAACTGAAGTGATTTTCACTACTTTCTTATACCCAAATCCTGCGAACACTACTGCACTTATTAACTTCACTGAAATGAATACTAATCCCATTAAGACAATTAGACTATTTATGTGAGTAAAGTTAAGCATGTGTTGAAGTGTTTGCAGGATTGGGGTCTTAGAGAGCTACAGACTCTTTCACTTCACATGGAGATATCAAAGAAATGGCAAACTGCTATCTAAAATATCTCAAGCTGTTTCAGATATTCATTGATATGAATTAGGCAGCTGTGTATTCCCCGGGGGCTGTCATTTTAATGATTATTCCAAGAGAAATCACGGCCTGATTACTCTTATCAAGATAAAAAAATCAAAGATGCTGGGAATAGCAGAAGATTCCACAGCTCTTTCTATATTAGAAATTTAAGTATCATATGGATATGCATTTTCTCTCGCTCACACACTCACACTTGTCTGAAAAGAACTGTTCAAGTCTCCTGTTATTCCTGTGGCTACAGTGCAAGGTCTCAAGATACGGTAGAAGTGGGATTTGAATGGTGCATAGGTCTTTGGTCTCCTGCAGAGGGTGAATTGTCCCCTGTGTCTCCGCTGCAGCTCCTCATGTTCATATGCTCATGCTTACAATACAGTTGACTCCTGCTTGATATGCAAGGGATTGTAAAACAATAGTTATTAACGAATTAGGATCAGCAAACACTTATATGCATGAGTAATTTTGAAAAGGATTACTCCCATGCATAAATTTACTTACCTACATAAGTAAGTATGTGGTAACTGTGGTATGTAACCTATCACTTAAATCAATCTCTGCTTGATGATTGGAGGATAGCTACTGTAACACCAATTTTTTTAAAAGGCTCCAGAGGCGATCTTGGCATTTACAGGCCGCTAGGCCTAACTTCAATACCAAGCAATTTGGAAACTATAGTAAAGAATAGATTTATCGGACACATAAACGAACACGAAATGTTGGTGAAGAGCCCACACAGCTTTTGTAAAGGCAAATCATGCCTCACCAGTCTATTAGATTTCTTTGAGGGGGGTCAACAAACATGTGTACAAGGGTGATACAGTTGATACAGTGTACTTGAACTTTCAGAAAGCCCTTGATAAGGTTCCACACCAAAGAGTCTTAAGCAAAGTAAACAGTCAAGGTATAAGAGGGAAGGTCCTCTCATGGATAGTAACAGGTTAAAAGATAAGAAACAAAGTATAGGATTAAATGGTCAGTTTTCACAGTGGAGAGAGGTAAATAGCAGGGTCCTCCAAGGATCTGCAGTGGGACCAGTGCTGTTCAACATATTCAGAAATGATGTGGAAAAGGGAATAAGAGTGAAGTGGCAGAGTTTGCAGCTGATACAAAATTGCTCAACACAGTTAAGTCCAAAGCTGAATGCAAAGAATTACAAAGGGATCTCACAAAACTAGGTGCCAGGGCAACAAAATGGCAGATGAAATTCAATGTTGGTAAGTACAATGGAAACACTGGAAAATATAATCCCAACTATCCATAAAAATGATTGGATTTAAATTAGCTGTTTTCATTCAGGAAGGAAGATCTTGGAGTTATTGTGGATAGTTCCCTTAAAACATCTGCTCAGTGTGGATCAGCTGTCAAAAAAAGCTAACAATGTTAGGCACCATTAAGAAAAGGATAGATAATAAGACAGAAAATATCATAATGTCATTATATAAATCCATGGTACACCCACACCTTGAGTACTGCATGCAGTTCTGGTCACCCCATCTCAAAAAAATATATTTTAGAATTTGGAAAAAGAGAAGGGCAACAAAAATGATTAGGGGTATGGAACGATTTCCGTATGAAGCTAAATTAAAAAGACTGGGACTGTTCCTCTTAGAAAAGAGATGACTAATGGGGGATATAATACAGGTCTATAAAATCATGAATGGCATTGAGAAAGTGAATAAGGAAGTGTTATTTACTCCTTCACATAACACAAGACTCAGGACTCACCCAATTAAATTAATAGGTTTGTTTTATATATGCTACCTAAGGAAGTACTTCTGCATTCAGTGCACAGTCAACCTAAAGAACTCATTGGCAGAAGATGGTGTGAAGACCAAAATATAAGGGGGTTCAAAAGAGAATTAGATAAATTCATGGATAAGGCTATGGTTTAGTCATGGGTATTTTTAGTAAAAGTCATGGACAGGTCACGGGCAGTAAATAAAAATTCTCAGCCTGTCCATGACTTTTACTATATACCGTTGACTAAAACTTGGAGGGGCAGCGGTGGCTCAGGAGGGTGGCCTGAGGGTGTGTGGCCTGGGGGGGCAAGCCATGGGTGCTGTGGAGATGGGGTTGGGGGGACTGGGACAGGCTTCCTACCCAGCTCTTGGGAAGTGGTGACCCTAGCTCCATGTGCTGCCTCCGCTCCACTCCAAGCCCCGGTTCTGCAGCTCCCATTGGCTGGGAACCGTGGTCAATGGGAGCTGCGAGGGCGGTGCCTGCGGATGAAGGCAGCATGTGGAGCTTGGAGCTGAGGGAGGGGAGTTGCTGTTGCCCATCCGGGGAGCCCGCCCAGGTAAGCACTGCCCTGTATCCCAACCACCAGCCCTGCGCCACCCACACACCCAAACTCCTGCTGCTGGGAGGCAGGGGGGCCCAAAACTGCCCCAGCAATGGCCAGGCACACCACCTGGCCCAGGGCACACCACCTGCCCGAGCTGCTCAAGCGGCCCCAGGCCAGGTGCACTGGCTGTTGCAGAAGTCACAGAGATCACGGAAAGTCACAGAGTCAATTAATTCTATGACCTCCATGACAAACACAGAGCCTTATTTATGGCTATTAGGCAAGATGGTCAGGGATGCAACCCAGGCTCTCGCCATCTCTAAACTTCTGTCTGTGAGAAGATGGGACTGGATGACAGAGGATGGATCACTTGATAATTGCCCTGTTCGTTCCCTCTGAAGCATCTGGCACTGGCCTCTGTCAGAAGACAGGCTACTGTGCTAGATGGATCATTGGTCTGACCTGCATGGATATTCTTATGTACTTATCCTTGTGCTGTTACATTACCTCTCATTTCCAGTGCTCTGTATGTTACAGCAACCTAACGCAAACATTTATCCAACATATAACAAGCCTGATTCACTACTGCATTACTCCAACTTTGTGCCAGTGTAACTTAGGTTGGGGTAATGCAGGCCCAATATACCTACAGTGTGCCCAACTATTGTTTTTTTTCCCTCATGAATCTCGTGATAGTTGTTTTTCATTAAATCCCCAGCTCCTGGAGTCAAGTGATTACATCAGACTCTCAGCTTTCAATATTTTTTTAAGAAAAGTAAGCTTTTAGCCCTATTTGTTTCAGAGAAAAGTTTGAAGACATGAAGTGAATGTACCCTAAAGGCTCAAAAATGAGAAAGCAATAAATATAACCACAATTTTATTATTTTTAAAATATCATGGTTGTAAGGGGCCTTATTTGAATATTTTGAGTACTTGATGTTGGTATAAATTTTCATTTGAACATCTTAACTGTTACTGTTCTGATTTTTCTTTAATTATGTCTTGTTATCTCATCATACTCTTACATGGTGTTATGAAAATTAGCAAGACTTATTTTTAATTTTTCTAGGAATAAGAGTCACTGATGCTTAAAAGTGGCAGTGCTTTGCTAAAATAACTGAC